>NC_081850.1:23338158-23968158 GCF_963259705.1 Myotis daubentonii | reverse complement strand
CCCCTCCAGACCCTCTACCTTTCTTCTCCCCACTCTGGTCCCTGAAAGTCTTGATCTTTGGCTTCTCATCGGGTTTGCCCAGTGGGGAAGCCTTGCAGGATATGGAAGAGAGGGAGGAAAGTTTGAGGTATTATCCCCCTTTCCAATGGGGTCTTTCTATGACACCCCTCCCAGGTTCTAGAAGTTAAGTTCCAGGTTCCTTTCCTCAGTCCTGTGGTCCTAGAAGTGGTAACAGCTTCCTTATTTTCAGACCTAAGGCATTGCACCATCCGTGTATGGTACAGTTAAACTTCGTAAAGAGCTTTTGAGTCACATCTTTCTAGAGTTCTTTGAATTTGAGTGTGCCATCTGTTTCTTGCTGGGCCCTCGACTGGAACAGTTAGCAGTGATATAAGCTAAGACTCACTGGTACTAAAGGCTGAGAAATCTAGAGGAAGGGAGGCAAAAGGAGAAAACAGAAAATCAGAAGAGGGGTCATGAGGGCAGTGGAAAGTATCATTGGAGGACAGAGAAGTAGAGAAGGCAAAATAGAAACTGGGGTAACACCAACAGAGTGGATACCTGATGCATGGGACAAAGATATGAAATACCAGCATAGCAGTGTGGGACTGTCCCTAACATTTGGATTCCCCAGCCTTAGAGAACATCCCAAGTGTCAGTTTTGAACATCGCTAGTCCATACAAGTGGGTTGGAGTGCTTAGTGCAAGGGTAAATCAAGGTCACTTAATCCATACCCTCCGAGTGCTTCTCTATGCTAAGACACTGGCTACAACGTGATGGTTACAGTTTTATAGAAACTAGTGTCTGGGAGATAAAACTAAATTATACTGCATATATTCCAAAAGGGAAAGCAATATTTGTTGAGGGCCTGCTCTTTGCTGGTGAAAAGCAGCTGAAATCCTCATAGCAGCTGAAAGTAGACTAGTATTATCCTGTTTTTTGTAGGTGAGGAAGTATGTTAGTGAAATGAACTTGCCTGAAGTTAACATGAGAAAAGTTACTTAAGAGGTAATGTGTTTCTGAGGTAGGAGCTGAACACAGCCCTTCTGACTTGACCAAGCAACCACACTATCTCAAAAAAGGATGAATCATTATCCACAATGTTCCATGAACATTTCCAGTAGCTGAGGCATGACTACACATTTCTACATTCTGCTAGTGTTTCTAGGGCAAACCTTGCTTAGACTGCGTCATATATACTGTGCATCATTTACAATGAGATTCATTGGAGCACGTAAGTGCATCTCTCTTAGTGGCTCTGATCTATGTTATTGGTGAGAAACCACAAGTAGGACAATATTGAGCCTCAAATGTAGCTATTGAGAGAGAGAACCTTACCTTTTGCCCTCCTTTGCACCCCATGCATCGTGCTCCAGATGGTCAGCTCTGTGTTGGGATCAGTCAGTTGCACACTATGAAATGTTAAATGGGGCTAGCAGTTGGAAATGCCTGCTGTGAGAAATGAGAAAGTCTGAGCTTTAAAGGGAAAGAGATACGAAAACCCTCAGCCCAGCCTTTCTAACCAGATGTTTGGTTCAGCGTAATCCAACAGTTACTGGGAGCACAGTCCAAATCAGCCTATCTTTTAGCTGTGTGACTTTGGACTAGTTCATCAACATCTCTGAACCGTTTTTTCCTTAATTAATAAAATGGGGCTAATATTATTATCCAAACTGACAGGATCGTTTTGAAGAGTAAATTAAATTCAAGCATAACACACTGCTTGAAAGATAGTGGGTCAAAATAAGTAGTCACTATTGCCATCATCGCCATCATCATTGTCTTTGTCATCGTCATTAAGGACTTCACAGCCTGGTTGGAAGGACATGTTAATAAGAGCTGTTATATAGAAAAATGCGTTCATTCTGAACAGCATCTCTCAAAAGAATAATAAGCAAGCTGGCTTTAGTGCACACCCTTGCGTGTTAGGGCAAGATACCTAATTTCCCAGAGCCTCAGTTTTGGCATATGTGAAATGGGGCTAATAATGTGTCCGCTTCCAAGAACACTGTGTTAATGACGTAGCTGAAATGAAACCTAGCGACATAGAACGCGGAATTACAAGGTGGTAAGAGTGCTCCAGCCTTGTAACATCACTAGCCAAGTTTTTGTCACCTTGGACTGCTCTCTCCATGGTGTGCATTCCAGAACCAACCTTTTAGAGATCTCTTTCAGTTTCCAAAAGCAATTTCTTGATTCATTTTCCTTTGTAATGTCCCCTCTTGGAAGAAATAGACTTGCCTGTGTTAGCCAGAGAAGGTGTGTGAATTGGGATTGGGGGAACAATAATGGTACAATGTGCTGTGTGCACATGTAGGCATGTTACGTTTCCAGTAAAATTGAGGCTGCTCTGAGAATTCCCAGCTCCATGTACTGGGGCAGGAAGGGCTCATTATGTAGCTCTGACATGGGATTGCCACTAAAAATATAGCCATAAACCCTTATTTGGGGAAAGCTCTCTTTTGGGGGAAAGGTTTTTATTTTAGTAATTTCTCTTAAAACAGAAAAATCCACCAATATCAAATCCAGTTGATTCAACAACTGTTTAGTGAGTGAGTGTTGTAAGAACTAGGGTTTGGAAGCCCCACCTCTTTAAGGTTTATTTAAACTTAATTTTGTGCTAGACTCTTGCTAAATTTAATAAAACAAAGCACCGCCAGGTGTTCGGCCACCCTTTGAGGGGTTAGCATCCGAATTCCTGGTAGGAGCAGGTGCATGTACCAGTGGGAACGCACCCTGTTCATCTAAGTTTTTTCTCCTGAGCTTTCATTTTCAGAACAAAGAGGACTTCTCAGGCAAGAAGTATAGACAACAAAAGCCGATGCACAGAACTCTGGCGAGTGGGTGGGCAGCAAATGCAAGGGTGAAGATGGGGTGGGTGAGAGAGATGAAGGGCGAAGGAACATGGTTGGACTTGAAGATAAAGTAGCCTTTTCTGATCTCCTTTTGCAGACTAATGTCTCGGCATTTCTGATGTCCTGTTCATAAGAAAAACACCTCATGCTTTCCAAGTGATGTCTTCTGCAATGGTCTTGGGAAGCAGGTGGTATGAGGTGCAGGGAAGCTCTGCGTGAGGTGCACGAAGAGGCCAATGGAAGAGGGCATGCAAACCCCCATGATGCACCCCAGATGTCTGTGTTCATGGGCTTCTTATGGGAGGTTAGAGCCTGCGCTGGGTTAGCAATGGGATAAGCACCAACACTAAAGAGTGCATCACCAGTGTATTTAAATATGTTTTTATTGATTTCAGACAGAGGGACAGAAACATAATGGTGAGAGAGAATCATCGATTGGGTGCCTCCTATACGCCCCCTACTGGGAATCAAGTCTGCAACCCAGGCACGTGCCCTGACCAGAATCAAACCGTGACTTCCTGGTTCATGGGTCAATGTCAACCACTGAGACACTCCAGCTGGGCACTACCAGTGTATTTAATAAGTATGAGAGTGAAGAAAAGGACTCAAACTCAGAGCAGCTCTGAGACAAGTTAGTGGAATGAAGATGGAAAGAAAGAATGATTATAAAAACACCTACCACCCTTTCAGTGGCCGTTGCTTGGCTATGGAAAGGGCAGCTCACAACAACTAGAGACTGAGAAACCAATGCTGTAGGGAGATCGCTTTCAGGTCAAAACAATCTCACTGATCCCTGCTTTGCACAACATCCACGAGTACATGTAATACTTGCAAAACCTGAGCTTTCACTAAAGCAGGGACAATGGAGGCATTGTCTCACTCGCCAGTGGTCCTTTGCTCCCACAACACAGAACACTCTAGTCTGTGTGCAACCAAAACTCAGCCCAATCTGATCAAACTAAATTGATTTATGAGAAGAAAACCTAAAAAGGGAAGCAGCAAAATAATGATATTAATTCTAATAATGCATTGGCAAGTGCTCATATAAATCACTCTCCCCACTCAGATTGGTTTCATCAGGGTAAGAACTCCATGCCTGAGCCCATCCACAGCCGCCGAAGGCCTCCTCCGGCAAACAGAACTCAGGAAAGAGGGTGGGGGTCTGCTGGAAGTTCACAAGAATCTTGCCTGAGAAAGGCCTGTGGGATCAGCCCCAGAGGTACCGATGTAATTGGCCACACACACCAATGTTGCCGCATCTGAACATTTTTGGCAACTCATGAAAGCCTCATTCCTAGAGGCCACTTGAGTGTCCAAATAAAAGGGGATTTTTGTTAGTGAAAACTGGAAAGAATAACCCTATCCTCGGATCAGGCTAATAGGGCCTGGCCTGTTAAAATGTAACACTGGGCTGGCCAGAGTTTGGAGTGTTGCTGGCAAGGATTTGGGACAGTTGTGAGAAGAGCCAAGCATCGCTCACAAGGAAAACTCCTCCTCCGATGAGGGGAGCTTTCCGAGGTCCAGAGAGCCTGCGTGACTCACCTCGAGGGCAAGCGGGCCTCTGGGGCAGGAATCTTCCACACAGGGCAGAGCAGAGAGGGCCTGGGGTGGGTTCTGCCTCTCCCGGAGCCCAAACTCCCCTCCCAACTCCCCACCCCACCCACCAGGCTGGGATTCCAGGCCAGGGAGGCTCTGTGGCTGACCTCGGGGGCCCACTTCTGCACACGGCCCGGGAACAGCAATTGCTCTCTGTGTGCCTGCAGGGTGTTGACAGCCGTGGGCCGAGGGAGCTGAGGGAGAGAGAGGAGAGAACGATGCTGCAGAAATAAGGCCACAGAGGCCTTCTCTTATCACGAAGGGGCCCCCAGCTGAAGAAAGGTCTACTGCTGCTTGCTTCACGAAGGAAAATGCCTTCTCCTACTGGCCTTTGGCAGAGCAGAGACCCCAAGGCTCTGCATGTCGGGTGGCTGATAAAACACAGGATGCCCAGTGACATTTGAATCTCAGATAAACAATGGATGATATTTGAGTATAAGCACATGCCACACATCGTATGGGACATACACGAAAAGAATCATTTGTCGTTTATCTGAAATTCAAATGTAACTGGGCCTCTGTTTTTTATTTTATTTATTTAATTTTTTTTATTTCTTGCTTGAGGCAGAATTCTTAGGTGCTCCCCTCTGACCCTCACCTTTGTATAATCTCGTCTCTTGGAGTGTGGGTGAAACCTGTGACTACGATGGGACATCGGTCCTGTGACATTTCATGGCAAAAGGGTTTTTTTGCAAAGGTAATTAGGGTTACCAATCAGTGGGCTTTGAGCTAATCAAAACGGAGATTATCTAGGTGGGTGGAACTAAGAACGTGAGCCCTTTCACATTTGGCTCTGGAGGCCAGAAACAGAAGTCTGAGATTTGAAGCCACAGGATTCTTCTGTTGGCCTTGAAAGAGAAAACTGTTGTGTTGCCGAGAAGGCCACATGGCAGGGAACAGGAGTTGGCGTCCAGGGGCTGGGAGAGGCCCTAGTTAACAGCCAGTGAGAAAATAGGGAACTCGGTCCTACACTGCAATGAACTGGATTCTTCCATCACTCAGAGAAAGCCGGAAGGACCCTGAGCCTTGGGAGACATGGCAGCCGGGCTGGCCTCCTGATTTTAGCTGTGCAAGACCCTGAGCAGAGAACCCATCCTTACCACACCCTGACCCCTGACTCCTGACCCCTGCAAACAGTGAGAGGAAACGTATGTTGTTTTAAGAGGCTAAGTTTGTGGTAATGTGTTAGGCCACAGTGAACTAGTACGTTTGCTAAATCTGGCAGCCCCATCTGTATCCTGTGGTGTCCAAGACATAATTATAGGGTTCCCTGGTGTAGACAACAAGGACAGAAGAGGAAATGAATGGCAATGGAGACCTGGATACACTGGACATCTTGTTAGCAACCACAACAGAAAAAGAGCAAGGGCAGGAAGGCAACCATGGGATTGTCTGCTCCGGTGCCTGTGTCCTGGAAGGCAAGGGTGCCCTGGATCCTGGAGCCCAGATCCCACCATCTCAGTTTCACCTGTGCATGCGCACACACACGTTCTCCTACACGCCTTCTTTCCCAGAGAGGAGCAAAGGGGGCAAGCTTGTGACTTGTCTCAGAGGCAGAGGCAGTTGGTAGTTCTGTAAGTAAACATGTGGTGTCAGCCAGAACCCAGCACTGATTCAAAGCTGAAGAAATACATGCATTCCATGTAAAGGTATGTGTGTATGTTGCGGGAGTTGAGGGGGTATTAGTTTAACAGAGAAGGTGAGGCCATGCCAGTCTAGAACTTCCTTGGGTATCAGTTCAGCTTGCATTTCCATCATGTGAACAAGCCCTCAGAGTCTACAAGAAACTCTGTATACTTTTTAGAAGGATCAGAAAACCTCGCTTTGTGTTTCCATTCTCCAAATGTGCGTTTGCTTATGGATTCCCCTAAATTCTCTTCCCAACAGCTTCTGCTGTCCCTCTGGCCTCACGCTGCCCTTGAAAGTGGCCGGAGGAAACTCTTAGGTGTCAGCCAGTCAGCATGGAGAGATTCTCTTTCATCCCCTGAGTGTCTGGAGATGCGAGTTTAATGAGAGGCATCGACCTTTGAATTATACAAATGGACCTCTTTAGCAATCACTTCCCTCCCCGGTCCATACCCACCCTCAGCTTTTAATCTTCTCAATTATATTTCCTTTTCATTGATTACTACTTTGCTAACTTTCAGATTGAGCAGGCAGTAAAACCTCAGCCACACAGGTAATGTAATTGCTTTTTAGCCGGACGCCTGCATCTCACCTCCTGGGAGGGCCCTCAGGCCTCCCTCCCACCCTACTGGGTCTTGGCAAGTCCATCGGCCTTCGATTGATTTTGTGAGATGGCCCCTTCCATCCAAAGATCTGTGCAATGCTGGTTAGAAGATGAGGCTTGAGTTCTGAACTTTAAGTAGCAAAGATGAGGGGGTTGGCACGCTGCTGGGGTGTGGGAAGGGCACTCAGAGGCTGACCTGTTCCCAGCTGGGCCTGCGAGGGAGCAGGTGACAGGCCTGGGAGCAGGGAGCTCTGAGTTCTGTTCCCACCTCTGCTCTGACTTTCTGAGCGACCTTCATTGAACCCCTTAACTTTCTGTGCTTCGCTGTTGGTACCATCTGTAAAGGGAGACAATGACACTTGTCTGTGAAAATGCTTTGAGGGAGGCAGGCATAAAAGATGCAATGTAAAAGCAAGTGATGGACAATGTTCCCCATAAAGAGTCCCTTGTTTGCATGTGCAAAAGGCCCTGTTTGAGGGCAAAGAAGGAAAATTGAGAAATTTCCTTGATATTGCGGCCAGGCGGAGGACGTGGCTTGGGACCAGTTAGAAATCCCTGCTGTGGCTGGGGGCGCCCGAGCTGCTGCCGGGATGCGAGCTCAGCGAGGTGCATGCTGGGACCTGGCTGGCAGAACAAACAGATCCGAGGTCTCTGCACCAAGTGGGACCCAGTGCCATATCAGGATTAGCCAAGGGACCCGAGGAGCAGCCAGGGGGGCCTGTCTCCCCGTGATTTACGGGCATTGACACAGGGACCTGGAGGGGGAGGCGGTAGTCAGAGAACTTTGGGGACATTTTCAAAACTGGAGGTCGTTCAGAGGAAATTACTCAATAAAAACCAGGTTTCTCTCAGTGAATAGATCAATTTACAGCTCATAAGGTGGAAAAAGTCTGAGACTTCAAGATTCTGGCTGGGAGGGTCTCCTAAGGTTTCCTCCCTTGGCAGAGCGGCTGTGGCTTTGGCTCTCTCACACCAAGCACCCCTTCTGCAGCTTTCAGGGCCAGCATTTCCCTCTCATCTTGTTTCTCTCTTTCTCTGCTATTTAATTTTTTTTTCTGGTTAAGATTCTTCACCTCCTCTCCTTTCCTTTTACAAGCCTCCCACTTTCAACTTTCACCTCCCCACAGTTGTATTTGAGAAGCCCTTATCATTTTTGTTTTCCTGATGATGCAAATTCTTTTCCCATGATTCCTGCTCTCAGCTGCCTCCCCTTCCTCACTGCTAGTCTTAGCGCCCGTCTTCCTCTGCTGTTCATTCCGGTCCTCAAAGCTTCCGCCTTTCTCCTCCAACGGCCCACGTTCTGTTTTTCTGCAAACCTCTCAATCTCTCTATTTCTCCCCCTCTGCCTTTTATCTTCCTAGCCCTTCTCTTTGGTTGCTCTCTTGGCCTTTCTTAGTTGCTCCTGCAGTAATTCATCATGAGCACCCAGTAACACCATCACCTATTGATTTGGCTTCTTTAAGTTTTGTACTGAAACAACAGAATTCTCAGGATGGCAGGACTATAGGAAGATGGACAGGGCCCATATGGAGTTGTATTGGATTTCCATCATCCATTCATCCATCCATCCATCCATCCATCCATCCATCCATCCATCCAAGCCTTCATTTAAACATTTATTGATTTATGTATTCAATAAGTATTCATTGAAATGTAGAGAGACTAGTGATCAAGTATAGACATGGGTCTTGACTTCAGTAAGGACTTCCTAGCTGGAGATAGGAAGGTGCCATGTTTTGTGGTTTGGCATTAAGCAAACAATTGCTTTCTGTTCTTTCCTCATGTGGAGAGGTATGTGGTACCAAGATACCACCTAAGTAGGGATTTGACCTACTTAAGAATAGAGAATTAGACTGAGATCTGAAGCTCAGAGGGAAGAACATGCAGGCAGTGAGAACAGCTTTTGAGAAAGCCAGTTTCTCTTCTCTACCACATCTTCTCCCATTTGCTGGCCAAGTACTTATTCTTCTAGCAGATGTCAAGGCTGTTAGGCCAGAGTTCAAGTGCAACACATGCTCTGACCTTGTAACAGTGAGTCAAATACACACAGACTCAATGGTAAATAATGGAGATCAATGCCTTCCTGGGAACATAGTGTATTAGGGCAGCGGTTCTCAACCTGTGGGTCACGACCCCTTTGGCGGTCGAACGACCCTTTCACAGGGGTCGCCTAAGACCATCCTGCATATCAGATATTTCCATTACAATTCATAACGGTAGCAACATTACAGTGATGAAGTAGCAACGAAAATAATTTTATGGTTGGGATCACAACATGAGGAACTGTATTAAAGGGCCAGAAGGTTGAGAACCATTGTATTAGGGGGTATAAGAGGAAGGAGATTGTGGAAAGAGGGTCGTTCCTCCTATGGGGATGTGTTTCTAGGATGATGTGCTCACTCTACATGGTGCTGGGGTGCACTCTGAGGGCCTAGGGGACCCGCATGCCCTTCCTCCCCAGCCTGCTCTTCCAGATGCGGTTGGCTGGCCAGACAAGCTGCTCCTTCCTCTTTGGGGGTCTCAGTGCTTCCATAAACTTTGGAGACAGGCAGTTCTAGAAGCCCAGCACCCCCTTCCTCCTCCCTTTCACTGGCACTGGTCACAAATCCAAGCCATTGGATTTCATGGCTTGATAGCCTTGTTATTGTTATTGGACCCCACCTTGGATGGATTTATGGTAATGAACAGACCTGATAGCAAGCCCGTCACGGGCCTCTTTGCAGGCAGGATCTTTCCTGAGTGAAGACATTAGAAAACCATTCTGCAAAGGAAAAGCAATACTGACTGGTGACTTCATGTTTAGGAAAAACACCACTGTTTGGGTGTTTTTTTCTGTTGGCCTCTAACTTTAAACACTTCACTGGCCAGTTGCTAACCGACACGGTTTTTGGCCAGGGCCCTGTTTATGTTGGCACCAGATGTATGTATCACAAGCAGTTTGTGTGTTTCTGGGCATGTGTGTATGTGTGTATGAGTCTGTATATGTTATAAACTCCAAGACGTTTGAACACAAGGTTTTGTACTCTCTTTGCAGACTCTTCTGGCCTAGGAAACAGGCCCCTGGCAGGCAGGGCATCTATGTGCATTAATGACCTGCTTTTAGGCCCGTCCTGCCCGTCACAGCCGCCTTCTGGCTGGGCCCCGCCTGGCACTCCCTGGACTCCTGTCCTCCTAGGTTATGAATGAGTGAGGTGGCCATGCCCGGGGAAGAGGGTTCTGGGGACAGTGGGTGCTTTCTGTGTCAGCTTGGTCTGCAGGACCAGAGGGTGACTCATCAGGAATGTTTGGGACAAGGAATTTTCTCCTAGCTGAGGCTAGGAAGGTGCCATGTTTTTGTGGTTTGGCATTAAGCAAACAATTGCTTTTTGTTCTCTCCTCAAATTATTTGTTCAAACAAAAGGCAACTGTCATGGGGAGAAAAGTACAATTTTTCCAGGGTTTGCCCCTGTAGGCGCCCCTTCTCACAGCAGGCTTCCTGACTGCCTTTCCACAGCGCAGGGTCAGGTTTCCAGGACAGAAAGGCAGGGTTTGCTGCGTTGGAATGTGAGCGCCACCTCAGCCTCTCTCAGGCCTCCTGACCCGGGCCAGCTCCAGAGCTAAGGGTAACTGTCACAGGATGGCACCATCCCTCTCCAAATCCCAATGGGTTTCCCAAGGCCATAAATCATGAATCTGGAAACATTCCCTCAGGGGCTGAACGTTTGAATACACAGTGAATTCTAGAGCAAAGTCCGCTGTCTTCCCTCAAGCTACTATTTCTTTAGAAAGTTTAGACTTTGGGTCTTCTGCCTAACAAAGGATTGTTATTTAATTTCAAGTCATCCTCTAGAAAAGAGGTGGGTTATCAATTTGTATCTCATTAAAATATGGTAAAATATGCAAAACAATACAACCAAATGATATAAAATTTAATATTCTCTGAGGCTTTTTGGGATTAGGCTGTGTCCTTATCTACCCAACACACTCATGATTTTCCTTCAAGACTTGGGCCAAATGTCACCCTCCTGGTGGGGACTTCCTGTGCCACCTGACCCAGCGATGCCCCCAGCCACCCCTGTAGAATTAGGGCCGCCTCATCTGTGCTCCCATAACTCTTCCATTGCCGGCATGTCACCATTTTTATACTTTTTGTTCAGAAATAATTTCAAACTTACATAAAAGTTGCAAAAAGAGGCTAAAATATTTCTGTATACCAGTGTTTCTCAACCTTTTCCTCATTAGTGCCCCCGCAAAAAAAAAAACCCTTTTTAGACATTGTTTTTCCATAATTGCCTTCTGCTGTGAACTTTCAATACACATATATACCATATATCTGCTTATGGACTCTATGTATATCTGAACTTTACATGGAAAAGAGAGCAAGATTTTTTTTTTTTGCCCCAGAGAATAATTTTCATTTCTTTGAGTGCAATATTGCCTCATAGAGAATGCATGCTCTATAGCCTTTACCCAGATTCCCCAAATGCTAATGTTTTCTCATATTTGCTTTATCATTTTCTCCCTAAATGTGTGTTTATGTGATACATATGTGATATAAACAGTATGAGGAAAAAAATAGGTTTATAGTTGTTCATATGGCAAATAATACAATAATTAATAAACAATAATACAAGAATAAAATGCATTTCATGTACTCACAACTATAAACCTATTTTTGCCCCACCCTGTATGTATGTATATATATACATATATCACATATACAAACATACATAAACACACATTTTATACATATATACATGTATGTGTATTTCCTCATACATGTCTATAACATATATAGTATATATATATTTTTTTTCTGAACAGTTTGTAAGTTGCAATTTCTCTTTATCCCTAAATATTTTAGAAATCGTTTTTATAAACAAAGACTTTCCCTTTGCATTTTCAAAAAATATTTTATTTAGTTATTGATTTTGAAAGAGGGGGAAAGAGAAAGGAAATGAAACATAGATTTGTTGTTCCACTTATTTGTACATTCATTAGTTGATTCTGTATGTGCCCTGACCGGAGATCGAACCTGCAACCTTGGCATATCAGGACAACAGTCTAACCAACTGATCTATATGACCAGAGCCTCTCGTTGCCTTTTAACAAGTGAAAATTTTTTAAAGATTTCCATATCTTCAACATGACTGCAATTTTCTCATGGTCAGGAACCTGTCTTACTATCTTTGGATACTGAGTTCTGGCATAGGGTCTGTCACATAGAAGAAGCTATTCTAAAATAATATTTCATTAGAATATAGCATATGCCATGCATTTATATATAATTATATATAATAAATATTATGATAAAATTTATCTTAATAGAAGCTATATATAGTATAATAATATGAAAATACATTTTTATTTATAAATAAATGGAAATCGCAGTGTTAGCAGTACAAACGTCAATCACAATGTATTCTATAGTTTAGAAGCTAGGAGAAATTGGGCTGACAATTTAGAGACTTTGGAAGGTGCTTCAAAACCAGTAAGTAATGCAAGAAACTACTTACCTGATGTCACTTTTATAGAATAAGAGCAATGTTAGTTGAATCTTGTGTTTGCCATTCCAGCCTCATATGTCTGTTGCTCTTTGGGAGGCAGTATAATCCAGTAATGCAAACTTTTCTTGTCTTCTTGCATTTACTCACAAATATCAATTGGAAACTCTTCATTTAACAAGTAAATATTGGGGGCTCTTGAATTTTGTTTTTTTATTTCCTATGTGCTTAAAAAAAGTTCCTTAACCCACATTTGCTTTGATTTTCTTGACTGTAAAATGAATATCAACATATTACAGTCTATGCTACTTCCTAAGTCACTGGTTAATGTGGTACTGGGTATGTTGGGGAAAGACTTCCCATGGATTCTAGGATGAGCAGGTATAGTATAAGATTCCAGAACTTCTTTAAGGAATTTGGCATCAGGAATATAAATACACTCTGTATGAATACCCATCCCACAGAACAAGTATAAAGCATGTACAATATGTTTATGGTAGGTTAATTGACTTTGTATAAATGGCCAGAAAATGGCCAGGAAAAGCTAATCCCATCTTCCTTACTCTGAGACAAGACATCCAGGGACAAATCGCTGTGGGGGCTGAAACAAGTTATGGCAAAGGCCCCCACCCCTGAATCCTGGGCTGGGAGGGGCCACAGAGGGGGGTGACATATCATCCTGAAGTTCTGCAGACTAAATGAAGTCTCTGGGAATGGAAGTGACTTCTTTAAGGTCACAGAACAAGCTACTGGCAGAGCTAAGACTAAAATCCAGGTTTGGCTCCTAGTCTAGGCAGTAGGATTTTTTTTTTAAGTCCCTTCATTGGAAAATTTGAAGATTAATGGATGAGAATATGTTTTGTTTTCACTTCTTCAAAAGAAAGAATCTGCATAAATTTAAATACTTTATGCATCCTTATTTGAGATGATCAAAGGGCTCAGTTATATTAAACTTGTGAGACTAAGGAACAAAACAGGTGTCCTCATTCGTTTTTAATTTCCCCATTTTGTAGATGAGAAAAATAGGGACTAGGTCAGTGATGGCGAACCTTTTGAGCTCGGCATGTCAGCATTTTGAAAAACCCTAACTTGACTGTGGTGCCGTGTCACATATAGAAATTGTTTGATATTTGCAACCATAGTAAAACAAAGATTTATATTTTTGATATTTATTTTATATATTTAAATGCCATTTAACAAAGAAAAATCAACCAAAAAAATGAGTTCGCGTGTCACCTCTGACACGCGTGTCATAGGTTCGCCATCACTGGACTAGGTGAAGGCTGTGGGGCACTGAGGGCTCTCCTTAAAGCTCTGGCTCTGAATTCATGATCTTCTGCTTTAATCCCTTGCTTAACCCTTGTCAGGGACAAGGCCCAGAAGAAAAGGGGACTGACTCATAGCAGGAGAATAAATCTCTTCCGAAGATGGTTTCACCTCCATCCCTCTAACCAGTCAAACCTTCCAGAAGGGATTCTGAAGCTCCATGACAAGAGGAAGAATAAGCCATTCAACAAGAGAGAGCAAGACTAACTGCTCTGGGATAAAAACCTTTGGTCGGCCTTAAGGCAAGACATTTCCTATGGAATGTCCAACTGTCATGAATGTCTCCCCCTAAACTCCTTTATGACCTGGTAGCCCAGAGTCCCCCATCTCTGTCCTGACCTGTGAATTCTCCTGGTCTTGAATCTCGTCTCCATCTCAACACCCTCTATAGCTTGATCAGCTAAGCACTAATAAGAGAGGCCTCCAGGAGAGCAGGTGAATTTTCATGGTGACACCCATGATTTTATGATACATCCAAACTTTATTTGACAATTCTCCCCTCAGAAGGTAGAGCCTACTTCTTCTCCCCTTGAGTGTGGGCCAGAATTATTACCTCTTTTCTGAAAAATAGAATGTAATGGAAGTAATGGTGTGTGACCTCCATGCCTAAGTCAGAAAAAGCCCTGTAGCTTTCTCTTTGCTATTTCTCTTGGATTGTTCCCTGTGGAGAAGTCTGGAGACATGCTGTGAGGACATTCAAGCGGCCCATGGTGGAGTTCACAAGAGGAAGAACTGAGGCCTCCTGCCAACAACCAGCACCGTGTGGATGCTTTGGTGCCAATAAGACCTTCTGATGACTGCAACTCCAGAGCACACATCACCAGAAACCTTGAACAAAGCTGTTCCAAATTCCTGGCCCAAACAAATTACGTGAGATGATACACGGTGATTGCTGTTTTAAGCCACCTAAGTTTTGGCTCATTCGTTACACAGCCATAGATACAGTGACTTGGTAACAATCTCTCTTTTTTTCTGTGCAAGCTATTGTTGCTGCTAGTCACAGGAGACAGTAAGAGAGACCAATCTATGATCGATCAGTGGGGGGATATTTTGGGAAATGTGATCTTTCCTCAAATCATTACTCTTTAAAAACTGTGACAGCCCCACTGTGTAATCTGGCTGTTGATATCAATACATTTGTAAGGAACTTCGGATTTTAAGAAACTTTAGAATTTACAAAGAAGTGTCCTACAAATATTTCTTCACTTTTCCCTTCCCAACATTTCTATGGAGGGTATTATTTCCATATAATAGTATATTCCAAAAATATCAAGGAAGATATTATTTTGTGCAATTTAAAGATCAGAAAACTCAGGCCCAGAGTTTCAAATCAAATGACTAATATGTGACAAAGCCAGGATTTGAATTGAGGCCTCTCTGCTTCCACGTCTGGGTTACCACCATGCCTCCTTAAAGCTATGCCATTCCTACTCTGTGGGACAGTTAAAACCAATCCAGCCAATGTAATGGCAAAGGATAACATTTACAAAGTGCTTGGTGCACGGTAAAGTTCTCACCAAGTGGTAGCAGCTACTATTATGTTTCCTGGATGCCAAGTATTGGGAACTGTTCAGAGATAAATAAGGTCAGGCCCTTTCCCTTAAGCAGCTCGAGCTGGAGGATAAAGCAGACTTGCTGAGGGAAATGCTTCAAAGATTGCCTTGAAAAGCCAGCAGCCCTGATTAAAAAAAGAAAGAAAGAAGAAAGGTTCCTGTTTGAAGTATGTGTAAGCCAGACAAATTAAGGCCAGGATTGGAAAGCCCAGGGTCCTTTGTGGATCAATGTTCTGTCCCTTCTCAAATGTAGAGGTGGACCCCTCCCCACCGTGGTCATCGTGCCCCAAACCAGGCATCTACAGAGCAGGTTGCTTGAGGGACTTGAGGGAAAAGAAAACAGTGGTCAATAGGAACCCCACTCTTCAATCCAGGCAACAATTATTACCTTGTTTTCTTGGATCTAACGTGACTTGCGGAAGTGTACAACTCAGCCAGGGCATCTTCAGAGCAAATACCCTGCAAAGAGACTCCTACCTCTCTGGGGGTCACCGGGGAAAGGACTATATTAAAATCAGTTCTCAGAGTTTCTGGACAGAGGAATGGGATCCATCAGGATGTAGCAGAAGGAGGCCTGTGGGTGACGTGGAGTGAACGTGTGGTCCCTGAAGAGAAGATGAGGACTTGGCATTGGAGAATGGCTCTGTGACACCAAATGCATCAGAGGTTCCCTGGTGCCACCAACAGCTCTTCCTGGGGGAGAATGAGAACAGCTCTCGTGGTTTCTCAGGGTCCTCTTCAAGCAGGGCTGCTTTTGTTTGATTTTTCTTGTTTTTGCTTTTTAAAAATTTTTTAAAAAAATGATCACCAAATTCCCATCATTCTTTGTATGCAACACCCATTAAACCTAAGCGATTCTCTGAGACAAAGAAAACACCAGGTCTGGGGACAGGAGCCAACAAGGAGGACATGACCTTCTCTTGCTGGGGCACTGGTATTTTTAAAGCAACAAATGCACGATATTGAATATCCCAGAACGGCTCCCTTTCAAGAGATCCAACACTTGTCCCAGAGAAGAAATAAACCGAGAAATGCCCCCAAACCATTATGGAGTGCCCACAAAAATAGATAATCAAATCCCTCTCAGTGATCAGGAAGGCAGGGGGTAGGGTGTGTGAGTGAGTGTGTGTGTGAGTGTGTGAGTGTGTGTGAGTGTGTGTGTGAGTGTGTGCGCGCGGGAGAGAGTTGCTTGCATGTCTTTGGAGACCCACTGTGGTCCCCTTCTCAGCACAGGTGAGGAATTTGGACCTCTGGTCCCCGCCCTGCCCCCTTCCACCGACTTCTCTTCAAGGAAATTTTTCACCCAGAGGTCTTCACCTCAAGGCAAAAACTTCAACTTTCTTGCCCCTGCACAGTTCTTCTGGAAGCTGAGAGCCCTCATCTGAGCGCAGGGCATATGTGGCAGAGTGAGCCGCACAGTGCCAGGCAGTGAGGCGGAGACCTGAGCAGGTGGAGCTGAGCCTGCTCCAGGCCCATCCCCGCCCATTAGCTCCTCCGTGGGCAGGAGCCCCAGCCGTAGCCTTTTTGATCCTTTGTTTTCCAGCAGCAAGTGGAAGCAAAGGTTGAGGAAAGGGAAGTGCGGCCTCCAGTGAATTGTAATATTTTGCTTTCTCTAATCCTATTCAGGTGGTGACTGTGGCCAAAAGGAAAAACAGGCCAACATACAGGATGGATAAACCCCCTGATTATTAACCCCACCAATGTGCATCGGCTGAGCTGCATTCAAGTCCCAGTGATTCATTATTAATGGGCCTCAAGTTCTGACCTGGGCTTGGAGATGGCTTATGCGAAGGTGGGGAGAGGCGGCCCTGGGAGGGAGTCTGCCCTGGAGAGGGGTCCCGGGAGCAGGCAGCCTCTGAGTCAGCTCAGACCTCCTCGAGGACTGCCTGCAGCACACCTGCGATGGCTGCTCTTCTCTCAGGGCTGTGCTGCCCGCGATTTATTCCCCCCTGGAGCCTCCCCGAGGCCAGGCTTGGGGAGAGAGTGTGCGGAGAGGGTGTGAGGGGACCAGCTCCATCTTCCCCATTCCCAGGTGAGGGATTCCCCTGTGAGGAGAGTTGAAAACACTGTCTTGCATGAGTAATAGGCCTTCTCCTTGGTCTTTTGAAGTGCTCAGCGCACCTAGCAGACAGGATGTTCTTCACCCAACAACTCCCTGAGGCGAAATCAGGTTTTGATCCCCCAGCCTACCTCCCGCCCTTTTTTTTCTTCTTTTTTAATAGATGAGGAAATGACAGCCGAGAGCAATTGGTCTCTGGGAGTGAGCTATGCTGGGGTAACAGGAAACAGGCAGAGAGGGCTGATTTGCTTGGAGGACTTCTCACGGAGACAGAAAGTCTCTCAGCTGACCCAGGGCTCAGTTACTAAGGCACAAAAAAGCGGTCACTAGCATTTAGAAGGTCCTGGTGTGTATGTATAACACCTTGATCCAGGAGCAGGTCCACTAAGGGTTTTTTTGGTGTCTTTTAACCAGCAAGGGGGTTGTCTTCTAAGAGGGTGCTATTAGATCATGTAGAAATAGCACTGTACTACCCCCAAACAGTTGCAAAGGAGAGAGAAGGAAGGCTGCTTCTTTCAAATTGTGGTCCTGTAAGATCTGGAAATGAAGGCAAAAAGTTCCCTGTCAGCTGTCTCTGAGAGAGGCATTCCAGAGTTTTCTTCCAAATGGAGGCACAAGAAGAGAGGTCCAGGTTTTGCTGTGTGGCTGACTCACAGGAGGCGGCCATGGCTAGTCTCTAATCCTCCTTGGCTTTTATTATTTGCAGGCTTGCCACCCCATCTCGCTGTCTCTGGTCTTTCTTTTTCTCAGACTACAGCAAGAATGATCTTCTATAAAAGCTAACATTTGACCATGCCATCCTGTACTTAAAACATGCAAGGCTTCCTAGTGTCTTCAAAATAGGAATCAAACTCCTTGGTGCAGCATGAAAGACCCCTATGAATCCCTCCACGTGTACAAAACTGCCTGCTATTTTTTTGTGCCCAGGCTCATTAATTCACTCACATAATCAGACTGGTGTGTATTGAGGCGTTGATATTTTCCAACATGTTCGCCAGGCACTGGGACAGTATCACTCCTGGCAGTGCCTGATCTGATCACCCAGTGGAATGTGTTTCTAGCCTTAGGACTTCTCTCTCTGCCTGTAACTCCTTCCTCTTCCACCAGATAGCTTGATTGCTCCATCCCTCCTGTTCCTCCAAATGCCGCTCTTCGGTGCTGTCCCTGGGTGCTATTTCAGGTTTCCCCCTTTGTCTATGATATTTTTGAGGGCGTGGACTTTGTCTTATTCAGAGCATCTAGGACAGGGCCCAGCTTATGATAGGTGGCAGCAATGGTCACGGTTCTGTGCCTACATTAGTTTTGGCTAACGACTTGAGGAACAGCCTGCTGGAGGACTTCTGGGAGAGAAATCTCTAGATGCAACTGTCCCTTGTCTTCTCTTCGGTGTCATATCTGAAAGTGATGGCTGGAACTGCTGCGGACAATTTGCTGTCCAAATGGAACGAGCTTTATAAAGAAGCCAATAACAAGGACAGCAGGGCAGAGAGTTGGGAGTAACCTCAGCCTGGGTCATCCTACCTCTGGACTTGAAGTTAAGTGAATAACACATTTTTTATGATTTAAGCTATTCTGATTCAAAGCTGTTCCATCCCTTTCCTACTTTTCCCTTCTTTTCTCTTATTTCTCTTTTCCCTCCTTCTTCTTTTCTTTATTTTTTCCTGTCCAAATCTTCCTAACTGATTTGGAACTCAGTACCTGTCTTTGGTTGGATGACTGTGTAGGACTCAGCAATTGAGTCTAATGGACTGCATCTGGTATTAACTGTATTTATTTATATGTCTTGTCTTTCCTACTAAACTATAGGTTCTTTAGGGGAGGAAATCAATTTTGTTCCAAATTGTTCCATTATTCTTCTCACTCAAGTGTCTACCTAATATAAGTTACAAAGTAGAGTTCCATAAATGTTTGTTGAATTGTATTGAAGTCTTCAACTTACTTTTTCCTAACGCTCAATTTATCACTATCTTCATACCACATAACTTGGTATTTTATTCTATACTGTTTTTGCATTATTTCCCATTTGAAAATCTTATGCTTTCCAAGAAAAAGTGAAGGTCCTGGAGAACAGCATATGAGTCTCACTTCCTATTTCTTTGGTGGCCCATATGGTTCTCACCACTTGTAGGGCTCCTAAGAGGGCTCATAACTCCCTGATGAAGAAATTCTCTGCAGCTTTGCATGGCACTGAACCCTACCAAAGTTTATAATTATGCCCCCTTGCATGCTTGGCTCAGTTCCTTGATGACAGAAGTTCTCACCTTCTTTACTCTATATCCCAACAGGCACAGGGCTGGTATTGATAAAGACTTTGTGATTGATGGGTGAGCATATTAAACTCTTTTCTCCCCACAGATTACAATGCCACAAAGTGATTTTGGTGACCTTAAGCCTCTCAAAGACTGGTATGGTGGAGGTAGAACCAGCATTAGAAGGCTGTTTTCAGAAGTAACACCACACACTGATATTTTTGTCTTGACATTGAGACCACTTTGCTGTTATCTGTGGGTAGTTATGGAGCCCAGTTTTTTTCCTCAATCTGTCAGTTGTTTCTACTTTTGAAGCTCTACTTCTTAGGTATGTCCTTCTGGGTCTCCAAAGAGTATCGTAGTCATGACCATTGTTTGCTGAAAGGGCACTTGGAACCCTGTTCTTTGTCCCTAAGAAGGTGTCTGACAAGATGCTTTGGCTGCATGTATTTAATATCTTGCCATACAACTGATGTTCCAGAATACAACTCAGCAGTTTAAATTATTTACACTGACTCCCAACAAACAGCCAACCAGGGAGAGGTAAATACATACAGCCCCATTCCTTCACTGCCACTTTAAACAAAGTTCCTCCTGTCTGGGTGATAGATTTTGACCCTGGCTATAATATACTATCTCCCAGAGACAACATTTTAAAACCTTAAAATCAAGAGAAAACAGGGATTGGGGAAGAGTCAACAAATTCATCCTCATTTCCCCCTCTTTATCTGATATATCTGAGTGGTCTAGCTTCTCTCTCCAAATCTGATAAACAGGTTTTCCCTGCAAAGATGGTTATGCATTCTTTGCCTTGTTTCGTTTCCACCCATGTCTGTGAAGGTGGTGGTGGTGAATTATGTGTGTGTTATGTGTGTGTTTATGTGTCAGGAGCATCCACAATATATACGGCAGCATGCCAGAAAGCAGGGCTTTTCAATTTAATCTCCTATGTCAGTGTTCTACAACCAATGAAAATGTCCCAATTTAAGACAACTTTTGACATGTGAGGCAGTGTGCTTCATGCCCTAGGGGATGAAAGATGTGTAAGACATATTTGAGACCCTCCAGGTATACTATGGGCTATAAACAATTCCAAAGAGAAAGAAAAACCTTTTTATTTCCAAAATGGAAAAAAAATTATTACAAAATAGTTCACTACCATACAAGTTAATATAAATTAGAAATGCATTTAGTAAAGAGGGTAAAATTTCTACTTTTCCATATCTAATCGTAGAGATAGTCACTATTAAGAATTTTGTTGTAGCATTTCAGAATTTTATGCATAGAGAAACATGTATTTTTATGTAATGGGATTGTACTATGCACATTGCTTTCTAACCTGTGTCAGTACATATAGATATAGCTAATCCTCATTTTACTTTTCACTAGTTGTGTAATATCCCATTGTATGTGGGTACCATAATGTCACTTATCAGCAGTTGGACTCAGTTATCTGTTTTTTACCCCATTAGAAACAGTGCTGAAGTAAACATCCTTGTTTATTTATTTTCCCACACTTGTTAAACCAACTTCTTTTTGAGAAAATCAAGGAAGATTTTTAAAAAATAGGTTAGTAGAGCCTTGGGAGGGAACACCATGAATAAGGGCGAAAAGTGCAGGGAGGAGGTGGGGGTGTGTTTTGAGTAGAGTTCTTTGGGTGAAATGCAGGTTGTGTTGTCTCTTAATCTTGGTTAGTGGACTCACAACAAACAACAGTTAAGATGAAGGGGGAGTTTGCGAGGAACACAAGTTCTAGTGGTTTAGACATTTTGAGTTTGCAGTGATGCCATGAAGCATGCAGAGTAATCAGGATGGGAACAACTGGGAAGGCGAGAGTGGAGGCCACCAGACTTTCCAGGAAGCACTGGGAAAGCACACCCACATGAAAGAGACACTTCGTGAAGGGTGATTGAGCAGGGCTGGCCGACTGACAGAATGTGAAGGAAGCCAGTGGAGGGTTTAGGCACAGTTTCCTCACCTGGAAAATAGGAACAGTAATTCCCATACTTCGGGGTTACTAGGAGCACCAAGTCAAATAATGGGTAAACTTTTACTAAGTAGCAGTTAGTACTATAATACACGTTACTTGTTTATGAACTTTCTCTGAAGTCCCCCAGATAATGGTCATCCCAAGAGGGCTTTTGGCATTGCTACTTTACGGAATGAAGAGGTTGGATCACAGACAGCAACTGCGAAGTCACCGAAGGGGGTGGCCGTGTTTTCTCAGTGATTCAGTAGAAACTTAGGAGTGACCTCCAAAGATATGAATCTGGTCTAAATACCTCCGGGCACTCTCACATCTGTGGTTACTGAGTTAGATTTTCCCTTTTATGTAATTCAAATCCCCCCTCCCCAGCAAATGATAGAGACTTGTTTTTGCTTTTAGAGCAGAAAGAAAGGATGGAAGGCACACTCCAAATATTTAGTTAGTTTCAAAAGTATGTGTTATTCAAAGCACCTTCAAGTACTAGGTTTCTTGAAATAAGAAACTCTATCATCTTGCTCTGCTGTATTCCCTTTGGCAGGAACGAAAACTTCAAGTGCATAACACTCAGCTGTTTGCTGGGAAAGAATAACAGCCTGAGAGTGGGAGAGCGAAAAACTCAGGCTCAGCTCTGTCCAGGCCTCACGTTCCTTGTCAGTAAAACCAGAGGATTGGACATGATGTCTTTATAGTTCTTATTTGTAGGATATCACAACCTCTGTTCGCAGACACCTGGTAAGGTTGATGGCATAGTATCACGAGGCCTGATTTGCAGATGTGGAAATGGAAACCCAAAGAGGTGAGTGACTTGGCTAAACTGAATGTGATTCCCACCCTCAGAGATGAGACCGGGACCAGTGTCTGCTATCTGAGTTCTAACAGGGAGCGCTGTCTCCTGAAAGTGTCTGAGTTCCATTGGAAGAGAGGCTTCTAGAAGGTCAGGCGGCTCACTGCCTCCATGTGGACAATCTCCTTTGATAAACTAGGTTTATTATTTTGGCTTGGAAAGCTCTTTTCCCCATTAATTCCTTTCCCTACTTAACTCCTCCTCCTCCTCCTCCTCCTCCTCCTCCTCCTCCTCCTCCTCCTCCTCCTCCTCCTCCTCCTCCTTCTTCAGGTTTTCATCCCATCCTTGCTGTCCTCAGCCCTTCCTCTGAGTTGGGTTAGAGGCAACTTCTGAACCTCATAGCACTCTGTACTCCCTTAAGTATTGTGATAATAGTATTTACTGCCCCACATGGTGCCTGTTAACTCACGTCACAGATGAAAAATATACTTGATGATTGTCCCCAAATTGCAGTGGCATAAACAAAATAAATTTTAATTTTCTTTTATGGTAACAAGGAATTTGGAGCCAGGCTCTTCAGAGCTGGTGTGGCAGCTTCATGGTCAACAGGAACCTAAGTCCTTGAAGCTTTTGCTCCCTGTCCTTCTTGTCACCTCTTGGTTGTAAAATGGCCATTAGAATGCCAATCATCACACCCATGAAAGAGGCAGGAACTGAAGGGAAGGTCTCCCAGATGAATCAGCCCTCTTCATGAAATGTCCTGTAAGTTCTACCAAAAGACATCTACTTGCCTATCCTTAGCTGATAAATGTAGCCTTTTAGCGCCCTAAAAAGCACTGGGCACTTTGGGAAGGGAGAAGAAGCAGAGGTGTTTGGGTAGGCAATCAGCATCTCTGTCGTCCAAGCTACAGGAGATGCAGTAGGCAGTCCGTGCCAGTCGGTGAGGAGATAAGTTTAGAAATGTAAGCCTTAGACAGTGACATGGCAGGGTATCAATCCACATGGACAGGCAATAACACAACTGCTCCTTTGTCACAGAGGTGGGGAAGCCCTGCCTGCCACAGGTCCTCTGTCATCCCCAGGAGACTGCAAACATCATGTGGGCAGGTGAGCTCTGCTTGTGGCACCCACAGGTCCTACCACGGTGCCTAATGGAAAGGAGCCAATGAACCTTTGTGGTAGGATAAGCACCGAATCCATGTGCCACCATCTCGTTCTTGCTTAGTCCGCCTGCTCTGACGGGTCTGAATGTCTCTCTTCCCCTTTTCCCTTCATGATCTCCTTTTCCTGGTTTTCCCTCAGCCTCCTGTCAGCGTCCTCTGCAGCAGAGGTCCCCCAAGTCCTGGCTCCAGGCTGGACTCTCTCCTGGTCCCTGATACTTTCCAGGTACTTGCTGGAGTGCATCCAAACTGAACTTCTCTTCCCCTAAGCCAGGCTGGCTTCCTGACTCCTTCCCAGAAACTAGTCGTAGTGATGGTGAACCTTTTGAGCTCGGCATGTCAGCATTTTGAAAAACCCTAACTTAACTCTGGTGCCGTGTTACATATAGAAATTATTTGATATTTGCAACCATAGTAAAACAAAGATTTATATTTTTGATATTTATTTTATATATTTAAATGCCATTTAACAAAGAAAAATCAACCAAAAAAAATGAGTTCGCGTGTCACCTCTGACATGTGTGTCATAGGTTCGCCATCACTGAACTAGTGGGATTCAACACTGACCCAAGAGGAGCCCGGCCTTGACTGTGGGCACTGAACAGTGGGGGAAATGGGATGTGCGTCCCCAGGGTGCTTCGTTAGCAAATGCACCCCTCCCCGCTTCCTCCAGGTGGAGAGGGACCCCTACTGTAGAGCTCTGGGATGGTGGACATGGCCCTGTTTTCCAAACCATGTGATTGTCTTGGGGAAGGAAGTACTATTGAAGATGTCCTCCCCCAAGGATGCCCTTTGGTCCTGTGGGCAATTGCTCTTCCCTAATTAAGTGCAGGCCCACCCACTGTGGGCTCACTCCCCAGGTCTATTCAGGACTGACCTGGCTTTCTCAGCTGGCTTCACAATCAATAGTTCCAGAAAAGGCAGCTTTATTCACTGAAGTCACAGATCAATGAGACAAGATTTGCATATGAGCTTAGTACATAAATCCTGGGGTGAGGTAATAATTCCCCCCCTGCCATCTCCTGACTTTCCCTTCTTTTCTTTCCTTGGCTTAGTCTCCCCTCTGCTCTTTTGTCTTTCTCTTCACTGATAATGTCCTTTCTTTAGAAACTTCTCCTTTCCCCCAACCCCCACAGGTCCAGCGGGGGAATGCACCCCTCCTCTGTGCTCCCCCATGCTCTGCGTGGTGGTCATCTGTTCATTTGCCCCCCTCCAGCCAAACCCGGAATTCCTTGAGCGACTGGAGTGCAGAGATGATGTTTCTCTCTGGGCCTCCAGCCTGTGCCTGGGGGCGACCTCATGGCAGATGCTCAGAGCAGTTTATTGAATCTGTGAATCCTTGACAACTTTGGCTGCTCCCTTCTTTCTCCCAATTTTCTCCTCTTTCTCTTATCCTCCTCTCCTTTCATTCACCTTCCTTAAGGCAAAATCTCCTAAAGGTGCCTGGGAAAGAAGGAACTAGTGTATCTCACCTCAGTGGGAACTTCCATATACTGGAGGCCAAGGGGCCACCACGGGAGATGAGGAATGTTTCTTGCAGGCAGTATGCCCTGCTGTAGTGCTCCCAGCATGCTCCCTCACCCCCAGGGCACTTGAGGAACATGAAAATATTGGTGCCCTGCTCTTCACTGAAGACTTTAGGTGCTTCTTTTGGAGACAGAGGCACCACTAGGGGAGCCCAGAGGACTGGCCATGGTAGGTCTCTCCAGGAGATAGTGCCCGTAGCTTCTTCCGTTTTTTATCTTCTATCCTGACAAAAAATGCTAATGCGTGCACTGTTTCAAAACAGACACAACTCTTGTGTTTATTTTTGGCAGCTCTATCATGTTTTCAACTGTTACAACTCTCTTTTGCTTACTCAGGGATATTGAAAAGGAGCATTGGCACATATGGGGATCCTCTCCTCAATGCTACACTTATATGTAGACGTAGATAATCTTTTGAAATGAAGGTTGCCATGGGTAACTGCCAAGGCTACTTCCTACACCCTTAGGCATCAGTAAAGCTCAGAGAGGAACCCCAGGTCCCAGGTCACATGCCGGCTGGTTGAGATCTGACGACCCAGGGTGGGCTTTGTCCTTGTTCCTCACAACAGTGGGGGCTGCTGACTTTCCTGGAGCACATTACCACCTGCCTCCACATAGAGTCTCATTGGAGTCTTGCGACAGTGCTCTGAGGTCAGCTGTAACGATGTCCGTTGCAGGTGAGTGCAAAGGGGTCTGCATGCTATAAAACTTGCCCACAGTTCCATATCCAGGAAGTACCTCCTAAAGGTCAAACCCACCTTTTGTTGCTAAGTTCTTCTGCTACAGAGTCCACGTAGGAGTGATCCTTCAAAGTGACCAGCATCATGGGAAGGTGCTTGACCGGAGGCACCTGTAATCCTCCTGCTGGCTGCCACTGACCTAACTGACAACATACGAATGGTCCCCGATGAAGCCCATTGTTCTCATGGCAGAGGGTCTGCTCTTTGGGGGAAGGTGTGCAAATAGCTGAGCTTCCCGGCTATGAGGGCCCACAGATAGGACCACCTTAGAATTGCTCCCGTCTCTCCCCTCCCGGGGAACATGTGCTCTCCTACTGAGTCTCTCAGCACTTGGCTTTGACTGCACGAAAGCCCATTAATATCCGTTGTCCTGGTCAAAATTATTGTGCAGTTACTCTCCTGTCCCAACCTTTGCTGAAAAAGAATCTAGTTAATTAACATTGATTACAATCTACCAACTGCAAGCGAAAATCGATGGCTGGGGTCCCTAATTTGAATGCACTTATCTCTCCTTATCTCTTGTGAGAAAGAAAGACAGAGAGTGTGAAAAAGAGAAGAGTGAGGGGGAGAGGGTATTTTTTAAGCCGTCCAATTTCCAGGGTCCCTGGTGAGGGACATTAGTGATGTGCTGGTCCTTGGATCTTGCCCACTCTCCTTCAGCGCGGCCATTTTTCAGAGTGACGTCTAATTGCTGCAAATAGTCATTGTGCACATTTGGGCCTTGTTCATAGCTCCCTACTTTATTGAGAGAGGAGCAGTGGTATTGATTCTGGATGGCCAGGGAGAATGCCAGAGAATATTAGTAAGGAGCGGAGAGAACACAGTCCATAAACTTTTATGACACGGTGTCAAGCTGGATTGTGAAGACATAAATGAAAAGGACAACACGGTCTGTAATTACCACGAGCGCACATCTTCCATCTGCTGGGGAGGGCGCCGGGCCAGCCAGGGCCAAGTGCGGAGGGGACGAATTGTCCAGCTCACAGGAACGGTGGCCCATGGGTGCTGCTCCTCATTGTTGAGAAAGAATATATGGGACATAAAAAAGCACTTCTTGTGTGGCCACAGTGTGGTCCTGAGGAAATCATGTGGATGCCAATGGCAGGTCTGTCACTTACGGCCAGCCCCGTGACATTGGGCCAATCGAGTAACCTCTCTGAGCCCCAATTCCCTCGTGGGTGGAGCAAAGGTAATAATAACTACTTTGTAGGGGTGGGGTCAGGGTTAAATGAGATAACGCTTGCAAATGTTTCACGTGATGTCTGGAAAATAATACTCTCAGCAGATAGTAGGTATTTTCACCAGTATTCATTTTTTTTATTCAGTAAATATTTCTGGAGTGTTTGCTCAGTGCCAGCTCTATGCTAGGTGCTGAGGATAGCGTGGTGGCCCAGATTCATGGATCTCACAGCTCTGTGGGCCAGACAGACAATCAATTGTTGACTCAAATAAATGTGAAAATGCTCATGTGCTAGGAGCTGGGAAAGAAGACATGATATATGAGGGGAATTCTGTTATTCCCGCTTTTTCAACCATCACATTTATTTATTGTCTGCCTCTCCCACTAAAAGAAAAGCTCCCTGCGGTCAGAGACTTGGTTTGTTTGATTCACGGCTCTACTCCAGTGCCCAGAATAGTAAATGGCACGTTGGAAGCACACGGTAAATATTTACTAAGTGAATGAGCAACTATGTGCTTAGGATGTAGAGAGGAAGGATTAGTACCTGACTTTTAAGAGCTTATCATCCAGTGGGGCACAAAAGACATGGGTGATATTTAAGACTCAGTGGAATCATTAGCAGGTTTAACTGAAAAACCACAGTTAAACTTAAACCTTGAAAACTCTCTTTACCTGGACCCTGGCCTCACACACCAGCACGGAGCCTGGTGTACGGTGGGCGCACTGTGGCGCGTAATGAAAGGAAACGGAAAGACAAGGGAACCAAAAGGCCTTCCCCGAGGGCAGTGGCTGCACAGCACGTGATGTCGGTGTCTTCCTTAGTCAGGGCAGGATGGCTGCTTCAGCAAACAGTGCCCAGGCTCCGCAGTGAGGTTGGCAGAGGGGCTCGCTTCCCCTCAGTATTCGGGCCTCAGGTCCTTCACTGGGGCCTGTACACCCAGCGGGCAGGTGCGGAAAAGGGAGATCTAGAATATGGAGATGCACTCCCACTCCTGCTGCCACAACCTGGAGGTGGCCATGGGTGAGGCAAGTCACATGGCCTCAGCTGGATGCCTGGGAAATAGGGATTCCAGACAAGTGGCGTGTCCAAGAGGAGGCGTTGGTGCATGTTTCTACCTCAATGAATTCAGCAAACACTAAGAGACACTCTATTATAGGTTAAACACCAAATCCAAGATGGTCAGAACCTTCCAGGAGGGCGCCATCTAGTGGGAAAACACGGAAATACCTGGTGAAAGGCAGCTCTCACTAAGTGCTGTACTTTGGACAGCAAGTGTAAGAGCAGGCCAGTGGAGTGAGGGATTAGTTCCACACAGATGTGGGACAGTTTCAATGGGCACAGTCAGATTGGAAAGGAGGGCTAACGCTACCCCCTGGTGTGGTGGGCATGGCTAACTATATGCCAGAGATGAGTTCCCCATCCTGCCGTACAGACCTGGGGCTGGTAAGCGGCGGTCCAATTGGGGTCTCCACTTCACAGCCTTCCTTGCATGTGGATGAGCCTTGGGAGTCGTTTACAATGGTGATATGTTAGCCAAAGGGAAAGTGGTTACTTCTGTGCTCTTTCTCCCTTCTCTCATTCTCCATCTGTTGGCCGAATGTTGATGTGGGGGGTTACTTTATAAGAGACCAAGGCTGCCAGTAGTCTGGTCTCTAAACCACAGTGTGCAACTAACCCACCCCCCGCCAACACCCTGCTAGCATAGAGCTACCTTGGGCACCGTGTGAATGAGAAGGAAACATCATTGGATATCAAGTGTTACAGATTTGGGGTCTAAATGCTAGGATCATTAGGTGGCTTCATAGCAGTAGAGGTGCCTGAAGGGAGAAGAGGCAGGCAGTAGCCAAAGGCCTTTCCAGGCATAGGAAACAGTGAGAGCAAAGACTCTGAGACAAGAGCATAGAAAGTGTGCTCAGTCCCGGACATGGTTGGTGGGAGTGTGAAATGGCATCACCACTCTGCAAAACAGTCTGACCGCTTCCTACAGACTTGAAAGTGCACATGTCCTATGTTCCAGCAATTCCACTCCTTGGTATTTACCCAGGAGCTATGTAAACGTATGTCCACAAAAAGACTTGGGCTGGGGTGATCATCACAGCCTCATTCATAGTAGCCCTACACTGCCAGCAGTCCAAATACCTACCAACAGGTGAATGGATAAGAACTCTGTGGCATATTCATATTATGGGAAACTATTGAGCAATAATGAATAAAGAATGAATTACCAATACATGCGACAACCTGTGTAAATATAAAAAACTTCACGTTGTGCACGAGAAGCCAGACACAAGAGCACACATTGTGTGATTTTATGTAAAGTTCAAAGCAGGCAAACTCCTCTATGGCGGCAGAAATCAGGACAGTGGTGGTCTATGGAAGAGAGGGTTGTTTGGAAGGGGAGCTGAGGGGACGTTCTGAGAGATGGAAATACTGAGGGGGTGCCTACATGCTTGTTTACATGTATCAAAACCCATTGATGGTGCATTGAAGATCTGTGCACTCACTGCATATAAATTTTACTTGAATGCGAACAACACAAAAGAATGTGTTCAGGGAAAATGAATGGCTAATTTTGATTAGAGCATGGGTTCTAGAGGGGGGAAGAGGGGTAGAGTTCAGTAGCACATAAGACTGGTATAGAGTTTGGGGCATTAATGCCAAAGGAGTTTGGATTTTATTACCTGGACGATGGGGAACCACCCAAAACTTTTGAGCGGGGCGGGGCGGGGGGGGAGGGCTGGGGGAGGGGACAGGCTCGTGTTCAGGTTTTTGGAATGTAAATGGTGGCAGAGTGGAGAAGGGAAGGGGGCAAGATGACAGTTTTGTCCAAGGCAGGGGCTCCTGTAAGTAACACACAGACTGGAATTTCCCTACGCACTTGCGAAAGGCCAGGCCAGGGGGACGGCTGGGGATCTAGTAGCTGTGTTTGCCAAAGGTCGAATCTCGAAACAAACAGTTTCTTTCATTCTGGGAATATCTTAATCCCTATGACTCTATAGTAAGATCAGGCCACGTGTTATGATTGGAAATGATTTCTATTATTAGTTACTATTACTACTCTCAGACTGTTAAATGCCAAGGCTTGGGAGGTGCTGGGCAGAACCCAGAAAAAGAAATGGTCTGTGAAGCTTGCATTTTCCAGAGCTCAGCAGACAGGCGCTCGGCCTCGCAGCTAGTCCTTTTATGCTCACCCACTCACACCTCGGGCTGTGTTCTTCAGTTTGCGTCAGAAGAACCAAGAATCTGGAAGTGGTGATGGTGGAACCACAGAGCACAGGCTCAGAGGGGGAACAGTTGCTTAGGTTCACTGCTGAGTGGTCAGTGTGTTCCACAAACACCCTGGGGAAGACCGCGGCAGAAATGCCTTCACACCGTCCCGAGTGAGTATGTAGGTGAGGGCCCAGCAAAGTAGCTCAGAAAACGCTTGCTTTTAAAGGCAAACATTCCGTAGATATTTGAGTGTTTACTCCATGCTGGTGCTGGGACAGAGAAGTGGATAAGACAGATGCCCTTTCACCTCTTCTGTTTCATTTGCATCATCCAACAGCATTTCCATGTTGGACATTTTGCAAGCTAGTTCTGCATTTCTGTGTTTTGTTTCCTTTTTTTAGCAACGATGATTCTTTAAATGCCAAACCAAATGTGAGCTTACTTCAGTACCACTGTTAGATTATTCTTTCAAACATACTCAGAAATTACAACAACCAATCCTTTGTCTCTGAAACAGGGTCTCATAAGTAGTAGTAATTGGAAGTTGTACTGTACACAGCGGGTGCTCAATACGTGCGTAACATGTGCCTGAGCTAAGCCACATGGGACTCTGTGGAAGCTAAAGCCCGGCTGCTACTTCCCAAGGTCCAGGTCATCCTGGCTGTGATGCCCTGGGAGCTCCCCTCCGAGTGTAGACTGTGGGAGTTCAGCGATTTCATGGTATGAGTTCCTACTGAATTGTTGCAATGTTTGCAATCCCATGGTGACAGGAGTCTCTCAGTGTTGGTGGGGGGCCTCATTTAGTCCGCCAGCTGTCCTGAATGTGCCATACTCATCAGGTTAAGAGTTCTTCAGGGGCTCCTGGCCCTGCCCCGAACAGCAGTGGCTTGGACACAATGAATCAATCTTCCTGGAAGCTGCAGATGGTCAGACTTCCTTCCAGACTTCAACAGAGTTGGGGCTGGTTACCAAAGATAACTGGCTTTCTCTGGCAGGGAGACCCGTTTCCCACTCTGGGCCAATCCTGGACCTCAGAACTCTTGCCACACATGGGCCTATGTCATGAAGAGTCAGCAAAGCAGAGCAAACCTTGGGAGGTAGACAGACCTAGGTTTGCATCCTGACTCTGCCACTTACTAATGACATCTAGTCCATTAACCGCCAAGCCTCAGTTCCCCCATCAATAAGTGGAGATAATAATGGTGACTACTTACATTAGGCAGGGTAAGTAAACAAATCCAGCTACCATAACCAACAACCTTAAGTATAAATGCCTTCCCATGAGAAAAGTTTCTCATTCATGTAGAGTTTAATGTGAATGTTTTTGAATTAGTGGCTCTCCTGGGTGGCTCCTCTATGAGAATCATCTCAGAGATCAGAACTATTCCTATCATGCATATCTCCCATCTTTAGGGACATGGAGTCCAATGTTTTCAGCATGTAAGAAAGAGAGAGAGAGCCCAGCCAGCTTGGCTCAGTGGTTTAGTGCCAACCTATGAATCAGGAGGTCATGGTTCGATTCCTGGTCAGGGCACATGCCCAGGTTGTGGGCTCAATCCCCAGTGTGGGGCATGAAGGAGGCAACCAATCAATGATTCTCTCTCATCATTGATGTTTCTCTCTCTCTCTCTCTCTCTCTCCCCCTCCCTTCTTCTCTGAAATCAATAAAAATATATTAAATAAAAGAAAAGAGAGAGAGAATATAAACATCCTTAAAGAGATAGTTCAAACCAATAGCTGTCAATACCTCTGCTCATAAAATATGCAGAAATGCAACAGACTAATGAAAGATCTCCCAACAGTTGGCTTGAAATTGGCCAAGATGGAAGTATTTACACCACAGAAATTGGCAAATGCTATAAGTCAGGGCAATCCCCGTCCCCTTCCCCTGGAGAACTGGTTGTTAAATATTTTCAAGAACATCGCTGGCCCCTCCAGCTCTGAGTTACACGGGCATCTCTAGGGTTGAGCCCTCTCCTGAAACCCTTTGTGTCAAAGGACGTCTGAGAAAGACATGGTCCTATCCCCAAGTCCGTGCAGAGGAGCAGGCCATGGCTGCTATAGAACAAAGAGTGGCCTCTGCCAGGGTCCGAATTCAGTGCTTCTTTCCACTCAGCCACGCTTTATCTCAGTGACAAAGCCCAGAGCCCGTGATGGGAAACCATGGTGGGAAATGTGAAATCTCACAATCTCAACTCGGAAGCAACATTTGGGTCGATCTGGGGCACTCTCTACTTGTGCTCTCTGACCCTGCCTCTGAGGAGTCCCCGTTCTTGACTGCTGGCCCAGCTGCACTCCATGCTCCTCGAATTGGGAGATTCTGAGGCGTCGGGAAGCTTGGCTTAAAGAGGCTCTCCTTTACATCCCCCACAGAGAAGAGCTGCTTCTAAAAATGGTTATGAATGCCACACAGCACGCACCTACGCACATGCCCTGTTTCCTAATATTACCATTTCCTACCTTTGCCATTTTCTTTTCTGAGACCTCTGGGAGCGATTAACAGGGTTTTCCTGCTGCCCAGGATTTGCAGGAGAACGAAAATGGGCCCAGAGCGGCCTCAGTGACGCCTGGAAGGATGTGAGAGAATTTGCTACTGAACCCCTGCTCCTCTTACCTGTGTCGAACATTCGTCATCATTCCCCAAAAGAGTGCAGACAGAACAAAGGCTTCTCTGGGTCTCCAGGCTAGCCGTGGCCCGGGCCTGTTTGCACTGGGGGAGTGGGCTAGGCAGAAGGGGCGGGGGTTAATTTCACTCATCGTTCCGGTGGAGGGAAGGCAAGGTTCAGTGCATTTCTGTTTGTTTTCACAAACTCAGTGAGACCACCTCCATCCCCACCACCACCCAATTTGCAATCAGACCTTCCCCAGACTCTGGAACACAGCCGCACACAGCCACAAGCTCCAAGCAGCAGTGGATGAATGGCAAAGCCTGAAATGATGTCAACGGCTTGTGCGGAGGCCAAGGAAAATATGCGGGGGCCCTCTATGGCTTCATCCCCGCTTGTTGCAATGCAGCTGCGAGTCATAAGTTTTCCTTCTGAGCCGACAGAGTACAGTACATCTGAATTAGATCGAACCTAGCACACTGCTTCCAGACCCTTCGCAGCCTCCCCCTCCTTCCTTGAGCTAAAGTTCCTCAAGGAAGTCAGAGAGGGGCAAGGGATGGAATGTGGGGTGGCTAGAACTGGTGGTATTTTGTAATTCTTTTGGGGGGAGCTTAAAGTCCACAAGTCACAGCAGTGGGGATGGGGTAGGGGAGACCGAGCAGCCAGGATAAGGGGGGAGGGAGTGTGAGAGATGGAATTTTGTAGCCAAAGGGATGCTGAAGGTTGAGACAGCTGTTTTGATCATCCAAGTTCCTTATGCCTACTTCTTCCTGATTTAGACAAGTTTTTGCATTTTGTTTTGCATTTTGAAAGGGCAGGGGCCTGTGTTGCCTAAAATCATTGTTGCAGTCTTCCACTTGATGCTATCTACAGGGACCCAGCCAGAGTCTCCGGGAACCCGTTCATCCTCCAGGCTACTGGACGGTGAGCCATCTCCAGGGTCAGTAGTTCTGCTTTTGAATCTGAATCACACAGATGCAGCCCCAGGGGTATATCTTAAGTACCCAAGCGGTGCATTTTATGGATCACATGACAAGTCGGTGGAAGCAGGGTGATTTTTCGGAGTCCAGCAAGGCCTTGGGGCCTGGGAGCAGTTTAGTATAACTCCCTGGCTGCCTCCTCCTCCTCCTCCTCCTCCTCCTCCTCCCCTGACCCTCTCTAAATGGTTCCAGCCAAGTGCAGTTTGAAGAAAGTAGGGTCTGTGCGGCCTGACAGCGTGATGGGATGCAGGGCCTCTCCTCCACACTGACCGCCGGGCCGGCCTGGGCGCGGCTGGCCCTGGTCAGGAACGCTGCCTCTCCCCGCTCTTGCTCCAACCCCGCCATCTCCGACACTTGGCTTGCATTTTACAATTGTGTTTATACAGCAAACATACTTTGGAAAAAGGAGAACTCTCCCATGGCTGCCGGCCATACCACCTTGTGGCTGCAGAAGCAAAGCAGGCGGGCTGATCTCCGGCTGCTGCGGGGTCCTCCCAAGGGGACCGAGCTGCTCGGAGGCAGTGGGGCCGGTGACTCGTGTCCCGGCACCCCCTCTTCGGGCATTGCCTCTGTGAGAAGATGACGGGGCTTCGAGGCTCCTGGGGAAGGTATAAATCTGAGCCACACAGTCAGAGACCCAGTCAGTGTTTATTTCTGGACCGTCCATTTTCTTCTACCAAGAGTAAAAATAAAACAATCTAATAGCTACCGGCTCCTGAGCACACAGGAAGTGCTCCCCAGGCTCTAGCTGTCATCATCATCATTAAGGTAGCAGCAGGCACTGTCTGGGCACTTGGCTTCTCTTTTCTGTAAGTCTTACACCAAGAGACCAGGTTTAGTGTTCCCAGAAGAAAAGTACCATTATCCCCAATTTAGAGATTCGGCTCAGAGACCATCAGTAACTTGCCCAAGTTCACAGAGTGAGGCAGTGTCAGTTTGTCTAAGTCCAAAGTCTAAGCTCTTTCTAGGAAAACCCATACTTTTTTTTCTCTGTCCTCTTTTTTCTCACTCTCAATGGACTATCCAGGGACTGATCATGAACATCACTAGATCCTCAGGGTCACCAGGGCCCTTGCTTGGCCTCTCTCTCAAGAGTAACTTGGCCTCCTTGCTCCTCCTTCCCCTCAGCCTGTGCACTGGCCTCTGGGACTCTTTGAAGGACCCCTGACATGTTTCTGAGCAGCAGAGCCGTGAAGAGCAGTGGTCTTTTGGCCAAGTGCCCTTTCCAATGCTCCTCATGGAATTGTTGAAAATACCACTCGGGGTGGGGTTGGCTTGGACTTCAGAGTGTTGCCTCCTGGGAGCTGCCTTCCACTGAGCTGACTGCATCTCCCTGTCCTTTCCACCTACACTGGGCGGTGAGATCCATACGACTCTGGGGGACTTGGCAGGCTGAGCTCTAAAAGCTGTGGGGGCGAGGGGAGATGGCCAGGAAGAGGGAAGAGGTCACAACACCAGGGCCTGAGGATTGGGTCTGAGAAAGGAGGAAGCGAGGAGGTCTGGTGCCCACCCACAAAGTCCAGCCAGGACCCCTGAAACCACAGCCACTGCAGCCGATAAATCCAGGTTAGTGGTCCCTTGAGAAGCAGAGAAAGAGAGAGCAGTCTGTGACGCCAAGATCTGTGGGCAGTAGGAGGACCACCCCCCACCCCCTAATTTTCTAACTCTCAGAAAATCCAGGAAAAACAAACAATCAAGATAACTTATGACCATGGTGTGAACTAGATGGGGCATTCCCATAGATCCATAGTGGAGCAAAAGGATGAATGCCCGAATGAACCAATCAAAGATGAGATGGGAGATCTATATTGGGCTATTCTGGTCTTCCCTTTCCTTTCTCTTTCTCTGTACAAATTCCACAAGCAACCTAGAAGCCCCACCTCCTTCTTCTTAATGAACAAGATTTGGATCAAACTATCAACGACCCTCACCTACAATATCCAGGGTCTCACCAAGGTGAATACCGTCTCCGTGGCCTGTTCCAGGCAGTCTAGAAAGCACTGGGCTGAAACCAGGAGACCCACCTTCAAGCTCCAATTTGGCTCTCAGTTAACTGCATGACCTTAATTAGGACTCTTCCCTTCTCTGGGCATTTGTTGCTGCTTCTATCAGAGGAGAATGTGACCTAGGTGGTCAGCTGGAGGCCATCAAAATATGGTTCTCTATAAGTGACCTTTGAAGGGGCCTCAGCCATCACACACTTGGCCTCAGTGCAGAGCCACAGTCACAGAAAGCTACCGACTCTTCAGAGGCTACTGTTAAATTAATTACCAAGTCTTGAAGCTGGGACCTAATGTCTTCCAGGTCATGGAGATGAGGCAATGAGGGAGCCAGCAGAGTGGCTTCCGCTCTTGTAGGCAGGTCTGTCCTTGGAGCGAGGGAAGAGGGATGGGGTTTCAAGGGGAAGAATGCCCAGGGCTGGAGGTGAGTTATGAGGCAGGGCACCTCTCAGAAAGGCAAGGAGAGCTCCAAACAGGCAGGGCCGAAGAAGGGCAGACAGGAAAGAAAATGCAGCTTTTCTGGGGACAGAGAACAACAGGCGTTTCAGTGCTGCAGGCTCTCCCTGTCTCCTCCCTGCCTGCAATGGCCACCGTGGGAGGCAGGGGGAGAAGGGGAAGCTGGGGGTCTCTGTCCTGTGTCAGTGGCTCCAGACTGAGATGATGATTCAGATGATTTAGTGATGAAAACAGAGTCAGATTCTGGAGGAAAAGCATAGCTCACCAGAAGCCTCGCTGGGAGTTTGGGTCAGAGGAGGAAACAGGGTCTAAAAGAAGAAAGGCCAGGAGAGAACATCTGCAGGCGGGCGGTGGGGTAGGGGAGGGAGAAGCTAGCATCCACCGGCACAGCTGCCAAGGAGCCCAACTCGAAAATCATTTCCCTGGTGAGGGCCAAGGAGCTGCGAGGACAGTAGGTAGAGGGAGGCCTAGTTGAGTTGGGGGCTGAGGGGCCCAGCCTTCTGACCCCTAAAACAGCAGGCTGACAGCACTCCCAGAGCTGGTGCTGCCTAAACTGCATGCTGTAGGGCCAATGAGCAGGTCTCCTGTTCTCCCTCATCCCCAGCTCCCCGATAACCTGGCTTCAGGCACCTGGAATTCTGTTCAGGTGTGGACAACTTTAGCATTTAGAGCAGTGGTTCTCAACCTTGGCTGCACATTAGAATCACCTGGGAATCTTTTTAAAATCCTGATTTCTGGGCCTCGTCCTCCGGAAATTCTGTTTCTTTGTTATGGGGTGGGGCCACAACATTAGTAACAAAGAAACAGAATTTCCCGAGGACGAGGCCCAGAAATCAGGATTTTAAAAAGATTCCCAGGTGATTCTAATGTGCAGCCAAGGTTGAGAACCACTGATTTAGAGAATTAGTGCTCATAAGAGAAAGCTTTTATTGAGCACAGAGTGTGCCAGGAACTGTGCTCAGTACTTTGGACTGTATTAGTGTCAGGGGTCTCCAGAGAAATGGAACCAATAGGAGATATATCTATCCATTCGTCCATCCATTGAGAGAGAGAGAAAGAGAAATTGATTTCAAGGAGTTGGCTCATGCAATTGAGGTCTGGTAAGTCAGAAATCTGCAGGGAAGGTTATCAGTCTGGAGACCCAGGGAAGCGTTGATGTTGCAGTCTCAAGTTCAGTGAGAGTCCTCAGGCAGAATTCCTTCTTCTTTGGAGAAAGTTAGACCTTTCTCTTAAGGCCTTCAACTAATTGAATGAGGCCCACCCACATTCTGGAGGGTAATCTGCTTTATTTAAAATCTACTAATTTAAATGTTAATCACCTCTAAAAAATACTTTTACAGCAACATCTAGATGGGTGTTTGACCGAACAAGTGGGCCATTATAATCTAGCCAAGTTGATACATAAAAAGAATCATCACTTATGCTTCTTTTAATGCTTACAACCACCTTGTGACATAGGCACTGTTGTAGTCCCCATGAACAGGCCAGGAAGCTGAGACGTAAGGTTAACAAGTTGCCCAAAATAATACCACTAGCAGGTGACAGAGCCAGAACTCAGATCCAGTATGGTTTGGTTCTGGAGAATCCCTAACTGAGCCCTTGCACTGCACTCCTTCTTGGTTTTACTCCAGTGACCCTATTTAAAAACATGTGTGCTTGGGAGGGGTAGCATGTCAAATAATAATCAGTGAATCTTGTGTACATTCCATCATTTAAATATTAGGGAATATCTGTGATAAGCCAGACATCTAATAAATCAGTTTTCAACCTTATACACAGAGAGTACCAACATCTGACTAGCATCAATGCCCAGCACACTTGTGGTTTCTCTATTCTTTCATGCTGCACTCCAAAATCACTTTCATTCTCAGATTGTTGCCTCGCTGGTACCTTTCCCAGAAGTTCACTTCTGAAATCCCAAAGGACATCAAATTTGATTTGGGCCTTCTACTTTCCCAAATCAGTCATGGTGGTTGCCTGAGTGGCTGGGTTTCCAGGGACTGAATGCTGGGGTGCCCATCATCCTCCAGAGGACCAGGCCATCCGCCTCCTACCTTCACTGTTAGGGGTTCAGACCCCATTCCTCTCCTGTGCTTGGAAATATAGGCGTCCATCTAACTCCCGGTCAAAGGTAAAGAGAGAAAAGGGAGAGACATTTAAATTCCCATGAAGAACCTTGAGAAATGATGACTTTGAATTGGAAAGTAAAACCTTTTCCCAGCTTCAGGCTCTCTAGGGAAGGGTGAAGAACCCAAGAAATGAGGCAAGAAAGATGTCACCAGCTCTGTGCCCTGTTTGCCAGCAACCCCCTCACCTGCCCCTTCTCCTGTTGAGCTCTAGGTCTCTCCCCGGCTCCTCCACCCCCGCCCCCCCTCCCGCCACCTCCACCTTCTTCTGTGTTGAGCTGAATAAAAAGGGCCAGCAAACGACCACTCTAATTCCTATTAGCTGATGTCCCTCAGACTGTAAGTAAACACAAGACAAATGGTTCTGTGTTATGAATCATGATCCTGACAAGTTGCAGGCCAAAATCGAGTACACACCAATTGTTGAGACTCACACACTATTTATGCTGTGGGAGAATTTGCCTAATAAATTTTCTTTCCAGTGTGTGAGGAGGAAAGCAAAGAGAGACGCCCGCCAGCTTGGACAGAAAGCCCCACATGCTGAAGGCGTGGTGTTCGCTGCTTTGCTGCGTCTCCCCTGTTCAGCATCAGCCACCAGGCCTTACGCAGCATTTACTCCCTGGTAGTGCCACAGACTGGTTGCTGGAAGAGGAGAAACGCAGACAGATGTTGCTTCTCAGGTTTCAGAGTTTTAGGAGCCACTAGCTCCACGAGATTCAAATACCACAGGTGTTTCTCAACTTGAGCCAAGATGGTCAAATTACAACAGGAGACAGAACCTCATTATGGGCAGAGACATGAAATCAGAGATGGCGTGGTGTGGGCCTCTCAAAGTTGCTTCTTAGGTCTGAATAAGTCAGTTGATTGGTCTCGTCCTCTGCATCGAAACCTGGGTTTCCTTTCTAGTTTCTTCATCAGAGAACTGATTAAATGGCATTTTATCCCAATAATGATGTCTCCTAGAGGGTCCTTCTGACTGCCAAATCCACTCTCCAGGGAGCGCTAGTTAAGGGTAAGAGAAAGATAGGACAGTTAGAGGGTCCCCCGTGGCAGCCAGCTGTTTCTTATTGCCATGAGTTGGTTACAGCACAAAGAATATTTTGCCATGTGAAGACCCACTGCAGAAGTTAGTCACATATACTCCCTCTATTTGTGTCAAAGGAAAATACTAAGGAAGAAGAAAATGTTTTTTTAAAACATTTTCTAAAGTAAGTGGTGTGAGCAGGAAGGTTGACATGTGAGCCAGGGCGACCAAATGTTTCAGCCCCACACACATGGGTTACCTACAGGACAGCAGAAAACTCATATTTCCACTGGCATTTGGAAACAAGGCTATTCTCTATCTAGTGGATATCAATTGTATATTTTTTAGGTCTCTCCTCTCCTTTCTTTTTTAAAAAATATATTTTATTGATTTTTTTACAGGGAGGAAGGGAGAGGGATAGAGAGTTAGAAACATCGAAGAGAGAGAAACATCGATCAGCTGCCTCCTGCACACTCCCTACTGGGGATGTGCCCACAACCCAGGTACATGCCCTTGACCGGAATCGAACCTGGGACCCTTGAGTCCACAGGCCGATGCTCTATCCACTGGACCAAACCGGTTAGGCCTCTCCTCTCCCTTCCTCCCTTCCTTCCTTCCATCTTTCTGCCTTCATTTCCTTGATGAAAATAGAACATTATAGTGAAATATGTAAGAGTAAGCAAAATCACTTAGAGTAGGTCTTGGAGTTCATGCTTGAATCTTCATGTTATAGGACTAGGTCTTGGAATACATAGGTTTGGAGTCTCTTTGTGTGTGATTCTGAGAACTGGAAATTTACAGCTAAATTCATCCCATATAAATCATACAGTCCAACTCCCTTTTCTTTAAAGGAGGAAACCAAGGCCAGAGAAGTTACAATTCGTGAAAATTATCACACAGACAAGTCAAGTTCTGGAGTCTGAGCTCAGAGGAGTGGTGGCAGTAGTGACTTCAGCCTGAGGAGAAGGCTTCTTTCTCCTGGTGGAGTATAAAAATCGTTCAGAGGCCACCACCAGCCCTGTGAGCTCACCTCCCTTCATGGGCTACCTACTATCTTTTCTCTCTGTCTTTCTGTCTCTGAAGAAGCCTCATGCTATAAAAACAAAGGATATGAAAATCTTTCCTATTTTGTAGAAGGCTATAAGGGCATGCCTGTGTTAGGGAAACTATCTTGTGAGGTTCTTAATGGCAGAAGGAAACTTGAACTTGGAGAGGCCTCTGAAATATATGATCTTTCCTTTGAAAATGTCTTGACGCCAACTCAAACGGGTAAGGAGCCAAAATATCAGAGAGGGCTCAATCTCGGTTAATGTTTAAAATTGGAGATGCTATAGATGTGGGTATTGTTTATTCTGTGTCATAATTTTTCAGATCTGGGAATTATTAGATATAGCATTGAGGGTGGATAGGCTAGAAAGGTGGTACAAATTCTACTTTTGATCTACATTCTTCCCCTGGGACACCAGGAACTCCTCCTTGTATTCTAAAATGCTTATGGAACAATGTTTGGTTTCCTGGTTCTCTGATTTTATTGCAGTGATGTTTCCATAGTGAGACTCTGAGAGAAAAGAGTAGTCACACAAAGGCAAGGGATGCATCTGAAAAATGGAGGCCCTGGCAATCATCCTACCTTGCAATGGAAGGCCAATTATAATCTTAATCATGAAGAATGGAGCTCAATTTAACAGATGTAACTGGCTCTGGTAACCCATAACCTGTAGGTTCTACATTGCAGCAGTGGAAAATTTTTGAAATGTTAATTAGAGAATGTAATTCTCTTGCTTAAAATCTCCCAGTGGTTTGTTTCCCTTCATTCTCAGAACAAAATTCAGAGTCTTCACCATGACATAAAAGGCTCTGTCTGGCCTCTACCTACTTTCCTGGTGTCACCTCCTACCATTCCCTGTCCTTCACTCTGTTCTAGCCATTGCAGCATATTTGTGTCTGTAATACACAAACAGGTCCTGTCTCAGGACCTTTGCACTTGCTGTTTTATCTTTCTGGAATGTTTTCTGCTATATCTAACTCTGGATTTATTCATATTTCTGTTCAAAGGGGCTCCTTGACCACTCTAACACTTCATTCATCATTCTCCATTCCTTCATCTTAATTTTATTTATGACACGAATGTAATGTGTTTATTATTTTTTTCTGTGTCTCTTTGAGGCTAATAATTCTGTATTTCTAGACTAGTGTCTAGGTACATGGTAGTTACTCAATAAATATTTGTAAAAGAAATGAATTTAGTGTTCACATACCTTTATATCTCTCTCTATTTTTTCCCATGTACACATGCCTACCCTCCCACATACACATATGTACATACTCACACATCACATATCACACATATACTAAGCGCAAAACATTTAGGCATGAAGTCATTTCAAGTTCATTAAACATTAATTGAATGCTCGAGAGCTCTTAAGTGAGGGCTTTAAGTGCAAAGCAAGAGGAAAGTCCTAGAAAAAGAAATAAAAATAACCTTCTCTCTCCAGAGGAACCCCTTTTCATTGACTCTCAACTAAATATTTTTCACTTATTGTAATTGTAGCAAAAATTTTACATGGGAAATTATGTTACCCTCATATATTCTGAAATTTCACTGTTTTCAAGCATATCCCTTCTTTAGATTTTTCCTTTTTATGTCATCATGTCTTTGGGATTATAATTACCCTTTTATACTGTCTCAATTTTGGAATTCTTGATGAGGAATAATTCTAGTCCTGAGGTTGCACAATTAATTTTTCAAAATAAGATTAAGAAACTCTGCATTCTGGATGGAAGGCTCTGTCTGGTGATTAGTTAACTGGAAGAGCTTGTTACAAGCCAAATAGAAGGAGCTGTCATCTGCTGATGGTTTCCAGGGACTAAGGCTCCAGGACCTGCAGTAATTTCATTTGTCATCATTGCAAAACAAGATAGTCACGTGAAAGTCTGCAGCAGAGGAGGTTCACTTGCCAACTGTCCTTAGGATTCGGAACACAAGGTAGACAGGCAACTGCTGGAAATGAATTACTTCTAGCAGTTACAGTATGGTCCTCATGAAAAACAGAGGCAGTGAGTTTGGATCTACTTGTAATAATTTCCCAACTGCAGGCAAAAACTTTTAGTGATGAAGCTATTTCTATTTCAAAGTTAACGATCCCCTTTGTCACTCTGAGAACAGGTTCACTCTGATCAGCCAGGCCAGCAACACTGGGCAGGAGGAAGGGAAGGGAGTATGACCTGGTAGAGCCGCCTGCCAGCAAGTCCGGTGAGAAGGAGGAAATTCACCTGGTTGGAGAATTAGCAATCTCCCAAGGATATAAAAGTGCCAGTAATACTGAGTCAAGCAACAGTGCCAGTAAAAGGTGGGGGAAACCTTCACCCCAACTGGAGGCAGGGCTGTTCTCTTATTCTGGTCAATTTGCCTATCTATTGATCATGCAAGTGCCCAAACTGATAGCAGGAGATGAAAGGAAAGGGCTTAAATCCCTAAGGAAGGGCATTTGCAAGAACTGAAAACAGTAGGAAGAACTTGAATAGCCAGGACAAGCTAAGTTAGGTTGTAGAAACAAATAATCCCTAAGTTACTTAAAACCATGATCTGATTTAAGTTTGTTTCTTGCTCACACTATCTAAGCATTGTAGATCAGCAAGAGGCTCAGCCATCATGGTCATTCAGAGACTCCAGCTAATGGAGCAGTCACCATCTCAAATGTTGCCAGTCACTCTGCCTGAGAGAAAAGAGAGCTTTGGGAGGGCCTTGCGTCAGTTATTAAATGCCCTATCCAAGAAGTAGCCCAGGTACATTCTGCCTACAACTCATGGGCCACAACTAGTTTCACAGGGAAAGTACAGTCCTGCTAAATAGGTAGGTGGATGGCAGACAACTATAAGGAGAGTGTTTTCCAAGCCAGGGCTCAAGATCCAAAGAAATTTGGGAGTATGAGGGAGACAATATGGAATGAGAGAAATGGGGTGTGGGGGGGAGGCCTGAGCCCACAGAGTGGAAGTGGAAAGGCCAAGATGGCAGAGAGGCCTATGCCTCCCCCAGGGCTGTCCCTGGGGATTGGTTCTGGATGATGGATAACTCACTTCCAGATCCATCCTCTCCCAATGGGAGAACTGTGGCTTCAAACTTATCCCCACATACAATCCTGATGGGCTGTGGGTCCTCAGATTTGCAGGAGGAGTTCATCAGATGTCCCTGAGAGGAAGCAGGGATGGGAAGAGTTGAGCCAGGTTGACACTTGGTTCTTGTCTACTTCTGAGAAATGCATTTAATTTTATTTTCAAGGACTGTCCTCCTTGTAAGTCCCCAAGCCCATGGGAATAGAACTAAGGAAAAATTTTATGAAGTTTCTGAAATTCCAAGGGAGGTGGAGGACTTTTGTTTACTTAAGACTCTACAGCAGTGTTTCACAGGGTGTAGTTCAAGACCACCGGCGTCTGAATCACGGGGGAGCTTGTCAAACATGCAGTTCCCTGGGCTTCTCCCCAGACTCACTAAATCAGGACTTCTGGGGATGGAGCCCAGAAATTTGCATTTTTGACAAGTTCCCCTGAGGCAAATTCAAGTTGGAGAACCATTGCCTTAAAAAGGAATTAGATCGCCATTGGGGCAGCACAGATTGGTCTTCCCTAGAAACAGGAAAGGAGACCCATCTTCTAGTCCTCTAGTCCAGGCAGCAGTTTCCAGTCTCCAGAGGATTTCACTCATTTGTCCTGTTTTTATTCTGGTTCATAACCATATTCTGGCTCCAACCTCTAAAACTGTTTCATCTTCTCCCAGAGTTTGCCAGAGTCTGAGCTCCTAGTTGCTGCGGTGGGAAAGACAGGTGGCTGGGCCAATGGGGCAGGGGGTCTGCTCTCCGCAGGAGACAATTACATGCTCTGAAAAGGACAACCATGGCTTGTCCTAGGCAACAGAGGGGAACTCTTGTCAGCATTTTGAAAAGCTGGCGCCATGCTTGAAAGGGGCTGACGGAGCCACTGATGGGTCTGGCTGAAAAACAATTGCTTATGAGGGGGATCAGTGTCAACTTTGAAGTGAGCTATGCTCGAATTAGCACCCTCGTGGTAACAAGCAGAATGAGCAGGGCTGAAATGACATATTTAGTCAGGAAAGAGGCCTATGTTTGAGGGCAGGACTCTTTCAAAGGAAACAACGCAAGAGACGGATGAGAAACTTCTGGCTCCTCGTTTGTCTTGCTAAAAAAGAACCTCAGAGAAGTTCACGTTTAGTTGTGTGGCTCATTCCCTGAACTGAGTCATAGGGTAGCTTCTGGATTTCCATGGCGGGTGGATCCTGTCTCCCGTGGATTGTTGTGTAGGCTGCATCACTCATGTGTTGTGTGTCCTTCGGAGCCCTGGAGCCTCTGTTTGCTCCCGGCTTCCAAAGATGGAATTCCATGTCTTTCCCCATCACTGAGGGGTGTCTACACAGCTCCACGGATAAAATGAACCACAGTGCTTTCCCCCATTGCTTTCAGCTCCTCCATGAGCCCCACTCACTAACTTCTCGCCTCCTCTCTAAACTCCTGGGTTCCTTCATGTGTGGCTGCTCCTTCTCTTCAGGGCGCCTCTTATACAATCTCAGTATGACCAAGCTAGGTTCTCGGGTGGGAGGTGGGAAATGGAGCAGGAAGTTAGTATTCTTCCAATTACACCTTCATAAGCCTTTACTTTCTTGACTTCCCTGTGTATAAAATGTGGAAATAATGCCTCCCTTTAAGGATAAAATATGATCTCTAATAAGCCCAGCTCAATGTCCGGCAAAATATCAGCATGTGCTATGTATTTCTTGAATTTAATTAGACTATTTTGATTAATATTAATATTACAAGTGATATTATTATGCTAATGACTTCCTATTTAGGAGCAGCATTGATTCAGGCTCCTCCATCAGTCACATTACCGACGTCACAAAAGGCAGGATTTTTATTCTGTCTGTGGCCTATAAAACAAATAGCTCTACTTGTCTTAATTTAGGGGTAAAGTGTTTTTGCTTCGCTTGTCTTAAAAGCATTCTTTAACAGAGCCCAAAGTGCACAGTTGCAAACGATCATCCAGCTTGTAATTGAAATCAGGAATCCACCATCAGCTTTCTGGACATGCACAGACTAGTTATTAACACTTCTTCACCGGTCATCCTCATCTGTAAATGGGGACAATGTTCATTTTATTTGATGGTCATTTGTCAGCTGTGCTGGAGAGAGAAATAAAAGAAGATCCTTCACATTTTTCAATTTCTCAAAAGAAAAAGTTGCTCTAGTAACCCAAAGCTTTAGTTGAGTTTTTAGTTCATTGTTGGAAAATCTTTTAAAAAATAGTTTTTTCAGCGAGGGAGGAGCGAGAGTGTGTGTGTTGGTGGTGGTGGGGGGGGGGGGGAGTAGGGAGACATCCTGTTAAAATCGCCCATTCAGGTAACAGTCGGCAGGTTAGTACAGATCAAGAATCACTTCCGGAAGGTTATGGAGTGCGTGTGTTGAGTAACTTGCAGCAAAGAAAAAGCTTAGCACAGCTCCTGGCGGCTCAGCCATCTGGCGAGCTCCTGCGCCCACCACCCTTCTGCCGCTCACCTGGTGGAGCGCCTGCCCAGGACGGCGGGGGGCGGGTGTGCGGATCCGAGGCCAGGCTGGTGCTGCCGCAGCAAGCGCAGCAATCCAGCCACGAGACAGGCGAGCCCATTAATTGGCTAATTTTGCTTATAATGTTTGGTCACTGCTTGGCAGACCCCGCTGTCTCTTGGGTGGTATTTACTAGGGCTCATTTGGAGAACGGGCCTGGCTTGGAGCGCTTTTTAAATGGCTTGATGTCATCTTCTAATGGACCCAATCTGAGATGAGCTCCTGTCTTTCCCTTTGTACCACTAGCTAGTCTAGATCAACTCTTCTGGCCCTGGTACAACTGGCTCAACTTATTCAGAGCTGAATCTCAAAAATCTCCCATAATCTGTGCCCTCCCCTAACCTCAGACTTTCTGGTTTCAGGAAAAGGGGAACGGCTGGGAACTCCCAACCGGCCACACTACCTTGGGAACCCTCTTTAAACTAGACTCTTTATTCCAACATGTCTATCCAAGGGAGGGCTCGGGTTCCTCCAGTCCTCCTAGGTCTGGAGCAGCAAGGGAAAGAAAGTCCCCAGGTGAGGTATATGCTCCTGGGCTTTCTCCTGAGTTGTGTGCCTATGTGTGTGTGTGTTCCTAAGGCTTTTTGGTTCTTTGTGAAAATTTACAAGAAATTTCCAAACAGAGATGAGCCCATAGGTCCACCCTTTATTTGATGATTTAGTGTGTGTGTGTGTGTGTGTGTGTGTGTGTGTGTGTACACAGCTTCATCCCAATACCCACCCCCAAATTTTTCCTCCAGATCTAGAGAGGGACCAGTTTTCTATTATCACCTTCGAAGTATTTAAGAACTTCAAAACCATATACTAGTACTCTGTTATTCCATGGTTTTGAAGTTCTTAGATACTTCAAACCGCGCCTTTTATTCCACACAGTTTGTCCAGCTCACTCTTTTATTTGTCAAGGGTTTCCTAAAGTCCCACTTCCTTCCTAACCACCATTCTGCCCATTGAAGGGATGTTGGTGACTTATCTCAACACCATTGCACGCGTTTTCTTGTCCGTCCTTCCAACTCCCTCAGCTTTTGCATGATGGAGATTCCCCTCTGCCCAATCAGGCCGGTGCCTTGGGGTATCCAAGTCTCCAGTGTCAGATGTTGTTTTTACCTACCCACGTCCACTCACTCCTGTGGCCCCAGGTACTTGGGGAAATTTAATTTTCTTGCACAACGATGAGGAGCTCTGTTACAAATGGCAAAATGAGGTGCAGATAGATTCCTCAGAGCAAATTAGTGGCCTGATTAGACATGGAGTTAGTCTTCCAGGGCATGAGTTACTTGGCCACATTCCCTGGAGCTCCTCGTTTCTCTTAGATCCACTGAATGTGCGGAAAAGAGAGGGGGCATTTTTTAGCCTGCGTTCTGCTCCATTTCCCCGACCAGTTGGTGGACAGTTTATAAATGTTATTTGATGAAAATGAAAACCTCACATTACAAAGAGCAACAACATTTGAGCCTTTCTCTAATTTTTAAACCTTGAATAAGCTCTCAGAATGTGACTTGTTTTTCTGAGGGAAATAATTTAGTTAACAGTCAGTTACAGTTCTTCTTAAGGATAAGATAGAGTCATGAAACCCAAATCCTTTTGAAGTTATCCTTTTCGGTGAAATTGTAACTCTGGGGCTGGTGTGTGTGTGTGTGTGTGTGTGTGTGTGTGTGTGTGTGTGTGTGTGTTTGTGTGTGTGTGTGTGATATATCTGTATGTGTGACATATTTGTGCTGTGTGGTGTGTGTTTGAGTGAGATATATATGTATTGTGTGATGGGGTTGTGTTGTGTGTGTATGTGAGTGAGATATGTATGTGTGATGTGTTTGTGATGTGTGTGGGTGTGTGTGATAAGATAGGTGTGTATATATCATGTGTTTTGCTGTGTGTGTGTGTGTGTGTGTGTGTGTGTGTGTGTCTTGGGGTCCTTGTGAGAAGAACAAAACTGTAAGCATCTTGGAGGAACTGTTCATAGCTAAATTTGAAGTTAAAAGCTCTTCTCTGGGCTCAAGTTTCACTGAAAACCCAATGCATGGGCCAAATTCAGCAAAAGGCTGATTTGCGGTTGTGACCCTTGAGGACTAGGCGAATTTGATAGTTCATCAGGACCGGTTTCTGGAGAACTCCGGGTCAGTTTGTGGGCGAGAGTCTGTGTCCAATTAGGACTTGATGTGTGAGGAGGGTTGACTTCGGATCTAAAGAACAATTTTGGTTTCCTCTAAAGGGAAGCCACATACGCCTGAACACACATGGACACGACAGACAGACAGACTTCTGAGCTGGTTGTAAAAAGTTTGCATGGGAGAGGCCGTTGGAAGTGCATTTCACTTGGATACTTTTAGATTCAGGGGACTTTCCTTTAAACAGGGACATTTCTGTGGTACAACATTCAGCAACCTGAAACAAAGGAGGGAGCACACTCCATCCTCCACGGAGGCACCGGCCCCAGTTTCTCTCTCGCTAGGCCCCTCCGGGGAGAAGGTGATAATCACCAGCGCTCCCTTCGGAACTCCGACTTTAAAGAAGCGTTTCTGACACGTCCATAATCTGCAAACAGAGGGCCTAGAGAAGGCTGGTGTGGCTCCCAATTATGAAGCACAGACCGGCACTCATGCACGCTTCGCTCCCCGAGATTCCTTTTACATAAAACAATGATATCTGCCTGTGTATCTTGTCACCAATCAAATCATTGCTTTGTATTAAAGCAAGGCAAATCCAAGCCTGCATTCCTTGCACGGAGAAAAACATAAGTGAATTATTCTGAAAATTTGATTGTGAGATATGCCAGTACCGAGAGAGAGAGAGAGAGAGAGAGAGAGAGAGAGAGAGAGAGAGAGAGAGAAGGAAAGCACAGAGTTGAATGGCCATCCTTGTCTATAAAACCTCTGCTGGAGTGGAATTACAATCTCACGTTTGCTGATTAATGATGGTAGAAAAGAATTAGGCAATTGCTACTTTTTTTTTTTTGAAATACCGTGAAACGGAACACAAAACAAAACCCCCAAAAAGCTGGTGGGAGAAGAGAATGTCAAATCATTTCCAGGTAGCAGTTGGGTAAGGAATACAAAGTGCAGCGTCTTCTCCCTCACGCTCCCCGTGTTTTTCTCTTTGTTTTGACTCTAACCTCAGTTCCTGACATCTGCTCAGATAGAGAGCAAGGAGTCTGAATTCTCCGGCCTGGCTGACATCTTAAAGTAAGTTTCTGTTACATGGCAGAAGTTTAGGAGAGCTTTTCCTATACTAAAGGGAGGAGAGGAAAACAAAAGTGTCTACTCACACAGGATTCTATTTAAAAACAAACCCCCATGTGTCTGGAAATAATTGAGACCTCATGTGATATATACATGGAAATGCATAAACAATCCAGATAGCAACTGAGAAACACATTAACTTGAAGTGATACAATGCTGTGACACGCTGGCTTCTGCCTTCTTTTTAGGTCCTGAAAACACATGTTTGTGTAATCTGGTTTCCAGGACATTCCCTTTAAAGTAGCTTCACAAGCATTATCTTATCTCTGGCCCACTCCCCGCTTAAGCTTGGTCCGATGTCTGGGATAATGCTGGTGAACGCTCAGGAGATCCAGAAAGCAGTGCATTAAGCACACGGTGCTCAGAACCGCTCACCGGACGGAGACACCGGCGTGCGCATGGTCTGCGCTGCGGCAGCAGAAAGGACGGCGGAGGGCCTTTATGCTGTCTGATAATGCAGCCCTTTGAGGCTCCGCTGGCAGTCTCTCCCCACATCATGTCACACAGGACAAGAAACGGGACAGGCCCTCTCTGCCTCTCGATTCATCCACCTGCCATACAATACAACAAACTAGCTTTTTCACGGCCCCCTGAATGAAGGCCTGTGCCTGCAAGGGGAATTTAATTGGATTTCTTTATGGGTTGCAACAATCCAATGAAACATTATGTAAGAATGGCATGATTCAGTTTCAGCATGCACTTGAATAATAATAATTTTTTTTATTTATAACAAGAATTCTTTAAAAAAAATTATAATGTTTAAATGAAAACACCCTACAACAGCACTTTTCAGCTCAACCAGACCAGGCAGCCCAACTTCATCACGGCAGCTTGTGTTGTGTGGATGTGTGTGTCATTGTCCCGGCTCAGAGAATGATTGTAAATGCATAGATTGCAAAGCATTCGGAATAGAGTCGGGGCTTTCAAAAGCGCTGGGTTTGGCTTGCTGGAAGAATAATGTTGTCTTTGACAACGTCCCCAGCTTTGAACCAAAGTGCATTTGTACATCCCGGAGAGTGGGAAAATGCTCATCGCGCAATTTGTTCTTCAGCACCTCTTTGTGAGATTTGTAGATTAAGTCCTCTGTAGCATTTTGACATCTCCACATTGGTTGAAGGACTAGTGTGTGTTATTTCTTACCTCCTCCTGGAAGGGGGCAAGTGGCTAGTATCTGCCTAAAGCTCTTTCCTTGATATTCCTTTGCTGAGATCCTTCCTCCTATTGGCATGGTCCCAGGTGCCCTTTTTGGCTACTTGGGTAGCATATGGAGTTTAAAGGAGCTCACACACCCCCATTAACAAATATCCACACAATGGAAATACAAGGTGGCAGATAATTTAGGCTCACTTCCTTCGTGACCTCAGCTATCCCTTCACTTACTCATCTTCCATTATGCATCAAATCCCATGCCCTTCCTGCTACCCGAAATACATCTTCTTCACCTAGTTCACCCCCATACTCATCCTTCAAGGCTGCGTCCCAATGTAAGCACTGAAAGCCTTCTTACAGCTCTTACCCACTCCAAAATACACGCTCCCCTCTCTGTGCTCCACCACCCCTTGCGCGTGCAAACCTCTCACTATAGTTCACATCACATCATGGAAGCCGCATTTCCGGATTAAGCTTCCACTGTAGACAATGAGATGAATATAAGGGCTGTTGACCATGTTTATCACTGTATCCTCAGTACTTGGAACAGTGCCTGGCAAAAAAATAGGAATTTAACCCTTTATGCGCCATAAGCGTCTATAGACACAAGCAAGATAAAAGTGAGTGGACATGTGGAGGTTAACTGGTTAATAAATAGTCCTTAAGTTTATGAATGAATTGATGAATGGATAAAGATAGACTATAGTTGCCTTCACATAGAGATGTCCAAAAACAAAATCTATTTTTCCAAAGAAGCACTATTAAAATTCAGGATAAAATCCTGAATGATACTCCCGAGTTAGGGCCCCATGCTGAATTTCTACAGAAATGACTAAAACATGATACTCATTTGTGTAGAAATGATATGCCTAAAAACTAGACAGTGGAAGAAAGCTTTTAAATACATATATAAATTGGTTGAACAGGGCAACCCGGTAACCAATCACTTGGTATTTGCATGATGTCTCATAATAATAATAGTATCTGACATAAGTATGTGCTTTGCAGCTTTCCAAGTACTTTTACATTCTCATTCTCGTATGTATTCAGCACATATTTACTGAAGGCCCGCTGTGTTCTGATCATCCTGCCACTGTGTGCTACCTTGAGCTGCGTTCATGAGCAAAATAGGCCTCATGGAGCTTGCAGTCTAGTGCAGGAGGCAGATTGGAAACAAATCATTGCACAGTCGAGTTTAACCAGAACAGTGCTGTGCATGAAAGCAACAGAGTATTCAGAGGGTAACTATGACTTTGTATTTTATTTGAGTTTTACACCTTTGTGAGGATTGCCGGCAAGCATCCATTATCGTGTGTCCGTTCAGCCAGCGTTGACAACATTTACAGTGGCTAGTTCTACATCCAAGTGGGGCCGGGCAATGAGTGGCTGGAAGCTGAACTGCGTACTGCTGGCCTAGGGCACTCAGCTTTGTGAATGGGAAGGACTTGGGGGGCCAGAAAGCAGCCCTTCCGACAGTGAGGCACCCCTGGGAGGTTTAGTAGTTAGATTGAGAATATGTGTGTGTGTGTGTGGGGGGGGGAGTGCTTTTGTGATGTACCTTGGTTTCCTGTTCTTGAAATGATAATGGCTACCATTTGAGCCCTTCTTCCATGCCCGGCATTTATAATATATTAATCTCCACTTTGCAGAGGACCAAAAAGCAGGAGGTCATGAGAGCTAGTGCTTAGAGAAATGAAGGAACCTGCTCAAAAGCCCAGAGCTAGGAGGTGACGGGACTGGGATTTGAAGACAGGTTTGCAGCCTCTAAATCTGTTCCCTGCTGGGCCCATGTGGCAGTTGCTGCCAAGAGGACTTTTCCATCTCTTTGCTCTTACATTGGAGCACAGACACCACAGGGGTCTCAGCACCTTTGGGTTGGCTGCCTTTAGACTATGGAGGCTCACAAATGGGTTTTAGGCTTTGGTAAGAATGTTCCACCTATGTGTGCATGCACATACACATACAGACATGCATACACATATGCATACACACACACACACACACACACACACACACACACCCTCATGCTCTAGAACAGTGGTTCTCAACCTTCTGGCCCTTTAAATACAGTTCCTCATGTTGTGACCCAACCATGAAATTACTTTCGTTGCTACTTCATAACTGTAACGTTGCTACTGTTATGAATCGTAATGGAAATATCTAATATGCAGGATGGTCTTAGGCGACCCCTGTGAAAAGGTCGTTCGACCGCCAAAGGGGTCGTGACCCACAGGTTGAGAACAAATGCTCTAGAACTTGTCTTTATGGCTACACTTTCTTACTTTCTGTTACCAAGAAGAGACCTCAAACATATTTGGGGCCTCTGTGACTTCAATGGGATCCACATGTATGCATCTGGAGACAGCATTTGGCCGGTCGGGGGGAAATGAATTGTCATTTTCAGTGGCTGTAGAAAGAAAACTTGATCCAAGAGCTGCTCCTACCATGGGAAGTAGCTTTGTTGGTAGGAGTCCTAGTCCTCTTTTTCAGCGGGTGAACAGGGTAATGGTGCTTTTGGCTGAGGGTCAGGGGAAAGGGTGGTGCATGGGGAAGAGGGGGAAGGACTTGAGCATCGTGGAAGGAAACACAACCACAGGAGTTGTAAAACCACTGCCATACATTCTACTCCAACAGCTCCAGCCCCTCACATTTCAGTCACTCATAACTTTACGACAGATTCTCCTTTTGGGATAAAACTTTCCAAGTTCAGTCTCTGCTCCCTGGAGGTCAGCTTTTTATAGGAAACTTGTGCTAAATCAGCATAGCTCTGTTCAAATTGGAGAAATACAAGACACAATATACTTTCCTTCTACCAACTTGAAAGAGATGGTCAGCAGGGAGCAACCCCTGAGGTCGCCGTCTTGGGGACATCTCTTGTTTCTGAAAGTCCCAGGCTTGGATGTGGTCGTAGTGATGATGAGAAACAGCATCTCCAGCTTCAGAGATGTCTGGATCAATGACAGAGCCAACAATCGGGTATTCCAGGGAGCAGAGAGAAATGTGAACGAGATTGGGAGGAAGGAATGAATGGACAGAGAGAATTTATAATACAGAAAATATCCATTGAAAGGGACTTCTCTAATTCATAAGAAATCAACAACTCCAGGTTTCAGTAGGAAAACATCCTGCTAGAGCACACCCATCTGTGCCCAGGCCGGAAGTCACAAGAGCCAGTCTCTAAAATTGGGAGGTTAATATCTCTTGAGTGCCCACCAAGTGCCAGACAGCACAGGAAGCCATTGGCACTGTGTCCCCTCATCCTCACCTCAAGCCTCAACAGCAGAAGTTACTATCCCCACTTTGCAGATGAAGAAACAGAAGCTTGGTCCTTCACACTGCCAATAAACACTTTGCAGAGTTTGTCAGAGGTTTACAGCCAGGAACAAAACCACAAAGTCCCTTTCTCTGGAAGGTCAGATTCCGGGGAGGCAGGGCAGAGACAGACAAGCAACAGTTCCATGTCAGGGGGCAACAAGAATGATGAAGAAAAATAAAATGGCATGAGGTGCCATTGGGTGGCATGGGCAAAGCTCCCTGATAAGGTGACGTACAAGCAGAGCACTGAGAGGGGTCTTCTTGTTGGCTGGAGCACAGAGAACAAGGGAGGAGGGATAAGAAACAGAGTTCGAGGGCTCATCAAGGGCAAGATTACACAGGGCTTTGTGGGAAGGTTTACATTTTATTCTCATTGCAAAAGCAAGGCGTTAGAGGGTGTATAGCAAGGGCACATATTCATGCCATGATAATGAACATAGGTGAAAGTTTAGTTCTCCCTCATGTAATATACAAAATAGGAGACCCGGAGTTATTCGGGTGGCTCTGCTCCACCCTCCCCAAGGTTGTGACGGGCAGCAGCTCACCTGCCACGGGGAGGAAAGGAGGCAGAGGGGCCTCCCCTTCTTTAAGTCTTTGGTTGGGACATTGTGCCTGTTGCTTCTGCTCATGGCCCATTGGCTCCAACTTAGACACATGGACACACCAATTGCAATTTATTTATAAATAAAGTCTTTGGTCATTACCCAGATACATTCTAGAGGGTTGGTTATTAAAGGGAGAGTGGATGTTGGAGACAGCTAGGAGTTTGTCACAGAAGGTTTTGGGTAGAGGTTAAAACTTCATGAGGAGTATGAACTGAGAGACAGGAACGTGCTTCTCCAAACTGCTGTTTCCTCTGGCTCTCAATTCTCATGCCTTCATCTGAGAGCCTCTTCCCAGGCAGGGGCGATTATTATGTATAATGATGCCTACTTTTCACAACTTTGGTTTCAATGACTTTGCCTTATAAGATGACTCTGTCACTCCTCCCTACATAGGAGGTGACACCACATAAAGGCCGGTTTGGGGCACTTCCACTGGGCACCACGGCAAGTGGTGGCGACCCTCACGTAGGTGTCATGCTCAGTGACCTGGATTGGATCGGGCACAACAGGCTAATTAGAAGATGCCACTCAGAGAGTGTTTGTGACATGATTTCTTTTCTCATTCAAGTCAAATGTGACAGTGGATGGATAGGCCGAATGTGAAAGAGCAGGAAGGTCATCTAAGCCAGTCATGTGTAAACTTAGTTCCTAAGCACCAGGCAGTTTAATACAAAGCAATCCTGGGTGGAACCCAGTAAAGAAAACCGATGAAAATGGAGCTTCCTGTAGGCTGGAGTCACACCAGTGAGAAGGCTGGAGGCAGGTCCCATAGATGAGAACGGCCCTGGTGGGCTGGAGACAACATTCTCTGTCTAAAGAGGCAGCCGCCAGGTGGCTCAGCCCTACAGAAATGGGTCCCAGTGTTACCAGCTCTACTTCCACAGCTTGTTGTGTGAAAACTCCTGATTCCTAAAACGTCTGCTCTATGAAAGACACGGCTAAAATAATGAAAAGACAAGCCAGAGGCTGGGAGAAAATGTTTGTAAAAACACATATCTAATAGAGGACTTATATTCAAAATATTCAGAACTTGATAATTAAAAAAAACAATTAAAATGGGCAAAAGATATGAACAGATGCCTCACTAAAGAAGATACTAGTATACAGATGATGGAAAGCGTATGAGAAGATGCCCAACATTATATAGCATGACCCATGGGAATTAACAATTAAAAAAATAAGATACCACTAACACCCACTAGAATGGCTAAATTCCAAACAATGACAACACCAAATGTTGATGAGGATGTGGAGTAACAAGAGTTTCATTCATTGCTGGTGGGAATGCAAGACAGTCTGGCAGTTCTTAAAAAGCTAAGCATAGTCTTACCATATGCTCCAGCAATGATGTTCCTTGGTATTTACCCAAATGAGTTGAAAACGTATGTCCACACAGAAAACCTGCACATGAATGTTTACAGCAGCTTTATTCATAACTTTCCAAACTTGTAAGCAACCAAGATGTCTTTTAGAAGGTGAAAGGATAAACAGTGGCACATCTAGATAATGGAGTATCATTTAGTACTAAAAAGAAATGGGCTATCAAGCCATGACAAGGCATACAAGAATCTTGAATGCATATCACAAAGTCTAGTAATTTAAAAACTCCTGATTTTGAAAGTTCAGCTACTAATTCAATATTTAAGGAAAATAAAACCATTATATAGGCCAAGAAAAACTCATCTGTAAGCTGCTTTATTTTAACTTCCTGCCTAGGCCTCTCTGTCCACCCCAATGGCACTGCCATGGGACACCAGGCTCTATGGGACACAGCATGAAGACCACTGGGTAACTCCAATCTCCGGTTGGTCTTTAGATGGAGGGCGGGGGGAGGGGAGGGTGCTGCAGCTTAGGGCGGTGAGGTGACTGGCCCAGGGTAACCTGGCTCCTTAATGAAAAGGGTTAAGACTGGCATCCCAGTCTTCTGCTTTCAGTTTCTTCCCTAAGACACCTTTCCCAAGGCCTCTTGCCCTCAGCTTAATTTTCCTCCATTACTTCCTCAGAGAGAAGGGGCCACTGGGCAAATGCTGAATAGAGGCATGGACTTGGGAAAGGGGAGAAAAATGAAGTGGAGAGATTCACCAAACAGACAAGGAAAGCTGTGGACAAATGCATCAAGACTATCTTCAAAGCTACTGAACTGCCAATTCCTGGCTGGAATCCCATCTGGGCAGCCCCTCTGAGAGCTGCACACACGGCTCATCTCCTAGATTTCCCAGGCTGGCACATGGTCAGTTCTGTCCTAAAACGTGGCCTGGTTAGATTAGCTCCTTTCTTGAAAAGATTCTAGATTCTAAAACTGTCCTAAAATAACCCCCTCAAAGACTTGGTAAGATGTTCAAACTCACCAGAATGAGAGTCCCTTCAAGACAACCCCTTGCCTCTTACAGGTTCCAGTTAGAATGGAAAGACATTCTGACTTGGAAAAGTTACAGACCCCCCATCACCCATTCCCCAGGTTAGTGAAGGGTGATAGGGAAAGGGGGTTGACACTATTGGGAACTTAGCTTCAATGTGTTCTGTTTAATTCTCACAGCTACACTGTGAGTTGAGATCAAATTGATCCTAGGTTACAGAGGATAAAACTAAAACTCCACATCGTGCCGTGGATACCTGAAAGCACACAGCTAATTTGTGTGGAGCCAGATCTCAAGCCATATTGTTCTCAGTCCAACTCTTTGCACTTACTATCAGATTAGGTCACCGCCCTGCACCAAGCAGGGCCCTCCTCTGTTACTCAGTTTTGCACACACTAATAATGGATCCTGTGGGATGACAAGAAAAACATAGGAGCCACCAGCCAACTTCCTCCTCCCTAGCTCCTCAGTGCTGTCCCTTGGTGGCGAAAGATAGACTCTTCTAGCCGAGGGCTTGGCTTCCTGCAAGGTAATGATGGCACTTAGGTCACAGATTGAGACTGGGTGTGTATTGAAGACACTTGGGTGACACTAAGGGTTTGTGAGGAAGGGAGCATAGCATTTGTGGAGTGCCTACGAATAATTATAGAGGCTGTTATTGAGAACTAACTCCCTGTCAGGTACGGTATCTGCCACAGGCTACTTGATCCTCACCACTGCCTTAGAAGGCAGGTGCCACTCCTATCACCACCACTACTTTATGAGACAACCGAAGCACATAGAGTAATCACTTGCTCGAGGTCATATAGGTACTAAATCATAAGGCTGGGATTTGAATCCCAATCCCTGCTCTGCCATAACGCCTCCTTAGCACCGACCAAGTGCCCAAGTTGGCATTTTGGTGTTTCGACTGTGTTATCGAATCCCCTCTCAGACCTATAAGACAGGGATAATTGGTTATAAAGATTTATGATCAGATATTCTGGCTTCATCACATACCAGCTGTGTTGCTTTGGAGCAAGTTACTTAGCTTCTCTGTGCCACAGTTTCCTGTCCGTCAAATGGGGCTAATAACAATACTGACCTGTGGGATAACTGTGAGGTCAAAAGAAGTAATATGCACCTCCCCCCCCCCATTGAATGAATGAGAAGAATGAGTTTCCCAGAGATTAAGTCACTTGCCAAAGATCACACAGCTGGTGAGTAGATTGCCTTTTTGGACAGGAGGGAGAAGGGAGTTGGGGGCTGCTTCTGAAATGAATGTAATTCACTCTAAAATGAATGTAATTTGGACACCAAATGCAGTGGAGAGCATCGGCCTCTAATAGAGAAAATATGATTTAGTGGTTGGTTTTTAAACTAAACAAATTTACTGTGGTCTCTAAATGAGTCTCATGACAAGACCAAAACATTTCTTTTGCCCCAGACTACCAATATCATATGTTAAGGAGAGAAAACCAGATGGCTCTTAAGCTGGTGTCGGTAGGAATATATATAGGTGGGTTGTTTTTTATAGCTGTTGGCATATAAAATAAGTCATTATTCTAAATAGAAAAATATTGATGATGTCATCGAGGCCATTGAAAGACACATCAACCGGGATCTGATGAACTGGGAAATCAATAGATACTTTCCAAACAAGATGACATGGCTTTTTAATTGGTTGTGTGAGTGTGATATACTGTGTACTGCAAACTTCAAAGTTAATTCTCACTGGTTTGGGGTTCTGATTGTTGTTTCTGTATGCAGGCACTTTTGCATCCACTTAATGTATTATTAATAGCAATAATAGAACCTGCTGTGTGTGTTTTCATTTCAAAAGAGGCAAATTTATTGGTAATGTTTGCCAACATCATAGTAAGGCAATTGGCATTTTTACCTACTTCCCAGGAGGTCAAGGGGGTGGCTGGTGTGGATTGTGTCTACATGTAGTGCAGGCGACATCAGCCAAGGGCTATTCTATTTCCCATGGGGTGTTAATTCAGAGGCAGGCGACTTATTAGATAAGCACAATCAATCCTAATTGTGGGATCTCTGTGCTATTGCCCTGGCCTCAAATGAAGCCCCTGTGGAAACACACCCTCGTCTCTGAAATACCTTGTGGAAAAGGGCTTGAGGTCAGAGTAAGAGAGGTTAAGAGTAAGGGAGGTGGCGGCTTCGGTTCAAGGCCCGGCAGCGTTGTTCTAACGTGCAACTTCCTCAGAGGCAGGCTGTGGTGAACATTAAAACTGTTTGTTCCCAAAGGACTTGACATCCCTTCAAGGGTGTTTTCCCTGGATTTCACGTTGTTTGGGGTAAATTTCCTTGTGGAAAGTGACTGCAAGTCCAGAGAGGCTCCCATGAGGGAAGAGGAGTGAGCGGATCCTGAAAATTCTCTGGGAAATCAGCACTGGAAGGAGCTGTAGGCCTCAGTTCCCTTCATTGTGAATGAGAAGCAGTTTCCGTGTACAGTACAGTCTAAACAGGTGGGCTGAATATCAAGATAATTTTAAAAATTAATGTTTGCTTGTGGTCAGATATTTTGGCTTCATCGCATACCCGTTGCGTTGTTTTGGTGTGATTTGGGTGACCATAGAGAAGAAGAGAAAGTAAAATAACTTGAGCTTCTGTGAAACCCCTTTCTGAAATACCTACATTTTGGAGAAAATGAGTCATGAAACACAGGAGGCAAAGTCAGAGACAGGACTGGAAGAAAGGAAGAAGAGGATGGGGGATGAGATAGAGGAGAAAGTGACAAGAATAACAAGAAAACTCCCACACCAGCATCTCAGTCCTCACACCACCTGCTTCCCAAAATATTACAGCGTCGTCCTGGCCACCAGGAATGGTTCCCACCGAGCAGGAGCTACCTGTGTGAAAGCCGTCAGCCCACAGGCAAAGAAACATCTGACATTTCAGGCCCCTCGACAGATCCTTCGGCATCTCTGAATGATGTCCGGTTATTTTCCCTCAGGAAGCAAAAATGATAGGGACCCAACTGTTGTTACGAAAGGAGAGGGAGTGGGAGTCAGGGGGTGGGGAGAGCATGTATGGAGCGTGGAAAGGTGAGAGGTCGAAGGCCATGGCCAAGTGGGTGGGCTGGGAGGTAGGCTTGGACACTCCCATGCTCTCCTAAGAAAGTTCCCCAGCCTCCGCAGAGGGTCCCTGCCCACGGAGTTCTCACTTAGAAGATAAAGTGTCTGTCACGCTCCAGCCCAGGCCCGGATTCAGAAAGACCGGCACTGACGGAGATTTACAAGCCGGGCTCAGAGGAGGGAGGCTCCTCGGAACACACACCAACCTTGACACGGAGTTGGTTCATCACTCCACACCTTATCACCTCGTCATCAATCAGAATGACATTTTTTATGGTCCTCTTCCCAGGCCAGGGTCAGCGATAGGGCAGTTGGGCTTCTCTTGTTTTCCCTCCTTCTGAGCGTGTTAGGTGACCTCCCGCATTCCTTCCCACCACGCCTCCTGAAGGATTTGTCTCTGCTGCTGCTGATCAGTGCCCCGTCCACGCTGCGAAGGTGGGGCTTTTGTGGCTGGGTCTCTTTTTAGTTTAACCAACCACCCTCTCCAATCAGAAGTGCTTTCTCTTCTTTTTCTTTTAAAATTTTATGTTTCAAGTACAGTTTACAGTCAATATTATTTTGTATTCATTTCAGATGCACAGCATAGCGGTGAGGCAATCATATGCTTTACAAAGCACCCCCTCCCCCCCATTTCCTGGACCCATACATAGTTACTACAATATTATGGACTGTCTTCCCTATGCTGTACTTTGACCAGTTTGTAAAGGTGCTCTCTCTTCTGAGGGCACCGTCAATGCCACTCTGGGTGACATCCTGCCAGAATGTGCCAGGATCCAGCACTACATCATGGCACGGAGAATAATGTTTACACAGCACTGTCACCTGGCATCACGCTTTCTCTGTGGAACTGTGACTTTAAATAAGCCTCTGAACTTTTCAGGGACTAGATTTTCTCATCTTGGATAATGATGATGATGATAATGATGATGATGAAGAGGAGGAGCTAACATTTATTGTGTTCTTATTATGCATCAGGCATTATTACCACCTAAATAGATTGCGTGAATTAACTCATTTAAATTTCTCAAGAAACCTGCCATGCAAGTACAACTATTATACCCATTGCACAGGTGAGGAAACTGAGGCCCAGCATGTTTAAATGACTCCCCTGAAGGTACTCAGCAGTGCGGCTGGACTTTGGACCCAGGCAGTGTGACTTTTGTTTGGAGACTTAGACAGTGTGCACACTTTCACAAAAGCTATTTCACTCTAGCTCTGGGAAGGAAGAAGAACATAGATGATTATTCCCATTTTACCAACAAGGAAATGGACTCTCAGCATTGAAGAGAGGCCCAGGGCGAGCTGGCTAGGGCAGAGGGAGGCTTAAGCCCAGTTCCCTTTTGGTAACTCCAGACTCCTTAGCTCTGAGCCTCTGCAGTGCTCAGCATGGCGAATCCTCAGGCCTTCAGCAGCCTGATCTGATCCAGTGTATTGGAGATGCACCTCTCATGGCCATTAGAACAAATACTCCTTCCATTTTTCTTTAACAGTGGTTAGACTATGAAAGGAATTTCTTTTCATGGAGGCTAAACAAGTTGTTTTATGTAGAAAAATCTCGCTAGTACTTCCTTAATAATAGCAGCAACAACAAAACCCCAAAGCATTTGGTTTTATATTTTGTTTGCTAACATAACTCTTTTAATCAAGGCCTAATATTTACTCAGGATTGCCCTATCTAAAAATATTAACTAGGAAATGATCAAAGGATATTGGATCGCCTTTATTCATTGCCTCAAACATCTATGAGGAATGCACACTTACAGAAACGTTCATTTTGTAATCTTTGAATCTATTAACTTGCACACTGAGTTTCGTTTTGTCAGGTTTCCCCCAAATCCAGTGGCTAAATAGGACCTAAACTATTAAATATTGACTCCAGCTTTGTCAGATAGAAATGTTATTCTGTTAATAATGCGAGTCTATTAAGCATCATTGATACTGAAGTGCGTTAACTCCTCAGTTCGAGTGGCTGTGCTTTCTGTTAGGCAAGAGAGCCCAGAGGGGTTTCCGATTTGATGGCGTCCAGTTTCCACCATGGGGTGCCTGTGAAAGAAAAAATTGACCAAATTAAAATTGGCCTGTGAGCTTTATTTTTTATTTCCTGTAGCTAAAAGTGTATAAATTGAACTGCACTAAATAAAGCACAATAATTTGTTCTTGAAATTAGCAAGCACAGGTTCCCCTCATAAAACCGCTGCTCTGTGACGTGAGCCTGGATTTCATTTCAGTGGTCTTGATTTATGTATTTGTGTGTGTGTATGCGAATGTGTGTAAATGAGAGTTCACTGAGGAAGACACAGGGCAAGCTCCCCCCAACCCAAGAACAGTTCCCAACAACAAAAGAATTATAAGCATTCTTAAGGAAACATTTCTCTCCCCCACTCTCCCCCCCCCCGCCGCCCCCCATTTCTCTCTAGGGTCCCTAGCTTCACACTGAGCAGGACACACACTCAGGGAATCTCTGACTAGCAAAAGAGTTCTGTGTGTGTGTGTGTGTGTGTGTGTGTGTGTGTGTGTGTTTCTCTCACCCTTTGTATGACAGCAGCTGACATGACAAAGAGGAGAGAGGACAAATCTATTCACGTGGTTGACAGGGACAAATTTGCGAAGGTTTATTTATCTTTAAAAAGTCTGAGTCAGTGAGTTGAAACTGTTGAAATGTTAGGACAAATTTTTAAAGAGCTTAAAGGTGTGTGTGTGCAGCGTAGACGTCAATATCTGATGTTAGAGAACTTCCCTATCTATTTCCTTCTCTTACGTCATTTCCTAGGCAATTGCTCTTGGTGTTTAAGGGACAGATTGCTGGTGGCCATGTTGGGAACATGGTGAATGAGGACACCTTCGCTAGCTTTGAGAGAACCCGCTCTTGTAAACAGCCCCCTCCCAGCTCCTCTGCCCCCATGTCTGTGTGCATCCTCTGCTATGAACTGGTGTAAATGAGAAAAGTGGGAGGCATTTTGGCTGGAAGTGGGAGCCAGGGGTAATATGGATGGAATTGCAGCCACTTCCTTGGGCTGTAAGTTGTAAATTTCTCTGAAAAGACAGGTAAAAGGTAAAAGCCATCAGAACAGCTCAAAAGAGACTTGGCAAGTGGTTGAATACAAGCAGAGCTGCTCTGCCAAACAAATAATTCAGTTATGATTCTTGGCTCCAGTGACAACTCAATTCAACCGACTTAAGGAAGACAGAAAAAAAGAATGCATTGGTTTATGGGACTGAAAAGGTCAGGAATAGGCTGGTTTCAGTTATAAGGTTGTCCCAGGGGCCTACATGATGTCCAAGTCCTCCTCCTCTTGGCTCTGCTCTTTCCCAGGTGGTTTCATAATGAGGCTCCACGTAGTGGCAAAGTGGCTGCGAGCAGTTCATGTCCAGTGGAAAGAATGCTGGCCTCTCTCCCAGCACGGCCAGTAAAATGCCATGGTACCTCCTGGCCTCTGCTGGGGCCCCCCTGACCGTCCTTGAACCAATCACTAGATGTAGGAGAAGGAGAGCTCTGATTGGCCAGGCCCAAGTCATAGACCCACCCTTGGAGCCAGGCAAACAAAAGCCACTCGAATGCATGGACTGGGAGAGGAGGATCAGATGGTTTCCCAGAGGGAAGGAGGGTGGGGGAAAGCTGTATGCGGGAGCAACAGGAAGCATGGCGTGCCCTAAGGGCAGGATGACAGAGAGGGAGGGGCCAGCTCCAGGTGGCAGCTGCTGTCGCAGGCTGGGACATGCAAGGCATCTCCTCAGGGGCCTCAAGAAATGACCGAGAAACAGTTGGAGGGGCTCTGTTTCTGGGTGGGAGTCTTAGGCCCTTGTGATTCGAGTACAAACATGGTGCGTTGATTTTCCTTCCAAAGCAAGGCCAAGGGCATTTGATTACACTTGGCACCCGAGAGAAGACAGATGTCACTTAAAACAGAGTTGTATGAACATATGTCATGAAATCCCTACAACACTCTGTTTAAACTCTTGTTATGGTTTGTTTTAGTGCAGTTTTAAAATGTTTTGTTCTGGTAGAAATACAAATCCATTTATAGGCTGGTTCTGAGGAACTGGAGACAAAGAAGTCTTTATCTAACGCCGTTGTTAAGCTGAAACTTTCTAAGGCAACCTCGGGAGCGAAGAGCTGTGATTACATTTGTCTCTTCAAATGAACTCAGAGCCCTTTCGGGGACGGTGACAGTGCCTTTTCTTGCTCATGTTGTATGTGTTCACGTTTTTCTCTTAGTCTGGCTTGCCAGGGGTTGATCAATTTTCTCTTTTCAAAGAATCTCCTTTGATTTTACTGGTGATTTACACTTGTTATTCTATTTTTGATTAATCAATTGCAGCTTTTATTCTTACACAGTTCCTTTCCCAATTTTCTTTTAGATTATTTTTGCTGTTTTCCTATTTCTTTAAGTTGCATTTTTAGTGTAGTTTCTCGCTTGATAGAGCTACACATTTTCTTTCAAATACAGCTTTAGCCACTGCTCTTAAACTTTTTAAAATATAAAATGTCATTTTCCTGATAATATCTAGATAATGTATCACTCAATTTGATTTACTTTTTGATTCAGGAATTAAGTTATCTTTTTAATTACCACATGAATGAGTTTTGTTTGGTTGTTGTTAATGCTGATTTCTAACTTTCTTTCATCATGATAAGAGAATATGACCTATATAAGATCAACATTTTGGATGTTTACAGTTTTATTTGTAGCCAAGCACACTATCAACTTTTTGTAAATGTGTAATGGAAATATAAGGAGTAAGTAATTCTTTGTAACAATCTATATAATAAAAGCCTAATATGCAAATTGTCCCTGCAATCGGGAGTTCAACTGGGAGTTTAACTGCTTGCTATAACATGTGCTGACCACCAGGGGGTGGTGCAGAACATGGCAGGCATCAGTGATGTGGCACTGGCAGCAGGTGGCAGTGGAAGTGCTGCCAGCCCCAATAGGCCCCGATGAGAGCGAGACCACAGCAGGATGGTGGAGCAGGTGAGCGGGCAGCACCGGGCCAAGGTGGGTGTGAACAGGATCCAATCGCCCTGCTGATTGCCCCAAAGCTGTCGACCAGTGGCTGTGGTGAAGGGCAGGGCGGCTGCCTGGCTCCCAGGCGCTGAAGGATCTGGGCGGGGCCTGATGACTTAGGCAGAGGGGGACCATAGAGTTCTGTGTGTGTGTGTGTGTGTGTGTGTGTGTTTCTCTCACCCTTTGTATGACAGCAGCTGTGGGACCCAGGTATCACAGGTATCACGCAGGACCCAGAGGTCAGCTGGGACTTGCCCTTCCATGCCAGATGCTCGCGTTTCGATAGCTGGCCAGGCTTAGGAACCACACCTGTGCACAAATTTCGTGCACCGGGCCTCTAGTATAGTATATTTGTGTGTGTGTGTGTGTGTGTGTGTGTGTGTGTGTGTATTTATATATGTGAAGTTCTGTTTTTTAATATGAAGTTCTGTTATGTATCTTATTTCATTGATATTTTTAGCAGTTACATTTAAACTTATATCTCTCTACCAAAATTAAATAATAATTCTACCACATTCCTCTTCTGCACTCTTAATTATATATATACTAAAGGCCTGGTGCACAAAAATTTGTGCACTCGGGGGGGAGGAGGGGTCCCTCAGCCCGGCCTGTGCCCTCTCGCAGTCTGGGACCCCTCGGGAGATAATGACCTGCTGGCTTAGGCCTGCTCCCAGGTGGCAGAGGGCAGGCCCAATCCCTAGGTGCAGCCCCTGGTCGGGCTCAGAGCAGGGCTGATTTGGGAGTTGGGGCGCAACCCCCTGTCATGCACAGAGCAGGGCGGATTGGGAGGTTGCGATGCCACCCTCAGTCATGCTCAGGGTAGGGCCAATCAGGGGGTTGGGGCGCTGCCCCCTGTCACGCACAGAGCAGGGCCCATCAGGGGGGTTGGGGCTCTGTACCCTGTCACGCACAGAGCAGGGTCGATCAGGGGGTTGGGGAGATTCCCCGTGTCATGCACAGAGCAGGGCCCATCAGGGGGTTGAGGAGCTCCCCCCTGTCACTCACAGAGTAGGGCCAATAGGGGAGTTGGGGCACCGCCCCCTTTCACACACAGAGCAGGGCGGATCAGGGGGTTGGGGCGCTGCACCCTGTCACACTCAGGGCAGGGCCGATGGGGAGGTTATGGCTCTACCCCATCACACACAGAGCAGGGCCCGTGGTGGGGAGTGGGGCGCTGCCCTCTATCACCCACAGAGCAGGGCTGATCAGGGGGTTGGGGAGCCTTCCCCTGTCATGAACAGAGCAGGGCGGATAGGGAGGTTGTGGCCCCGCCTCCTGTCACACACAGAGCCGCAGGGCGATCAGGGGGTTTGGGCGCTGCCTCCTGTCACGCTGATCCCGGTCCCGGGAGGCCTCGCGGCTCTGTTGATCCTGGTGCTGGGAGGCATATTACCCTTTTACTATATAGGATAGAGGCCTGGTGCATGGGTGGGGGCTGGCCAGTTTGCCCTAAGGGTGTCCTGGATCAGGGTGGGGGTCCCCACTGGGGTGCCTGGCTAGCCTGGATGAGGGGATGATGGCTGTTTGCAGCTGGTCACACCCCCTTCAGGGTGGGGTCCCCACTGGGGTGCCTGGCCAGTCTGGGTGAGGGGCTGAGGGCTGTTTTCAGGCTGGCGGGTGACTGAAGCTCCCAACCGCTCCTTTTTTTCTTTTTTTATTCTGGGCCAGCTTTAGCTCTGAGGCTTGGCTCCAGTTCTAAAGCCTCTGCTTCTGAAAGCAGGTATCTGGTTTGTTTGGGTTCTATAATCGAAACACTGTTTCAACTTCAGCTCTGCGATCCCAGCTGGCTGAAAGCAGGTTTCTGGGGTTTTGTTTAGCTTCTATATTTGTAACAATGTTTCAAAGTGCAAGCTCAGAGGCTGGCAGCGGCAGGCGGGGAACGTTGGAGTCCTCCGTCACTGAAGCAAGCAAGCCTCATGTTCACTTCAAGCTGCCTGGCTGCCGGCCACCATCTTGGCTGGCAATTAATTTGCATATTGCCCCGATTAGCCAATGGGAAGGGTAGCGGAGGTATGGCTAATTACCATGTTTCTCTTTTATTAGATAGGATATATCTATATCTATCTATATATATATGTGTGTGTGTGTGTGAGTGTGAATATATGCACACACATATCACACATTTATATAAACATTAATACACATATAAACTAAGTATAATTGATTAATTATTATTCCAATTCTTTACATCTTCCCCTCTCCCCCAGCCTGATCCATTGGAATCTGTGAGGTTCAACATCTCCCACTAGGATTATGGTTTATCAAATTATTCTTATATAGCCATATGTTTTTGTAGTATATATTTTATTGATTTCAACAATTCAAAATATTTCTCGTTACCTAATTTCATGTTTTGGCCTTAAGTTCCACTTTATCTTACATTAATAATGCCAATTTTTTTGTTTGGTTTGAATTTGAATGATAGATATAGTTGTAGCTATCCTTTCTTTTTAAACTTTGGTTTTTATTTTGTCTAGGTACATCTCATAAATATACCTAAATATTTTTTTTCTTATTGGTTTGTTTTTCTAATCTGAACTGTGAGTCTTCATCTATTAAAGAGAAGAGTAAAGCCATTTGCATTGCTCATGATATTTGACCTTTGTGCTCTGCTGAGTTCCATCTTATTTTAGATTTTCTTTTTTAAAATTCTTGTTGTTTCTTCTATTGGTTCTGGTTTGAATATTTTTATAGCCTTTTTTGTTTTTTAATATGAAGTTCTGTTATGTATCTTATTTCATTGATATTTTTAACAGTTACATTTAAACTTATATCTCTCTACCAAAATTAAATAATAATTCTACCACATTCCTCTTTTGCACTCTTAATTTTGCTTCTCCACTCTTAATTCCTATATTTACCCTCACCCCACTTCAGGATCTATTGCTTATATTAGCATTTGCGAGTTGTTCTGGCACCTGTGTAGGTAAGGCTACCAGTGACTCCTGGGCACCCACTCATGGCAGAAGATTGGCACATGATCAAAGGGAAAGCAGAAATATTTCCAACACAAGTTATCAACAGATTATCAAACTGAGTGCTGTGTCCTGGGGCATGGATCTAGGATCTCATGATTCTTCATTAGTGTCCCCAAGCCCATGGAAGAGAAGCTGCCCTTGAAGGCAGCCAGGCCCAGTGGGTGAGAGGCCTCTCCAGGGCTGCACACAGCCAGCACATGGAGCAGTTCCTTGCCTGTGCTAAGAGCATCCATGGACTCAGCTATCTGGCCCACCCAGGCGACCCTGGAGAGGTGGTCTTCAAACCGTTTCAAATCACACCTTCAGACTTCCTCCCCACAAAGCCCAGCACTGAAAACATGGCTGGTGTTTGAATTGGGATTATGGAAAGGCAGAGAAAAACATTATTTTAAAAATAAATACCAATATATCATAAAGTAGGATTCAAGACTCATGTGATTTTTAAAAAATTAAACAGGAGGCATCAAAGTAAATTTCTACTTGAAGTAGGGATTTGGGGCCCATGGTTATGGATGGTCACTCTCCTGTGCCTTTAGGAATTTGGGGGAGGGGGTAAGAGTTTCAGAAAGAGATTAGGTGGTCAAACCAATGTTCTCCCTTCAGTCAAGATCAAGAGTCAAGTAGATTACTGCTGCCACTAGTGCTGCCACTGTTACTTTCCCAATGTTTGTCTCACATTTTGATGCCAAATATGCCAGCCTCAGAAAGATCTGATTTTACCATAAGGACTAAGGGAGAATTATGCATGTCTTTTTTCACTTGAATTGAAGTTAAATGAAACTCTGACTACTAACAGTTAGGAGATTGTGTTATTTATTGTTGCTTGCATTTTACTTCCGAGTTTAGCTGCACTGGAAGTAATTTTTTACTCCAAAAGGAAAACTGGGGGAAATAATGTGCCAGGCGCTGTGCTAAGCATTTCACAAGCATCATAGCATTAAGTCCTTGCAGGAATTCTGGAATAAATGGTCACAGTCATGGTTTCATATACAGGGAGAGCTGAACTTAGAAAAGTTATGTAATTGGCAGAAAGGCTTTTAATCTGCTGAGTCCATATTCTTCATGCACCATTTTGCTCTCTTCCAAAAAGCAGTTTAATGCCACTCCTAGTGCCTCAAACTTACATTTTAACATGGCGGTCTGGATCTTTTGAACAACATGCCTATTTGATGGTGAGATATTTGAATTTCAAATTCACTTTTTTCTCTCTTTTTAAAAAAGTATATGTTTTTATTTATTTTTAGAGAGAGAAGAAGGGAGAGGGATAGAGATAGAAATATCGATGAAAGAGAAACATCCGTAGGCTGCCTCCTGCACACCCCCTACTGAGGATTGAGCCCACAACCCAGCATGTACTCTGACTGGAATCTAACCAGTGACCTCTTGGTTCATGGGTCAAGGCTCAACCACTGAGCCACACCAGCCAGGCCAGATTCACTATTTAGGAAATTACTTCCCACATCATTGAGATTAAATTGGTATATATTAAACCAATTGATTACCAAAAGACTATGACATGACTTGTCTCTTCATTATCAACCAGTCTGATGTTTAGTAAATAGTAACATACATACTTTCATTGTATTCGATTCTTAAAATAACAAATCAAATACAACACTGATGGTTCTTGAGTCACAGGTTGAGAAAAAACACACCCAGGGGTGCTGTGGAGCGTCACAGATAATTTTAACACAGTGCCACCGTTTCTTCCTAAGACGCTGCACATAGCCTCTGACTTTTTTTCAATATTGACAAAAAATAATTCCAATTTTCACACTGTCACAGAACAAATGGAAGTGTGACTTACGTATCACAATTTGCATAGCTGATTTCATGTCCTTCTGACCATTACATCATGTGTCTGACAGTTACAAAATTGTTTTTCTTGGGGACATCACTGGTATATGCATATGTTTCAAGGAGTTTCCAAATTAAACCACGGGTTTATTATATGACACACAAGGAACCCGATTCCAACTATATGATAATCAAGCTCAGCAGATCAGTAAATCAGGCCTCACAGATACTCAGAGCTGCAGCTGTGTTCTCAGGGAGCTCTTGGATTTCTCTGAGGGCCAAGGTACTCGGGCGCCTATTGTGAATAGACTGAGTGTTCCTGAGCCCTGGGGTTAACCAGCCCAGAATCCTGTTCTCCTGTGTTCAGTCCTGATATACATTTAATTAGAACAAAACTGCAAGTAGTGCCTGAGGAAAAGCCAAGTTCGGGAGAGCTCAAGGGCCTTTACTTTTTAACCTGGGAAAATGAAGGAAACTTGAATGACTGGCTGGAACCAGTCACTGTGCTTTAGTTACCTGCCTCACCATGATGATCAGTTCAGCACTAAGACCACCTGACATGCCTCATCTTCCCAGAGATGTTTCTCTACCTACAGCTCCTAATACAAGACAAGTGTAGGCAGCCTTATCACATGACTTGTCCCAGGCACAGCTGATTGGACCAGAGGTGGCCACTGAGCCACAGAAGCCAAGCCAAAGCTGGTCGAAGACAAAAGACACAGCCTGGCCCCCCAAAGATGAGCTGAGTCAAGTAAGATTTCTCTTTGAGCCGAGAGGAGAGAATGAAGTGCCATCAATGGAGCTCACATAGAAAGGATATCATGTAGGAAGCATAGGGCTAGACAAGGTCTTGGGGAGCCAGTGTCTGAGTGAGGTGAGAAAGCAGACACCACAAGGAAGTAGGAGTTCTGAGATTGAGAGAAGATGTGAACATAGGCCATTTGACAGACGGGAGAGGTGCAGAGGGAGGAACAGAGAATGAGGGAGGAAGGGAGACAGGTGCCTAGCCCCTAACCTGTCTACTGCTTACCGTTTTCTAATTTCTGTACATGACTCTGCCTCTTCACAATAAGCCCCATTTTAAAGAGTTGGTCTCTTTCCTGTAGTCACACAATAGTCAGGTGAGGAGGGGAGTTAGGCAAATCTAGCTGCATCTTGATGATGAGTCCAGGTAAGCACAGATACTTTTTTGTCCTTTCCTCTGTGGTTCAAGGCTCCATGGATCACTCTTGCCTTAGATACTGCCCTGCCCTTGAGTCTCAGCCCTTGTAGGGTCTGGGACTCTAAACATTTCACCCTATGAAGGCATTTTCAGCAGAGACTTTGAAAGGCTCCCTCTGCCATGTGTCTCAGAAGTCTGCAACTTGAAGTTGGTCCTACTTGGCATGACCTTAACTGTGGTCTGAAAACCATTAGTCTTAAGAACTAATCGTCTGGAGAAGGGGCACATCTAGTGCCCCTTAAACAAAGAGGCTGATTCAGAAAAGCAGAATCTTTGGGTTTCCAGGTCTTTAAGGAGAAACTCAGAGTTTGCTTGGTTGGGAATCTTCTGAATTGCCTGTGACCTAATTCTATGAACAAACCCTCTGACACCAGCCACTGTTTGGGGCTGAGGGAGGTATCCATTCACTGAAACAGGGCCCGCCATGCTATAGCTAAATGCTTTGACAAGTGGGAAAGGACAAGTGAAATTACCTAAATGGCTCGAGCTATTTATCTATATATTGTAAGTGCTATATTTCCTGGAAAGAAGCCGTGAGTTAAGAAAATAGTTTTAACTTGTTCTCTCAACTTCCTGGCTGCTGTGACCACATTTCAATATTTCTGGGTTTTGTCTGACAAAGTAGAGGCGCATGGAGATAGAAGTGAGCTGGGGGGGCGGGGGAGAAGGGGAGAGGCAGGGAGAGGATGTAGAGAAGACAAAAATCATGAAACTGGAGGGATTTCAAGGGGTCAGACACTGCAACCCCCATTTGCAGGCAGGGCTGCCCTGGAATTTGGGTAGATGTGGCTCCTGTTTCAAATTTGCAATGAGGGCATTACATGTATTTAGATGACTCCCTCCACCCTATCCATCATGTCACCAAAAGCCACTTTAGTCAAGAAGAGTTGGCTACATGGGGTCTATTTGAAGGGGTATTAACTAATGGCCCTTCTTTTGAATCTCTCTTCCATTACTGTCTAAAATTTTTCAAGCTGAAACTCTTTTCTTTGGACTACATACATCTCTAAGTATTCTCATTTGGTCTTTTATATCAGCGGTTCTCAACCTGTAGGTCGAACGACCACAGGTTCGAACGACCCTTTCACAGGGGTCGCCTAAGACCATCCTGCATATCAGATATTTCCATTACAATTAATAACAGTAGCAACATCACAGTTATGAAGTAGCAACGAAAATAATTTTATGGTTGGGTCGCAACATGAGGAACTGTATTTAAAGCGCCAGAAGGTTGAGCACCACTGTTTTATATAAACTTATCAGATAACTTTTTCTCTAGTGCAGAGTGTGTGTGTGTGTGTGTGTGTGTGTGTGTGTGTGTGTGTGTGTGCCGGGAGAGGGGGAGGTACTAGGGAATTGGATATTTCTGAGTATCTATGTGAGCTGTAGGGAAAAAACCAAACTCTAATATTTCTGTAGCACCAGAAATCTGTGGTTTGAGAAATGCTGCATATATTAATACATCCCCACAACAATACAAAAGATAGATGTTCTTATTATTCCCATCTCTCAGGTGAGAACATTGAGGCTTTGAGAGATTCTATGATTTGTTTCAAGGCCCATATATATAAGAAGCAGAGTCCAGATATGCCTCAGGTCCTTGGATGGAGTACTTTCTGTCTACTCTACATGGACTTTCCAGGGAACTGAACATACAACTCTTCTAGGTCTGCTGTTTAGGGCAATAGCAGGCAGTGGGTCCTTCCATCCCATGAGCGGGCCAGTCCTCTCCCTGAGGGTGGCCTCTTGGAGGCATACCTCCCATCCCACCCCAGGTGAGTGGCGGCCTGGCCAGCCTTAATAACAGGTGATGTGAGCTGTTTCTGTTCCCAAGACAGAAAGTTGGACAAGAAATTACCACCCCTCATCTCTGCTTTCTCATTCTCTACCCCAAGTCATGTCACTTCGAGACGCCCAAAATGTGCCATTGATTTAGTTGCCATCTGTGTTATTTATCTATTGGTGAATAACAAATTAACCCCAAACTTAGCAGTTTAAAACAATCAACATTCATTGTCTGTGCTTCTGTGGGTCAGAAGTTAGGAGCAGCTTAGCTTGGTAGGTCTGGTTCAGGGTCTCTCAGAGGCTGCAGCCAGCGGAAAGTTGGACAGGGCTGGAGGGCGGCAGTCTGAAACAGCTCACTGGGCTGTGGGCAGGAGACCCCACTTCCTCACCGCGTGGTCCTCTCCATGAGGCAGTTTGGCATGGCAGCTGGTTTGCTCCAGAGCAAGTGATACAAGAGACAGAGCAAGGAGGAAGCTCGGGTGCCTTTTGTGCTCTAATCTTGAAGTCACACACTATCCCTCTGCCACACTCTCTTCGTGAGAAGCGAGTCGCTAAGTAGAGCTCACAGTGAAGAGAGGAAAATTAGAGTCTCCCTCTGGAATGAAGGAGTATCGAAGTATCTGCGGTCAGATTTTACCATGACCGCATAGGCCCGCTGGAGCCCTCAAGAGGTGGAGGACTCTCACGACTTTCAGGTAATGGGACCGGAAGGATGAAGAGTTCTCTTAGCCATGCACCTAAGTCAGAGGTGGATGATGGGATTGTTCTGATGCGCCTCTGGAAAAGATGTGGTCATGCTTCTAAGAAGCACACCACCACAAATACAACAGGCAGATCCTTACACTGCATTGCACTCATGGCTGTCACAACCATGACCATGATCGTCTGAAAGGCACTACTTTTACTAAGTCACTAAAATCTCCCAACAACCCTTGGAGGTAGGTACTGATGTTATCCCCACTTGCCTATGAGGAGGGTTAGTAGTTGGTGGAGCTGGGATGAAAGGAGCGTGAACAGAGTGTTGAGGGAGCCCAGAGAGAAGGTGTTCCTTTTGCCTGGGTGGTTGTAAAAGTCATCCTGAAAGAGGGGATACTGGAGTGGGGCTGTGAAGCACAAGCAGGAGTTCATTAAGCAAATAAGGTAAAAGAGACGTGAGAACACAGTCTGGGCAAGAAATTGTGGACACTGACACCACAGTGGGGAGAGTGGCTGGAACTTTCCCACGGCCCTTTCATATGGAGGATGTGAGAGGTTTGTAGTATTTACATCTGAGTTTCACACAAGTCATGCCCACAGTCTGATTTTGGTCCATCCCTGAATGGAAATTCATGCACCAAGTAGACCTGAAAGGGGCAGTGGTGGGTGTGGAGACAGAAGAAAACATCTGTGTCTTGCCTTTGTCTCATTAGCTGTGTTATTCCGATCAGGAAGGGAATGAGGTTACCTTTGTAAGTTCATTTCCCACAAGGTCTGGTTTGCTTTTCTTTGATCCCTGCCACAGTGACCAGGGCCAGCTCCGACCCAGCCAGCTGTCCCACTGGTGTGTCTGGCTGGTCACAATCAAGCCAGATAAATTCCATTCACTTTACACAGATGAATGTGAAGCCTTAAAGCTCTGTACAAATAACAGGAATCATCCTTCTACATGGAGGACACTACAGCACATCATTGCTACAGCACAGTCTTATTTAGCCTAACTAAGTGAGGTTGTGGCAGTTAGTGAAATATTTTTTATTAACTAAGGGTTATTACAGAGGTCAGCCATACATTGCTTTTAAAAATATTAGAATCCAATAAGGTACCACTTTGTTCTAAAATAATTCTGTGCATAATTTAATATTTCTCTGAAGATTCAAAGGCACTGCAGATGTTATGGGTTCTTTTTATAAAATATATTCTTATTGATTTTCGAGAAGAAAGGAACGGGAAAAAGAGAGAGAGAAACATAAACGATGAGACAGAATCATTGATCTGCTTCCTCCTGCACACCCTACACTTGAGCCTGCAACCTGAGCTTGTGCCCTGACTGGGAATCAAACCGTGACCTCCTGGTTCATAGGTCAATGCTCAACCACTGAGCCATACCATCTGGATGTTATGGGTTCTTAAAGCCCGCATTATGATGATAAAATTACGCACATGAAGTTGAGAAAGAAAAAGAAAAAGGGCAAAGAATGGCTTCCTGTAAGAGCCACGCTTGCTCTGGGGTTGGAGTGTGGAGGTCAGTAGGAAGGCACGCTGTTCCTGGAGTGAGCAGACCTTCAAAGAGGAACACAGGGCTGTGCCAGAGGACAGGTGCCACCACAGATGGAACTCCCCCTGACCCCCAACCCCCAAACCCCAATCCCAGCCCATCGGTGAAAAGACATCTGCTGAAAACTTCTTGATAATCAAAAATCAGCTTAAAAGGATGGCCAGGAGGCAGTTTCTAGGGGCATTGCTTCTAAGGGTACCAAGGCATCACTGAGGTGCCAGGCTTTACTGGAAATTAGAACAAGATGGAAAAAGTTGTTTGATCAGAAGAATATGTGTGATTAGATTATTTGAAAAAAAATTTGTTTGCAATAGGTTGGGGTTTCACAATAGTTGCATATCATTCATTTTGTCTTCAAAGGACAGGTTTGGGTGGCCACCATGCTTTTGTTTATCTGAGTGTGGTATGCCAATTTGGGACAGAGCAGAATTGTTCAGAGAGCAGAGGCAAGGCCCAGCACTTTTGCCGGCTGTCCTCCCCCACTCTTCCGTACTCCTCTACCTAAATGTTGAACATATATTTAAAGAATATTATTTCATAGGGATGCAAAATTATTGGGCTTCCCACTAATGATTATGTCCTTATCTGGCTTTGTTCCTAATGCTCACTGGTCAGCTTGTCTCAAGACCCATCACCCCATTTCTGCCACTTCAGGAAGTTGATTCTACTTCCATCAGAAAGTAGAAACAACTACAACAACAAAAGAAAGGGGACCTAAAGCAGTCAAGTGTTCTACTTTTTGACAATTCTAATTTTTAAAAGTGGGGGGTGAAACTGGTATTTAAAATGAGGGTTTAGCCCAGCCGGTGTGGCTCAGTGGTTGAGCGTTGACCCATGAACCAGGAGGCCCCAGTTTGATTCCAAGTCAGGGCACATGCCCGGTTAAGGGCTCAGTCCTCAGTGAGGGGCGTTCAGGAGGCAGCCGATCGGTGATTCTCTCTCATCGGTGATGTTTCCAGCTCGCCCTCTCCCTTCCTCTCTGAAATCAATAAAGAATATTTTTTTAAATGGCCTGTATCTCGTTTCAAAATAATCTACATTAGGGAGGGTGTTAGAGATGATCTAAGTGGCTTTGCAGAGGAGGAGACTGCTGTCCAAAGTGTCTTGCCACAAGTCCCGATGCAGTTACAACATGGAATTAAGAGACAATGAATGAGACGCAGGAAAGACAGAGTAGGAAGGGTGTGTTGATCTCACCATTTCCCGGTGTTCTTGCCTTTCTTTACCCTAACCAGAGGCAGGGGAAGAGGAAGGACTCCTGGTCACTTGGGATCATCCCAGGTTACTAGTGCAAATAACCCAACCAGCCTCTCTGCACCCTCATTCGATAAACATTTCTGTAGCAATCACTATGTGCCGGGCACTGTCCCAGGCAGAGTCTGAATATGGTCCCTTTCAGGAGACAGGAATTGTCATCTCCATTTTACAGACGGCAAACTGAGACGTGCAATTGGCGCATGGCTGAGTAGGGACACGCCCAGACGGTCTGGCTCAGAATTTGTGCTGGGAACCACTAAGCCTGCCAGGCCTCGGAGCTCTGCCCTTTAGTGTTTTCCAGAAGTTTGTATTGTCATTCCCTGTGATCCACCTAAACGAAGGAGCCCACAGAGATCTGGGGCTGGTGAGAGCACAGAGACCATGCTGGACAGGACAGGAAGGAGACCCTAGAAGGGTCCTCTGACTAGAACAATAGAGCAACACAAGACACCCGGAGATTTTCCACAGCAACATCAGCTTTGTTGGAACAGAGAGAGGAAGGTGGGTAAGGGCGAGGCTGGGATGTAAGATGCAGTCCATATGGGATTACATTAAGACACATGTACATGTGTGTTTGTAAGTCTGCGCACATGTGGTTCTGGTTGTGTGTGAATGTGTTTATACATTCATGTTTTTATGCCCACTGTGTGTGTGTGTGTGTGTTTGTGTGTGTGGTGTGTGCTCACCCACGGGCTTGCTAATGTACGGGGAAGGTGCTAGAATCAATTCTTTCTATAGTGACTTGGTTTCTGCCTGGTAGCGAGTTTACATCCACATCTGGGTTCATTCCGCCTCTGGAGTACCCAGTCCTCCCTGTCTCCTGAATGATTCAGATCACCCTTCTCCTTCAGCCAGAGGAAAATGAAGCTGAGAGAAAAAGGAGAGAGAGAATTCTGAAACCAACACTTTTCTCCCCTGACAGTGCCATGATTTGCTTAGAAGCCCATAGGATAAACAATACTCATGCAGTTTTCCCTCCTCTGTAATGAAGCTGGAGAGGGCCTACTCCTGGGGCTCAGAGGCGTTGCCCATGTGGCATGAAGTGGGGGTCTGGGGGCCTCCAGGTTCCATTTCCCCAAACCCTTAAAATTTAAGACCCCCCATTCATGGTCAAACCTGCTGTCCCTAGAAGCACTGTTTATACGTGGCTTTTCAAGAAGCAATGGCTGCTGCAGTTTTAGCATAAACTATGGGCACAACTGTGGGCATGTGTCTGTGTGCAGAAGGGTCAGTCCGGGCTTCTGGCAGTGGAAGGTGACGGCTGGGTGCTACTCTTAGAAAAGCAAACAGGGTGGAGCCAGGATAATACGCAGCGCCAGCAGAGGGCGCCACCGCGCTGAGGCTCGTCTCCCTGCCTGGTACAAACAGGGGGGTGCTAAGGAAGGCCAAAGATGGATGGATTCAATACTGACCCCCCCCCCCCGCCCCCGCTCTGTCTCCCACCCGCTCCCGTCTCTTCTCTCCTCCCTGCCCCCTCCTCTGTCCCTACCTTCCCTCTCCTCTCTCCGTCTTTCTTCCCATCTCTAGCCCCCATCCCCTCCCCAACCGGAGCGGATCACCCCAGGGAACCTCCAGTCTAGTAACTGAGTGTTAATTATGTCTGAGTGGATTCTAGAGAAAAAGAAAACCATATACTGTATCAGCAGAGAAATGGTTTCACTATGAGGAAACTAATGATGCTTTTATCAGGAACAATATAAAGATTGCTTTTTTACTAGTGTGTGTCCCCCAGGGTTCAGGGCTATGAGATATTTCTGTATCTGGCTTTAGGTTCCTCTGAGCTTTTACATAATCAAATCAATACAGCCATGATTCACCCTCTGGCAACAACTGCTCCCTGCAAGTTCGCTGTAGCTTCTTGAGTGGCTGAGGAGAAAATAAATAAATATAGAGAGAGGAACTTCTGAATCTGCAGCATTGATTGGCTTGGTCTTCGGCCTTCCTTTTTAATTGCTCTGCTTACACATGCACACGGAGTAGAAGTTCATGGTCAAAAAACGGGGTGGCTGCATATTGCCGAGGACTCTCCGTGCTCTCTCAGGAGCAGACTCGTCCTATTTTCAGAGGTTTGTGACCTGCCTGCCTCCAGCCCATCTTCCTTCCTGTCCCCATGAATTCCCTACATTCCAGGCTGGATTGTGGTTCTTGCCTTTCTCTTCGAGTCATACTGTTTCTATCAGTATGGGGACTCCTGCAGAAATGCTCTCCCTTGGACCTGAATCTCATCTGTGAGCTCAGGCCTCCCTCTCCCCTAGCCAGAGGACAGTGGGCCTGGACCCCGAAGAGGACAAATATGGGAGTGGGGAGGAGGAGAGAGAGCACATCCCACCGTTTCCTCGGGAAACCCACCTTCCCTCCTCGTTCCTGCTGAGTGTCAGCCCAACCTTGACCTTTCACAGAAGGTTAGCACCGGGAACAACTCTGGAAATCTTTCAGAACACAAGCAAGCACTTTGCCACTCCTTTTCCCCAGTCTCCTCTTGCTCTAAGTAAATAAACAAAGACAACTTTCTTTCAGACTAAAACACGGTGTCACAGCATTCTGCCATCCACTTTTCATAGACAAATTCAAGCGACAGGGGCCTCTAAATATAGCTTTTTAAATGTCACTTGCTGCTTCGAGTCAACATAAGGTCAACTGAGAACATAGGTGTGCGTAGCTGGGTTTGAAGAATAAAGGTGGGGCCTCATGGCATCTGGCTGGTCATGGGGACAGACAAAGATTGTTTAGTCATCTCTACTCTGGTCTGGAATGTTAGCGGCCTCATTCCTATATGCTTCCCCTTTCCCCTCTTCAGGAGAAGAAAAACATTGAAAGTCGAACAGACAAGGCAGGAGAGAAAAACGACTTATGTAATCAAGTAGGCTGAGCCCTGGGGATGACAGTCATAAAAGTGAAATGGCTCCAAAATTATAAGGAAGCCTTAATGCTGATGCCACACTCCTCCAAGAGGACAGCGAGAACAGAATTCTCCGAAGATTTCCCTCCTTTGGGTAAATACTTGCCCTGAGGGGTATCATCTTGCAGTACCCTCAGGCCTGCTACACTCCAGGATGGGCAGGCACCTGGGCAGGCAGGACTGAGCTTGCATTCTAGGGAAGGGAGGGAATATTCCGACAGTATTGGGTACAGGGATGCGAGCAACACAGCGTGTTCGCGTATGGAGAGTCACAGTGCGTCCATGTATTGAACATCGACTCTGCTCCAGAGACTGTGCCAGGAGCTCTGTGTGCATGATCCCACATGATTATTCTGATTCTCTGGACAGTGTCACAAAGAAAGTCTTATTATTCCCATTTTATGGAAAAGGAAACGGAGACTCAAAAGGATAAATGACTTTCCCAAGGCCTCAGAGCTGGTATATGACTGAATCATCTCTTTGACCCCAAAGTCTGTGAACTTTCCACCATGCCAGTGTCACAGGAGATGTGGACAACATGCCCAGGTGACTCTGAGTGGCTCCTGGACAAACTTACACAAAATTATGTAATTTCACGGGTTTTTAAGCCAATATTAAAAATCATACTGCTACCCGAAAACATGAGAGTTATTCTTAGTGGGGGGGGGGGAGGCTATTTTGGAGTTTAAAAAAAAAAGAGAAGCACTGTAAGTCAATTAAGTAGTGTTGAGACAGTGGACAGTGCTGATAACGGAAAAATTCACGAAGGAGACTAACAAACGACTGGAGGTTGGGGAGCACACAGCCAGCCACACTGCCTCAAAGAGCAGAGAAGCAGGGATATTGTTAGCTGCTGCCTTGAATGTTGTGTTGAGAAGGACCCCGAGGCCCCATGTGTAATCTATTAGTGATGTCTGCCTGGGGGCACCATGCAGGCTTGCGAGGAGGTAACAGTGACTGCGAGCCCTCTTTGATCAGCCAACTCGCTCTGTTCCCAGAGGAAGAAGAAGCCCAGAGAAATTAATGGGACCATTCACATGCTTTGAGTCAATACTTCTACAACGAACAGCCTTTTTCTAACAATTCCAAACATTTGCTCATGGTTCTCTATCAATACAGTTGGTCTCTTGGGGAGGGTGGGGGGTCATAATGTATGCATGCCTTCACCCAATTTGAGCTGTTTTCATGAACAGGCGACACGGGATTAGAATCCTGTCCGAGTCCACGTGTAACCAGAGAAAGTGACTTGGGAAGTTTCTTCCCCACGCACGGGACCATCGCCATTCTAGTGCTGTCGTGAGGGTTGGATGGACTAAACCACACAAGCACCCAGTATGGCGAGCAGAGTAAAAGCCCAATACATGGTACATAATGCTCTGTCCTTCCCTTGTCTGTACAATGAATACTGTGCAATGCCTACTACGTGCATTGAGTTCAACCAGTAGGGTTTGCAGGGCAACGAAAACAACAGGCCATTCATTTGTCAGCTGACACTTCCCAAGGCCTTTCTGGACATCAGCTTTGGCACACAGCCCTCCATCCTCACCAACACGCCAACGCCCAGATCCTGACCACATGCTCTCGCACTCGAAAAACATCAGAAAATACACCAAGAAAAATCCAATAATACTTACTTGAGGTTTTTAAACTCCTTGGGGGTAGATAGATACAAGGCAGTAAACCAGCACAGGGAAAGAAAAACAGTTTAAAAAAAAAACTAATAAAAAAATCCCATAGGAAGGAAATGGAAACCCCCTGCCCCCCAAATAGAGCTCAGCTGTGTGGTTGCCGTATTGCTTTCCTGGAAAGGGGACCAGCAGCTCAGCGCATGGAGCACTTAGACTGGAATTGTTTTCTAAACAGATTTTTTTTTTAGTGTGTATTTTTCACATATTTTAACCTTTTCTCAGAACGCCCTGGCCAAAAGCAATAAAAACGCTGTACACTTCAGCTGAAATTAGGGGCCTGTGTCGGCTGAGAGACCCAGATGGGTTTCTCCTGGCAACCAGGGAGAGGCCGAGGACCACGGCCTCGCAGCACAGTGCCCTGGGGTGCTGGCTGGGCGCAGAGGGGAAGCTCAGCTCACCTCGGCCCCAAGCTGATCACTGGGGAAGCAGTGAGAGACATTGTACAAGAGAATGAAGGGACATACGCATGTTGAGAAGTCAAAAAAATTAGAATTTGCATGCTTTCAGAACCAGCAAGAGAGACTATGACTAGAGTCTCATTTGGCATTCCTAGTTACCAAAGGAGAGGGCTGCCTAGGACGAGGGATGGGGTGCCTCTAGGTAGGGCATTAAGGGGTGGGGAGTGGCCCAAGTTTTATTCAAAACAGTAGGCTTCAGCTAAAGCCAAGTTGAGCAAAAGAGATACGTTCACAAGTTATCACCAGTTGTGGCCAAAGAAAAGTCACCTTGCATCTTTGATTTTCTACAGTCCGTGGGGGCCCAGTGAAACACTCTAGGACCTTTTCCTCAGGAAAACTAACTCTGGGTGAAGTATACGTCTTGGGTGACACCTGGGTCACCTTTACCATTATGAGAGCCCAGCACGGCTTGCCTTGCGCAGAGGGCCCCTGAAGAAAGCTCTGCATTCAGGGATGAGTGGGCTTATTGATCTTATTGGAAAAGGAGCATTTCAGTTTCTCTCCAAGGAATCAGCCTGGATGTGTCAGCAAAGTCCCTTTGGACACATCGACCCAAGCTGAAATATGTACTTACAACCTTTCATGTCTCCTGATTCGGGTGCTCCTGGCTGGATTGCCTGATGGTCCATTCCTGGAGGAGAGGAGTGCGGGGGAAGAAGGCTCATCGCCCACTGCAGACTTCCGAGGCCTGTGTCTGCACCCAGGCACCTCACAGACAGGCCTCCGGGCAGCTATGGGAGCTGTTGGGGGCCCCAGGAGCCTTGGCACTAACATCATTGCCGCTGGGAAGAGCCTCCGGCTCGCAGATGTGCAGCGAGGGCGGAACGTGTGGAGCGTCTGCTGGTGCCACCAGGCCTTGCCGTTGGAATCCGAGCTCGGGGCCGCTCGGACACGAGCGAAGGAAACAAATGTTTGACCAGCCCTCTGAGAACATCTGTTTTGTTTCGCTTGTGTGGATGCAGCCCGCCTGGCTGGCCTGAGGTGCTTGCTGTTGGCTGAGATGCAAAGTGGAGGCCCATTTGCAAACACGGGCCATGCCAATAAGGGCAAAGCCAACTTAGGTGACTGCATGTTCCCTATTTTAATCTCTCAGGAGCATGCGTGTCTGCCTGCTTTATTCCAAATCTAAACTTTGTGTGTTTGAAGGACGGGAACAAAAACAAACCTGGCGTGTCTTGGGTACCAGCAGTCCTCTGGGCTTCCAACCCTTTTCTCTCCCCTTCTCCCAAGTTAGGATACTAATGGGCCTCAAACCACTGGTGCTTGGACCCCCGCCCCACCCCCCCCCCCACACACAACACCTCATCCCCTGCCACCCCCACCTTTACCCCTGACCAGGACCAGCAAGGTGATGCTGAGGGAAAGGTGTATAGTGGAGCTATCCCGAGAGAAGGCACTAAAAAGAAGAAAAAGGCAAAGAAAGAGGAGAGGTTACATCCTGGTTATGTTTCCCCGGGCTTTTTAAGAATGCCCCGTCTCCTGGCCAGTGGTGGCTGCCACTTATCGGGGACAGAGTAATGCCTGGTTTATTCTTAGTAAAGTGTGCAGACAGTGTGAGCCGAGCGGCTCTGGAATGAAGAGCAGCCACCCGCAAACCAAACAGAGCGCGGCTCGCTCGGCCTGTCCTCGGGAGCTTTGCAAAGCTGGGGAAGGAGGGCCGAGGAGATGAAGACCCAGACGCTGTTGCATTAGGAGTGCCCCCCGCCCCGCCTCCTGCCCCCCAAATCATGATTGTTTTATGCGCTTCTTTTTCCCTTTGGTGAGGAAAATGGGATGTGGTGTCAATTACTGGGAAAAAATATACAAAGTCCTAATGGCTAATCTATTCTTCTAAGTATGAGGACGGCTACTACACCTAAGAGACTTGATCTAATTGTATAATAAAACTCGCATCATTTCGAGCAGGATCAGACCTGCTGGGTCCGTGGGAGAGGGCCTAGCTGCGCAGCCGCTGCCCTGGGCAGGAGAGCCCTGGGCTGACCCTGGAAATTGCTGGTGGGGAAAATCAGAGGGGGCCTGGAGGGAGGCGGGAATATGGCTGCAGGGAGCAATGCGGGACCGTAAAGATGCTGGACTGTAAACAGCATCTTCTGGTTTTATGTGTCTCCGTGGTGGCAGTTGTTTTCTCAGCTCGAACGTCTGTGTCAAGAGCCTAACCTTGGAAAGAAATCCACGGGGCTGCTCCATGACGCACTCTCCCTTCCCGGCTCTCATCTTTTGTAAACCCTTGTTTAAAAAACTCCCGGTGCCAAGCCTTTCACGTAATTTATCTTGTTTCATTTAATCCTACCAACAGCCCTTGGTGGAAAATCCAATTATCGTTTTACAGATGAAAATCCAAGAAAGGCAAAATTGTCCAATGTTACATGGCTGAAAAATGATGGCACTAGGACTCAAAGCCAGGCTTTCTCACTGGTTCTGTCCTTGGCGGCTCCTCCCGCTGTCCCCTGCGAAGTGGATTTGGATGTAGGGACATGGTAGGGAGCCGAGGCGGGAACCGAGGCTGGAGCCGGGCCTGTGCGGTAGGAAGCTGGTGGCAATTCGGATCCTAAAATTAGCTTTTCTCCTTTCAACTCCTTCTGATCTGATCTAAAAACATGAGAAGGCTTGCAACCCTCTTGCATGTAAGTCCAATGACAGCTTCTAACGCCACCGCAAAAGGCAAAGTCTCTGTTTATTTAAGCATTTGGGATTTTTTTTTTTTTTTAAGAAAAATACATCTGGGAGTAGAAGTCACTGGGTTATAAATGAGCTCTCACCCCACCAAAGAAAAAAATAATAATTATAATAAAAATAATGGCACCATATCCTCTGATAAACCAGTGCCAGAAAAGCTCTTGGGACCAAGTTTTGTCAGTCCCCAGCTTTTACCAATTTAAATTCTTGGCAGAGTATTAAAAAAAAAAAGTATAAGGTATTTGAACCTCCAGTCCCTCAGGTACTAAATCTCGTGTTTCCTGGCAATAGATGAATGTTGCCGGAGTGAAAACCTAGCACGGCAGGACCCTATCTCCATGGCTGTTCGTATTTATACTTAACAGAAAAATATGTCATTCTTTCAGGATCCCTTTACAGGGCCAATTTTTCCCCCCACATCTTCCCCACCCTTTTCTGATAAAAATGAAGGCAGACCAAGGCCAGGACACAGACTGTAGTGTGTGTGTTAACATGAGGCTCTTTTGGTATCAAAAACCATGTCTCCCCAAAGCTGCCAATTTCTGGAGGCACAGATACAATGCAGACATAGGAACAGGACTCTGGGCCCGCAGCACTCTCTGGGGATGAGGAGTGGGAGCCTGGGGGCATTCACTCCGGAGTCACTCCACATATCCTTGTTCTTTATGGTGCGCCTGTGATCCAGGGGGAGAGTTGGAACTCCGTGGTCCCTCAGATGTCTTTGCCAGAAACTAGGCTTGGCAAAGCATGTTCAACTCTTTCTGCACAGTTAGCAAAAAAGATCCCTTTTAAAATAGCATCAATGCCTGCACTCCATTCATGACCTGCGGCTCCTCTTCTCCATCCTGCTACTGAAAGTTACCCAATCATATAGTCCTCTCGTTAGTTACCTTGCAGGATATATTTTTCCACTCAACTGCTTTTCATCAAGTTCCTTCTCTCTCCTCTCCCCTAATCTCTGTTAATGGAAGTTTAATCTCAGATGACTCACCTCCCCCAGTCTATGGACCACATTTCCACCTTCATCATATAGAAAGGAAAGAGGATACATGTTCATTGAACACCTACTATGTCGTGGGCACTATGCTTAGTCCTTACCCAATTTTAAACTTGGCCGATGAATCCTAAACTTCACAAACAAAAGGAATGGTATTAAGATTTTTAAGTACTTTGAAGCCCTGAGAAGCACTGCATAAAATACCGCAGGGCGACACTTTAATTTCTTTCTCAAATCTAGAGTTTCATATTTTTGCAAGTGGAAAATTCATCCCTTAACTTTCATTAAAAAAATGAGTTTTCAGTCAAAGTGTTAAGATAGCTCAACCCTCGGTACTTTGTAAAATATTTATGTCATAACCTGAGGGACACACGGATGTGTTGGCAGGAATGGAAAATAGCCACGGTGAGGATTTTCAATAAGAAGTTGCCACGGGAACTTTCTGTATCTCCTGTGAGTACCACTTAAGTTTTAACCCACATGGCAGCCTTCCCTCGGCCCAGGCTGGCCAGATGCTACTCAGTGGTCTAAGTGAGCAGCTGCTCACGGCAGCCCCTGCTCTCTGCCTTTCTTTTCTATTCTTCCTCTAAGAGTTCATCTACTTTCACAATATCATTCAAGACTTCTACGCTAATTTCCTCACCTTAGGGCTTCGGTCCTGTGTGCCCAGCTGCTTGTAGGGCCTTTAAACATGGTGGTCTCACCTCAAACTCAGCATGCCTCCCCCCAAAACCCTTTTCTTTCCAGAGTTCCCTATTTTAGCCAACATTCCCACTTTCCCAACTACCCGTGTCTGAAATACTAGAACCATTCTCATTCCCCTGTCTTTCTTAATATTAACAATATTAATATCAATAATAATAGCTAACTTTAATTTGATTCTTCCCATAGGCTTTGCCTCATTTGGATTCACAGTCTCATTGAATTCTCATCACGAGTCTATGAAGTAGACATTATTATTATTATTATTATTATTATTCCCATTTTCTAGATGAGGAACCAACTCCAAGATGGGAGGTGATTGGCCCAGGGTCACACTACTGAGTATGGAATTATAAGTAGTGGGTCTCAGTTCTGATTAGTCTGCCCTTCTCCAGAGCCCACACCTAATTTTCTACACTCTATGGTGATCAGATGGCAACTGACCAGTTCTGCAGAAGAAATGTCTCCGGAAGTCATCAGTCTTGATCTAGTCCTGGCCCACCTGGGCCCTCGCCATCTTTCTCCTGAACTGAGTTCCCAGCACCGTGATTCCCCTGGATTCAGCCTTTCCTGCCAGAAACATCAAAAGCTCATCTTTTAAGATATTGTGTTTACTGCCTTAAACAAGAACCAACCTCTAGTGCAGCCGTGGGCAAACTACGGCCCGCTTGAAATGAATAAAACTATTGAAAAAAAAGACCGTACCCTTTTATGTAATGATGTTTACTTTGAATTTATATTAGTTCACACAAACACTCCATCCATGCTTTTGTTCCGGCCCTCCAGTCCAGTTTAAGAACCCATTGTGGCCCTCGAGTCAAAAAGTTTGCCCACCCCTGCTCTAGTAGGTCTCCATGAGAGCAGCCTTACCCAAAATGTATTCTGGAATACTCTGCACACATCCCCTTATTCTGGAGCAAGAGTCGGCTCTGTGCCAGGACAGGGACAAGATAGACGAAGGGAGCTTTCAATCTAACAAAGAGGCAGTGAAGAAAAGTTACAGAGGTGATGAATATTTTGAGGACAAGTGCAGAATGCTTATGGGAGCCCCATGAGAGGTGTTCTAATCTAATGTAGATTAGATCTAGCTGGTCAGGGAAGTCTCTTGTAGGAAGATCCATGGGATGTTAGAGGTGTACATAGGGCTGAAGAAAGCAAAATATATTTCTTTGTTCCAGGTCTTCTCAAAGCCTGACAATGGGTTAAAATGTAGTATTACCCTTCAAGGTAATGACTTGGTAATGCATCATTTCCCAGATATTCTTGATCATAGCGCCCTGTATCTTACAGGGTGAATGTTTCATAATATGTTAGAGTGGAAAAGTCTGCCCTAGAAGATGAAGTTCAAAGTTCTCACCCTGGCTTTGGCGTTTTAAACACAATTATTAACTTGACTTGAAAAACGTTGCTCTGTTCTATCTATCCACCACCCCTCACCATTAATGCAGCTACTTGCTATTGACATGGCTCCACTCTGCTTGTTACACATGCAGGTCCATCCCCTTAGAAAATGCTGCCTTCTTCACCCCACACTCACCAAATCCTATCCCACTATCCAAGGTCCAATGTGAAATTCCCATGGCAGCCTAGAAAACTTTTTTTCCTTTTTACTTTCTCAGTTCATGTGGCTTTCTCATTTTTCAGTTCTCTAGCCCTTATCTGTATTAGAATATAAAGACCTGGGTTCAATTCTCAGTTTCAAATACACTATCTATGCAACCCAGGGCACATGGCTTTCCTAAGACTCACTGTGTCATCTGTAAAAAAGGAATACTCTTCCCTCAGAAGCTGAATCTTAAAAAAGAAGAAAAAAAAAAAGAAATGGTGAAAAGGACCATAAATGTGGAGAAAAGGCATCTTTGTAGAAACCTTCTGTCTCAGTCTTTGAATGAACCCATTGGGCTCATCCCAGAATTCTTCATGGCATCAGTCTGAAGCGGACTCTTCTTGACCCTATACTAAAAACACATCGGGGGAATATGTCCACCACTTCCTCTTCCTCAGCACCCCCAACTACCATGCTCAGCCTGACTATGGCCTTCACAGCCCCAGATTTTGGCTGGGTCCCATCAGTTTGTCCTCCGGGCAGGTGGCAGAGCATACCTTCAGCATGGTTGTGAAGACCAGTGAGATGAAGGCTCTGGGAATACTACTGAGATGTCACCATGCCCTTGTTCTATTCATCTTGTGTTCCTTGTTATCTTATTTGGACATAAAAATCCTTTATCTCTACCTTTGTGTGGCTGGTACAGAGACGGGACTCAATATGACAATGCAGAGAGGAATTTGGGCATGAAGAACAGCCTTTATACACGCCTTCCTTGAGAAGCCTTCTCTGACCCCACCTCAGACTAGATGAGATGCCCTAGTCAGGCTTCTGTGGTTCTTGATCTTTTGCTTTGGGTGCTCCTGATTACCACATGCCAAGGTTTAGGGACAGGGGGTGGTCACCTTCAAGATGAAGAAGCCTGCCTTGTCTCCCTGTGTCCCAGGGCCTGGGACAGTGTCTGGCACAGAGCAGACTATCAGTGTTTGTTCAAAGAACAAATGCATGAACAATGGCATGTTCTTGGATGCAACTAATATAGAGGTTGTTTCATATACAATAATTATTAACATTTCACTCTGCATCTCCTGAAACGTAAAATCCAGTAAGACCTTGTTTCCTTCAGCTTCTTAGACTTTTATGCTAGGTGAGAGTTTAGATGGATTAAGGGATCTGTAGAGTGGAAATTATAATCCTAACCTTTCAGGATGATTGGAAGGAGTATATACAACGATGCATGTAAAGTCTCTGGCATAAAGTCTGGCATATAGTAATCTAACAAAAAACCTGGCATATAGATGTCATTGCTGCTCCAGTGGTTTATGATTATGTCTCCAGCCTCAAAGAGCTTGAAGTCTGGTGGAAGAAACACAGAGCACCTTAGCACTCACATCACACATGGGCCCTCCTACCCCTGTGCTCCAGTGTAACCAACCCAGCAACCTGAACTGTATTTAGAACCTTCTGGGGTCATGTTCAATATTCACCATAGAGAAAGAACTGGTCTTACCATCCACTATGCACCCTTAAGACCCCTGTTGGAATTCTAACTCCTCAATTGGCAAGCCATGTGATCATAGAAAAGCCACTTTACCTGTTAACCTTTCTGGTTTCTATTTCCATGATTATGAAATGGTGCTATAGTGAAGATTAGATTAAATTAAATAACACGTGTGAAAAGGCCTTCTGTAGAGTAAGTGTATGCAATTAGTTGCCTCTACTTCTTTTTTTAAAATTATTTTAGTGATTTTTTACAGAGAGGAAGGGAGAGGGATAGAGAGTTAGAAACATCAATGAGAGAGAAACATCGATCAGCTGCCTCCTGCACAGCCCCTACTGGGGATGTGCCTGCAACCAAGGTACATGCCCTTGACTGGAATCGAACCTGGGACCCTTGAGTCCGCAGGCCGGCGCTCTATCCACTGAGCCAAACCGGTTAGGGCTGCCTCTACTTCTTAACACACCTTCCTCTTCCCCCACCCGGTCCACACCTCTCCTCCAGCTTCCCCCACTTGTAGGAAGCAGTCCTTCAGTAGAGGCGCCCTACTGTCCTGGGATTGGGATTTCACTCTCACCCTTAGACAAGAATGCCATGCACTGTCCAAATGTCCTGATGTGTTTCTGAATCCTACAAGGAATGAAAGGATTCTTCTTGCAAGGATTCTCTCTGCTTTCTGGACCATCAGCATAGGAGACAAATGCAGTCTTCCTTCTCCCAAGTCCAGGCTTCCAGACTTCCTTCCTTCCCCTGGTAAGCCTGCATGGTAGTCCTGGCTCCCTGAAGCATGGCCTGTTCTTTCTGCACCCCGTTAGACCCCTTTCTGTACCTGAGAGCCAACAGTACTCCTCTCCAAAGATCCCCAAGTTCCCCCATCCCCCTGGAAATACCGCCATTGGTGCCCCTTTTTCAGGCCTTCTGAATCTAGATTCTAGTTTCTCTGCCATACAGTGAGCCCACTGGCAGATCTCCTCATCTGCAGAGAGGAGAAACGATAGAAGTGTTGTCTTTCTTCTCCCACTTTTTTTTATTTCTGCTTTCTGCAATGGCTCACCAGCATTTATTACTGTATGTCCTTGAGACTTTCAAATTCCTGGAAAGAGATGGAGGGAAGAATAGACAACTAGTTGTAATATAAGAACAGTCCATTCTTTCATAAGTTTGTTTGGCATTGCCTCTTGAAGAGGGGAGTGATCTTGTGGAGTAAGTAGGGTGGTAGCTGGCAGCCAGGGGTGAGAAGCTACAGCATGTGCTCCGGTGGGTAGAGGCTGCATGGGGGACTGGCGACTGGGAAAACCAGTGGTGGCACTGAGAAGGGACAACAGAGACCAGAAATATTGATGGGGATTTAAGTTGTCTACTGTGGAGTTTGTGTAGACACCAATTTTTCAGTAAAATCTAGGCTGCTCACCAAAACACTCTGGCTAATGGATTCTTTTGGGGGAACTCCTATAGGGGCTGGATTTGGCCACTGGGTTGGTGAGGACAACCAGAGTGCTTGAGGAGAGACAGAAGCGGGAGGACCTGCACCTGACTTCCAATGTGACATCGATAACGATGAGAAAAAGGAGTCAGGGACACGGCAGTTTCCTTAAAGGCTGCTCAGTAATAACTTCAACATGCTTGGAGAACTACCTACCTTCCTGGCAGGCACGAAAAGCATTATGGTGCCTGTTCTCATGGAGCCGATGATCTAATGGAAAAAACAAATAAGCAAACATCCAACCCGAATCCAAACACAATGACCTCAAAGCAATAATGGTGGGCCGTTAACTTGTGACTAGGGAAATCAGAGAAGGCTTCAAGAGCTTTAAGAGATGACATATGTGGAGAAGGGTAAGGCCATACGTGAGGGTGCAAAGGAGCATGTTAGTGTTTAAGGAAGCGAGGTTGAGTAATATCAGGAGAGTCAGATCAAGAATGGGGCCCACACCAGGGGGAATCCTAGAAACACTCAATGGACTGGGGGATTTATTAGCCTGGCAGGCACTGAAGGTTGTTGAGGACATGTGTGACAACCAGTAAAGGGCAGATTGGAGGAGTAGCACAGGAGATTCTCAGAGATTCGCTAAGAAGTTACTGCAGTTGTCTAGAGAGGATCAAAGCCTGGATGAGGGGTCCTCGCAGGGTCCCATTCTCAACTAGATAGGCTGGGTTTAATTGTCCCCTTAGATCAGGGGTTCTCAAACTTTTTAAACAGGGGGCCAGTTCACTGTCCCTCAGACTGTTGGAGGGCCGGACTATAGTTTAAAAAAAAAAACTATGAACAAATTCCTATGCACACTGCACATATCTTATTTTGAAGTAAAAAAACAAAACGGGAACAAATACAATATTTGTATTTGCATGTGGCCCGCGGGCCGTAGTTTGAGGACCCCTGCCTTAGATGTACCTATGGAAGAACTCTTGACCCCCAAGTGGTCAATCTTAAGAGTCTGGCTTGCCTTTCCGACAACAGAATCTGGCTTTGGTTGTTCTCCACAACCCTGCTTTCTCCATTCCCATCAAGGAAATGAATGAAAAAAAGCTCCAGTAAAGCAAGTGATTGGCAGGTTGGAAACGATGCTGGGAGTAGGTGTGGTTGGCCTGTCAGTGGGGGAGCTGGGTGCTGGGGGAGAAGACCTGATGTGAATCCACGTGTGAGACTCAGCTGCCTATTGATCGAGCCCATTTGCACACGTGAACCTCATCATCAGCTCCTGCTTAAGCCCTCGCTTCCCCGGTAATTGACTCTCGCATATTGATTAAGATGTTGCTATGTCCCAGGATTTCTCGGTGGTGATGCAGACTCGCCTCCCGGCAGGCAAGGCTGGCAGGGCTCTCACTGTAGGGCTGTCACTGAGCGCTCCTTAATGGATAAAGCTGTCATCTGAGAGCTGGGATGTCTTGCAGGCACAAAGACGAAATTAACTGTTCAATAATGTATGGGACAGGGAAAAAACTTTACCCAACAACTCCAATTGATTGCTGTAAGTGTTTTGACTGCACTTGCCTGCTTTGCATAAAGTCAGCGACTTTGGCTAGCCTGATGTTCACGCACAGCCATTTCTCAGCCTCTTTCACAGTAAGAGTTGAGAGACTTCCTGGGCTGCCAGGAATGGGATGTCTGGAGAGAAGGAGGGTGAGTGGGGGGGTGGGGAGTGGGGAGAGGAGCAGGTGGGCACCCCTGACACTTATCCCTCGGGATCCTTGAGTGATCTCTGGTCTTTAACGCAATGTGTTACGGGCAGTTCTGTGGAATCTTGCTGGAATTGGTCCTCTCAGGCAAATGGGGTGAATCACTGGGTGTGGAGTTCCTGGAGTCCTGTGACCTCGCTTTGCCTGAGGTTCTCCTCCGCTCCCCCAGCATTAGGCTGAGGCCTCTTGCTGACACTGGCTGTCAGTCCTCTGGGGAGGAGGGCGATTGGGTCACACATTTAACACCGACTTGATAAACCATTTCCGCATCATTTAAACTGGACTCTGCTTATTATTTGGGACTCGGAGAAACACGTGTTCTCTGGCTGTCCCACAGGCGCTAGGAACCACTGTGCCTTCCTCTCCCAGCCTGCTCCCTTTCTAACCTAGGAAAGGGGAAAAAAAATATTAAGGTAGCAAACCTATACTCTGTGTCTTTTCTGCCAAGCTCAGGCTTTTGAAAACATAACATGATCCTTTGAACATAGCTCTGTTTTATCACAGGATCTTTATTGAAGTTTTAATCAACACAAGCAGCTGACAAAATAGGAGATTGCAGATTCGGCTGTACGTTATGTATCCTCCTTGTGAGCCTGAGAAAAAAAATCATAACATTAAAAGAAGAGAAAATAAACAGCCTCGTTTAAAAAACAAATGAATCCCTCCAAACCAAGGAAATCCTCTCGCACCCAGAGGAAGGCCTGCCGCTTGGCGTGCCGACTGCGCCCAGGAGTTGGGAGCCTCATGGAGATCATTACCATAAAACAAATAACCAGCTCGTTTTTTGTCACCCACCACGAGTGAACTCAAAACCTCAGGCCCACACCCAAAGATGCCTTCTCCCCAGGCCCAGCCAGCTATGGACTAGGCTGACACCTCTCTAGGAGGGAGGGAGGGCATGATCCCTGTGTGCGCATCCTGGTCCTTTTCTACATCCAGCCACTGTGCCTTGGCCTGCGGCCTCCTCTTGTCACCACTGCCTCCATCTCCTTATTCCTTTCCATTGTTTGCTTACCCAGTGATGGGACAAACACACAGAGTCTGAGTTTTTCTTCCAAGTGCATAAGAGAGTGCTGGCTGGGGAGGAAGGAACACTCCCCTCTTTCTATCCTAGTCGATGTCCCTTTTTGAAGCCAGGCTGCCGTCTTGCCATCCAAGAAGGGCACCCCCTGGGCCTACTAGCTATTGCATTTCCAAAGTGGTACATGGAAACTGTTCAAGAGAGGGATCCTGGAGACCGCAGCCCAAATGGCAAGGCCTCTGCTTTTATGGCCAATGCCCCCTCTCTCTCCACCGAGACAGGCTGCGAATTCAAGAGCTAGGAGTATGCTGCCTCTGGTGTCAGGCGGGGCAAGGTGGGGTGATGGAGAACTGGACTCTGACAGTAGACCTGGATTTGAACCTGCTCTGCCCCTGAAAATGGGTCATATTAGCATTGATAAAAGGAATCAATAAGGAAGAGGAGAATGGTGAGGTTGTGGTGCAGATGGGGTACCCAGGCAGAGAGGGGACACAATGTACCAGAAAGATCAGCTAGATCGTGGCTCCTTGGGAAGGTTTCTTGAAACAACACTTGAACTGGGTAATGAAATGACAGATGAACACTGATTGGCAGAGAAGCGTTGAGAGACTCAAGGTATGACTAATGAAGATGTGGCAAGAGGGCTGGCCTCAGGGACCTCAGGGAGCAGGGAGAGTTGGATGGGGCCACTGGCAATGTCAGAGAGCCCAGAATGCCAGGTGGGGCCTGGGAGTGAGTGTTGGATTCTTGAATAGGACACTGCCATTGTCCTGTTCAAGAATATATCCTCCTAGGTAACTAGAGGGAATTGTCCCAGAGCCTGGGTGACCAACAGTCCCTTGGGAATGATTACTTGGTCATAATGGAATGATGATGACTGGGCCATAAGGAGTCAGGTCACATGATCTGTCCATGGTGGCCACCCTGGTGTGGAGTAATAAGGGCCAGGGCCAAGGCTCTGGGTATCAAGATAAAGAAAAAAAAACACTATTAGCAGGTTTTGGGGGAGGCTGCCCAGTCATCCTGACCCGACCAGTATTATAGTGGCACTCAATCATAGTTTCCACCTTCCGCATAGACATTCCAGAAAGCTTCCCTGGAAGTCTTATTTCTGGTTGTTGTTGTTGTTTTGTTTTGTTTTGTTTTGTTTTTATCAGTTTGCAACCAGGTCCAGAGAACTAGAGCACTAAGCCAAGACTCCTCCCCATCCTCATCCCCATCCCCATCCCCATCCCCATCCACATCCCCATCCCCATCCCCATCCCCATCCACATCCACATCCCCATCCCCATCCCCATCCCCATCCCCATCCCCATCCACATCCACATCCCCATCCCCATCCCCATCCCCATCCACATCCCCATCCCCATCCACATCCCCATCCCCATCCCCATCCCCATCCCCATCCCCATCCCATCCCCATCCCCATCCCCATCCCCATCCCCATCCCCATCCCCATCCCCATCCACATCCCCATCCCCATCCCCATCCCCATCCCCATCCCCATCCACATCCACATCCCCATCCCCATCCCCATCCCCACCCCCACCCCCATCCCCACCCCCACCCCCATCCCCATCCCCACCCCCATCCCCATCCCCATCCCCATCCCCATCCCCATCCCCACCCCCATCCCCATCCCCATCCCCATCCCCATCCCCATCCCCACCCCCATCCCCATCCCCATCCCCATCCCCATCCCCATCCCCATCCCCATCATCCTTTTACTTCTCTTACTTCCTCAGACACTCATCCCATATATGCTCAGGCAGGTAGTGGAGAAACACAGATGCAAAGCCCCAGGTCCCTTTTCCAGATGTTCTCAGCCCATAGCAGCTGGACAAACTGATACACAGACATGGCCAAAGTGCTAGAGGCCAGGACAATATGATGAACTCAAAGGAGAAGCACAGTTCACAGGTCATGTGTCCACTGAACTTGGCCTCTCCAGGAAAAAATAAGAAAAGAAAAAGTAAAAATATGTTCCAAACCTTATTCATTGCAATGGAACAAGAGAAAGATTGGAAGGAAGAGGGGAAAATACACAGAAGAGTGTGGTTGGGTCTGACCAGGCTCTAGACTTGGTAGAAAAACCAGGGTGGTCCAGCAGCAGCTCCCCAGGCCCCAGGCTTTCAAGAGTCATCTCTGCTTGCCCGGCCAGCATGGCTCAGTGGTTGAGCATCCACCTATGAACCAGGAGGTCACTGTTCGATTCCTGGTCAGGGCACATGCCCACATGTGGGCTCAATCTCCAGTGGTGGTGGTGGTGGGGGGGTGTGTGTGTGTGCAGGAAGCAGCCAATCAATGATTCTCTCACTTCATTGATGTTTCTATCCCCCTCTTCCTCTCTCTTCCTCTCTGAAATTAATAAAAATATATATTTTTTAAAAATATTTTTTAAAAAAGTCAGTTATGCTGGATGGGCAGAGGGGATTCTTGGAAAGACTTCCTAATTATTCTGGTCACCTTTAGCTTGTAGACTTCCCGAGGTACAGAGAGTACTTGCCCCTTGGCCGCAGGGAAGAGCAGTAAATTAGGTCAGAACTGCAATTTATCCTCCTAGGTAACCAGAGGGAATTGTCCCAGAGCCTGGGTGACCAACAGCCAGCTCCCCAAATCTGTCTCAAGGCAATCACAGTAAGTGATTTGCAGTGGCGGGAATGGAAATGATTTATTCCAAGAACTCAGTCAGTACTGCTGTTAAATCATTTGTATTTTTTTATGGGACACGGGTGGGCTAGCCAGTCCCCAAACTACATTCCTTTGCTTCGGGCCCCCATGCCATTTCCACAACTGGTTATTTCAGGTGACAATTAATGAAAAATGATGGTAATGGCCCCAGGGTGGTCACTTTTCCAAGGGACTCTGAGTATTAAGTTTCAATTACGAATAGTCTCTGATCTAGGTCTCTAAGAGGAAATGAGCTGCTTCTGTAGTTGTCACAGAAAATCAGGGTGTGTGTTTTTTCTTTTCCTTCCCATTCTCTGTTTTGTCAATTTTCAGGAAGTTAAGCTAAGAGTTAAACCAAAGGCTCTCTGGGGGCTCATCTGTAAGAAACACATTTATTTCTCCCACAATCCAAATTCTAAAAGGCAAGATAGGAAACCGAAAGAATAAGAAGCAAATAATAAAGCCAAACAAAATAACGTTTATTTGTCTGCTCCCCTTCAAGGCGTGAATCCTATGTTATTGAAAATGCTCCAGGCAGGGTCCCCAGGTGGAAACACAACGTCCCCAGCATTTCCTGCCCCGATGCACTGCGTGCTCATTTATTCTCCTCCGAGGAACTTGGCTTCTGGTTCGCGGAATAGCATGTGCTGGTTTGCAGGGCAAGGCAGCACGCAGGTCCAGCCCCGACAGGCCCAGTGTGCAGTGTTTGCGTGGCCTGCCACTGCCATGGCTGGTGTGGTGCTTTCCTCGGCTTCTGCTAAGACATCGAGCAGTGAGCAGTGTCTGTTTGAAGTCTGGTCTTTGGGAAGGAGACCCAAGAGAACATGAGCTGGGCCTGTCTGGATATCAAAGTCCAAATTAAAAATTTATTCCAGTGTTTGAAAAATTCCTGGCCAAAACCTTCATATGGATTAAAAAAAAATACAAACTCCCTTGTTTCTTCAGTGTCTCCAGTTGAAGACTAGAGGATTATTCTGAAAAAGAAGAAATTAAAGTGAGACCAAGGAGTTCTGTAAATGGATTCAGGTCAGACGGCTTCTTAGCTAAATCTGTAAGGAAAGTAATCTGTTAAAGGACTTTGGCTATCTGAGAAGCACTTGCTTTAGTTATCATTTTTAATCCTCCCCCACACCCTCACGCCCCGACCCCTTTCCTATTGCAGGTCACATGATCCAGCTCTTTAGTGCTGGAGCTGGAGGGTAACAAAAGAGAGAGCTTCTCCTATTCCACCCCACCCCACCTCCACCCACTGGTCAGAAAAGCAGAGATGAAGGCTTTTTTTTTTTTAAGTTGTGGGTTTCAGGAGGAAAGTGTTGGCCAAGAAAATAATCTCATAGTAATTATGAAGTTATAGATAACAAGAACATAAAAAATCATTAAGCAAATAAAAGGAAAAAATTAAATAAGGAAGGAGTAAACATTTAAACAATAATGGAAACCAAGGGCATTAACAAAACTTGTAGAATAAATAGCACGTATATGATATGGGACCTTATTAAGGAAACATTGAAACAGAAGTTGAGGATGAGAAATCAGGTCCAAGGGCAACGCACCTTGAAGAAGGGTCAGGATCCCATATATCAAGTTCAGATGGAAAGCAAAGGGCAGAATGGAGGGAAGTGAAAGAACCCTATCAACAGACAGAAGCAATGGCAACTGTGAATGGGGACAGCACCAGCACTACACGGACATACAGCAAAAGAGGGATGCTGGGACTCAAATGAATGTACACAGGTCCGGGTTCTTGTGATGGTCATTGTGGTAAGTACTGTAATTTGGAGAGTCACCTATACAACTATGTGACCACCATTCAGATCTAGACACGGAACCTCTCCACCACCCCAAAGCCCCGTCATTGCTCCTGCTGCCCAGTGTGACCGCCTCCAGACATCCATCAGCATGGATTAGCTGTGCCTGTTTCTGAGGGTCACATAGCATCATCCAATATTTTTAAATTTGTTTTTTTACTTCTTCTGTCATTCAACATTGTATTTGTGATTTTTATCCATGTTGCGTGTAGTGTAGTTTGTTCATTCTCATGGATATGTAGTAACTATTGTACATGTGCCATCATTTATACTCTTTCACTGTTGATAGACATTTCTGTTGTTTCCAGTCTTTGAACATTCCCATGCCTGACTTTTGAGGCCCTTATTCATGCATTTCTGTGGGTTATATCTAGGAGAATGATGGCATCATAGTGTATGCATATGTCTAGCTTTAGTAGACACTGAAAAACAGCTTTTCAAAGCCATCGTACCTGGTCACAGTCCTACTAACAGTATATGAGGGTTCCTGTTGCTTCACATCCATACCAATATTCAGAATTGTCAACTGATCTTACATTTTACACGTTTAGTGGGTAAGTGGTTAATATTGAATTGTGAGTTTAAGTTTGCCTGCCTAATTTTGCATTTTCATAAATTTGTTTTCAATTTGTGTATCTTTTTATGTGAAGTGTCTGTTAAATTATTTTTTCCATTTTTAATGTGTTGTATGTCTTGTTGCTGTATAAGAAGTTGTTAAATATTCTGGAATACAAGTTCTTTGTCTGATATATTTTTGGAAATATCTTCTCTCACTCTATGACATACCTTTTAATTCTCTTAATTGCATGGTTGTACTTTTTTCGTTTTTTTGTAAGAAGTTCTTAATTTTAATAAAACCAATGTACCAATCTTTTGTTGTCTGGCCAGTGAATTTTATGACTTGTTGATATTTACCTACAGCAAGGTGATGAAGATATTCTCAAGTGTCACATTCTAGCATGGTGACTGGGAGGATGGGGACATTTCCAGAAAAAATAGAGAAAAAAGGCAGGAGAAAGCATTTTAGGGTTTAGAAATGTAGACGTCATAGGTAGCAGCATCAAGCTGAAGACTGAGCGAGTTGGCAAGGAGGAAGCTGCACAAGGGGACCATCAGGCTGAGTCCAGAACTGTTGACTAGCTCCCCTTAAGGAGTAAGAGAGAAAGGGGTCAATGAGCACAGGAGAGAGGGGGCAGTGTGGGGTCATGGAAGCCAAGAAAGCATGGTCTCCAGATGGGGAGAAATAATTGCATCAGCCTCCAGAGTGGGACTAACGAGGATCAAGGAAGCTACTGGACTTGGCATGTGAGAAATCACTGTGACCTTTGTGGTATTTAAGGAGATCCTGAATGTTTGGTGTCAGTGGGAAGAGAAGAGAGAGCTTCATTTTGATGAGCATCATTTTCCTACTAATGCAGCTCACTCTTTCTTTCATTCAGCAATTATTTACTGGCAATTTCTTTATGCCAGGTATCATGCTAGGTACTCATCATATGATGGGGAACAAAACAGCCACGATCCCTCTCCTATTGAGCTTACATCTAGTGGAGGAACGGAACATCAAGTAAATGTAAAGAGGTAATTAAAAATCATGACTAATGCTTAAGGAAGAGAAGAGGGGGTTATGAGACAGAATAAATGAAGGAGTCAGAATCAGACAGGAGGGGATGCCTCACCATGGATTGCTTGCAGGGGCAAAAATGGATTGACATAACCAACAGCTATTGCTTGAGAGACTCATTTGGGGGCCACATAGATTACAAAGTTCTAGAACTTATGGAGTATCACAAATCCTCATCTCCGTATAATGCCCGAACCTCACTCCCCATCATACATCTTTCTTCAGGAGACAGAGATCAAAGGGGAAAACTTGTAGTTTGAGGCAAATTCTTCAAAAGCACATGGGGAGGATCGAATCTACCAGCGTTAAGTCAGAATGTTGGGAGGTTACTGTGATTAATTGTCATTATCTTTTATAATGTATACTCATAATCATACTGCTTCTAGAACATCTTCATTATCTTTCACTTCTGAAATGCTTGGGTGTCCCAACAGACTTGGGGAGGGGATTTTATTAGGCCCAGCTCATCAATCCAAACCTTCTAACATAAAGGGTGTTGCTACCTCAGAAACCAAACAAATCGTTGCTAGCCTGGAAAGAAAGCGCGAAATAGTCATTAGCTTCTTCAATCTGTTTACCAGCCGGCCGGCCATTGAGATTAGACCGGCTTCAAAATGAACACTCTGCTCTGTTTGCCCATCAGCATTGCTGTCTCACAGAATGGTTCTCAAGTGGAGGCGGCAAGCCTTGTTTCATGTCGGAGCTGAGTTCTTTTGGGGGGTGGGGGGATATATCCACATTAATTTTAGTTTATTTGGTTCTACTTGAAGGGGAGCCTCTGTTTAAAAGAGCACTCCCCTCAATCCTTTTAGAGGCGAGCACCCACAATCTGACCGGGCTGGTCTCAGAAATCCTTATTGGGGAAGTGTTAGCTCCCTTCTTCCATCACTGTGGCAACTTCATGATCAGGATGGTTTCTTCTCACCTCCTGTGTTCCCTTCACAGGAGCATGGATACTCCAAGCAACACTGCTCCCCACCCCACCCTGCATGGAGCCTCCCCTCTCCATGATCTCTGGCCCTCCTCTCTCTGCCGCAGCCTTCTCTCACTCCCCGTTAGTGCTCCTCAGGTCTCCCGGGCCTTGTCTCACGTGGGCACCTTCTCTGTGGGAGCCCTTGTCCCTGATGGTAGGAGCTGGCCCGTGCACCTTGACCTGTCAGTGTTCAGAGCCTTTGGAATCCACAGGGACAACTCACCAGTGACCAGGGGCAGAGCAGCTGTATCAACTCAGCTTGGGGAAGCTCAAATATCCAGTGATCCGGGCTGTGTGGAGTTTGAAATGAAGCCCAACATCTTACTCACGGCAAAACCAGGGGCCAGCCAAGTAAAATAGAGCGTTCCCCAAAACCTTCCCGGGCTGATTAGAGAAGGAAGCTCCGATGTGAAGAAGAGGCTATTCTGTGCCTGCTTCTATTTTTTTAAGCAACACACTCTCCACAAGTGAGATGGGAAAAGTGAAAACCTGGGGGAACAACATGTATTCATTTAAATAGCTCAGGCTTATGACCATATGCCTTGTCCCTGTAACTTCATAAGAAAGGCCACCATTTCAGTGAGCCCTTCTATTGTCCAGAAACTGAGCTAAGGTGTGTTATAGGCATGTTCTCATGTAACCTTCCTGATAACTGTATGACCTGAGCACCATTGCTATTCCCTCTGCAGCTTACTCTTAAGTTACTCAAATTGAACCCTGGCAGTCGGCCTACATATGCTCACCTGCCCTTTAAACAAATGCAAGTATGCGTAGCTTTCACTATGAGAGGATTTCCAGAGAAAGCCATGTTACCCCATGGGTCCGGGGTGGAGGCCAGTTCGTGCCTGAGAGAAATCCGAAGGTGGGGAGTTCAATAAAGCTGAAACCACCCCTTTAAACCAAGCAGGGCTTGAGCTTGCAGATTATTTTTCTACCAGAGGGAGTTCATTGACTTGCAGGAAGAAAGGGGATCATTTAATGAACATACAGAAAATATTTTCATTTTCACCATTTTTTCCTTTAACAGAACGGTCAAGTCTTCCCAGGCCCCAGGTCATTCCCTTTGTCGGCGTTCCTACCTGGGAGTGTTTCCAGGGGCCTGAAGCTGAGTCCTGGCCCCCCATGGGCCAGGCCTGCCCCTTCATCTGATCGGCGTACCTGCACCGCCCTGCGCAGCTGCACGTTCGTCCAAATACACATGTTTATTCGAGCACTGAGAATCTCGCTTCGCAGAAAAGCCTGGGGAATAAGATTGTTTTCCACGCTGAAAGTTTTCATTTGAAAAATAACCCTCTTTGTTTAACTAATGAAAAGGAGGGGCGGCCGCTCACTTCTCGGGTTGGGTAGGAATTCCATGGGCAGCAATTCTGTTTCTCAGTGGAAAATGTTTCAGTTTTTTAATGTTGTTTTGCAGGCTGGCCCCTGCCCGGCCCTCGCTCCAAGGACCACACATACACACACACATGTGCACGCTGGCCCAGGCACAGGGCAGCACTTTCCACCCCTCCCTGCCGGGGGGCTGGGGATGGCTGCGCTCTCTTTCCAACACCTGCAGAACAAACGCGAGGTGGGTCGGTGGCTGACACCCAGCCAGAGGCATCCCCGCCTGTTGGGGAACAGAACGCCTTCCCCGGCCCCGGCGCTCTCAACCCCAGGGGCTGGGTGGGCCTCGGAGGAAGGAAACTGGACTCCAGACTTCTCCCGTTTCTGTGCATCGCCATGTCAAGCAGTTCTCTCACACCGTGCGGGGGGTGGTCTGTAACATTCCCTCCTCGGTAGGTTAGCAAGGAATGGGATAAACACAGGGCTGTCATTGCTGACGTATAGTGTGGCCGGCAGGGTGCTGAGTGGTCCAGGCTGCACAGAGCCTGTGAGAGCAGGGCCCCTGAGGCAACTCGGTGGAGGGAGGCAGGCAGAGCCTGGATGCTCGGATCAGACAGACCTGCTTTGCCACTTAACAGCTGAGCCCAGGACACAGTGGCCACTGAGCCACCCCGAGCCTGTGTCGTGACTGTGGACGAGGAAAGCTCTGTAGCTCACGGGATGTGCAATAGCCTGGGCTGTGTTTGTCACACAGGCGATGTCCAAGGAATGTCTGTCTTATCTTCTTTGTTCTCTGAAAACTGCCCTTCTCCCATCTAGCTGGGGAAACAAACCTCGTGGCTCGGAAATAAGCTGCCAACACTGAGTGCCGTCCCAGCAGAGCTGAGCTCAGAGCAGGCGCCCGGCCCACGGGGCCCTGCAGGTCCCCTGAGCTGTGAAGGGGGTGCTGTGTGTTCCAGGGGTGGGAGGACCTGTCACTGGTGGGAGCTGTTAAGTCTGTTATTCAGGGAATTTGAAGAATTGCCTCCGTCTAGATTCTTTGTATGGAAAAGATACATCTGCCCCGACTGCATGCCTTAAACACAGTCTGCTTAAAACCAACAGAGGGATGGGCCAGATGACTGCTGCGTGAAAGTAGACATTTAGAAGGCCCACACGCATAAAATGGAAAGAGAGAGGCGCCGTGAGCATGGGGTAAATGGATGGCTTTGAAAGGAGATAGAGGCGGGAGGAAATGCGTGTATTCGTTGGACCGCTTTAGATTGTAAGTGACAGAACCCCTCTTTCAACATTAATTAACTTAAGCAAATAAGTAAATAAGGAATTTACTGGTTCATATAACGAAGACATCCTGTGCTATAGATCTTCAGGAAAGGCTGAAAACATAGTCATATTATGTAGTTGGAACTAGTTCGTTTCTCTCTTTCTCTCCGCCCTCCCTTGCGTCTCCTGTTTTGTCATGTAGCCTTATTCTCTTCTCTTTGTGATTCGCTTCCTACTCTCAGCTTAGCAGCCCCAGTAGAGAGAGAGATTCTCTCAACATCTGAATATCCGTGCCAGGAAAGGTTCTAACTGACTCAGCCCTGAACTTGTCTCTGGCTAGAGGAAAGGGCACCATACTTTCTTTGTGGTAGTCAACCGGAATGTCTGTGGTGTGCCCACTCTGTGCCAGGCACTGTTCTAGCCCCTGGGGCCCGGCGGGGACCAGGACAGATAATGCCCTGCCCCCGGGGAAACTCGTAGTCTTGTAAGAGGCCAGCATTGTAACTGAATCCTGAACCAAACAGAAGGATGGAGTCCTTTCAGGTCACAAAGAAGCAATTCCTACACAAGATTACCAGGACGTGACCAAAGACAATGATGTGCGCTGAGGGTTCCCACAGGTAAGACCTGCACACATTGTAGCTCCAGGATCCACACAGAGGGCAGCCTCGGTGGGAATGCTGCCTCCCGGAGGTCAGCAGGGGTACTGCCAACCAGAGATGGCTGGGGCTCTAAGGAGACCTTCGGGGCTTCCTGCAGAAAACTCACAGGGAGCTGAAATAGTTTCCTCCGCAAGTAGGGGCAAGCAGGCTAGCCCCGCAGCGCTTGGCACCTGCCCTTCTTATTCCGGCTGCAGGAGGTTCCAGACATAAGAATTATGCAGCTGCTACTGAGTTGCTGATTACGCCTCGGGAGCCCATGGCACTCTTAATAACCCAAGAATTCTTTTAGGGGGAAAACTTAGTTGTTTACTTATATATAAATATTTGTTCTCTGATCAAAAGAAGGTGGGATGCTGTATAGTGAACGGTATGCAGTGAAATCAGTTCTGTGCCCTGTTTGCACTGGGATGGTTTTCGGTTAGAGGAGAGGAAAATGGCTTCTCAAAATTTCTTTATCTGGAAAGACCAGTAGGTTTGTGTTTCTCAATGACTTGGGTGTGCGATGGGGTGGGAGGAAGGTCTCACCAAATATGATTTTTTTCAGTGTTTATTGAGTACTTACTATGTGCTGATGATCCCTGGATGCATTACAACCAATAGTACAGCATCTCTGTTTCGTGGATGAGTGTCTGGGGCAGGGAGCGCAGGGCACGTGGGTAAGTGTTCTCAGGGAGACATGTAAGCTCATTACACTATAATGTGTCCAAGACACACGTGGTGAACTGTTCACATTCGTGGTGGGATGAATGGTTTTGCCTCATCTCAGACTGGCTTCCCAGAACCCCCGCAAGGGGCCTTGGCTGGACACTGGGAGATTTGGGAGAAGGTGAGGGCGGGCTTTTATGTCAGCCCTCCTCGCAGCCGTGTGAGGCCACCGCCGGCTAAGTGCGCCTTACCTCTGCAGGCCCAGGGCGGTGTGCCATGAACACCCCAGGGCCTGCTGGCCAATCATCATGTTTATTACGCTTCTTACTGTCAGGCACTCCGAGGTCCACATGGACTGCTCTGATGATGTCAGGTTATCCCAAAAGAGAAACTCAGAGGTTGGTGATGAGCACAGCGGGAGAGGAAGCCGGCTGCCTATCTCAAAAGGGCACATCACCATAATCACGGGTGTGCCGCAGGCATATGCACGAAGAAGGTGAGCAGGGAGTGGATGGCAGGAGCAGCCGAGAGGGTACAAAACCGGGTGCCCCCTCCCTGCATCCTTCTCCCCCTCCAAACGGTGCCTTTAAAACATGTCATGGGTACCCCTGTCTTCTCTCTGGCCCTTCACAGCCCGCTCCCTCAATAGTCACCTTTGCTGCTATTCCACTACATTCACCCTGGGTCTCCCCTGGGCTGGCTGTTGCCTTCATATTTCATGCAGAACGTGCAGCTTCCCAGGAGCCGGAGGCATGGCCTGCATTCTGATGCACGGCCGGGCTGACACCAGCCAGCTCAGAGCATGCCTAATGAGCAGCGGACACCTCCCGGGGCGGCCAGGCAGCCGGGCTGCGAGGGCCAGGCCCCGCGAACCTGGAGCTGGACAGCAAGACAGGGAGGGTGGGCGGAGGAGGCACTGGGCGATGCCTTTTTAAGCCATTATTTTATCAACGGATACTACAAACATGGACCAATTTCAGCCACACCACGAGTGGGTTGGAGGCCCAAATAAGGAGCAATTCAGATCAAGGAACAGACTTGGGGAAAAGCATAAAGTTCAAAGAGAAAGGAGAAGGCCCGCAGGCTAAGGGAGTTGAAGCTCTGAGCCACTCAGGTCTCAGGGGGTAGGGCTGCTGCCCATGTTAGTGTTCCTTCCAGTTAGGGCTTCTTCAAGCTTCCCAGGAGACCACTCCATTATCTGGGAGATCCCGCTGAGCAGAAGTTTTCCCTTTCCTTAGAGCCTCATCTGCCTTAATTTCACACCCTCCTCATTTGGACAGGCTCTATCAGGATACGTAGGCCCTCGCTTCCCCTGGTATTCTCGGCATTTACATGTGGGGGCAGAGTAAGCGCCTACAGTCTCCACCCCACAGCGAGGGGGATGCGGTGTTGACATGCTCTACATCTACCCGGCCCTCCCCCTGCCACCTGAACTAAGCCGGGCCCCGTCCGGCATCCACCGACCTGCTGAGGTAGGTGAGGCTGGTTCCATTTTACAGCTAAGGAAGCCACGCCTGAGAGAAGCTTATCCAAGGCCACACATCAGACCACGGTGTCAGACACGCACCAGCCTTCCGTGCTTTCCATGAGCTGGTTACACATCCATGCTCGTCCTCCATTCCACTTGATTGTATGTGGAAGGAGGTGGCAAACCATAATTCCCAATATCAGTAAGCGCAATTTTTACATTTAATAGGAAAGATAATTAAGTCTAACAAAAAATTTCCCCTTATAATAACTTTGATTTCTGTCATCCCTGTCTCTTTCTTCTCTCTCTCTCTCTCTCTCTCTCTCTCTCTCTCTCTCTCTCTCATTCTCTGTGTGTAGTCAGCCTTCTGTTTGGGCTCTGGGGACAATAATTTCATAATAAGAATAGTAACCTCCCTTTTTTTAAAAAAAAAATTAGTTTTCTTTTTAAAAAATATGTTTTTATTGCTTTTTAGAGAGAGAGGAAGGGAGAGGGCTAGAGAGATAGAAACATTGATGAGAGAGAAACATCAATCCGCTGTCTCCTGCCCTCCTGACTGCCCCCTACTGGGAATTGAGCCTGCAACCTGGGCATGTGCCCTGACTGGGAATCGAACCAGTGACTTTTTCGTTCATGGGTCAACGCTCAACCACTGAGCCACACTGGCCAGGCAGTAACCCCTTTTCGAATTCTTACTATATGCCCACAGTTGATATTAATTATCTCATGTCATCCTGCAGACACTGGGAGCCAGGGGATACTGTTCTACTCTGCCAGTGAGGAAACTCCTGCTCAGATGCCAGTGAGGAAACTCCTGCTCAGAGGAGTTGCCCAGGTCGGCCCAGGTCACAAAGCTCTTGAGTGGCCTGACCCGAAACTCCATGCTTTTAACCCCTACAGAGAATGCTCATATGAAACCACACTGGTGTGCGGCCAGACCCCATGGCTCCATCTTTGATATCATTAAAGCCCCATTGTTTTAGGATCACTCCTCTTCATGGGCTTCCTGCCTACTGGGTTCTCAAAACATCTCTTATTACTATCTGCACTTTTTCTTGTGAGGGATTATATTTTACTGGCTTTCTTTTTGTGCTTCTTTAGATTTGGTTCTTTCTAAAATCAGAAGAATTCCCAATTTTAAATTTTAAGTTTGTCTTGTCATTAAATACTTTTGGAGTTAGTACCCGAAATCGTTATAATGGCAGGAAACCTTGGAAGTGATTCATTGTCAACTTGCTCCCAAAGCAGGAATCTATAATAATAAAAGGGTAATATGCTAATTAAACCAGCCGTCTTTCAGATGTCAGTCTGGACATCCTTCCTGCTGAAGGTGGGGCCAGAGGGAAGCCAGCCTGGGTCCCGGGTGCCAGAGGGAAGCCAGTGCCGGCAGCCGGGGGAAGGAAGGCCTACTCTTGCATGAGTTTTCATGCATCGGACCTCTAGTGTCTCCTATAATATCCCAAGCAGGTGGTCATCCACTCTCCACTTAAACATCCTCAATGCTAGAAAGCACACTATGCCAAAGGCAGCCCAGCCCACACTTGGGCAGACTGAGTTGTCAGAAAGGCCTCCCTTCCCCTGGCTGTGTGGCTTCTGCCTGCCCGACACACCCAGTCACGCAGCCACAGGAGCCACGTCTATCACCAGACGACTTCAGCCCCTGGGAGTTTCCTGGGGCTGCTACCGCAAAGCACCACGAACTGGGTGGCACAAACAACAGAAATTTATTGCCTCGTGCTTCTAGAGGCTGGAGGTCCAAAATCAAAGTGTTGGCAAGACTGGCTCCTCCTGAGGGCTGTCGGAGAGCATGCCTCTCTCTCAGCTCCTGGTGGCTCGCTGGCAGTGGCTGGCATTCCTTTGCTTTAGATTTTTGCTTTCATCTTCATCTGGCATTCCACCTGTGTACATGTCTGTTTCCAAAATTCCTCTTTTTATAAGGACGCCATTCCTATTGGGTCCTAGACCCACCCTACTCCCGTGTGATCTCACCTTAACTAATTACTTCTGCAACAACCCCATTTCCAAATAAGGTCATATTCGGAGGTGATGGGGAGGTAGGCCTTCAACGTATACATTCGAGGGGGGTGCGATTCAGTCCACAGCAGTCCCTCTTCTGCCAACCAGCCCCACAGACAGATGAGGAAGGCATTTGTGTTTCCCCGAGGTTTCTTTTTTTTTCTGGTTTAACCACCTCCAGCTTTTTGCCAGCCACTTCTGCCCTGGGAGTCTCTTCTGAACGCAGTCTGTCTGTGCCTGTCAGGGTGGCACCCCGCCAGCTGGGCTCTGAGGAGTCGCTCCCTCAGCCGTGACTCTACTTCTCTACGTCAGCTCCGGGCCTGTCCACCGCAGGGCTGCCTCGGTGTGCAGAGCGTGGCTCATGTTGCTCACAGGCTGCCCGGGCTCCCTGGTTGCTGTCACATGGACGGTTAAAAGCTGGACTCCTCCATCCAGTGAGATGTTATTTGGTTACCTTTCCAGAACACCAATGAAACCACTCTGGGCAGAGAGAGATCCTTTTGGCACTTTGCTGGAAGGTTCCTGTCTGGGTCTGAGGCAGTGCCACCAATTTGTGGGTCTTTTAGTCGCTTCCCAATTCCCATTACTGCAAACCCTCTTCCAGTCTTTCAAAACCATCCCAGAAATGAAGATGTATGAAGTGTTTTGAAGCCACCTCATTTGCTAGCCCTGAAGCTGAAATGTTAGAAGACACCGAGTTGGTTTGGCAAGCTCAGTTTTTTACAAACACGCTGTATGAACTTCTCATCCTGTTGTCTTGCTCACTGAGCCTTTCTCTCTTAAGACTTGTTCCATTTTCTTGCAAAATATTGAAATTTCCAGTTCCATGTTTTCCCTGGATTATTTCCAGGGAAGTAATGCTTTCCTATTTTGGAAATAGGTCCCACATATCTTCTTTTAATACTTCTGATAAATCCCCTGATCATGATTCATATTTTTCAGTCCTTTAACAAGTGGACTTCTTAAACAAGTTTTGATGAATTTTTTTAACTTGGGGGTGGGGAGCGTGGTTCCTTAAAATCTACTGACTTATCCTCTTTCCAAGGGGCACCCTTTCTTGGGTAGGCTTGCTTTGTAGACATCAAAGTGGAAATAGGGTAAAACAAGTAGCAGTCTTAAAAGAAAAAATACGGTTAACTATTTTCACAAAATGTTTGTGTGAGAATATGAGATAGGGGAACTAGAAGCTAGTGCTCAGAGTGGAAAATGTTGGGGAACAGTGAGGAGAAAGTAGAGGAGACATTGGGTGATGAAGAGACCTGATTTGCCTTGTGTATAAAAATGAGACAACTCTACCAACCCAAGGAACATTCAGGTCAGGAACTCTAATCCTTCCAGTCAAATTCTGGAATCTTTGGAAAGCAGGGACATCCCAGGGTATTTGACATGCAGCACGGGGCATTATGTATCACCCTGTCCTCTGTGCCACAGCATTAATTTTTAGAAATCATCATGTAACATTTAATAATTGCTATTTCTAATTTTTACTTAGTTTTAAAACTAACAATTGGCAACATAAAAAGAAGAAATGTCCATTTTGAAGATATTATTCAAAGTCAGTGTGTGCACTAAAAATTCATACGTGCACTAAATTATTCATGTGTGCACTAAAATTTCACGTATTAAACAAAAATATTTCACCTCATGTTTGCACTCGGTTTCACTGTCTTGAATTTTTAAAACAAAACCTCTAAGAGGTCACATGAAATAACAGAATTGATACAACCCAAGTTTGGTTGTTTCATCGGGGATGATGGCTGGTTTTTCATCTGTGGTTTAAATGCAGGAATATGTTTTATCACAAGAGTTGTAGACATAGACTGCACCCACGGTGAACTCAAAGGTTCCCTAACTGCAAGAATGTACTCCCCACAGAAACATCGATATGTGTGTCTGCCTGGCTCAGAGATTGTGTAGCTGAGAATTTCTGAGAATTAGCTTCCATGTAGAATACAATATTAAACGAAAAGCAATATAATTAAAACTCAATAGTAACTGTAACGATTGTTTAACTGAGACCAACAAAGAATTTTGGAGGTTGGAAGGAGGAGTATTTTTATCATTGGTGTTCTTTAGAGTCACCTGTTCATGGCTAAAATAAAAAGCTGACCAACAATACCCCTGCACCACTATCATGGGTGGCCACAGCAGGACCGTTATGAGGGTGGTAAGCAGGACAGCATTCTCAAATATGCCCGGAGGGCTACTGCAGGCAAGGACGAACTAGGGCCCCAAATAGAGTCTATGTTGTGTGTGGGGTTAAACTATGCATGGTTATTGCATCTCACATATTTCTGCTTGGTCTTTAGCTCTGCAAGTATCTTCCGGTGCTGTTATCAGTAGCCATTCAAGGGCACAAGTTCTGTCTTGTGCTTCTCTGTATTGCTCTCTCCCCTGCTTGGTGCCCTGGATGTGTAGCGCGGTGCTTGGTTCGCTTTTGAGTCCTCTGTAAATGTCTGCTGATAGGAAGATTTCTCCAATCAGTATTTCCAACGGCTTCAAAGCAACTCATCCTCTCTGTGCTACTTGAACTCGCGAGTTGCACCCTCCGCCTCTCTCCTTTATTACCTGCACTAGTGCGCTTGTTTTTCCCTAACACAGTTATATAAGACTCTTGACTCTCCGCAACCCTATTAGCTCGGCTTCACTGCTTTGGCTTCTGCTGCCTCAGAAGACCAGCTGAGCGGAAGAAAGAAAGGCAGGAAGCGGTAAGAAGACCCCAAAGATTTCAATGCTGGATTCACCCATAGTCATTGGGATACAGGTTCTTAGCACCGCTCCACCCCAACCCCACCCCCAGTGTGGTGAGGTCTCCCTGTTGTCTTTACAAAGCAGAAGGAAGTGACATATCCACAGGGGCCCAGGTGGGACTAGAGGTGCAGCCCTAAGGAAACTGCAAGCCCTTGTCTGCCTTTATTGGGGGAGATCCGGCTCTGTGAGTTGGAGCAATTCCTCCTTCCCACCTCTGGACCCTGAAGTTTAGTTCTTCATTAAAAGAAGGTCCACAGAGGGGCTTAAGCACAAAACACCCTATAATGGTGAATACTCAGAATTACTTTCCACCTGATACTGCTTCATTTAATTGGACTAAAGCAGGCTCCCCCGGCTTCCTGCTCCCTTGAAATCCTGCCCAAATTTGCCTGGCTCCTGCGCGGGCCTGAGGAAATGCGCGCAGGTGCGCCCTGGGGCGGTGGGCTGGGCTCCCTGAACTGTAATGGTTGCTGCATGACTGATTCCCCAACTCCTCCGCCCTCCCGCCAAATCCCAGGACCCTCCCTGCTTATGCAAAGAGCAGGCTCCCCAGTGCCGTCTTAGGAAGAAGTGGTAGAGCAATTTCATTTAATATTGCTAGTGCTTCCATTAACCTGAGTATATTGCTCTCCATCCTCAATTTAAGACTCCCTCTTTCTCTTGATTATCGCTGCATTTCAGAGTGCCTGAGTGTCCTCCCAGACCTCTAAGCCAGCCTGGAATATGTTGACGATCAAAGCTAAGGTTCCTGGACGTTTCTGGCTTTAAGGGAATGCAGCCTTCCCGTGCCCCACCCTGAGTCCTTGGAAACCAGCCTGGGGTCACCATTTTGATCTGAATGAGGCTCCCTCTAGTGTGCTCTCAGGTTCTCTGGATTCACACTCCTGCCTCCCTCCCTCCTTCTCTTCCTTCTCTTCCCTCTTTCATCATTCTTTCCTTTTTGCTGTAGAGGTTTGTAGGACAAGAAAGTATTTTAGAGCTTTGTAGGGTGTGGGTGGACAGAAGTCTGTTATAAACTATTTTGAACTCACTGGTTAATATTTAGATGCTTAGGATTCTATATGATTGATTAATCCATTCAATCACTAATTCAATAAGTATTAAGTGCCTACTATGTACCAGGTACCCTTGTATGTGCTTAGGATGAATTGTGAGCCAAACTGGTAAAAGTTCTGCTTTCATGAAGCTTAAATTCTAGCAGAGAGATATAATAATATGCACATACATTAAAGGAGATGATGATAAATTGTAATATGAAGGAAAATAAAGCAGGGTAAGGTGCTAGAGAGTGATGGGGAACCCTGCCCCCCACGAGTGCTCTTGTGTACATATGCCCTCCTTTGAATCACAAAGGCCTCTGGACATCTAAATTCTACAATAAGGACGATGGTGGGAGTGAGCTAAGAACACCCTTCCAAGGGAGTGTAGGACTGCCCCTCCCCCATTGCTTCCCCTGTCACGGCTTGCAGGAAGGATGCTGGGGCAGAGCCCCAGGAGCACAACCTCAAGCTTTCCTCTGCAGTGCAGCCCTGGGAGGATGGAGCATGGCCATGGCTACAGAAAGCAAAATGGTGATGCCTCCTGCTGCATCCTGTCACTGCTGTCTTAACCCCTCACTTATCACCACTTGCTTGCCAAGCTTTGGGGTAAGGCCATTGCTCCCCATCCCTTGCATCTTGTGGGCGGCCTAGGACTGAGTGAAAGTTGGCTTTTGAAACCTGTAACGATGGGGTTGATAGACTGCAGTCGGATTCCTCCTGGACCCTAATGCCTTCAAGGAGTGGTCCACTGCTGCTGGCTCACACCAGCAAAGAATGGGAACCAACGGATCAAATCATCAGAGGAGGCGATAATTCTCTAAGGAAAAGAGGCCAAGTCAAGGGTAGGGTTCAGACGGGGAGAAGAATCATATGCTCTCCATGAAGATGGGCTTCTAGGCCTCTCTATATAGCTGAAGGGATAGAGGGAAAGCTTTAGAGAGGGTCAGCCTTGGCTTTGGAGCATGGCTTCACAGGTCTCTAGCTGTCTGACTTTGGATAGTTTACTAAAACACTCTCTGAGCTATCGTGTCCTGGTTGGTGGAATGGCCAGTCATGCCATATTCATAGACTTGTGAGGATCAAAAGAAATAGAAAAATGGACAATTCCGAGCATGGGGCAAGAACCTGGCGCTGAGTTGATGACCATAAATGTCATTTCCTGGAATTTGCTTAGGTAAGAACATGCTCTTATTTTTTGGAGACTGAAGAATTTAGGGGTGAAATGTTATATCTATGCTTTACTTTAAAGTATTCCAAAAAAGTATTGTGAAGTATATATGGCACCTTTCTCTCTTCCCTGGAGAACCTCCAGACAGCATAATACTTAACCACATTTATTCAAAATCTAGGTAACATCATTCATTGTCTTGGTTTTAAAAGCCATCTACTTGTCAATAATTCCAAATTTATGTCTCTAAGCCAGACCTCTCTTCGGAACTCTAGACTCAAATATTCAACAGCCAATTTGACATCTCAAAGAGAGCATGTCCCAAGTGGGATGCCCGAGCACTGATCCCAGTGCTATCCCAACCACCTGCTTCCCTGCCCTAGCCCCTCCCCACGATTCCCATCTCCGTCCATAGCATCACTGTTCATCCAGATGCTAGAGCAAAACTTTTAGCATGGTCCAGACCCCTCTCCCTTCTTCACTCCCCACATCCAGCCCATCAGCCCTCCCTGCTGATCTTACCCTGAAGATTTCCCCAATCCAGCCCTTCCCACCATCTTTACTGCCACCCTTGCCTGGACCACAACAGCCTATGAATTAATTTCCCTGCCCCCTTGTAATCCATTCCCTGTGTGGCCAGCATGATCTTTTAAAAGCATAACTCAAATCACACCGCTTGCCTGCTTAAAACTATCAATGACTTCCATTGTGCATGCAGTTAAATCCAAACGCCTCCCTCAGCCTACAAGACCAGGTGTGATTCCTGTCCCATTTCCCACCTTCTTCCCCTCCTCTCCTTCTCCAATCCTTCTCTCTCTTTTTCTCACTGTACTCCAGCCATACTGGCCTCTAATTCATTTCTCCAAAAGCCATCTCCTTCCCCTTCCAGGCTCTGCATTAAGATGTTTTCTGTAGTTCAAATTCTCTCTCCCTTCCTCCACATCCAAATCCTTTTTATCCTTCAGTTCCCATCTTGCATGTTTCTTCTTTGTGACACCTTAAATCTCACTGGGCCCCTCTGCTGTTCTTCCTCAGAGCACCCTGACCTGCTAACCTTCGGAAGAATCACCTGTTTCCAATGTGTGTCCAGTGAGCTCCTTAAATATTTGGTCTATACATGAATGAACGAATTAATAAGCCCACTGTCCTGATTTCAAATCCCCACCTCTGAGCTCCGTACTTTGATTATCAGCCATAGGTGCCAGGCCGCCCCTCTGCCAACCCCGCTGGGCCACAGAGCCCCCTCTTTGGGAAGCCCTCACACTGCCTCTCTCTGCCCATCACTCGCACCTGCCTCCTAGTTGCTCCACTATCATCCCAGTGCCCTTGAAAGGTAGGTTGGCTGACCGGGGAGATGAATGGTACTTTGCCCCAACATGCTGTTCTGCACATGTGTGCATGAGTTCATTGTATGTGTTTCATATGCAATCTTTTATTTCTTTTTCGAAATCTGCTGACTTTAAGTTGTCTGTATAACAACTCCTGCAACGAAGACTGTGTGAACGCTAACAGCAGGCTACAGGCCATCACTCTGTCATGTTGGGCCCCATTAGAGGCCTTCTTCTTGCATTTTTTGAGGTGGTTTCCTGCTGTTGCCGAGGTCAGCACTTGGACCAGCTTTGAACATGGAAGCCTCTCCCATCCCGAGGTGACTCTGGCTTTCCTATCAGACTCTGCACTAATGAGAAGTGAATGCTGCAATCGCAGGGCGCACTCCGAGGTCGCAATTACGTAAGGATTATTAATGAAGCAACAATGTCAAAATTGTGTGAAATCAGACTCAGATTTAAGTACTTAAAATAAACAGATATAAAGTAACAGATGTCCCATTTTGTTCTCAGATGATTTCATCCCTTGTTAAAAATAAATGTCTGGCTTGAAAGGGGAAAAAAATAAAAGGGAACTTTACTTCCATGTTAAAAATTAATTGAATCCAGAGGTTGGTAAAGCAGCTAAGTGGTGTGGGTTTTTTTCCCCTCTTTTTTTTTTTCTTGAGGCAAAGACATATTTGTGTTGATTTTTATTTCAGCAAGTAATAAATTCATTGCATAACGCCAACTTTGATAGACCAAGCTCACGTCCTCTAAAACCCAAAGGGAACATTTCTCCATAGCTATTATGTAGATAAGAATGGGGCCCAGTGACTCCATCGGAGGAGAATTGAGTTCCATGCTAAACCCCACAGGATGCAACAGCAGAGGCTTCGAAAATCACAAGTCCTGATTGTCATCCTCGCAGCCCTCAGAATCCCACCGAGGGACTCCTGCCTTGGAATTTCCGCGTGGAATTCCCAGAGAAGCCTCCTACTGAAATTAGTAATGGGAAAGGCAAATTAGGTCATCTTGTCCGTCCCCCTGCCAGCTTCCTACACTGTGGTTAATTTTCTCCTCCTTTGATCAGATACATTTTAAATGTTTCAGGAGATGGAAATTGCACCAGTGTGTCTGTCCCTCTAGAGTTCCACCGTCTCCTGAAGTTGCGGGACCCCGTTTTCTGCCTGTGAAACCGTGTGGGAATTTTTCCAAGAGCGGAAGGTTGTTTGTGGGCTGGGGGCTGCCTCTACCTCCCTAATTGTCTCCTAATTGTTCTGGTTAGTGGCCCCATTCGTTGGGATGAGGAATCGGCGGGAATGTTCATAAAATGGCCCCGGGAACATTCAAAGAAAAGAATGTATTTGTCGCATCTGAGCACAAACACGAGGGGATTGACATTAACGCCCTGGACTAAGATATGGAGCAGCTCACAGCCCCGGGTTGGCTCTCTGTGTCAGAACCTCACATGTAACAACATTTATTGGACGGGCATGAATAATCCAGATAAGAAACCACATGTTTCCAGCCAGAAAATACATGTGTTTCTAAGCTGCTAGTCACCTCGAAAAGTAAAAAGAGACTTTGACTTTTTGAATAAATTAAAACTTAATTGCCCTATTTCAAATCCCCTTCTCTGAACCCAACACTGAAAAAAACTAACATTAACGTTAGCTAAGAAAAGTGAAGGATGGGATATTGGTGATTATTGCATAACGTTGTCAACATATTTAATGGCACTGAACTGTCTGCTTAAAGATGGTTGAAATGGTTAAGAAAAACAACAACACGTACAAAATGAGGCCCAGCTGAGTGTGCTGCGGGGAAGCAAGGGGATCCGTTATGCAGCGGGTAGGGTAGCAGACAGTGGTGGAAAGGTGGGGTTTCCACCTCGCTTTAAAGCCCGCGCCTACCTCTGGGAGATAAGACATGGAGCGATGAAGTGTGCAGAGGCAGGGGATCAGAAATCCAGGTGCGTGGTCTGGGTTTGCTCAGCGCCATCCCTTCCCTTCCCTACACGTCACTCTGCATCTCCACAGACAAAGGCTGGGATGAAATGTCCCCTAACATCTCTCCGGCCTCAGCATGTGCCATTTTGTGGAAACGGTGTTGTTGCCAACTCCCCATCCATTCTCCTTTCCTTCTCACTAACAGAACCTGGGTTTTGGATTTTAGTGTCATTCTGCCCAACTATTAAAAATAAATAAAAACTGAACCTCACTTCCCAGCCTCTCTTTAAAAAAAAAAATACTTTAATTGATTTTTTACAGAGAGGAAGGGAGAGGGATAGAGAGTTAGAAACATTGATGAGAGAGAGACATCGATTAGCTGCCTCCTGCACACCCCCCACTGGGGATGTGCCTGAAACCAAGGTACATGCCCTTGACCGGAATCGAACCTGGGACCCTTCAACAGACAAGTCAATAGTGTGAGGGTGTGTGTGTGAACGCAGGCACGCATGCACGAGCGCGCACGCACATACACACACACATACACACTCACACTCCTGGAACAAATAAACACCTTAACTTGTTTAAGCCCCCATAGCATGTATGTATGCTTTCTGTTACAGCCCAACACAGTCTTAGCTGATATAAATTCTATGTTGTATCATTTGAAATTCCACATTACTCACTCCTCTGAAGGAAGTGCTGAAGGCCAGTGTTAAAATACAAATGCTCTTTGGGAGAGGAACATGTTAAGTTATAACAAGCCACTGACATCTTACTTCAAGTGAGTTCTTCAGAATAGCTTTCCTGTCCATAGCAGGGCCCAGCAGAGTAGCTAAGGGACAAATGGGTTTTGATGGGAGGGAGGTATTCGGTCCCTGGGTCCCTGCTGAGTCACCATAGTGACGGAGGTCTGGGATCTGGGGGTCTGGAGTTCTGGGGGAGGTGGGCAGTGCTTGAAGAGAGATGGGGAATGGTTGGAAAGGATGTGGAAAAGGCCAAATTTCTCCTTGAGTTTGTTTCTTGTGGAGGAAATCTCAACCCTGAGCAGCATTTGAAGGCACTGGGGGTCCACAAAAACTGTTTTCAGACACGTAGAAGGGAAATGGGAAAGTTTCATAAAAATTACCCTGAGAGTTTAGACTTTAACTCAAAGACCCCTCTGAGTATAGTTTCTTTGTGGGCATATGCTCTCCTCCCCAGAGGCACTCCTTCATATCACCCACCTTATAAGAGCTTGTTCAAGCCCCAGAGCCTGTGCTGGCCCCTTCTGTTCCCCGGGACCCCCACAATATACCTGTGCTGGCCTCACAGCTCTTCCCTCCCACTCAGGCGTGCACGCATCACATCACAACCCCCTCTGGTTGAACGTCCCCAGCCTGGCCTGCCTTTTATTTGTCTTGGTATCTCCTTCAGCACCTCGTGCCTCATGCCCTTTTTTCAGCTAACATTTACTGAGCGCTCGCAATAAGCCAGGCACCGTAAGCTGTTTATGGGAGCCCACCCCTTCCATCCTGGGTGCTCTGGTTCATCTCCACCCCCGGCCAGGAGCCAGGCTCTTCAAGGCTGTCCTGACAGGGCTGGGCCCTGTCTGCTGTGTGAGCCTGTCCATCCTACTCCCTCTTCTTCCCTCAGACACTCCCTCAAGGTAATCTCCTTGCTTCCCCTGCCAGGCCCTCAGCTACTTCTAGTGTTAAAAGATGTACCAGCTCCTATAAAGTTTTTAATGGAGGAAATGACTTCATCGCGAGGCTCAGATCAAGAGGCAAGAAAACAAGGTCCTGGGGAAGGAGCATTCTAAGTAGATGGCCCACTGAAATCAGCCCCACACAGCACAGGGGAGGAAAACACCCCCCCCCCCCCCGAGTGCGCACACGACCTCAATGACACATCTGCTGGTGGAAGCAGAGTTTGCCCTCGAGGGGCAGGGTTAAATACACGATTTAGGCATCAGACAGACACCACCTCACTGTGTGGCCTTGAGCAATCAGGAGTGTCTCTTAGCCTCAGTTTCCCCATCTGTAAAATAGGACCATAGTTCTGATAGCTCACATCTCATAGGTTTGTTTCCCTGAGAACACAATGACAGAATCCACATAAGGCACTGGGTGGGGGGTGGGGGGTGTCAGCAGGGGAGATTTAGTACAAGAGAGCTGTTACAGATGTTTTGGAAGGACTATTGGACCAAAACCAGGAAAGCCACGTTACCCAGAGAGATCAGTTACTGTAAGAAGAACCTAGCCTCTGGGGCAGGAGGAGCAAAAGGGGAGGTGGGGCTGCTCATAGCTCACAAGCTCTGTCTCATGAGGCTGCTAGAGTGTCACTGCTGCCCCTTCCGCTGGCGCCACCACCATGGCCATGATGAGGACGCCAGGGGCCTGAGCCCTTGGCTGCAGCTGCAGGGGCCTGGAAGCCCAGCAAACCCACGGTGCTTCCACTCACCAACCACGTTGCAGAGGCCTGCGGCCACCTGCCATTGCCTGCTGCCGCCGCCACCCAGACTAGACATTTAAATAATTCATTAAAATAAGGCCTAATGACTTCTCCTTTGTTCCTGTTTCCCAATATTCCATGAGTGCTTACCAATGACAGAACTTAATCTAAGCTGGCAAAGAAGTCTGGGAAATGTAGCTTTCAGGCTTCCAACCCCTGGATACAGAGAAGAAAATAGAACAGTGAATAGGGAGCTAGGAACTGACTAAGAAATCACCAACACAAACACCACAATTCCATCATTTGATTATGTTCACTGTCATAATTATCCTGTAAGTGTCACTTCTGTAATGGACAAGCAGTAGGACCTCAATTATTTCACCTCTCCAGGTTTTAATTTCTTTTTTAAAAAAAATATATTTTATTGATTTTTTACAGAGAGGAAGGGAGAGGGATAAAGAGTGAGAAACATCAATGAGAGAGAAACATTGATCAGCTGCCTCCTGCACATCCCCTACTGGGGATGTGCCTGCAACCAAGGTACATGCCCTTGACTGGAAGTGAACCTGGGACCCTTCAGTCCGCAGGCCGACACTCTATCCACTGAGCCAAACCAGTCAGGGCGGGCTTTAATTTCTTTAAAGTGAAACAGTTGAACTGGATGAGTACTGGGTCCCTCCCAGCAACTATTTTCTTCGTTCCCTCACTTGTTCAATCAACAAATATTTGATGAGCACGCAGTAGGAAGCCAGGCACTGAGTGGGCAACCATGGGGTAAAGATCAGCAAGATCAGGTGTGTACTAAAGGTTGCTGTGTGGTGACAGAGACAAACAATTAATGAATTGTCCTATTTAGTAATCATGAGCTCATCCAGCTACTTAGGAGCAAAACAAACCGACTCCGTCCAGTGCTCTTTCCTGCTTATCTCCTTACCTCCCTAATTGTTCTAGCAAATGCCACAGCCAGGGAAAATTTTTTCTCCTGCTTCTAGGTGTGCACATAACTGATAGTCCGCTTTGCCAATAAGCTCCACTTCCCATTGTCCATCACCTACCCACTCCTGGACCTGGGCCCCCATATCATCTCGTCAGCGGGAGATGAGCTGCAGAGCGGGTCGTCAGCCCGGGGCCCTCGCCAGCACCTGCAGAGCAATCAGGGTACTAAGGGATGTAAAAATATGAATGCTCTGGGTCTCCATGATTTCCCTATTTGCCCAATCTGTCACTCGGCTACCCATGGATTTCCCACTCTGGCTCATGACCCTAATGTGGCGTGGGAGACCCTGCGTATCCCATCTCTTATTCCTGCTCACTTCGAATGCATTTCAAATATTGCTGTGGAAACAGCAATTCCCCAAGCCAAAAAGACCCCCGTTTCCCAGAAGCTACTTCTACAAACTCTAGAATATAGATGAGCCGGGCCCGATCACGCGCTGCCTCTGGACCCCGCGGATTTGCAGCGCACCTGCATTGGCGGTAAATCGATTGGTGCTTCTTAATCCTGGCTACCACCAGGCAGGTTCTCTCCTCCTCATTGAAGCTTAGTAGCAACATGCCCTTCACTGTAAAGAGAATTTTTTGTCCTCTCACTTGGGACTAAAGGTCAAAGTTTAAATCTATATTTAATGCCATTTTCTGAAAACTGGATTTGTGATTCCCTTTATGTTGGTATTACATATCTTAAGGGATTTCTGGGGAAGAAATCTGGGAAGCCCAGTTTCTGCGAATGACCTTTACTTTAAATGTGTAAATAGGATGGAGCTTGTGTTTCTGCTTTTGAAACCTTCTAATTGTGCTTCCAACGACAGTTCTGGAAAGCATGGGCTGTGCTGAGTGGCTACACAGAAGCCACTTGGAAAAGAAGAGACTTTGATTTTCGTCTCACGCAGATGAAAGGCCAAGGTTAATGGCTCTCGCGTGGTTGGCCTGCTAGGGACAGTTCCTTTCCGCGGCTTTGTACCTTCAGCTACAGTGATCCCACATTAGAATATGCAAATAGTACGGCCTTTAACTGCCTCGGAAAAGGGAAAGTTCAAATTTACTTAATTCTATTTTTCCTCTGAATTTTATAAAACATGATTGAAGTGGTATCAGAATATCATTTAGAATGTCAGCTTTAGAATATTTCAAATATTTACCCAAAGGTTTTTTAAACGACGGCTTTCACAGTCTGAATGTGGCCATTCCCTTCATAAGCTCACACTTGCATATTTAAAAGGTAGCGACAGGGATTTCTCAGTTTGCCAAGTGTCTCCAGGCATGGTTAAATAGATTAGATGATGGGTAGATAGGTGATAGATAGATAGATAGATAGATAGATAGATAGATAGATAATAAGTAGATAGAAATAATTGCAACATTTAATACATATGCCATGATGAACTATTAAAAAAAAAAAGAAAAACAGATTGACCCTCAGGTTATTATCACATAATCCCCAACACGCAGCCTCCTAAAATCTGGCATCTGTTATTATGAAATAAGATACGATTTGTGCTCCATAGGTGCATCAAAAGAAGGGTGAGCTGTGGCCGCCACATAATTTTATACAAGAAAAATAAAGCGGATTAAGCCTGTTTAAAAAAAAGAAAAAGAAAGAAAGAATGGTGGCTTTGAAATTAGATTTTTTTATTGCTCAACAACATAATACAATCTGGCCCTGGGAAGCTTGCTGTCCCGGTCCTTCCAGACTGTTCTGCCTTCACTCCTTGCTGCCCCTCCTACAGCCAAAGACCTTGCAACTTGCCGACCCCTCTCCGGAGGCTCCCTCTGCACAAGCCCCCTTCCTGACAACCTTTGCGGGGTCACTTTTGTACAGATGAGGAAGCTGCGGCCCGGAAAAGGGCATAGCTTGCCCAGATTCAACTCAAAGGTGACCAGGTTTCAACCCGAGGCCCATCTGACCCAGACCTACACCTTAGCCTTGAATCCACTCTCCTCCAAAACAAAGGTCACTGGACTCTTTAAAGATAAACATTCTTTTTTTTTTAAAAAAGAGAGCCATTTCTCACAGCATTTTTGTTGTTTTTTGTTTTTGTTTTTTGCTTTCATCCACACATGCCCTCTGCCTCCTCCATCAGAGAGCAAACTCACAAACAGGTCGTGGCAGACCTGCGCTGGTGTTTCAGCCACTTTACTGACCAGATCGGGTCTCCTTGTGGTCAGCACGAAGCTGGCCAGATGGACCCAAGCTGTACGTGCCTGGGGCAAATGTGCTCGTGGTTTACAGCCACGGTGAGCTTCAGTTTCCAGAGAGGCCTTGCAGCAGGCACTCTGCAATCGACCCTAACTTTCCTGCGCCTCGGGTGGTCACTTACGCCTTAACCAGCACCCTCCTGCCAGCCCTTAATCCCCAGCAGCTCTGCCTCTGTCACTGCATTTTCCTGCTTTCTGCATTCTTGCAAACTGGCCTCCTCCCACTGCCTCCGCACCTGTGTCCATTTGTCCCCAAAAGATGTCACTGAGACCACTGTTGGCCCTCGCCTTTCCAGGAGGGCCACACTGCCCCACCGAGTCCTTGACTTAGCTGCGGCTGCCGTAGGCGAAGCTGATTAAACTGGCCTCCTCCACTGCTACTTCCCTGGGGCTTTGTGCTCCCTCTGGCTTTCCCCCTGCTTCTCCTGTGATCTCCTGCCTTCTGTTCTCCGAGCTCCCTTCAATTCTCCCTCCACACTTTGTTTCTAACTGACCTCCTCTAGTCCTTTACTTTTAACTGTAGCAGACTCCAGGGAATGTCTTTAGAAAAACAAAAACAAACAAACAAAACCCACCTGGACACATGATCTTCCCTCTACTCACTGCCATATCTCTCTCAGGCCCTTTAAATCCTGCTTTAGACCCTTACAAACTCGGGGCCCCCCAGGAAGTGACTAAATCTCTCCGAATCTCATTTCCTCTTCTGTAAAAGACAAATTATAATACAGGTCCCTATCTCATGGGCTTATTGTAAGGATTATGTGAAAAAATGTGTACAAAGGTTTAGCCACAAGTCTGGTACAAAATATGGTTCAAAAACATTAGTTGTTATTAAATAGTATTTAATGGGCAAAGAATAAACTCCACGGACAGAATTGTGGCTTCTTACCCCTTAACTTCTAACTCTAATTTAAAAAATATATCTACTTAGTAGTTGAGCATCAACCAATGAACCAGGAGGTCAAGGTTCAATTCCTGGTCAGGGCACATGCCCAGGTTGCTGGCTCAATCCCCAGTCGGGGGTATGCAGACGGCAACTGATCAATGATTCTCTCTCATCATTGACGATGTTCTATCTCTCTCTCTCCCCCTTCCTTTCTGAAATCAATAAAAATATATATATTTTGCCCTGGCCAGTTTTGCTCAGTGGATAGAGCGTCGGCCTGTGGACTCAAGGGTCCCAGGTTGGATTCCGGTCAAGGGCATGTACCTTGGTTGCGGGCACATCCTCAGTGGGGGGTGTGCAGGAGGTAGCTGGTCGATGTTTCTCTCTCATCAATGTTTCTAACTCTTTATCCCTCTCCCTTTCTCTCTGTAAAAAAATCAATAAAATATATTTTTAAAAAAAGAACAGGTTCCTCAGCCATATATAAATATATATATATATATACATATATATATATATATATATATATATATATATATATATATATATATATATATATATAATACCTGCTTATTTCTAGGTTTCATTGAGCAAAAGTGGTTCCCATTACCTCCTTGGCCATTTTCTAATTCTTGACTATGATGCACATTTTGGATATGAAGTTCAACATGAATCAGGCAGCCTCCCAGCTTTGTTTAAAATTTTCTAAATTCACCTCTGTACTCTCTCCTGGCACCCACTGTCTGAGAGCTTTGAGGTACAGAGGGGTCACCTTGGTGCTGTCTATGCCTTAGGAAAAAATTCTTTCTGGCTTTCTTTGTCCCCAACCCAGCTCTACTAGTATGTGTCATAAGTCACTTAAGAGCAGTCATAAGAAAGGCATGGTACAATTTTTTGCAGGGAGAAGCTACACTTTTTTAATTACATCAGTCAGTAAATTCAATAAGTATTGTAAAGAAGGATCAAATCAATCAAAGAAACCCTTCAGCACAGCCATATGCTTTTCTTTATTATTATTATTATTATTCTTTTTATTGGTTGAGCCACCATTGCAATTGAGACAAAATGGCTAGATCTGAATTCCATCGACCTGCTTCAAGGAATGGCCTTGACCAAACGGCTCAGAAGTCAGCATTTCACTATCTTCTCAGCATATGGTCATTTTTCATCAGTCCTTTAACATGAAAGTCTAAAGCTGAAGCGTTAGCGTTGTTCCCAGTAAAACGAAAGGGAGCCCAATGTCGCTGCCAGAGTCAAGACCTGGAAGCCAAGACTCTTGGAGCTTTGGTTCTGTAACATAATTAATTCTCTACGAAGGTGCTTCGTTTCCTTTCCCTCAACTTCTGCATCTGTAAAATAGGGGTGAGTGGTACCCTAGAACGGCCAGAGATGAATAGGCAGACAGGCATTAATGAGGTGGCATTTGAAATATTTGGTGAGATTCTTGGATAAAGAATTACCAGGGATTACATACTTGCTTTCCACTCCCAGCTTTAACTAATCTGTTATGTTAGTGCATACTGAAAACTTAATAGCAAGAAGTCCAAATTTTATTTTGCAGAAAGGGCCTCAAGTACTGCCAGGTTGGAAATGTCCCTGGGCACTTCTGGCTTCCTCCCGGCTTGCTTTCCCAGCTCCGGCACTAACTGGGGTGGGTGAGGGGGCCCGGCCTGCAGTCTCAGGGTCACCTGCTCCATGCTGCACCCCTCCTCCCCCAACTTTGTACTGTAGCCTCCAATCTTATTTCACAATTAAAGATCACAAAGCTGCCTTTTTGCTGCTAAGTCTCAAATATGCCCTGACGTTAACCCCTAGAGGCGATAAAATAGTGTCATGTTTTTTCAATGCTGTTTCTCTATTTATGTAAACGGGTCTCATAAGCTGCAAGAATATACATTTTTGCTCCATAAGACTCCCTAGAGTCATTTGCCTTTGACTGAGGGAGTGAGATGTCTCCATAAGCATGTTGGTGGTGTTTTGTTTTCTTTCCCTTGATTGACCTGTTTGTGCAGAAAGCTGGGGGGCATTTGCCCTGCCCTCAAACGGCCTCATCAGTGAGCCATCTTGTAGGAATAGCCCTTCCCAAACATCTTCCCACACCTCACTCCATCCCCACTGAAAAAACCAAGAGGCATGTTCTAGTCTTATGGGAATGAAAAGGGTTTGAGCCAACACCTTCACTCAGAGAAAGCATCTGGCCTTCCAGTTTCCTGGATCTCACCCTACTCTCCTTAAGGTTTTCCTTTGTCCTGTTTCTTAAAAGAGACAACTTGGACCGTGTATGAAGCTGGCCTCCAGGGAGTAGCAAGCTCTCACTTGCGAACCAAACTGGGGGGAAGCCAGGCAGGGTCATGGCCCCAGACCCCCTTCGCCAGTAGTCAGCTTGGAATGTCTAAGAAAGGAGACTCTGGCAGCCGATCTAATTGCACAACCCACAGCTCCTCTGGGCCGTGAGTCACCCGCCCCCTGTGAGCCCACAGCACTTTGATGCAGGCCTCCTCACAGCCCCAGTCACATTGCTGACATGCCTGCCTAGCCCACTCCCCTCTGGGTCCAGGCAGGCAGCACCAGGTCTTCTCTGTGTCCCTCTGTGCCTAGCACCGTGCCTGACACTTTGGACGCCACCAGGTCTTCTCTGTGTCCCTCTGTGCCTAGCACCGTGCCTGACACTTTGGACGCCCTCACTGATCGTCTGCCATATGAATGAACACAGATAAAATATTGGCTGACAATTAACCCGCTTCAAAGGATGGAGAACTTTATTTCTGGAAACTGTATTGAAGTAATTGGTTCAGAGATTAAATCACTAAAGTGCTTACTGGACACACATGAGGGAGTGACTTTCTTGGCACACTTCATAACAAGTGACACATCTTTGACCAGCCACCAGGAATGTGAGTTTGCTCCGCAAGTATTTATCGAGACCCATCCACATGCCCAGGGCTGTTCCAGTGCCCAGAGAGGGCAGCAGGCAAAGGGAGGCATAATAGAATGGTCAGGCCCGTCCCTGTCCTCATGCACCTCACTCCTGCTGGGGAGGGGCATGTTCAGAGAGCGCTTTGCTGAACCCTTTTGACATGCCGAGCTGGCCCCAGAACCCTGGACAAATCTGTTGGCATTTAGACACGACTCAGCCAAACAGATGGGTTTCGGTCACAGTGCCTCAGGACCACATCATGTCACAATGGACTATGGTCGCATCACTGAAACATCCAGACATGTGTTCAACCATCATGCAGCCAAACCAGTGTCTGCGGGGAGATGAGCGGTTCCAGTGCAATCACAGTCTCCGAGCAGAAAAGGCCAATGGGGAACATCGGCGAACCCACCAACTGGCAGCGAGAGGGTGGGGTGCCGGCACTTTCCATCGGAGCTGTTGCCCTGCTTCCTGTCTGTCTGGATTTCCTAACTGCCTCTTGCTCAGGAGAGTGTGGCTAACACATTGTGTTGGGGTTTTTTTGGATAACAACACCTGTTTCCAGCCCCCTTTTCTTTCATGTCCCTCCTCTGTAGCAGCTGGGAAAGTTAACTCTACTTTTTCCCAGCCTGCCTTGGGAGGAAGGGTGGTCATTTGATCTCTGTGGCCAGGGAGGCGGAAACACAAGTCTGCTGCAGGCTTCTGGGGGTGCTTCTGCTTCCCTAGCACAAGCGCTACCCAACCCCCTTCTGTCCTGAACACAGAGTGACGTCGCAAGTTGGGCAATCTTTTGTGACAATGAGAGAGCATGTAAGCTAAAAACAGACGTCAGTCCTGACACGACTGAGCTGCCACAGCAACCTTCAGACTTACTGTTACGTGAGAACAATCCAGTTTTGTTTATGCCTTTGTTAGGTTTTTCTATTACTTGCAGCTAAACATGGGCCTAACTGGATTACAGCTTAATTTCATTTTAACAGGAGGAATGGTCACCAAAATGGCAAGTGTGAACAACCAAAGGGAAAGAGGAAGAGGGCAGCAGAGAAACTGGTAACCCAGGAAAGAGGAGCCCACGATGGCTGGTCATGCGTGTACAATGGGCCCTTTTCTTGTTTCTCAAATAACACAGCATGGAACCTTTTAAAATAAATATGTTTTTAACAATAAAACCTCAATTAGTCAATTAACCATCCTTGAGTACCTAATCAGAACTCAATTAGCCAAGCTCACATCACTGATGACTAATACTTAGACTCATGTCTTAAGTATTAAAAAGCACTTTCACATACATCATCTGGCATGATTGCTACACCTTCTTCAGCTACACGAATACAGACAGGCAGAGGAGTGCCTACCTGGTCTTAGAAGGGCTATCCATGTCTCCTTCAGGAAATAGGCCTATTCGCTTGTTAGTCATTACACATAAAATATACACTGATTTTATGTTTTTAATAAACTTGTAGTCATTATAGTGTGCTGGTTTATAGTAGCATTACTAATAATAGGCAGAAAATGGAAAAGACCAAATGTCCACAAATGAATGAATGGATAAAAAAGGTTGTATATTCATATAATGGGGTATTATTTGGCTGTAAAAAAGTATTTAAGTATGATACATACTGCCACATGAATAAATCTTGAAAACATCATGCTAAATGGAAAAAAAAACAGACACAAAAGTTTACATATTGTATGACTGTATTTATCCTATTTATATGAAATGTCCAGAATAGACAAATTCATAGAGACAGAAAGTAGATTAATGGTTACAAGGGACTGGGCAGAGAAGAGACTAGAAAGTAATGTCCATGGATATAGGAGTTCTTTTGGGGTGGTAAAAATATTCTAAAATTAGCCAAAACCGGTTTGGCTCAGTGGATAGAGCATCAGCCTGCGGACTGAAAGGTCCCGGGTTCGATTCTGGTCAAGGGCATGTACCTGGATTGCGGGCACATCCCCAGTGGGAGATGTGCAGGAGGCAGCTGATCGATGTTTCTCTCTCATCAATGTTTGTAACTCTCTATCTCTCTCCCTTCCTCTCTGTAAAAAATGAATAAAATATATTTAAAAAAATATTCTAAAATTAGATGCTGGTGCCCTAACCAGTTTGGCTCAGTGGATAGAGCGTCGGCCTGCGGACTGAAAGGTCCCAGGTTCGATTCCGGTCCAGGGCATGTACCTTGGTTGCGGGCAACATCCCCAGTAGGGGGTGTGCAGGAGGCAGCTGATCGATGAAACTCTCATCGAAGTTTCTAACTCTCTATCCCTCTCCCTTCCTCTCTGTAAAAAAATCAATAAAATATATTTTAAAAAATTAGATGCTGGTGATACTTGTACAACTCTGGGAATATACTAAAAAACACTGAATTGTGTTTAAAAGGGTGAATTTTGTGGTATGTAAATGATATCTCAATAATGCTGTCATTCATATACATAAGATGGTAGTTACATGTTCAGAATCTAGAGCCCAACTTCTTGGGTTTGAATCCCAAATCTGCCTCATACTTGCTGTATGATTTGAGCCTAGTTACTTAACTTCTCTGTGCCTCAATTTTCTCATCTGTAAAGCAGACATAATAAGACTCCCTGTTTATAGGATTGTTAGAAGGGTTAAATTAATTAAAATATCTAAAGTGCTTAGAATCATGCCTTTCACATTGGGGGCACTGTGGAAAAGTGGTGTTGTTGTTATTCAAACCTGAGTTTCTTATTTGACACAGGACCATCATTGATACCAAGTTGAGGGTATCATCTTTGAATAATAGATGATATTCTGTGTGTAGATTTTGTTGTCATTTCTTTATGCATTTACTACTTAAATGGGTTATGGGCTTGGTTGCTTATAGATACAAAGGTAGTCATTTGGAGCACAATTAAATATCCCTGAGGTCTCACTAGCTGGTGATCCTACACACACACACACACACACACACACACACACACACACACACAGCTATGATTTTGAACCCCACATATGCTCAAGTTGGGAACTTCAAAGTGTCCCTCCTGTTTCTTTTGGGAGTTCAGACAAGAAACTGACACCAGCCTACAGCCTGTCAGTCAACTTCTATAGGCCCCAGGCACCCACATTCCTTCCTCTCCTGCCAGCCCCCCCCCCGCCCCCCCGAGCTGCCTGAAGGAACCCTGCTGTCCCTGGGACAGTGAGCATCTCCAGATTTACCGTTTCCCACCCAGGTTGCCGCCTCCAGAGTGCCCAGAGCAGGGCAGTGGACCTGCGCAGAAGAGAGGAGAACAGAGACCTCCCCAGCCACACTGTACCTGAGCCCTAACGCAGCAGGTCCATGTCAGAACCTCACAGACACTGTCAGGAGAACCATGCTCTAGGAGCTCTAGCTGTGGGTTCCAACCCTGCCCACTAGCCCAGACTCAAAATAGTTGTTCCTGCCATTCAAGCCAACATCTTCCTTTCTCTCCTGTCTTCTTTCCCTATTAGTTGCCCCCCACTCCCTGCCAAAGTTCCCTATGCCATGAAAGGAACAGTCACAGACACAGATGAGTAGGGGGTGGAGAGTGGGCCTGTGTGCACTACAGGCCCTGGGAGCAGCGTGGCCAGCCGAAGGCTCCGTTCCATTGCTGACAGAGAACCGCCACCCTAACGCTCCAGGAGGGCGAGCTGCAGTGGGACAGTCTCCTAAAGGTTCAAGCAATACAGACTCATTCAATACGTAGTTATTGATCACTTACTAGGTGCCCGGCATTGGGCTAGTGCCAAGGGTACCATAAGGAGTAACCCCAAAATCTAGCCTAAAACCCCAATATCCAATGAGGTTTAACACAGCTGGATCTGAGCACGCTGTTCTTCCCAGTGACGTGCTATCACATTTGGACGAAGACAACGCATTCCTAGCCTGGACCCTCCAACTCCTTCCACAGAGAACAGAAAGATAAACATTCTTTTACTTGCCGTTGACATGGTTTTATTTCCATTAAGTAGGAGTGGCTTTAATAGACAACAGACCCTGCTCTCCAGTTACTGCCAGAGAGAAGGGTTCCATGCAGAACATCTTTTCTGAAACCGTATCTCTGAACATTTAACCCGCTCAGTGTTCACAGTCCTATCCAGAAAGGTACTTTTTGGATATAACATCACTAGACACATTTGATGCCTTCCGTAGTATTCCTCTAAGATAAAGAGAGATTCTCCTAGGTCAGGCTGCACAATTCATGTAAAACCGAGTATAAGAAGTTTTGGGGAGGATTTCAGCAGGAGAGATTAGAATAGAAAAGGACACGTCTACTTAACCCTGTGGAACAAAGGGGCCACATGCTAGCCTGACAAGCTCAAGGGAGGCCTGCATGGCGGTCTTGCAAACTCAGAGACCTAAAGCAACCACAAAGGATGGTCTGAAATTAAACTTTAACTAAAGCAGTTATGGTGGGTAGTTACATCCTAGGCTGGTATCTACACGGACAAGGTCAACCTTTACCTTAACTGAGCCAATCTATCTTTTTGCAGTTATAATAACATACCCTTGAAATGTCTGAGTACCTTGTAACTTCCTTTTTTTCTGGAACCCTTGGGGCACAATCTAATGTGCCTGGGCACCAGGACAGATACCACAAATTCCTTCATTGTTATCAAGTTCATTGTTCCTGCACCCACATATTTATGTGTCTATCATTTTACCTTTTATCCAATCCCAGGGGTTTCCCTGCTTTGCTTTCTCCCACCTCTCTAGTCTATCACCAATGGATTTCTTGTAACCTCCTCTACATCCCTTCCTTTGATTGCAATGTTTAATACAGATGTAACCCGCCATTCTCCAGACCATTATCTCAATCCGTTGAGGTTCTGCTTCCTGGCAATTGTTGACAGTTTGGTTCAAATAAACTCACAAAAATTCTTTACAGGTTTGAATGTTTTTATGTTAACAACCCTCAGTTAACCAGAATATCCTCTAACTCTGAGAATTTACATCGGCTTCCAATTTACGTTGGTTTTAGGTTTCTTCTTGCCCAACCACTGTTTACTTTTAATGTTAGTGTCCAGTTCTATGGAAAATTTTTTCTTTAAGAAAAAAAAGCACACACACACACACATCATGCTAGATCGTTGCATTTTATTTACTAAACTGGGCAAAACAGCTTTGATTTGCTGGCTCTAAGAATCCCAATTAATGGAAGTTTTATTATACTCTCAAAGATTTGTAGTAACGCACTCAAAATATTGCCTAGCAATCCTTAGGGGACCAGCTTTAATGTTGGAGTGATACCTACTTGCATGTCTAGGCATACACACCAAAGAATTGAAAACAGGGGATCCAACAGATATTTTCACACAAACACATGAAAAGATGTTCAAAATCACTAATCATTACGGAAATGTAAGTCAAAACCACAATGAGATACCAGCTTGCACTCATTAGGTTAGCTATTATTGAGGGGGGGAAAAACAGAAAATAGCAAGTGTTGGTGAGAATGTAGAAAAATTGGAACCCTTGTGCACAGCCCAGGGGAAGGTAAAATAGTTTAATCACTATGGAAAACAGTATTGCAGTTCCTGAAAAAAATTAGAAATGAAACTACCATATAATCCAGCATTTCCACTTCTGGGTATGTACCCAAAAGAATTAAAACTAGGGTCTGGAAGAGATATTTGTGTACTCATGTTCATAGCAGTATCATTCACAATAGCCAAAAGGTAGAACCAATCCATATGTGCATAGATGGATGAGTGGATAAATCGAATATGGTATATGCATACAATGGAAAATTACTCAACCCATAAAAGGAATGAAATGCTGACACATGCTATACACATAGATGAACCTTGAAGACACTGGGCTAAGTGAACTAAGCCAGACATAAAAGGACAAGTACTGTATGATTGATTCCACTTACCTGAGGTACCTGAAATAGTCAAATTCAGACAAAAAGTAGAATAATGTTTCCAGAGGCTGGAGGGAGCCGGGAGAGGGGAGCTGTTGTTCAAGAGATACCGTTTCATTGGGGAAAATGAAAAAGTTCAGGAGATGGATGGTGGTGATGGTTTCACAGCAATGTGAATGTACTCAGTGTCATTGAATTGTGCACTTAAAAATGATTAAGATGATAAATTTTATGTAACTTATAATTTACCGTAGTAAAAAAAATTAAATGAAAACAAAGAAAGGTTGCACTTGGAATGTCACTGGCATGCAAGAATGATCACAGGCCATTTGCTCTCTTTAGCCTCTTCCCAGCCTGCTCCTGCCGTAGCAGAACCCTCAGCCTTGGCCACGGTCTCCAGTCTCATCATCTAGCAAGGAGTGTCTGATTAAATGGCACTGCTGTATCCACATGTGATTTACAGAAATAATATTTCATCTTCGCCACCAGTGCTGGTTGTGGCTGCACACTGAATAGGAATAATTTCAGGAGGTTCCAGCTGGCCTTCCTTAAAAGGTAAAGAAAATCCAACATTTCTAAGGTCCCTCTAATCTTTTGTTGTTTCAAGTGAATGCTTCCTCTACAGGGCTATTTCAGCGTTCCTGGGGTCTATTAAGGAGAGCATAATGAATGTTACAGAACCAGCCAACTTAGAAAAAGAGGGGGAGAGAGAGAGAGAGAAGAAAATATTGCAGACTTGCAGAAACCCCTTCTACCTACCCTCTTTATACCAAAGGAGCCATATCTTCATGCCATAATAAATGCAAACTTGGAAAGACTCACAAACCCGCCTGCCTCTTCAGCTAATGACAGCCTCAATTATGGGGCCTAATCCTGCATTCCTGACACTCCCCTTATTCCTGCATAACTTCCAGGGGAGTCAAAGGGCCCTCAGCCCGGCCCTGGCAGGGAGACATTAGTTATGCAGGAGCAGAGCCTGGGGCATGCTGGCAAATTTAAGGATCTGTTCACATAACGAGGCGCACTTGGAAGCCTTAAATCCCCATGCTTTGACTCTTCGCCTCATACCGAAATAAAAAGCCACAGTGACTCCATTAAAAAATATAAAATTCCTCCACAGGAAATGAACACTCGTTTGCTTCCCATTTACATCGGTTTTAGGTTTCTGCCCCCCCCCCCACCCCCTTTTTACTTTTTATGTGAGTGTCCAGGTCTATGGAAAAATGTTTTCTTTAAGGAAAAGAAATAAACAAAGCATTGTGCTGGGTCTTTGCATTTTACTCACTAAACTGGGCAAAACAGCTTTGCTTTGCTGGCTCTCTAGGGACTGGTGGGAATCCCTGGCAAATACACCCATCGGCTATTCCCTTCAGTCGCCCCATGAGGACCCCTCGTGACCTCTGGCTTATTGAGAAGTGGCCTTGTTTTATATTAACCAATTACCCATCCAGCTATATTAATAACAAGACGATAACTCATTTTCATCCTAGACACACGCTGTGCATTATCACTCTCCTAATTAATCCCAGGCAATTCAGGGGGCAGGTATTATTACTTCCAATTTTCCTCGCGGCTCTTTATGCCGGAGACTCAGCAAACAGAGGGTCATGCTCCCTGTCCCACAGGCAGGCGCCTGAGTCCCAGCCCAGAGCCCACTCCACCCCAGACACCCTCCCTGCGGACTGGGGAAGCCTGGGAAGTAGCACAACCCTGCGGATCTCCATCCAAGGCAGTGGGGCTTCCTCAGGGGAGAGAGAAGCCTGGGGCAACAGACATCAGGCAGGCCTGCTTAATGGACAGTCAACAGCAGCCTCCCCCGAGAGCTAGAAGTAAACTCAGAGCCCCAGGACGCTGTGCAGCTAGGCCTGTGCTCTGGGCAGCGGAGATCCTGCACAGCCCCCCTAAGCCCTCCTCACCCACCTTTGTCCCTCCTGGGATGCCCCTCCCACTGCCAAACTGCCAGCTATTCAAGGTGAAGATCTTGGGCTTGGTGTTTAAACCTCTGCACCCCGTCTCCCCCTCCTCACACCTCCAAAATCATAACCCCAGGCCCTTGGACACTCTCCGCAACAAGAGATTCCTAGATTCACTGAAGGAGCATCCTTCCTCCTCTCACCTCCCTGGTTCTGAGAGTCCAACAAGGCATGGGTCCAACCACAAGCATCTATAAACATCTGCTGAAGAGGACCAGCTCCCTTGCAGGGCCCGTGAGCACTGCCAAGCCTTCCCTGAAAGCATTTGAAAGAACTTATTCTGGAGACCTGTGTTCTAGTGCTAACTCTCCCATTAACCTGATGGTTAGTTACTTAAGCTCGCTAAGCCTTGATCTTCCCATCCTTAAAATGGGGAAATAGTGCTGGCTCTGCCCCTTCCTTTGTAGGTCCTTCTCCCTCTTCTCCATAAGTGTCTCTTCTGATCCGGCATTGACCTTGGAGTGCCTCGGCCCAGGCCTTGACCATCATCTCTTCTCACTCTCTCTCCCTAGGTCATCTTGTCCACCCCAACAGTGACATGTCAGGGTTCCCCTAGTGGGCCTTAGTCCCTTTTTAGGGTATCTGTGTCCCACCTCACCCCTTGCCAGCTGTGCTGTGCTCTCAGCCACACCTGCAGGCCCTGGAGCAAGAGGAGGAGGAGGAAGAGGAGAGGAGGAATAAGAAGAGGAAGAGGAGGGGGAGGAGGAGGATCAGGAACAGGAAGAGAAAGGGGGAAGGGGGAACATGATGGGGAGGACTACCCTGTGAGGAAAGAGGGGGAAATGCCTGGGGGTTTGTATCCCCCCTGCCAGTGAGGTTTCTTCTCTCCAGGTTGGGAAGCTATGAGGCATCACTTTCTCTTCAGAGCTCCCCTGGGAGATCAGGCTGCCGCTTGCCCTCTGCAGGGGTTTGCCCAAGATCGCACTCTGGCTCACTTCTTCTTCCCACCAGCAGCCCATCAATGTGTCTCTCTCACATCGGTGTTTCTCTCTCTCCCCCTCCCTCCCTTCCACTCTCTCTGGAAATCAATGGGAAAAAATATCCTCGGGCAAGGATTAACAAAAATAAAAACAAAATGTCAAGCCGGTATTATCAGGAAGATACAAACATATTGCAAGTGTTTTTATCCTTTAGCTGCTGATTTTTAAATTTCTCCCATCAGAAGGGGAAAGGAGTCCCTCTGGTGCCCCGACAGGAGCCAAGCTCCCAGCTGAAGCGCATGCTCTCACTGCATTCTGTGAGCAGCTCCACAAGGACAATACCATTCACTCCACTTCGCAGATGAGGAGACTGAGGCACTAACTCTCTTATGGAGATCGCACAGCGGGTGAGCAGACAAGCCAGGCTTCCCGTGCAGGCCTCCCCGGGCACACAGCAGTCTTCTTGCCTTGAATTACTCCACCTAAGACTCCAGTGCACATCCAAACGAATATCGGAAGGTTCACTTCCTTGAAAAAATGCTCATCTGCGAATGCCGGGGAATCCTACATGAAGTATGACGGCTTCTGCTTCATTTCTTGGTGAAAACCTCCACAAAGGCTCTTCTGCCAGGTACACGGCATATTTTCAAAAAGTGAGATTTAGAGCAGAGGCCATGCGTTTATGAAGGACAAGGACCAGGTAGTATTTATTTTGGCGATGCCCTGAGAGTACTAGGTTCTCAATCAGCACTGATGAAATGAAACTTGACTTCTCTCCCATCGGAGTATTGTGTTAAGACAAAGTGTTAGAAATTTCTGGTTCCACTTCTCTCTCTCTCTCTCTCTCTCTCTCTCTCTCTCTCAGCTCATTTTGAGACCAAGGGCTTGACTTATTTTCCAGAAAGGAAACAGCCCAGCCAGTGTGGCTCAGTGGTTGAGCATTGGCCTATGACCCAGGAGGTCACGGTTCAGTTTCTGGTCAGGGCACATGCCTGGATTGCGGGCTCGATCCCCAGTGAGGGACGTGCAGGAGGCAGCCAGTCGATGATTCTCTCCCATTATTATTTCTCTCTCTCTCTCCCTCTCCCTTCCTCTCTGAAATCAATAAAAATATATTTTTTTTAAAAGAAGAAAAAGAAACAATACTTTGGAAGCCTGAGAATGAAGTGTCTCTCTTTAATTGCTGCACGATCCAGACAAAATTACGACAGTTCGGGACTGGAATGGAATGCATTTCAAATAGGGCTGATGCTTTTAAACAGAGAAGCCAACCCCAGCATCTTGCACTTTTTCCCTGTCCACACCCAGGTCTATGCCTCTGGCCTAGAGTCTTCTTAAGGGAAAGACAGGGAACTTTTGCTCCAACTGCGGTGGATGCTGCTGGGTACTTTCAAAAACCAGTACCCATCGAGGATCATGAGATGCCAACAGTTTGGAGTGTGAAAGTCCTGATTAAACCCTGAATCTGTCCTGTATATCAGCGATTAAAAAGCAACTTCAAGATGGGCTTAAAGGCACAGCCCGAAACGGCTACCTACACCAGCTACGGGGCAGGGGGTTCCCCATCCTCTGCTCTTGCACTGCAGACCCTCTCCCCTCCTCCGCTCCCTGTTCCCTGGCTGTGGGCCTCCTGGGCCTCCAAGCCCCTCATTCCAGGAGGGTCTGGCCTGGCCCTAGACCTTCCGCAGCTTTTCTGACGTCCTAATTTCTCCATCACCTGTGCTGACACGATCCTGATTTCTTTCAATATGTCTTTTTTCTACTCCTGGGAAATGTATGTCTGTTCTGGCATATGTCCTCATCTTCCTTTATGAAAAGAGAGGCAAGGAGAGGAGAGAAAAAAGCCCATTAATGTTTTTTAGCAATCTCTTCATGTTCTGTCAATAAATTACCTCGCCCAGCTTTTAGAGGTCCCATTGACTCTCCCACTGACCTTCCGTTCCTTCTGTACTTGAAAAAGCGTCTTAGTATTTATCTTAGCCTCTCTCGCAATCTTCTTTTCATGCCTCACCTTTGCTTTCCTTATCATGTTTTTGCACTTTCTTAACTTCGTACTATAATTTCTCGGGCTGAGTCGCCGGGTGATTTTTTTTTCACGCTTTCTCGCTTTCCTAGTTTTGATTACTTCCCCTTCCACTACCACATCCTTTACAGAGCTATTTGTTTGGCCTATTTTCTGTGCTTCATGTAGCTAGGGAGCACGCGTTTTCTTTGGGCAGTTTCTATTCATGTCTCTCTGATTATACTCTCTTCCATCGGCGGCGGTTCTTCCCAATCTCTTAGTGCCCTTGGGTTTTCTCGGTAGGAACTGAGAATTTTCGCTCCTTCTGGGTCTCCTGTATGTCCCTCTAGGAGAGCCCTAATTCCTGCTGGGATGAGCAGCTGCCGCAGACACTGGGCTGCCAGTCAAGAGGGAGTTAGGTGCCTCTATCTACATGTCACTCAAATTTTCCCAAGTTGAACCGCCTGTGGGTACAAGGGGAATACCTTACAGTGGCATTCTGCACACACGGGCAGGATCTGAACTCCTACCAAGTGCGTGCCCAGGTGATCATGTGAATCCCATGTGCTCACTAACAAGGCCAGTCAGGTGTGAATGGGATCCTGCTGGGCTCCTTGGCCTGCTGTCTACCTTCTGGATGCTTCTCTGTCCACAGGCACTGCTGCTAATGCCGGGTCCTGCTGCCATCGCTGCTGCGTATCGTAACATCGACTTGGTGCCACCATCTAGCTGCTGCCAGGCACCTGCACTGCCATGGCCAAGACTGCAGCTCTCAATGTCTCAGAGCCACACTGTGTTTGGACAGAAGCCTTCTTCCCTCCCAATTATGCTTTGTCCACAGGGGCCTTGGTCTCATAGAGCTTTTAGTGAGGCAACACATATGGTTTTTACTTCCCTGACCCTTCCCTGATACTCAGACGAGGGTCTGTGCAGCTTTGGCCAAGTATACTCAGACTCTGTCTGCCCTTTGACATTGAGGCAACATCTGCCTATGCATCCCATCTTCCTTAGAATGAGGCCTCCTGTAAGTGCTCCCTAGTTCCACCTGTAAGAGGACTTAGGGTGAACACACCACAGTAGTCACAGTTTTGGGCCCACTGCACACATATGGCCTTTGGATCCAACTAGGGCCCAGTTCTGACAACTGCCATCGTCCAGTAGAATCTCTGTTCTCAGTTACCAACTTAAACAGCATCCTATGTCTGCCTCTCCCACCACAGGAAGCTGCAGGTAGCAGGTGATTGTAGTGAATGAAAAATAGAGGATGAAGGTGATGGCAGATACAACAATCAATGCGAAGTTTATTCAGCCTTACACATGCCAGATGCTAGGCTATCTCCTAGAATTACAGTGATAAATATGATTCAAGTTTTTACCTTTACTTTAGAATTTATGTTCTGGGGAAGAAGGGATCCACATGAAGATAAATTTTAATGATAATGTTTCTGGTGTTAAGATGAGGGTTTGCAGTGGAGGCAACAGAAGCACAGAGGAGGAGCCGGTAGTCCATCCTGGGTGTTTATGGCAGATTTCCGGTATTTCCAGAGTTTACCTGAGTAAGCTCACCATCGTAAATATGCCAGTCATCACCTCCCTGTCCACACCCACTCACACCTCAAAAGGGGGACCCTCTGAACCACTTGCATTACCCACCTTTGACTCTCAGGGACCAAGCCACAAGCAGATATCAATTTGGGCCAATGGGACTCTCTGACATGGGAATTCGGGATGAGAACACTGAGAGGCTGAGTCAGGCGTACCCCAGGATGATGGGCACTTGACCTGAAAGGTCGTAGAGCATTGGCCCTGAGGTTGATATCAGCAAATCAGGGCCACCTGTGGGACAAAGGCATGGGATTCCATGAACACATGTAAACAGAGAGAGAGATGGGCCTGGGAAAGGCAGTGGGGTGGGGCAGGTGCACCATGCAGGGCAGATCGAAGTCCGTGAGCCCACATGGTGATTCACATCAGCTCGTGACTGCCTGGAACCAGACCTCATGAAGTCCAACTGCACTTGTTTCCTCTTATTTTTCTGTAAAATTAGCCGTTGTAGTAACACTCCTCTGAACTCCAGCTAGTTTAACTGGATGTCTTTGCTTTGCAACCTGAGCCTGAACTAGTAAACTTCACCAGCTACAGCCAGCTACAGCTTTCTGGTGAAAGTTTCCCTTCTTGACGTGGCCAGTGCTTGCTGTCTTCACTACCTGGCTTCCATGGTGCCTCCTCCTGGAAGCCCTCCCTGCAGCTCCCTTCCTCATGACCCTCAGGGTCTCTGCTCATACCCATTCCATAGTAGCATAATGATCTACTTAGAAACACGCCGCCGCCCAGACCATGAGGTCCTCAAAGGCAGCACTGTGTCTTAGCACCTGTTACCCAGCAGTGCTCAGTCCCTGTTTGCAGAATTGCCTCAGGGGCTCTGAGTTGGTTCTGGAAGCAGCCGGCCATTTGGCACACCACGCTAGCGGCTGCTGCTCCATCTTCCAGGCACTCGACGGGCTCCGAGTTTATGCTGACTTTGCTCACGTCTCCCATCACTCTCAGTTCCATCTTTTCTCAGACCTCCCTGATGACCAACCAGGATTGCTTGCTTGCTGGGTTCCTCCTGCTCTGTGCAAACTTCACTACCGTTGGATCGGTGACAATTCCAAGGCGACACCCCCAGGGCAGGGCACATGCTGTTTCCCAGGGTTCTAGAACTCGTCTTCGCTCAGTTTTGGCTCCTCTTAATGGTTTTGTGTGGTTGCCTGGGGCCCGTGCTACCTGTGTGTCTGCTCATGACAGCATCCCCCTCCCGATCCAGCCATCTGTTTATTTTGGCTGCATTTTCTCCTTTATGCTCCCTCTTCTGAGAGATGGTGAGTGGTAGCTACTTCCTTTAATCAGCCAGAAGCCCTCACTGCCTTGTCCATCGTAGAAAAATTCTTTAAGTCTTTGCAGCTTCCTTCCATGGGAGAGAACATCAATGCTCATTTTCTCAGGAAAAGCAACAACAACAAAAACCTCTTGTTCTGTTTAGACCATTTATCTCTGTGGATTGCAGTGCCCCCTAGCAAACCCACCAGGTTTTCCTGCCAACTGCCAGCTCTATAGCCAAGCAGCTGACTCACCCCCTGTCATCCTGGGGCAGGGGGTGGCGATGGGAGTTTCACAGCCTTGGGGGTCTTATTCGCTCCACTTTCTGTTCTCAGGGACAGAATGTTTTGCAAGAGGGTTTCTGCCAGTACACCTGCTGCTCTAACCTCAGTACTGAGAGGTGCGGATCGCCTGGGGCACCAGGTGGTTTAAATACACCTGGTTCTGACACCTTTGCCCCTCAAAGTTTCGCTTTTCTGACCTTTGCTTTCAGGGAGAGAGAGAGAGAGGGAGAGAGAGAGAGAGAGAGAGAGAGAGAGAGAGAGAGAGAGAGAGAGAGAGAGAGAGGAGAAATCTCAGGCTCAGCTCAGCATCAAGAATTTCAAAGTGGACGCCCTCGCTTCCCTCTGAACCCACGTCTCTTGTGCTGATAGAATGGCTTTTAGAGATTCTGTGACATTCATGTGCCTTGGCCTGGAAATGGAGTTCGAACTTCTGGCTACAATAGCTCCTGCTGGGGGCACAGACCCAGGCTGTTTCTGGTCTTCAGGACGGATAAGGAGGTCCACTCAGGATGGGCCTGTCTCTGAGAGGTCCCGTCCTCGCTTTAGATGAGAGAAACAGCACTGCTATGCCAGCCAACGTCTCAGTCTGTCCTTCTGACCTCTTGCTGTGGGGCAGGCATGGAGCGAGAAATGAAAGTCAGGATCCAGCCAGGCCGAGAGCCGGGAGTGGTTTGCAGGGGAGTGGGCGATGCTTGTCTTGACTCGACTCCTCACCATGTCTTGCTTCCTTCTTCATTAGGAGATCTCAGCACATCAGAATATTAAGAAGATGCTTTAATTTGGGGATAAAGTGATCCCAATTAAACCTACTTAATAAAGACAGCTGGAAGTTGTTTGCATCTGACCATAAAGGACTCCTCAAAGCTGTTCTTCTAAAATGCAAACCTGGTTCTGTGGTTTGGGGCAGCCTACACGTGGGTGTAATAGAAGAGAAAGAGCACTTAACGGGGAGTCAGGCACCTCCATTTCTAATGCTGGACTCATCACCGAGTCCACTTTGGGCAAATCATTCTATTTCTCTGGCTTCATTAGTGACCTCAGCTGGAGCAGTTTCAGTAGAAAAACTGACATCCTAATTGCCAAATCAATAGGCTAATTTTCATTCCTCATCCTACGTGACAACTCCATTGCGTGTGGACTGCTCTTTCTTTCTCAAAACTGTCTGCTCTTGGCTCCTGGGAGGCCGCCTCTGTGAATACTTCTCCCACGTCTCTTGCAACCCTTTTCTCTCTCTTCTTGAACCCCTTCTGTTTCCTCCCCGGAGGTCGGTCTGTTGCCTGCTGGTGCTCCCAGAATTCCCCCCTCACTCCTCTTCTCATCATACATCCATTTCCTGAGTGATCCCACCCACCCTCATAGATCCAGCCACCATCTCTTCACTGATAGCCATAGCTCTACTTCAGAACTCTCTCAGCCTCTCTCCGGAAAGCCAGCCAGCCTTTCCATCTGCCTCCAGGACACCCTGTCTAGTTGTACATCGAACCCCTCAAACTCAGCCGGGCGCAGACTGCAGGACACTCCCCTTTGAGAGCAGCGGGCTGTCCAGCCTCCTGACTCACTCATTTCTGAAATTCATCCATGCAGTTGCTTCAGGAAGCTCACTGGGAATGTTCTCAGCAGACTTTCAAGTCTCCCTTCCCCTCTCTTCAGACAACATGATCCTAAAGGGTCCCAGGCTGCTCGGGATGGAAGGCAGGGCCCTCAGACATGCAGCTAACTGACCTTGACCTGAGCTTTGTGTTGTGGTATCGAGCATTTGCCAGGCTTCGAATAACAGCAATGCGATGTTTTCCATAAAGATTTTGAACATCTTACTTGGTGAACACGTTAGCTGTTCCACTGTATGCATTCGCTCAATCATTTACTCCACAAAAGGGGACTGAGGACCCTCCATGTGCTGATTCCCCCTGGAATCCACTTCTCATTGAAGAGGAAGCCACATCTTGGGTTACCCACCAAGAGGCACTCTTCAGCATCAGGTGCAGAAAGGAAGCCTGAATAGCAACTGCACATAGTAGGGCTAAAGGCCCACTGGTTTAATGAATGAAGGACAGAAAGAACTGATGTTCTCTCCACCTGGAGCTCAACCTCTCCTCCCTGATTTGCTTGGCTATCTCCTACTTACCATTGGGTCTCGATCCAATGTCTCCTTCTCTAGGAAACCCCAAACCACAGAACCAGGTTTGCATTTTAGAAGAACAGCTTTGAGGAGTCCTTTATGGTCAGATGCAAATTTTAATCCCCTCCCCATCCCCCATCCCCAAGTGTGGGTTAAATGCCCCCTCTTTGTGTTCCCATAAACCTTTGTCATCAGTAGAAGCGATCACCCGGTATCTGCATTTCAGTTTTGACCATATTGCCTACCAGACCCCGAGCTTCCTCAGGGCAGGGGACTCCTCTGCAGGGCCTAACACCAAGGAGGGCCTCAGGGGATGCTTGCAGAATGGAGGGTTCAGTGGAATGTGCAGTGCTTTCAAATATACCCTGGGGAGGTTGAGTTTAATTTCTTTTGCCTTTGTCTTTTTCTTTTGCTATTTTTACTATTGTTTTCACCACCAAATTCCTGCTCTCCATATGACAGTACCCAAAGGGGGAGAAGAAAGAGGAGAGAGAGAAAAGATTTCAATGAATTGCAGCCTCCAGCTGGTTATCATTATTTAAATTTCAGCTTTATCTTTGGGGGCAACTGAAGCCTATGATTTAAGCTATCTCTAGCTGAGCGAGGAGGCCGGGTGCCCGCCCAACCACTCATATTTCCAGAGTGCACTTTGCTGTGTCAATACACATTACTTGTCACGTTGCAAAGAGGCTGAGGAGAAGTTTGATCTCCGCTGTTAGATTGTTGTCATGTGTCAAATCCTACAGCCCAGGGGGAGTGAGTACAACGCACAGGAAAAGCAGACACCACACCATGGTCAGACCGCCTCAAAGATAAACACTGTCGTGGAGACCAGGAAAAGAAAGGTCAGATAACAAGCTGAAGCCTCAGACACTGGGCAGCTTCTTGGCTTTCAATTTCACACCACTCTGAGCCTTCCATTTTACCAGCCTGGGCAAGCACACGTTTTTCTTTTATCTTTTTTTTTTTTTTTAATATATTTTATTGATTTTTTTTTTTTTTTTTTTTTTTACAGAGAGGAAGAGACTTAGAAACATCCATGAGAGAGAAACATCGATCAGCTGCCTCCTGCACACCTCCTACTGGGGATGTGCCCGCAACCAAGGTACATGCCCTTGACCGGAATCGAACCTGGGACTCTTCAGTCCACAGGCCGACGCTCTAGCCCAGGGGTCCTCAAACTACGGCCCGCGGGCCACATGCAAATACAAATATTGTATTTGTTCCCCTTTTGTTTTTTCACTTCAAAATAAGATATGTGCAGTGTGCATAGGAATTTGTTCATAGTTTTTTTTTTTTTTAACTATAGTCTGGCCCTCCAACGGTCTGAGGGACAGTGAACTGGCCCCCTGTTCAAAAAGTTTGAGGACCCCTGCTCTAGCCACTGAGCCAAACTGGTCAGGGCAAGCACACGTTTTTCATCCAATGGGCCTTCCAGCCGGTTGCCCGTCCCCCCCCCCCATATCCTTGCCCCCAGGGGACTAGCTTGAGGAGGTGGTCCTGTCTTTGGTGAAGCAGGCTGGCACCGGTGATGCCCTGGCATCGAAGCTGAGAAAACAGGGCAGGTATGGTGACTGGGAGCTCCTTCCCACCGTCTCCTTCGGAATGAAAGCTGAGAGGAAATGTGCAAATAAATACACCCTGACTTAGTGGGGGAAATCCACTTCAGGGGGTCTGAGCGACCCAAGCAGGAAGGCTGGAATAACTACCTGCCACTGATGGCGATAGGTTCTCTCTTCCTTTCTTTAATTTTTTTTTTCAATTTCTTTCAAGTTGTCTAAAAATCCCCTAAAACACCCCCCACACCAAAACCCAGAAAACACTAAATGCATGCTAGTTGCTCCACATTAAAAAAGGCATGGGCACAAGTGAGTCTCCACATTGAAAGGCACCCATGCGCTTGAACTGGGTTCCTAGACAGGCAGATGCAAGTTCACTGGGCGCGGCTGAGCCACTTGCGGGCATCTGACCACACCTCCCAAGCCCTGGCCGGCTGATCTGGGGGTACCACAGTGGCACACCACACTCATCGCACCAGGCAAGGATTAGGGGAGTGAGATTAGTCATGGGTGGAAGTGGTAATCTCGTTGGGCGGCTGTATGTGCTCATTTGGGCGTTCTAACGGCGTGCGATGCCATCCTCTGCGAGGCACTAATCAGCATTAGCCCTAATGAGGTCAGTCAGTCAGTCGAGCATCCTCTGGGGATTTAATTGGGACATGGGTCTCTGCTGAAGTGAAAATTAATAACTTTTGTCAATGTTCTGGTGAAATGTTCTGTCTTATTAAACTATGAGGGTCAATTAGGAAGCATTATGTAATAAAGTCCCCAGCAGCAGAACTCAAATTGAGTTATGCCGCAGTCATTATTCCAGGGCGAATGCATTTGAAAATGGAAAACCAGAGTGCCATATGGAGGATTCAGGTCAGATTTACAAGCATCGCATGTTAGGGCTTCAACAAGAAGGAAACAATTAAACCTAATACCGAAATAAATCAGCAGCACGCCCCGTGCGCTGCGGGGCCCGGAGCCCGGGGCCGGGGCAGCCCTGGGACAGTGAGCGCAGTGGCCACATTAAGGAGGCTGCTTGGCCCGCGCCATCCCCAGAGCTCCCCGAGCGCTTGAAATCTGGGGCACACCTGGCCGGCTCGGGCCTGCACACTGCCCCTTATAAATAACTCTTTATTGTGTGGCTATTAAGACGCAAGATTGCTTTTATTAAAGTGTAAGTTATTGTGGTACAGCAAATTAAAGAATTTTAAAGCATACTAAACAGCCACGGATATTCCCCACTCGGTCATGTTTCACGGCGCTGTAAGTGGGCAGTATATTGTTAGGGAGATATTCAGGCCGTGCCAAGGTGGAGTCTGACAAGGCAGCGTTCAGGCCCTTGGAGCAGGAAGGATGGGGAGGAATGGGGGGTGTTGGTGGGGACACTGTCACTGCGGACATGTGTCATGTGTCTGGCGGTGGCGGGTGAGGGGTGAGGGGTGGGGAGGGTGGCCTCTCTCCGTGGAAAGATGGGGGAGTGGTCCCTGTCTGCTGCATTCTAGTAGAAAAGGACTTCTTCAAACCGAACAGAGTTTTAAAGATGCTCCGAGGATAAAACAATTAGAAAAAGGAAGGGAGATGGGGAGGGAGAAGCAAGGAGGGTCTGTGCTATTTCCTGGCTGAAGGACTATCACTTTCCCCAGCCCGGACCCATCTTTTCTGAACTTTCTCTTCTCTAGTGAAGTGACTTGAAGTCTGATTATTTCCCCTTTGATCCCTATGGTTGATTATGTTTCTCATTAAAAACAAATTGTAACAATGCCTCTTTCCTGGCTCGGAACCATCTTGGACCCCGTGTGTCCCCTCTCCCTCCTCTCCACCGGCTGCTGTGTGGTCCGAGCCCCTGTCACCTCCCATGAGAGCCTGTTTCCCTGCAGCCACCTCCCACCCTCCCACCCGTTGTCTTCACAGGTGCAGCAATCTTCTTAAAGACACAGATCTGGCCATGCCACTCCCCTGCTTTAAAATGCTCTTCACACCTTCCCTTTACACACAGGACATTCCCCAGCCCTTACCACAGGGGTGTCTGGCCTCACCCGGAGCCATGCTTTCTCACACAGTACCTGCAGGTTCAGAATGCTCAAGTTCGTGTCCTACCTGCAGGTTTGCTCCTGCAGTTCATTCATCTGGAATGTTCTTCCTCCTGACTGCATGGCTGGTTCCTCCTAAGCTTAAACAGCCATCCTCTGGGAGGCCCTCCTGACCATTCTGTCTTGAGTAGACCTACCCAGAGCGCTGTATCCTCACCCCCTGTGTGCTCCCAGCATTTATTTACTATAGTCTGCAACCTAAAACAACTTTAACACAGCAACAGTTTAATAAGTGTGAACTATTCGTGTTGTTGCTCCTATTATCCTGATTACCAATTAAAGCATTTCCATTTCTCTCGGTTGTTCACATAGCATTAAAGATGGTTATGTCTGGGCGATTAAAACAACAACTTAATCTCGGCCTGGGCCTTTTTTCGCTAACACCTTCTGAGTCTGAAAGCTCTGTGATGGCAAAGACCGTATCTGTTTTGTTTCCCACTGAATCTTCAGCAACGGGGCAAATAGCAGGTGCTCACCATGTGTTAAGTGAGTGATAGGCTCATTGAATTAAAGGGTTGCTTCGGAGGGAAACCCGAAATCCATCCAACTCCTTTGTCTCATGGAAAGGTGTTTCTGAAGATGGTGAAATAACATTCTCAGGAAACTATTGGGAGAGTTGGGACTACAACCTGGTGCCCTCAAAATGCTTCTTTCTTACTTTCTTTTGCCCAAACACCCAGTCTTATCCAACCACACCTCATCTTTACATCTATTTTAAAAAACCCTAAATCTTATGGTGAAAAAACCAATTTGAAAACTAATGCTGCTCCATCAATATGAGAAAAGATGATGAATTTATGGTCTATTCCTATGACGAAATACATTGGAATGAGAATGAATGAAACAAAGCTATAGGCCTAAAAATGGTTGAATCACAAACATATGATGTTGAATAAAAACAGCAAGTCACAAAAGAATGCATACATTGTGATAGCGCTTATGTAGAGTTGAAAAATAAGTGAAAATAATATGTACCTAGTGACTATGTGGAAAAACTATAATGAAAAAGTAGGAATAGGAATGTTTTTAAAAAATAATAAAAGCAGAATTCAGATAGTGGTTACTTGCCAAGTGTAGAGGGAGGAAAGAAGGAAGGAAAGGGGTCAACATGAGGAAGGGCTCAAGGGATGGAGTGGAGGGTGACAATGTTCTTTCTCTTTACTTGGGAAGAAGTTTTATGATGATCCATTTATTTCTTATGCTTCATAATTTTTAAGTTTGTATGTATTTTTAAAATTGATAAATTTTTAAAAATTAAACTGACCCTTCCTTGCCTGGCCAGTGTGGCTCAGGGGTTGAGCATCAACCCATGGACCAAAAGATCACCAGTTCGATTCCCTGTCCAGGTTGCAGGTTTGATCCCCAGGATGGGCGTGCAGCAGGCAGCTGATGAATGCTTCTCTCATCTTGATGTTTCTATCTCTCTATCCCTCTCTCTCTAAAATCAAGTTTTAAAAAAACTGAGCCGATTTTAGCTTTGCCTGAACATACCCAATCTCAAAAAGAAGAGCTTCTTCCCCCTTCATCGGAGTGCCTGAGACAGCTGCTTCCCAGGGTCACACCTATTTAAGGCTGACAGATTAGAGTCCTTGGGGCCTGCTCCTGAGCCAGGTCAACACCTGTACAAAAACCACACAGTCATTGAGCAGATTATTGGAAGGAGATGACTTTGGGGACATGGAGTAGGGCCTCCCTGGTCCTCCTACTCTTAGCACACTCTCCCTTGCTATCTTTAAGGCTTTTATAAATCCTTATTAAAATGCAAACACCCTTGAGAATATCCACATCAAACCAACACCCTAAATCTTCATTAACTGGGAGTAGGTGAGACCCAGGGCCAGCACCCAAGCAAGGGCAAGGGCTGGCAGAGGAGAAGAAGGTGAGGGAGCCCCGAAGCAAGCCATGCCTTCATCACCTTTAGTCTAGGGCAGACTTGCCTGGTTTTCTGCACAACCCATTGGTTTCCACTCTCTTCATTTCTGATGTGAGCCTTGGCCTTGTTACCAGCACAGAATGCTGGAAAGGGCCAGTCAATGTGCCCCTGGTGACGATGCCACATGCTGAGATGATCCTCCTTGAGCAATTTCTCTTTCTAATGTTAGTGGAGGGGATTCCCACCATCAGGGTTTCTGGTTCATTTGTGTTGCTGGGTCTCCCGGGGCCACACTTCTGTTTCGAGAGAGAGAGTTTTGGCATCAGGCTCCTTCTGACATGTCAGGCTGAAAAGTGAATTTGAGCCAAGGGTTCTGTTGCTTCATTTTGGTTATTTATGAGAAGCTGTTTTTTTCTGCTAACAAAGACAATGGGAAGTTTCAAAACCTAAAAATTATCAAGCAATTGGGGGCAATGGTGGGAAAACAGAAATTGCAGTGTGAGTAACTTGCCTTAGATGTTTTTCCCCAGGAGTAATTACAAACAGAAATGCCACTTTTTGCTGAAAAGTATGAAGTTATTCCAAGATGATTCTAGATACAGTGTCCCCATCACCACACACTCCTATAGGAAATGCAGTCTGCCTGCACCACCATTTCTGGGCTAGCAAATGAATGAACGAATAAGTGAATGAACAAACCACTGAGATACCCAACTCAGTGCCACATATCAAATGCTTGTTATTCATGTATGACTATTCTAGATTGAGACCAATTGTTTCTTTATCTAAATAGTGTGCGGGTTTCCCTGATTTTAAAACTACTACATGTTAATTATAAAATGCTTGGAAAATGCAGAAAATTGTAAAGAAAACCAGAGGCAACCATAATTCTACCCACAAAGGATATGAACATGTTAAGGCCCTTCATATAAATTTTCAAATTAGCAGGTTCTTAGATTTCTCAAGCTAAAGTATATACAAGACACTAGATTCTTAATAAGTTTTCCCTTTGGCCTCTGACTCCCCTCCGCCCCCAGCCCCCACAATTACCCCACCATAGCAACTACAAAAGAGTCGAAGCCCCCTGTGCAGCCTGGGTGCTGTGAACTTCTCCGCAGAGAAAGGCCCTGTGCAGCCTGCACTGGGTCACAGACAGCGTGGCTGGGATACACACCCACCCTCACCACTGACCTGCTCTGTGCCTTTGTGTATACATTTCCTGCGACTGCCATAACAAAGTACCACAAACTGGGTGACACAAGCAACATACATTTATGGTCTCAGTTCTGGAAGCTGAAAGTCCAAGATCAAGATGTCGGACAGCGGTTTTTTTCTGAGGGCCGAGGGAAGAATCTTCCCAGCCTCTGGTCCCAGGTCTCCCCTGTTTATAAGGACAGCCGTCATATTGGATTAGGGCCCACCCTAATGACCTCATCTTAACTCCAAAGGCCCTACTTCCATATAAGGTCATATTCACAGGTACTGGGCTTAGGACGTCAATACATTTGGGGACTACACAAGTCCACTCATATAATACCTTGGAAAGCAACATACATTCCCTAAGGCTCTGTTTCTGATCAATAAAACAGGGATGATACTAAATAGACACTTCTCAAAAAGGACAGAGAGTTGGCCAAGAGGCATGAAAACATGCTCAAAGTCACTAATCATCTAAGAGATGCAAATTAAAATGACAATGAGGTATCACCTCACATCTGTCACAATGGCTATCATTAACAAATCAACAAACGACAAGTGTTGGTGAGGATGTGGAGAAAAAGGAACCCTAGTGCACTGCTGGTGGGAATGCAGACTGTGAAGCCATTATGGAAAACAGTATGGAGTTTCCTCAAAAAGTTAAAAATGGAACTGCTAGTGATCCCACTTCTAGGAATATATCCTACGAATCTTGGAACACCAATGCACCCCTATGTTCTTAGCAGCACAATTTACAATAGCTCAATCTGGAAACAGCCCAAGTGCCCATCAGTAGATGAGTGGATAAAAAAGTTGTGGGACATCTACACCATGGAATACAATGCAGAAGTAAAAAAAAAAAAAAAAAAAAAAAAAAGGATCTGTTACTCTGAGACATCCTGGAGGGACCTGGAGAGTACTGTGCTAAGCTAACTAAGCCAGTCAGAAAAAGACAAGTATCACACGATCTCACTTACATGTGGAATCTAATGAGCAAAATAAACAGATGAACAAAATAGATCCAGAGACATAGAAGCATGGAACAGACTGATGAATTTCAAAAGAAAGGGGGAAGTGGGGGGGGGGGGGCAGGAAGAGATTAACCAGAGAATTTATATGCATATATGCATAACCCATGGGCACAGACAATAGTGTGGTGAAGACCTGGGGGTGGGGGGTGAGAGCAGGATGGAGGGAGTCAATGGGGGGAAAGGGAGACATCTATAATACTTTCAACAATAAAGAAAAAATTTTAAAAACCACAGGGCTGATCATTGTTTGGAGGGTTACATTTACATGATCAATGGAAAGCTAGGTAGATGATAGGGCACTTCCCCAGTGCCTGGCACATGGTAGTTGCTCAATAAATTGGTTAACTTATCAACGAAAACTTTTGCTCTTATCTTTTCATTGACTCACATGGACACACAGAAACCCATGCTCAGCGGGTGGGGAGGTGTGGTGATGCGGCTAACGCGAAGAGAGCAGATGCTGTCTCACTTCTCAAGTGCCTTGTGCCTTTTCCTCCCGCAGCCTTTGCAGCCAGACGCGGGCCTCACCGCTCCCACAAAGCCCACTTCGGAGATTGGCGCCTGCCTTCTGCTGCTAGTTTGTTGTTTAAAAAGTGCTGACGCCTCTCGACATCCACAATGCCAGGACTCTGTGCCAAAGCTGCCCACATGAGCAAGGCTTTCCCTCACACCAGGGTTTCGGAAGGTGGGCCTGGCACCAACCTAACAGAGTAAGAGAAGCCCTTGTCTACCGTACACACACACACACACACACACACACACACACACACACATGCATGTACCCACGAGCCAGAGACCAGAGACTCCAATCAGTACTTAAAGCAACTTTTAAAAGGAACAAAAGTTGTTCAATCCCTTTGATGATATCCAAGGGATCTTTTTTTTAACATACGAGAAAGCACATTCTGAATTCCAAACACATCTGGAGTCACCCGCTCTTTCCCCCGTATAAACCCTTAACTTTCATACTTTAGAAGGTCGGCAGAGGCAGAAGGACCTCCTGGCAGTGTCACTGGGTGTCCTGGGAATGCCAAGTGGGATCTGATGCCCTCCTCAGCCTGGGAACTGTCACTGAGGCAGGAGGAAAGGTTGGAGGGTGTCGGGGGTACCTGGTGGGAGGGCTGAGCTGCCAGCAGGAAAACGTTTGCTATTGGTTTTGCTCCGACACTCCGAGAGAGGAGCACCATTTCTTTTGTGATGGGAGGTAATGTAATCTACAGGAAATCAATGTGGCTGACAGGGGAATCGCCCAAGTGATGTGCGGGCCAGAGGCCGGAATCCAGCCGGCTGCAGGCGGCACTTTGCGGGAGGCGCTTCCTGAACGGGGTCTGGAAAGCTCACACCCTGGGGTGCTCCTGACTCCTCACTAGCCTGTCCACCCTGCGCCTGGACTGCTAGCAAGTGAGTGACAAAGCACTGGACTGGGGAATGGAGTTAAAGGGCAAGAGGGCCACAGAGTACCCTGCCGGCTCCCTGAGAGGAGAGAGTGGCCAAGATCCTGAGATTGTAAGGGAGAAACAGAGAGAGGGACACCCCTACACCTCCCCCACCCCAACACCCTCCATTCTAGATTGTCTACATGAGCCAGTATGGCTTTACTACTTTTTACATTAAAACATTCAAGCTATGTACCCACCACCCCAAAACATGCATTACTCTAGTAACCAGGAAGGAAAATGTTGTAAAAACAAATAAATCAGAGACACTTAACGAACAATAACTCTTGCCACCCCAAAACATCTGCACATCTGCTGGGCCCGGTTCAGCTGACTTCAGCACCCGCAGCCTCGGCAGCAACAGCAGCAAAGTTAGCAGGTGTCACCCCAATATGGCTGTGAACCGCTTCCCGTGATTCCGAGACATAAATCAGGATAATAGGCCCAGCCGTCCCCTCCCCATATGTCCCCTTTAGCTGAGCCACAGCCACTGACAGCCTGCTGGCCCCTGGATGTGTGCCTTCAGGCCTTGCCCACATACTCCTCCCTTCAGGGGTAACAGGGGTGGGTCTTTCCTGGAATATGTCTGACCTCCCCGTATGGTCACAAGGCCCAGGCAGTCTCTTATGTGAAGCATGGACAACATTTGGGGAAGTAAAGGGTTAAGAACCAGAACCCGGAGTGGGAGCCCCAGAAGGAGAGGCGGGCACCCCCATCAGCACCCACTGCCAATTCCAGGGATCAGAAGGAGGCTGGGTGGCCCAGAGTGGGACATAACCCTGCCTCCCCCCAGCCCTCCAAGAAAATGGGCCTCTTCTGCCCCCCCACCAACTTTCTGGCAAAAGCTTCCTGCTTCACCTACTACATTCCCGGCAGAGACTTTTAAGGCCAAAGAGGCAGGAGCCTCAAGCACGGTCTTTTCAAAGATTTTGGGGGCAATTCCAGACCTGAATTGGTTCTCTTTCCCCCGGCACAGTCCCCACTCTGCACGGAGCAGACAAGGGCCCTGGACAGCGGGGCAGCGGCTCCAATAAATCTGAGACCTGTCTAGGTGCTTCATTTATCAAGAGGCCTAATTTACCCAGGCCCTTTAGACTAATTGCAGATTTGCAAAAACTGCTGAGAGTGTAGAACCGAGTATTGTGAGTGTCCCTTGCCATATTTCTGCTAATGTGTTTCATCTGGAGTACATAAAGAGGCAGGGATGCTGAGTTTAGACACAGCACTTTGGGGCTAATCCAGCTAAATGATTAGCCCTAAAATTCTGCAGTGATGTCATTTTCCCCACAGTGCTCTGCCAGTCGGCTTGTTTGCTTTATAGTGAGAAATGTGTACTCGCAGACCCCGGCTAGCTGTCTTGGCATCCCAGGGAAACCTGCCTTCATGGTGTCTTTGGGGCAACAGCACAGCCTGCACGTCAGTCTCTGGGTCTCCTCTCAAGATGACACGTGTAGCCAGCAAGACAGCAATAATGGGAAAATGTAACTTCTTTAAGGGCCTCTTGAATAAACTTTGCTCTCCTTTGCCCCCCCCCCCCAGACATGTTCATAGGGGATTCTGTCTAGGCGGGGGGCTCCAGGTTCTGAGCTCAGAACCAGACAGGCATGGTTAAGAGGTGTGAGCCTCATCTGAGCCCCCAGCTGTGCGGACCCAGGGCAGTTCCACAACTGCTCTGAGCCTGTTTCCTCTGCTACAAACACACAGGAACACTTGTTTTGCACCATGTCTGGAATGAGACCAGTCAAGTTCCAGCTCGATCACTTCCAAGCTTAGTATATGCCAGGCACTGTAATATAAGCATGTTATATGCAACCAGCCGTTCAATCTTAACCACAGCCCTCCAAGCAAGCACTAGTGTTATGTCCATTTTACTGATGAGGAAAATCTTTGCAAGATTAAGACTTTCCCCCAAATTGCACACTGGTAAGGGGCAGAGCAGAAACTCAAACCCCGGTCCTTTTGCTCTAAAGTTGGTGCTTCACCCAGGACACCACACAGAGGCAAAACCACAGAAAGAAAAACCTGCAAACATAGGCTATAGCCCCGCAGTGGCTTACCAAGCGCCAAGCACTATGCTAGGTACTCTCAACACAGTATCTCTCACCTCCCAGCAACGCTGCCAGTGGGAGGAATATTGGCCCCATGTTACAGATGAAGCAAGTGAAGCCGGCGTCATGCCCCTGGGCTAGCTTGAAATTGGAGGAGCTGGGGGCGCAGTCCAAGGCCAGCAGCCTCTAGAACAGTGGTTCTCAACCTTCCTAATGCCGCGACCCCTTAATACAGTTCCTCATGTTGTGGTGACCCCCAACCATAAAATTATTTTCGTTGCTACTTCATAACTCTAATTTTGCTACTGTTATGAATCGTAATGTAAATATCTGATATGCAGGATGGATTTTCATTGTTACAAATTGAACATAAACTATAGTGATTAATCACTAAAACAATATATAATTATGTATGTGTTTCCCGATGGTCTTAGGCGACCCCAAAGGGGTCGCGACCCCCAGGTTGAGAACCGCTGTTCTAGAAGCTGCCTCCTAGTCTCTGTGCTACTCTGGGAGGAGATGAGCCCCAAAGTGGGCTCCTGAAGCAGATGCCCAGGATGGAACTGCTGGACCCATAACCTTTAGAAATGGCTGTGGTTCATTTGTGAGCGTGATCTTCACAACTCTGGAGTAAACGAGGCTGTGTCTTAGCCACCTTCACACGGCCCTCTGCTTGCCTGAAAACTCTATGGCACGATCCCGTAGCCCAGAGAATTGTTAAGTAACAGCCTGGGAGAAGCCGAGGGCAAAGCGCTGCTCTGTGTGCTGAGCGGCTGGGTGTTACGCCATCCTCTTAATTGGCCTGCCTGGTGGGAATGTTTGTCCCGATGCATCAAAGCTTGAAGCCGAGACACAGCACCCAAAGCCATGGAGGCCACATTCGTCCTGCATCTCCCATCTCTGATTAAGAAACCGGGGGCACAGGCCAAATTGCATGATGTATTCCTCACACATCACACCATAAATTTACCCCCGAGGGCCGGGCACTGCCGGTCCCGCCTGTGTCAGCACGCTACCTCGCAGCCTCAGGACCATAACATAGTGTTCTAGGGGGAGGCTGAAATTAATGAAACTCTGGCTGACATTTTGAGCACGCACACACATATCTCAAGATTATCCCACAAGTATATTTCTTGTGGAGAGAGTAGTTTTTCCATATTTAAAGGTGGCATTAACCTTCAATAGTCTATCACTTGCTTTAATCCTTTCCACCTGTAAATATTTCAGATAAAAATATCCCATTGGCTGTGCCTGTGTCTTACGAATGCAACTTGTGTCTGGACTTGGGGGAGAGGAGAAGTTGAACTTTTTCACTTGCAAATATCCATCAAAACTGGAGGCAGAGAGGTTGGTGGAGAGAGCGTGGGGTTTGGGGTCTGCAAGGCCTGGGCTCCAATACCAGCTTCTTCGTGACTAGCCCAGGGACTTTGGGAAAGTTGCTTAGCAGGTCATCCCCTACAGGTGTGGAGTTTCTGCCGGGCAAAAGAGGCCTTTGTGATATTCATCTGTCCAAAGGGGCTGCATGAATATAGTTCATCTGCCTGAGGGTGAGCCTTTTACTACCTACACCGCCACAAGCGTGAATTGCAGCCCTATCGCCTGTCTTCACAAAGCTCATCAGCCTCTTTCAGAAAATCAAGAGTGTACCTTCCTTTGAGGTCCTGAGCTGGGGACATGCTCTGGGTATGAGCTCAGTCCCACACTCCTATCATGCAAAAGAGGCCCAGAGCGTTCATGGTACCTGGTCAAGGGTCAAGAACCCTGGTCAAGAACCAGGTTTGCAAAATGGCAGACTGTGAGCAAGAACCACTCCACATGTGTATTTGATTTGGCACACACAGGATTTTAAAAACTTCTGAGCCAAACTTTAAAAATTGTAAAAATCAGGAGATTAAAACAACTTTAGAAGTCAGGAGATTTTTTTTCCCCCCCATAAAAACTATACTTCTAGTTCCTCTTGATGAATCCATTCGGTCTGGGCACCCAGATGGCATTCCCAGAAAGCACAAAATATCAGGACTGTGGGCAGATGTGTCCTCCAGACAGGCAAGCCCCCCACAGGGCCCAGGGGCCCCAGCTCTCAGCCCTCAGATGTGCAGCCACACCCACCAGCGCACCCAAGGTCCTCCTCCACTTCTGCTCCTGTAGCCACTGCCCTATGAGACTTCTAGACTCTGGCTTCTCAGGGTGTGGCCTGTGGACCAGCAGCACCTGGGAGTGAGTTCAAAATGTAGCATCTCAGGCTCCAGTCCAGACCTACTGAGTCAGCATCTCCATTTTAACAAGATCCCTCCATGATCTCTACACGTATGAAGGCTTGAGATGCCCTGGTCTAGGATGAGGGTGCCGATCTACGGCCTGCCAAACCCAGCCAGCTGCCTGCTTTTGTAAATGAAGTTTTACTGGTGCTCAGCCTCGCCCATTTGTTCCTGTTTCTCCATATCTATGCTAAGTAGGTGCCTGGCTGCTTTCACTTACAATGGCTGCAGTTGGGACAGGCCCTCAGGCCTGAAATATTGACTATCTGGCTCTTTATGGGAAAAAAAATTTGGTAACTCCTGGTCATGTTTTAACACAATATTTTCATTGGGGTTCAATAGGACATTCCAAGTGCTCGAGACCCACCCCGGGATGGAGCACTCAGGAGCCTTTGTTCACACACACAGACGAGTTTTGCTTCCCCCAGTTTTTTCTTTATTTGGGACTCTTAATTCTCAGCTCTTAGAGAGCCCACGGAGCCACATCCATGATGACAGCCTCTTCCATCTGGACATCCCACCTCATCTTCCCCTCTCTCTCAGCTCCCTTTTTTGCCCCTCCCCCAGGGCTTCCCTGCATGTTACTCCTTCAGCTTGTGAAGTCCAGTTTCCTCCTGGGCGATCTGGGCAGGTAGAACACTAGGCAAGCCAGAAGGTGGGGAGGGGCAGGGCTCCCAGCATAGAACTTCTGAGATAACGGGCCTTCTACTCTAGATGCACAGCACTCTGCACCAGCACTTTGTGAAAGAACGACTATCTCCTGCCATCCAACCAGTGGGGGCTATCCCTGAGAGCAGCAGGGGCGGGGGGAGGGGGGGGAGGACAGATCACCCTGCAGCTCCAGTGAAGCGCTGGCCCACAGGTGACACTTGGTGAAGGTACCCAGTGGGTCCTCTTCACCAGTGGCATCTTGCTGTACTTCTTTACGTCTCCAGAGGTAGAAAACCCTGGGAAATCCTGCAGAGTGAAATCATTTTTGAGCCAAAAAACTGTCGAGAGCCACACACAATTTCCATATGCGGGGATGATGAATTTTCAACTGACCAGTCAACAAAGACTCTTCATCTTCAAAGAGGAATTCAGCATTTCAGAAGGGGTGCCAGCCGGCAAGGTGTTCACCACATGGGGCGTCCACAGGGACTGGGAACTTCAGGTGGGCCTTGGGGCCTGCACAGAGGGGCTGGTGTGTCAGGCACGGTCCCAAAGCTTCCCTTACAGAGAAGACTGGAAGCTTCTGAGGCCACCAGACATCACACAGGTTTTTAGTGTCTGAGCTGGGGGTGGGACCCAGACCTGCCTTTCCACCCCACCGATGCTGACCCCTTGCCTATTCAAATATGGTCCCGCCAGGAGATCCAGAGTCATCATGCAGATCCTTTGTAGTTTTAAACCATGAAGGGCTTTATAGTCCATTCTGGAGCTCATATCCACCTCTTTCGGGAAATGATCCTCAAGGCAGAACTGAAATACTGAAATCCCTCTCGCCGCACTCTCCACTTTCTGTTTGTTCTCTTTTCCAAAGACTCCTCAGTTGCCATTCTCTCTCTAACGTAGCGGTTCTCAACCTGTGGGTCACAACCCCTTTGGGGGTCGAACGACCCTATCACAGGGGTCGCCTAAGACCATCAGAAAACACATACATAATTACATATTGTTTTTGTGATTAGTCACTATGCTCTAATTATGTTCAATTTGTAACAATGAAATTGGGGGTCACCACAACATGAGGAACTGTATTAAAGGGTCACAGCATTAGGAAGGTTGAGAACCACTGCTCACCCCCTCAGCTCTCACTCTCCACGTTCATCATTGCAGTTTCTTTCATTTCCCCCATTAGTCCTGTTTTCCAGTCTTAAAAGCATTATCCTCAGCCATTTCCAACTTCCCTGAATCCCTGCAAACCTCCTTCCTGTCTTAAAAATTATGTAAAAAAGCATCAACTAAACATATGAATAGGACACCATGCAGGTACCCAAGCCCTTCACACCCTAGATGCAACCAGGATCCCTTTTGAAGAATATGATTGAAAGTAGTGAAAGTGGTGACCTAGAGCTGGCATTTTCTCATTTATTTGTTGTGTTGGAGTCAGAGGATGAGGGAGATGGTTGACAAAGACCTACTGAGAAATAATAATGATAAATTAGTTATTGTAACAGTGGTACTGAATGCTTATGATGTTCAAGTCTCTGGACTAGTTTACATATATTGTTTTTCTTCATCCTCATAACCCTGGAAGAAAGCACCATTATTATGCCTATACTAGGGGCCCGGTGCAGGAAATTCATGCACTGAGTCTGTGTGTGGGGGGAGTGTCCCTCAGCCCAGCCTGCCCCCTCTCACATACTGGGAGCCCTCAGGCGTTGACCCCCATCACCCTCCAATCGCAGGATCGGCCCCTTGCCCAGGCCTGACGCCTCTGCCAGAGGTGTCAGGCTTGGACAGGGGACCCCCATCTCCCCCCGATCACTGGCTCTGGCCCCCGCCCAGGCCTGAGGCCTCTGGCCCAGGAATCATGCCTGGGCAGGGGACCCCCATCTCCCTCTGATCGCTTGCTCCACCCCCTGCCCAAGCCTGACACCTCTGACCCAGGCTTCAGGCCTGGGCATGGGGACCATCATATCCCCCCAATCCCCAGCTCAGCCCCCTGCCCAGTCCTGATGCCTCGGCCAGAGGAGTTGACCCTCATCACCCTCCGATCACCAATTACCAGATCGGCCCCTTGACCAGGCCTGAGGCCTCCGACAGAGGTGTCAGGCCTGGGCAGGGGACCCCCAGCTCCCCGCGGTTGCAGGCTCCGCCCCTGCCCAGGCCTAACGCCTCTGGCTGAGGTGTCCGGCCCGGGCAGCGGGGACCCGCAGCTGCAGCGGCCCCGCGATCGTGGGCTCCGCTTTAGGCCCAGGCAAGGGACCCCTAGCTCCCGGGACTGCCAGCTTCGACCGTGCCCAGCTCCCATCGCTGGCTCCACCCCTACTTCCTGCTATCACTGGCCAGGGCGGCAAAGGCGCCTGATTCTCTGATCATGGCTGGGGGGCAGGGCCAAGGCGGCTCCAGGGCCTAGCTCCCCCCTGGGTTTCTGATCACTGTCAGTGGCAGGGGGCTTCTTCCTCCTTTCCCTTTCACCTCCCTGCATTGTGCCTACATATGGAAATTAACCGCCATCTTGTTGGCAGTTAATTTGCATATAGCCCTGATTAGGCAATGAAAAGGGTATCGTCGTACGCCAATTACCATTATTCTCTTTTATTAGTGTAGATTTCACATGGGAAATTGAAGCACAGAGAGATTCAGCAAGAGGCTCAGGGCCCTCTTCTAGAAATAATAGGTGATCTCCCAGAAATGTTCCCATCTTGCTACAGAAGGATGCAGAATTTTCCATGGATGCAAAAGAGACTTCTGGAAGCCTATTCAGGGAAGGGAAATCTTTATTAGCCAATGGACTCCCCATACCTAGCCAAGTGCTGGCACACAGCACATTAATGGGGTAAGTATATTAATGAACTTCATTGCCAGCTTTGAACATGATGTCAAGGTTCAGTGTACAACCAGAAATGAGACCCAGCCTGGCCAGCATGGCTCAGTGGTTGAGCATTGACTCATGAACCTAGAGGTCATGGTTCAATTCCTGGTCAGGGCACATGACCAGGTTGTAAGCTCGATCCCCAGTAGAAGGCATGCAGGAGGCAACCGATCAATGCTTCTCTGTCATCATTGATGTTTCTCTCTCTCCCTCTCCCTTCCTCTCTCTGAAATCAATAAAAACATAATTTAAAAAAAAAAAACAAGTGGGATCAGGTGATAATTCTCATTCACAAAAGCATTGCTATGAAGTAAGAAAGGACTCTCTACCTTGGCTGAATGACAGAACCACCCACGAGTTTTGTGAAGGCACAGCTTTTCTGGGTTCACTTCAGGTTTCCTGAGCTGGAATTTCCCAGGGCAGCCTGTGAATCCACACTCATGACCATGCCTCTCCAGGTGACCACGACACAGAACTGATTGGTGATTCTTTCACCAGGGGAAGGGAACTTTATAGACTGTCCCCACATATGCTCCCTGCCCTCTGGCTTACCACCAGGCCGAGCCCTGAGGAGGCACCAGGAGGGGACCAGGATGTGGGAGAGTGAAGCCACAGGGACACAGGCTGCTGCTTCCTCTACCAAAGGCCACAGCATCACAGAGAGCCCCGTATCTGTCACAGCCCACTCCACAGCTGAGTCCTGGCTCCTCCCCCTTTCCCTTCAGCCTCCTGGTTCTCAGCTGTTATTAGCCTAGGACCTAGGCCTCAAGTGTGGCTCTTTCACAAAATACCACATGCGGGCGCGCAACAGTGCGATTGAAACTTTGTGGCCCATGCGCAGAAGTCAGTATTTTGTGGAAGAGCCAGTATTTTGTGGAAGAGCCACACTCAAGAGGCCAAAGAGCCGCATGTGGCTCGAGAGCCGCGGTTTGCCGAGCCGCAGATTGCCGACCACTGCACTAACCTCTTTTCAATCTCCTGACTGGCACTCCATCTACACACACACACACACACACACACACACACACACACACACACACACGGGAAGTGGTACAGAGGGGGCCCCAGGCGTTCCTTCCTAGGGAGTTTGCTTATCAGACCACACTAAGCCCTTTACCCGCCTGCTTGGATGCAGAGGCTAACAGTTGACAGGGTCTTCCTGGGCCCCAGCCAGCAGCAGCAGCCCAGACGCGATTTGTCATCCTTTGTTCCAAGTAAGAAGGGAGATCCTAACACTATCTTCTAGAGTACTGACCTGTGTTGTCATGAGCCTAGCATTAAAAACCATATTAAAATGAAAACCATTCCCCTCTGTGGTTTCCATGTCCAACTTATTGAAAAGCCAATCTGCTCAAGGTAGCTCTGTTCACTGACTCCCTGCCCCTTGAACGGGTGGGGCGGTGGGTGAAGGAAATATAGGAGCCTCCTGGGAACGAGGTTGGGAAGAAAGGGCCAGGCTCCCTCCAGAGGTGAGACTGAGGTTCAGTCACTTTGGCCACAACCTCAACGTTTTCTGCCGGAGCCCAGTAAATCAGCCTCTTCACTGACCACCCACACTACCGTCTGCTGAAACAGACTCGGGCCCTAAAGCAGTGATGGCGAAACTTTTGAGCTCGGCGTGTCAGCATTTTGAAAAGCCCTAACTTAACTCTGGTGCTGTGTCACATATAGAAATTTTTTGATATTTGCAACCATAGTAAAACAAATACTTATTTTTGATACTTATTTTATATATTTAAATGCCATTTAACAAAGAAAAATCAACTAAAAAAATGAGTTCACGAGTCACCTCTGACACGCGTGTCATAGGTTCACCATCACTGCCCTAAAGGAACCCAGGCTGACGAAATGCCCTCCAAATCCAGTCTAGAGTTTTGGAACCTTGGCCAACCTCTCCCATGCGCATGGCCTAACACACGGGTCTGGCTGGGTTTAGGGTTTCAGAATGGAGGTTTCGAAGCCGTCTCATTATTACTGAAGATCAGGGCTTGCTGAGAGCAATAGTGTTTTAAAGCCCCCTGAGCAGAGGGCCACAGGAGCTGTGGGGAATCTGCTGCCCTCAACTTGTACAAGGCACCAAACACAGAGCGGAGAGAAGTTCACATGCTTGGCTGAAGCTGCCCTAAGTGCAATTTGCAAAAATTAGAAGGCCAGCTCCCACAATCCCAGGGAACAGCTCACAGACGGAGCAATGATGCTCAGGTGTGACCTTTGTCCTCCTCTGTCCACCTCTGTGGCATTCTCAACTGCCAAGCAAGGAAGCCTTGGGTGACTGCTGGGTAGCTGAGGGCAGGATTGGTCCCTCAGCCCATTATCAGCTGCCCTTGGGATTACTAGCGTTCCAAGTTAGATGTAAGTTCCCCTCACTCTGTGGGCCAACTTGATCAGACTGAGACCTGAACTCCAAGTTTCTATCAAGCCCAGTTTCTGTACTGTCGCCATCTAGCCCTTCATTTCCCTGGCCACAGAAGTCCTGAGGAGAATTAGACACGGAGACTCAGGAAACACAAGCAATAACATTTAGGTGGGTGCCGGCTAGGTTTCATCTGTGCGTTTCACATTCAGTCTTCACAGCAATCCTAGTGGGCAGAGGCTGAGATTATTCTCGTTCTTCTAGTTAAGAAGGCTGCCACTGGGTTTTTTGGCAAAGTGGCATTGCTAAAAAGAAAAGACTGTGTCCTAACCAGGTGGCTCATTTGATTAGAGTGTCCTCCCATACACCAAAAGGTTGTGGGTTCGATTCCTAGTCAGGGCACCTACCTAGGTTGTGGGCTCAATCTCTGGTTTGGGTGCATACAGGAGACAACAGGTAAAGAAATCATTTCATTTCATGTATGGAAACAGGAATGAGTGTTCCTAGTCAGGGCTACCACAGATGCTCTTCTCCACCCCAGGGCTGCCTCCCACCACCAGACCCTATGCTCCCCCTACTGGAAGTGTGACGAACATCTCATGGCTGCAGGCTAAACAAGGTAGCTCAGGAAGTAAAACATGAATGAAGCCAACATCTCAAAATCCATGCTCTAAATTTTTTTAAATTGATTTTTGAGAGAGAAGAAGGAATAGGGGAAGAGAGAGAGAATCATTAAGGGGAAAATGAACATTGATCACTGCCTCCTACACCGCCCCTACCAGGGATCAAGCCTGCAACCTGAACGTGTGTCTAGACCGGGAGTCGAACTGTAAACTTCACCTCTGGTGTGAGAAATGTCTCAGGATATCCGGACAAATCTGTGCTGTCACAGCATTGCTGCTGGGACGCTGCAGGAGGTGAAGGGTCATAGCTGCGTGGCCAGGAGAAGGCACCCACCTGTGAGTCCTGTGCCCCTATGATGCCAAGAGACTTCTCCCTAGCAGACAGCACTCTTGGCTGCACCTCAATAGAAAACACCTTCTCAGAGCAGCAAACGTTTCTTCTTTGTCTTGTTTGTAGTTTTAACTGTTATATTGCTTCTCATAAAAATAAATGAAAATGAGTGTCCCAGTGTATCACTGAGCAGCACAGATGAACAACTAGGGAGAGCACTGGGGATTAGCAAGTTTATTTAGTCCATTTTCATTTAGATATAATTTATAATTCACAAAGCTATTCACCATTATAACAACTTTAAGTAATCCATTACATTGTTCTGGGCAGTGCCATCACTGAAATATATTTTTAAAGTAATTTTATTAGTCAGAGCCAAATTAGCATTTTTGGTAAACTGTCTCATATTTTATATTTTTTTTAAAAAAATAAAAACCATCACTAAACTCTCTTTTAATACATAAATGCCAACTTTGTTTGAACTGAAGCAGACCTATAAGGATTGTTTTTAAAATTAGGTAAACACGGAACACACACATTTTTGTTTATGAGTTCATTCAACAAATATGGCTTGATGCCTGTTGTGTGCCAAGCACGGCTGTAAGGAGCTGGGAATTCAGTAGTAAACAAGCCCGAGTCCCTTCCCTTGTGGAGATTATAATCCAGGGGGACAGTCAGACTAAACAAGGAAATAACTGCATAATATAACTTCAGGTGGCAAAATGCTCTGAAGGAAAATAATACAGGAAAGAGGAATAGAGAATGCTGGTAGAGAGTGTGTTTTAGACTTACCAGTTTTCTATTGCTGATAGCAAATCCCCACAACCTTGATGGCTTAAGGCAACACACATGTATCATATCCCATTATTCAAGGTCAGGAATCAAGGCCTGTGATTCTCTGCTTAAGACAAGGTTGTAGTCAAAGGGTCAGCCATGGCTGGGTTGAATCCCAGGCTTGGGGTTCTCTGCCAAACTCATGTTTGTCGGCATAATTCAGTTGCTGCGGCTGTAGAGCTCGTGGCGGCAGAAGGAAAATGTCTGCAACTGCTTCTTTGTCTCCTAAGGGCTACTCTGATTAGGACGGGCTCTCCCCGGGGAATCTCCATGTAGCGTCAAGTACTAGTAACGTATCCATGGAAATTGGATCCCACTGAATCACAGCTTTCACCTGCACAGGTCACTACACCCAGGGGTGGAGATCATAGGGGCCACCTTAGAATGTTCCCTAGGAGAGACAGGATGTTTAGGGAAGGACTTGCCATGTTGGTTACTTTTGAGCACAGACCTGGGAAAAGACTAGTGAAAAATGGAAAAGTACATGTGGGCCTGGCTTTCTGACCCACATTATATTTCTGTTGGTCAGTACTGTGATAGACACTGATCAAGTGCTTTACACCAAAGCTGAAAATAAGCCCTCTGGGCGTTCCCGTCTTACCAATGAGAAAGCTGAGGTTCCAAGGGGAACCTCAAGTGGACACAGTCAAATGTGATAAGACCAGGGTTTGAACCGAGGCGAGGAAGGAAGCTGCAGAGCAGGTCGAGGACGACAACCTGTGCTGTCACTCAGGGGACACTCAGGAGCACTCAGTGCTGGGCTTAATGCTCCATTGTCACCATTTTGTGATTCTTAACAATTTTACCTTAAAACTCGGCTTTGTAAGTGAAGTTCGAGGAGACAATGAGCAGAGGGCATGAGCAGAGGGCATGCTTGCAACGTGAGTACCTGACCTTCCCTTCACAAACAGCATTGGGGAAGCCCCATGGCCCAGAATTTCCATGAATTCATGATGGTGAGAGTTCAGTGAGACTCAACATGAGTACAAGTAAGCTTGCTCTGTCTCCCACTAAGTAAGGGGGTGCTGACAGCCCTGAGAGGCTACATCCTTTTCATTTGAACCAGTTGCCTTTTGGGGACCCTGAAAACAGCTGTCCGCATGCGGCTCCGCACAGGCATAGTAATAGGGATGGGAGTGAGAGAGCACTGAGGATTGTCCCTAGGAAACTGAAAACTTATGAGAGTCCTAAATGAATGACTTATAGCCAATGATCCTCCTCAAATAGCAGCACGTTATTCAGGTCAAGATTCTGGAAAACACTCCTCCTTGTAGACAATATAACCAAGTGCAGTCTGATATGTGGACCCAGACTTCCGTGTGGGGATGTACCTCAACTGAGAAGTTGTGAGGTTGCATGTGGTTGTCACTCTGCCACACACCAACTTGGCCACCTCCACGGCTGCCTGAAATGTCCTGCGGAGAGCTTTAAGACAGAACTTAGGGTTTGGATATACGTAACATATGTGAGATGTATTCCTGAGAGGGATAATATTTTAATCTTTATTATTCACTTATAACTTACTGAAAACACTAAAATTTGCTATTTGCCACCCACACGTACATCTAAAAGAGCTTTAAGTTCTGTACCTGGCTTTCTGTAAGTTGGATTTGAGGACATATGTGACCCTCAGTGTAAATGTCTGGGCACAAGCAAAATTTCCAGGGAGTATTTCAGACTTGCAAGGTAGTGGACCTGGTGAGACCAAAGTCACGCTCTCCAAACATTAACTGGGAACCCAGCTAATATCTGGGTTACAGATGAAACAAGCAAAGCATTCATTAAGGTAAATATGTGATATGTTAAAAGGCAAATTGGAAAACAGGCTAGGAGAGTAGGGCAGAAGGACCTAGAGGCCCAGAAGAGATGGAGGGACTCTGCTGGGCTGGTTGGGGGGCGGGGCTGTGGACAGACCCTATGAAGGTGGACCCACCCCCACGCTCAGAAACCCTCTGTGACTCCACAGTGCTCTGTGAGGCAGGCCTGGCTATAAAGCCAAGAGTCGGAGCCCTCAGAGCTCAGTTGCTTTAAGCAGCGTTGTTGTTCGGAAAATGGAACTCGGTCTATTTCTGAATAGCCTTCTAGAGCTTTATCTGAGCTTCGGCTCAGAATTTTTATATAATAACCTCAACCCAATTTCCATCTTGGTGTTGAGCTTATTCCTCCTCTTCATTGTTTTCTTGGGAATTCCATCCATCCCAACGTTCTGGAAAAATGAACATACCCAAAAGGTAAGGAACCCTGAGTGAGTGAGCCCCCAAAGAGTTCTTCATTGTTGTTGCCATTTCGATTCCCACATTTCTCAATGAGTTTGGCTGAGTCAGAGAGACACTGAAGATGGCACATCTGAGGAGAGAACAGAACATCGCTTCTCTAGGGGAAGACACCAGGCAGGGCTAGGGGTTGAGGGAGGACTCAGGCTTCCATCTAAATCTCACAGACCATTGGGGTGTGGTGACAGGTTTCTAGCACCAAACACAGGGATTCCCTATCCTGGATCCAGTTATTCAGAGACGTGGGAGTCTCCGTAGGACATCAGAGTTAACCAGCACTTCATCCTGAGTCATGCTGCCCTGGCAGGCATCACTTAACCAAGCCTTTCTGTTGGGCTGCTAAGCAGAGCAGTGCTGAGCTTCTGAGAGCCGCTGAGTGAGCAGAGGCTGCAGCCTGAGCACCATCAGGTTACTGGGTCCTATCTGAGGGGACAGAGATGGACTGTTGGCCTCAGATTATATGCTGACCTTGAGCAGAGGACCTCTGAGTATACCAAGTGTGGACCCCATAAACAAAGTCCTTCTTTTGAGTTTTTAAAAAAGGAAAAATTAAAAACAGTTTAAAGCTTTAAAAATGGTAAAAGGAACACAAAGTTCTATTAGGTAAAATGTATTTGGTTGGCTCAGGGAGATATTATTCTTAGATAGTAAATGTCTGAGTGTCCTAGGCGGAGGAGGAGAGAAATGAGGCCTAATCACCCACTCATTCCTTTTTGTTCTCAGCATCGGGTCAGAGCCAAGAGGAGGAGGAAAGGTGGGACACGGAGAGGTAAGGTTCTGCCTATTCCACGTGAGCTCCCCAAGGGTGACCCTTCTCTCTCCTTCCCATGAGGTACCAGGTCCACGGTCTCTGTCAGTTGGTAGATACAGCCTCTCTCATGAAACAGAGCCCTCACAGGAGAGGCTCATGGAAAGACAGGACCTGAGATATTGCTCAGATTGCCTGCTCTGCTGTCCCTGGGTAAGAAGCAGTGAGGGACCTGGGCCATGGGTGTTGCCCAGTAGATGTCGAGAGTCAGTAGTTCTGTCTCCTGACTTTAAAAAAGTACTCTGACTTCAGGATGATCAGATTCTTCTTTGTTGTGACCACTGACCCCTCTGCTTCACAGCCTGCTTTTGAGCATCAAATGTGATTATTTTATAAATGAAGCAACATACATATGGGGACCTTATTCATATTATCATTGACCATTTGATTCATCTACTAATTCTTGGGTCTTTCAGAGTCTAATATCCCAACGGTCTCCCATAAAGGGCCTCATGTGTAATGCCAATGTGCCTACCTTCATTACATGTAACTCACTCTTCTGGTTCCCAGGTTCGAGATATTATGACAGCAAGGACGACGACAGGGAGGTGATTTCTTTCCTGAAAAGGTGACTAGTCTTTCCCCATTTTTCCTGATCTCCCTTTAGCATGTTCTATGCATTTCCAGGGATTCTGTGGGGCCTTTCCTAGTCATGGGAGGGCTTGCCATAGGAATGGGAATGTGAGTGAATGCCTTGAGATGAGTGCACTGTGAAGTCATGGATGTGGAGCAATGTGAACGGCCAGCAGGCTTCAGGTGCCCCACCCTCACCAGGCCAGTAGGTCCTCTTTTCCTTGTTCTGGTCCTAGTGGCACCTTTTTACTTCCTACCTCCTGCAGCACCCTTGGACAGAATTATGACATCACCCGCTGTCGTCAACTTTTATGTCCAGACTCCTCCTGTGAGGTGTGTAACAATGCAGCCAGTGAAATCAATGGGCTTTGCTTAAAGGCTTTGGCAGCTTCTACTCCATCTGGGTCTCCTGTGGCTTCCTCAGCTCCTGTGACAGCTCAGGTGACTGAGCCATCATTCAATCAGTCCTCTGTCTTCTCAGCAGTCCCTCTAGGAGAACTCTTACCAACTCCTCTGCCTGAGCCTTCCCCACAACCTCCCTCTGTTCTCTCCTATAACCCAATGACAACCTTGGGTAATTTTCAGTCACCTTCACCACTGGGTCAAACTCTACCATCCAGTCCCATTACCCAGAATAAGGTCTGTGAAGTGAATGTCCACATACCCAGTAATGAATCAGAATGTCACACCTCGTCTGAAAATGAACACCGGGAATGCAATGTGTTGCTGAAAGAACAGGAAAGTTTGTGGGGTTTAACCTCTGTGGTTCAAAGTTCTAAGGCCCATGTTCCCAATTCCATCCATCCTGTAGAGTTTCCTCTCAGCAGTGAATTTCTAGAGAAATTTGAGCACCACCTTAGAAAGAGGCTCATCCAACACCACCAGGGCCAGCCCTGCAGGATCCATGGGTCTCTGTCACTAATGAGGCCTCTGAGCAATTGCTCAGGCATACTTGAGTCAAAGAGCAGTTCTGGCCTCTCATGGATCTCTGCGGATAAGGACCAGAGTAGTGAAAATCCAAACCTTGGATTGAGCCAACCAGGAAGCTTCTTTGAGAGGAGCTCAGAAATGTTTCAGATAGAGGAGAATGAGGGCAAGGGTGAGGGACACAGCCAAGAGAATGATCCAAAAGTTCATCTGCTGAGTGATTCAAAGACCCCCTCACATAAGGATGTGGGAGGTGGCTTTGACATGAGTCTGAATTCAGCTGATGACCTGAATTTTCCTCTCCCTGTCACAAACACCATGAGTGGTGGGGAAATTCAGATACGTTCTCTGATAGCCAACATTCAACCGCCAAAGCTGCCTGCAAGGCGAGCAGGGACCCCACAGGAGACCAAGAATAGCGGTGTGAATTCCAATCACAGAGGAGAAATACGACAGGGCGCAAATAGGGAGAAATCAGAACCTGCTTCCAGGCCCAGCATGTCTAGGGAGATAGTCAGGGCTGAGAGGCTCAAAGCTGTTCAACCAAAAACTAGTGGCATCTTGACAACCAGCAAGCCAGGAATCTCCCAAAGGATCAATGATATCGTGTGCCCTCCCCCAGAGCCTACAGGCCCCAACTCAGTAGAGCTCGGTGCAGGAGATGCACAAATGAGAATTTCCCGACCTGGAGGGCAGAGATTTCCTTCTCAGGACGCACCTTTAGAGGACAAGCTTGGGAGCAAGTCTTCCCACAGCCTAACACAGAAGGGACAGGCCACCTCAATTGAAGGCAAGGAAGATAGCCATTTCCTACCTAGACTGAAGAACTTTTTCGAGCGGATTCAACCCAACATTTTGCATAATATGCAAGAAGCCCTCCAGGAAATGGGCTTCCCCCTATCACTTACAAGAAGCAGAGGCCCAGTTCAAAGCAGAGCTGCGTTTACTGGGACAGCGCATGCCATGACAGACATGGGCAAGTTCCCAGAAGAGAAACGGGGGCGCCGGCCTGCAGTAGTTACCACCTGCCCCCAAGAGCCCCTTCCCGCCCCAGCGCAGTCGGGGAAGCCTGTGCAGAAGGGAGCAGTGCAGGCCCAGGCAGAGCCAGCGCAGAGGCGTCATTTCCAGCGCAGGGCTCCCTCCTATGATGTGACAAATGCCCTGTCCGGCCGCAAATCAGCTATCTTGGCTGGCCAGGGCTCTACCAATGCTAGACAGACCAGAAACGAAGACAGACCCCCCCAAAATGCTGTGGCATCAAAGGGTCAGCAAATATGCCAGAAGCACCCTCAATCTGTGCCCCTCAGGGGGACTCTGCCCCATCCAAGCCCCAACTGCAGGCCACAAGCTGCCAACGGGCCTCCTGCTGTTCTCACCACTGCTGGAGGCGCTGCCTTCAGAGATCAGCCTCCACGATTTAGACATGCAATGCTTCTCCAGAATTTCCAGGGGCAAACATTTCCCACCCCCAAGTAATTCCCTCCTTGTGGGGAATACTGACTTGCCTAATAAATGTTTCTGTAATAACAGTGATGTCTTCTCTGTGTCCTGTGTTGGGAGCATGGGTTTAGGGTTTCTCAGGGCTTGTGCTTAAGGGAAGAAAGGACTAAGTTCAACTCCTACTGATTGCTTCCTTGGCTTCCAAAAGTGACCATTTCTAGCTAGGTTTGGCTCAGTGGATAGAGCATCAGCCTGTGGACTGAAGGGTCCCAGGTTTGATTCCAGTCAAGGTCACATGCCCAGGTTGCAGGCTTGATCCCCAGTGGGAGGGCATGCAGGAGGCAGAAAATCAATGAGTCTCTCTCATCACAGATGTTTCTATCTCTCTCCCTCTCCTTTCCTCTCTGAAATAAATAAAAGAATATATATATTTTAAAAGTGACCATTCCCTGGAGCTCTTGTTGAGAACTAGATACCATGTGCCCTCTCCCAAAGCCCACTTCCTCCCTGATGAGGTTTGAGGAGATGGGCTCTGTCTCTTTCCTCATAGCTTAGCCTCAAGGAACATGGATAGCAGCCCACACCTTCCCCTTCAGGGAATGCTGTATGTCCTTGAAGGCAGCAGGGAAGACAGGCCTTCCACATCTGAAGAAGATCAATTCACATATATATCCTCACCTAAGACCTGAGGATATTTCTCTTTCTGGAGAGACTGGAAAGGAGGGAGGAGGGGTGGAGAAAGTAAGAGAGAGAAACATTGACTTGAGAGAAGCACATTGATTGGTTGCCTCCTGCAGGTGCCCCTACCAGGACTGGGGAGCCTGCAACTGAGGTACGTACCAGGAATCAAACCCAAGACCCTTCAGTCCATAGGCCAATGCTCTCACCACTGAGCAAAACCAGCCAGAGTGGGTTTATTTTTTCAGAAAATATCAGTGAAAAAAGAGACAGTGGCTTAATCATTATTTAGAATCAGTGATCAGAGGATCCCACAGGTGGGTGAACCCTGAATGGGAGTGTTTGGGGGGATATTGCTGCAGTGAATGTTGGGCTGGTTGAGGTAGGAGCTAGGAACAGCATAGACACTGCTCAAAAATCGTTCTTGTGGGTCACGTTAACATGTTGGGAAAGCATACTTTAACCTTGACACTGAAGTACACCTACTGGAAAGTCACCTTGGGGAAGTGGTTCCCATCTCTGGGCATTTCTTCAGGCTGAGGGATTATTTTTATTTTATTTTACTTTTTATTTTTACTTTTTGCTGAGCAAAAGCACCACTCAGCCATCAGTGGTAGCAATGTTAACCAGGCAGCCTCTTAATTCCCAGGTAAAATAAAGCTGAAAGTAAGGAAAAGATGCCTTATAGTGAAAGAGAAAGTAAGAACAAATAAAGAGGGGAAAGAATAACCTTGCTGGTGGAACAAAGGCTTATGCCTCCTCAGCCCCACATTGGATGCTGTCTTGCTCCCAGCTTCCTCTGTCACCTAAGCTCCACCTGCTGAGGCTGGTCAGAGCGCTGCACGGCACACTGATGCCTCACACCAAGAAGGCATGGTGTTAGTGGAGCTATAATAAATCTCCCCAGAACTCCTTCAGCTCATGAACCAGAGGTGTGTTCTAGACTATGCACCAGGTTTACAGATCTCTGAGGACTCACCATGGAATTCCATGGAATGTTTTTGGGGGGTGTGGTGAGGGGGAGGCAAATCTGCACACATGCACACCCTTATTACAGTGGTCTGGCGGGAAGGCAAATCCACTTGTACAGACTGAAACACAAAAATGGAATGAGCGTCCTCATGAGCACTTCAGGTAGCTTTTCCAGTAAACCTTGTGAATCCTGAGTGTAAATAGAAAAAACCAAACCAAACAAAAACCAAACAGAGCCCCCTCTCACTACCACACTAGCATCTTCTTATCTAGAGTTATGCCATTGGCCCTGCAATGTCTGAAGCTAGAGACCACAGAAAAAATGCAGAACAAAAAGGAACTAAAGGTGGAATGGGCCCCAAGGCAGGGGCCGTGAAGAGGTGAGCAGGCAGCAGAGGGTTGTAACATCCATGTGGACAAGCGGCCAATAACGCTGCCTCCCAGTTCCTACACCATCTCATCTTGGGGTCCTTTACTGCCCCTCCAGTGCAGTCACTGCCACACTGCAGACCTTATGACCAGGAACATCTCTGCCTCAGGAATAATACAGTCTGACCTTTGACCCTTTGGCCTCATCCCCTATCCTTCCAGCATAGATGCCCATTGTTAATTTTTCAATTCCAGGTCATTCATTTATCCACTCACTCCCTGTCAATCCACAAAGCTCTTGGCTTCCTCCCTTACAAAGGTAGACTTGATGGTCCATCTAGTGACTAACATTCCAAAAGCTCCACGACAATGGCCCCCCCTTCCAGTTCCCTTTAATCCTTCCTGTCTGGCAAAATTTCAACTTTGTGTTTTTTCAGAAATGTCTTCCTATAAGTAACTGATCACTACCTGATTAGATCTCACAATTGATTCTACTGGTTCCAAGGAACTACCTGGAACTCATTCATTCCACAAATAATGCTCCCATGCTTACTAACATGTGAACAAAACAAATGGAGCTCAGTTCTCTGTTTTCTTAGTCCATTCTCTTCCCAAAGCTCCTCAAATCCATGGCAAATCTCACTTTCCTCAAAATGAGGCCATCTCCACTTGCTCGACAGATGTGCTGGACCACTGTTCACAGAGGGGCAAGAAGCCACGAGATGGGGACTTTTCAACAAAACACTTAAAAAAACAACTACTTTCAGCCCTAACCAGTTTGGCTCAGTGGATAGAGTGTCAGCCTGCGGACTGAAAGGTCCCAGGTTTGATTCCAGTCAAGGGCATGTACCTTGGTTGTGGGGCAATGTTTCTAACTCTCTGTCCCTCTCCCTTCCTCTCTCTAATTTTCTATGGAAAGAGCTTTTCTTCCCAGCCTCCACGGAATGACACTGCCTTATTGAGAGAGAGCTAAATCCCCATCTCGATGGACTGATGCCCCCTTGCCAGCTATCCTTTGCCCCCTCCCTCTCCTTATGAGGTACCCAACGTCTTTTATTTTTCAAAGCTTGTTAACACAGAAATGCTTACACATGCATAAGAGCAGATAGAACATTATATCTTTCCATGTGCCCTCACCCAACTTTCACAATTATCATTTGGTATGTGTAATACATCCCATTTTTACAATCAAGTGGAAAAACCCATTGAAACATCTTGTCATCTATTTCTCAGACGTATGCTATGTGCCCATGTCCAAGCTCCCCTTTTTCTTTGGTATTCATCACGTGTGGGACACACGTATGCACCACAGATGTAAACAGCACGCAGCTTTAGAGGCTTTGGCAATCAGTTCTGATCTGCCTTGTAGTCAACCCTGAGGAGTCATTTGAGTGAATTCTCTCAACTCCATACAGAGTAAATCCAGTGCACAGTATTGCTGTTCCTTAATCACACAGTAACTATAGTAACATGCTAAATGTATAGAAGTAGAAAACTACAGAATTGGCATTGCTATATGTGTTTTCAAATATTTAGAGCAGTGGTTCTCAACCTGTGGGTCTCGACCCCTTTGGCGGTCGAATGACCCTTTCACTAGGGTCACCTAAGACCATCCTGCATATCTGATATTTGCATTATGATTCATAACAGTACCAACATTACGGTTATGAAGTAACAATGAAAATAATTTTATGGTTGTGTCACAACATGAAGAACTGTATTTAAAGGGTCAGAAGGTTGAGAACCACTCATTTAGAAGAATGTTTCCTGTTATGCATGAAAATGACTTAAATGCATATCAGCACCCTTGTTTTTCTTTCTTTCCAAAAATGCCATTAAAAGTAAAATGTTAGATGAAAAGATGCTCAATGTCACTAGCCATCAAAAAAAAAATGCACATCACAAGCACTATGAGAGAGCAACAGACACACACACAAAAAGGCTAGAATAAAAAATTCAGGTAAGTCTCACTGAGAATGTGGGGAAGGTGGAACCCTCACACATAGCTGGCGGGAATGGAAAATGGCACAGCCACTTTGACAAATAGTCTGGCCCGTCCTCAAAATGTCAAACAGAGAGTTTCCATATGACCCAGCAACTACACCTCTAAGTACACACTCATGAGAATTGAAAACACATGTCCACACCAAACTTGTAAACAAATGCTCACAGCAGTAGCATCCAGTATTCATAATACTCAAAAGGTGGAAACAGCCCACATGTCCATCAGCTGATGAATGGTAAATAAAATGTGGTTTATCCATGCAATGTCATATCTTTTGGCAATAAAATCTATGAATACATGCTATAACATGGATGAACCCTGAAAGCATTATGCTAAGTGAATAAAGCCAGTCACAAAGGATCACATGTGATTCCATTCATATGTAATGTCCCAAATAGAGAGAACTAGAGAAATAGAAAGTACATTAGTGATTGCTTAGGACTGGGGGTGGGGGAAGAAAGGGGAGGAGAGAGATGATAACTAGAGATTATAAGGTTTCTTTTTGAAGTCATGAAAATGTTTAAAAATTCAGTAGAGATGCACATATCTGTGAATATATTAAAATCATAAAATTATACACTTTAAATGAGTATGGTATGTGAACTATAAAGTTAAACAAAAGATTTAAAAAGAATAAGTACTTAAGAAGGACAAATAGGGGAAATGATAAGACAAAAGACGTCAACACGTTTCCGGGAGATGGGAATCCTGGTGAGGAGTGGTAAGCGACTAGCAGAGCAGGGGAAGTGCTGGCAAACCCATCTCAGCACAAAACCCCAGAAGGCGAATGACCTGGTGGCACCAGACAAGAAATGAAGGGTTCCATGTGGTAAATATCTTGACTTTTTGTTCTTTTATTGTTTTTTATATTATGTATAATTTTAAAAAATCTTTTATTCATTGGTGCGGGGAATTTCACTAAGTGAAAATATATGGTATGATGAATGGGTGAAGTTGGAAGTTACGTTGGAGAAATCTAAAGGGCCCTGTAGGGGTGGACAGATCTGCTGGGCTGGATCATGGGGAGATGAGTTGTAAGTTCTCCAGTAATTTGTAAAAATCCTTTTGAAAAGTTCACATGCTTTAAATGTGTAGTGGGTGCCAGGTTTCTTGCCTGGGACAGAATCAGATCATTGTTTTAAAGTTGGCATTACACACTTCTGGGGTCTGGGTATGGTGGTGGTGGTGATAACTACAGAAATCAAAGCTAGAAATCTCAAAGGTCAGGTAAAATTCAGGAAAACAATCAATGGTCCATTTTAAAAATGTATTTATTTGAAAATTAAAAGTTTCAAAAAGTTGCATGCATTGTAAAACCATAAACCTTTTATCCGGATTTACCTACTAACATTTTGGCACATTTGTGACTTTTCTCCTCTCTCGTCCATCACTGTTTCTGTCTCCTTCCTTCCCTCCCCTTTCTCCCTATGTATGAACACACACACATATATGAAAAATATCCATGCATACTTGAGTTTATGCATCCTTTATGTTCTCCAGTATTTTATTTCATTTCTTTAAAAGATTCTCTTACATACAATACAGTTAGTCCCATCAATAATTTAACATTTGGCATAAAACTTTTAATTAATGTCCCATTTATAGTCTATTTTTGTCAGTTTATTGAGTAGTCCTTTGTGGCTTTCTTAAAAACCTCCATTACAGGATTCCGTCTGCACATACTGCATTGAGTTGTCATGTGTCTTTATTCTCCGTGAGTCTGTCTCAGGTTATCAGCCTTTTCTTTTGATGGCAAGGCCATTTTTTGAAGAGCATATTCAATGTGCTATTTTCATAATGTCTTCTCACCTAGAAAAAAAATTTCGTATAGTTTATCTTGCTCAGATCTTAAAGGATGTTTTTACGGCTCTGAGTCCTATAGACCTTAAGGACAGTCAGGACCAGTCTTGCTATAAGAAAGTGATACCAGAAGGACAAAGATAGTGGAGGGATTTTTCTGAAGAGACACCTCCAGCAGTCAAGGGCGTATATGGGGCTGTTGGGGGGCTAAAAGTGCACTTTGCTTTTGGATGGAGACAATGGTGAAGCTGAGGATGCAGGAGGAGACACACAAATAGTGGAGCTGTCATTGCGGGTGAACATCCTTAGTGGGAGGGAGAGGATGGAAGACTGAGGCCAAGCCCGATTCCTCGGACTCAGAGAGGGAATGCAGGCAAGAAATGCAAGGAAATGACACGACTTCATTTCAGCAGTTTATAAGCTAAAAAAGGAAGCTGTAGTGGTTGTAACTATTCAAGGATTAGCTAGTATGGGAGAGGAAATGAATACATATACAACATCATCAAAAGATAATTATTTCAAAAGATACCATAGGAATGTTGGTGAAAAATTAAAAAGTAAAACCATTAACTTTTCATAGAAGAAGTAACCATCAGTGTGATATAAAAAAAACCCCACAGAAAACCAAAAAAAATGTACTGCTAAATATAATCACAGTCGTGCACATTAGAAGTAATGCCAATGAGAAGCCCACTTCCTAATCAAGGTGTTTGTCCTGTGTGCTGTGGGCTAGCACAACCGCTGTGTAAAATAATTAAAAAATGTTGTGAGGAGAGAAGGAATTTGGCAGAGAAGAAAAGGAACAGCAGAGGTAGACACTGTGAAAAGGACTAGGTTTGAGAATCTAGGGGCTACATAGGCTAATAGGGGCTAAATAGCCTAAATGGGATCTGGCAGAAAAAGAATTACTAAAGAATTTAGACATGTTTGCCACTGGTGCATGAGTGTGCCATGCCCTCGTCTCTCTTAGTCACGCTTTCTGTTCATTGGTACAGGCTGCTCTGCGCTCTCACGCTTTTTGGTAAATGTGGATTCTTTGGGGGGAGATATAGAGGTGGGGCTGCTGCTGAGTATATTTCTGGTTTCATACAAGTAAGCATATCTCTGGTTTCATGTAAGAACACATTATGTCCAAGGGGAAGCTGCAGTTGAGGACAGAGTAGATCTTGGGGATGTAAATCCTTGGGCACAGCAGGCTTTCAAAGGGTATTGGGGTCCAAGAGGAGATCACCAAGCAGTAAAGGGGCTTCAGGTACTATCTGGGTAAGAGGTGAAATAAATAGAAAATTTCACTAAGTTAAAATATGTGGTATGTTGAATGGGTAAAGTTGGAAGTTATGTTGGAGAAATCTAAAGAGCCCTCCCTGTAGAGATAAACAGATATCCTGGGCTGGACAATGGGGAGATGGGTTGTGAGTCTATTGTCCCTCAGTTGTCCCCTAACCCACCCTCAAGAACTTTTGAGGTCTCTGTTACAGCTCTGTGACGTGAGCCTGAAAATCTACCTTAGGCAGTGCTCTCAATGTCCAGCTGCCTAAGGTACCAAAGCACTTTTGAAGATGAAAACCATCTTCTTGGACTGAGGTGCTTTACCGTACTATGGCTGAACCGCAGCTCACATTTCTAGGTATTCCCAGCCTTGTTGTGGGATAGGGCTTCTCCTTCTGTCATTGTGCTACCTAGAAAAGAATCCATATTTCCCAATATTTTGGAAACAGGGATATCAATTAGATAAGTAAACCAGAGTCCCTGAGAGATATTAAATCCTTCTTTATACATAGATGCTTTCAATGCTATCAATTGCCCTCTAAGTGCTACTTTTGCTGAATCTTACAAACTTTAAGTTGCATTCTTATTTAGTTTAAAATTCTTTTTTTATTTGAGACTGCTTCCTTGACATATGTGTGAATAGTGTATTGTTTAATTTCCAAACATTTTAGAATATGCCAGCTATCTCTCTGTTATTTATTTCTAGTTCAATTCCATTATGATCTAAAAGCATACTTTGTGTGATTTCTATTCTTTTATATTTGTTAAGGTGTGTCTTGTAGCCCAGAATATGGTCTCTCTTGGTGAATGTTCCATGTGAGCTTAATAAGAATGTGTATTGCGTTGTTGGATGAAGTGTTCTATAAATATTACTTAGATAAAATTGATATTTCTTTTTAGTCCTTTCTTACTCAGCAGTTAGCCAAATGTAGGAAGCATTGGTAGAATGTGTTCATATCAGGAAGTGAAATAAAACAGATGAGTTAGTTTTGTGCAATGTCTTCGCTATTCTAGTAATAATAAATACATGTGTGAGCTACAAAATATGAATTGTGGAGTAAAGTACTTGATTAATTGCATGAGTTAAGTACTCTTATGGTTACATTTAAAACTGGCATTACACAACATAAAGTTGAATGAATAGTAAAAGGTGTGCTAATAATTTAAGATTTTAATTTCTCCTTATGTAGAATGACATTAAATAGAAAATAAAAAATACCATGATGAGTCAAAAGAGAAACCATAGAGGGGAAAAAAAGCTTTATATTTTATTACTTTAAAAATATCTATATTTTTATTGATTTCAGAGAGAGACAGATAAGTCAATGATGAGAGAGAATCACCAATCGCCTGCCTCCTGTATACCCCACACTGGAGATTGAGCCCACAACCCAGGCATGTGCCTAGACCAGGAATCAAACCATGACCTCCTGGTTCGTAGATCGACGCTCAGCCACTGAGCCATTTTAAATGGCATTTTCCCCTGCTTTTTGAACAAGTGTCAAAATGAATAATGTTTTCATTTTGCACTGGGCCCCACAAATGTAAATGGCCTTAGAAGGAATGTTCTAAAACTGGCATCATTAACTGCTATACTGTATCACATCCCCAAGACAAGTCCCATTTCCAAAACCACTGCGTGTACATTGGTTTGAAGGGCTGTGTTAACCACCATTACCTCTCTTACTAGGTGCTTATGAAAATTAAATGAACATGCTGAGTAACCCTTATATATCTATACTCATAGAAGGAATTATGACTCTTATCACACACACATGCCCAATGAAGGGTAAAACTGTCATTGCCTCCCAGGTTGAACCAGTCATGGGAGGAACCTGTTAGCAGGGCTGGTGGCTTGTTGATCAGCGGAGACCAGCTGCTCTCTACTTCAAGCCTGTCATGAAGAGTTCATCCAATCCACAGAGGTTTGTGGACAAGTGGATTCCTGTCAGATCAAAAGAATAGGAATGAGAGGGCTGCCCAGAAGGTTGGAGAGAAATGACAAGCACCTTACTAAGCACATTGAATCAAAATCTTCTGCCCCAAAATCCAAGTGAATACATGATGAACCCCCAGCCATACTCACCAGTTGAAAAGTTCATGTGAACTCTGGGGTTTTGTTGCAAAACATATAATCAGGACAGGTTTCAAGTTCTATAACACAGTAAGTTCTTCCCAGCCTGGTGACCACAAGCCAGACTGACATTTCTAAGTGCATTTTCATGGTAAAAGAAGGAAGGTGCTGCTTAATTGCATTAGGAGAATTGTACCACACTTCGTGGGAGAACACTGACATGCTTTGACAAGCATGAGGAAAACTTACTCCTCTCTGTGCCATGTTCATTTTATTTGGGGTCATGGTCATTGCTGTGGAGACAACATACAAAGAACTAGAGTTTATGCCCCTAATGAAAACCAAGTTGCCAGTTATTTCTTAGTAATTATCACAGCAACCACCCAGCATGTTACTATCAAACCATCCTACTTCCAGCCACAAGGATTGTAATTCTGTCCTGTATAATGCCCTTGTGACTTAGTAGTTTCCAAGAAAGGGAAGGGAGTGCAGAATGAGGGAAGACTCTAGGGTAGTTAGAGAAAGAGCAACTGGTAGAGATAACATTTATTGCTACTTCAGTGTTGTTTGTTAACCAGAAAAATAGAGAAAGAATGTGGAATAAAATTCTTCAAAGACAGTCTTTCAAAGTACATAGGACTCTGGGGAAAGTGTTTTAGGAAGGAAGTCGAAAATTATGGATGCTTCAAACAGGAAAATCATATAAATGGACATTTCCTAAAAGGGAGTGTTTAACTGTGCTTCTTGGAAGCTCAGAATCATATTTCTGTAACAGGGATAATATTTTGCGAATAGTACACTTCTAACTTTTTGGTTTCCTCTTAAATCACCTTCCTCTGCAGTCCTCCACCTCCAAGGCGGAGGCATGAGGCTTCTGGCCCCAGGGACACTGCCTAGAACAAAGAGGCCATTGATCAATTTGAATCTCAAAGCTGACTTTCTTGACCTCTTAAGCAGGAAAATCGTCTTCAAAGCCTGGCATTGTTGAGAAGGAAAGGGATTTTCTAAATTCCTTTAGCTCCCATTAGTGTATCAAGAGCCATACCTGGTGGAATAGATCCTAGAGATTTACTCTATGCCATCAGGATGGGACTCAGAGGAGTGGAAAGCTGGCTGCTTTCGCCTGAGGGGCTGGACGAAGAAGGCAAAGGGGCAGGCGGACAAGGGAAGCCAGGCGGGTCCTGAACCTTCCTCTCAAGTCCTGGAACAGGGGGGCAGCGTAGATAGACTGAGGGGAAGGCTGACAACATCAAGAGAGCAGAGACTCACTTCTTGTCACACCTCCATGGGGATTCTCCGGGGAGGCTACAAGCCTCAAGAAGTCACTGTATGGTCACTTCCAAAGTCAGGTAAAGCAAGGGGACAACAGTGGAAGCTAAAGGTGCCCAGCCTGGGGGTCTAAGGCAGCTCTCTAGGTCTCTAGGGCTCTTGGGATGGCATGTATGGGATTCCAAGGTATATGGTTTGAAGGTGGGAAGACGAAAACCATGATCAGGATAAAGAGGCCATAACAGGATCCCACATAGCCCCCTCCCCCTTTTTTTCTCTCTCTCTCCCACGAAATAACACAGAAGCCTGTTTGATCACCCTGAAACCACCTTGGGATGGAGAATGAGCCTTTACCTACAGAGGACAAGTTGTCAGCCCCAGAAAGAAACTGGATTTCTAATAAATAAAATATTTAATTTAAATGAAAACATTTAAATTGGAAGAGACTTCGATATTGTTAATTGGCGAGTAGGGGGTGTCGAAAGAAGATCAGACCAGCGTTGGGCAGGACAGAAACTATTTGATATTGCACATCTGAGTGGAGTGTGAGTGAATTTTCAAGCCTGCTACATCTTTATTCCTCGCTGCTCCTTACCATACATGTCATCTTCCTTCAAGTCAAAGCAAATTTGGTGTTTGGAAGTGTCCTCCGGGAAGCCTAGGGGCACGAGAAACTTTCTTTAATGTCCCAGAAAGGCAATAGCAATTTGAAGTTTGCAAGATATCCTCTGGAGAAGTCCTCGATGTTCACATCACTTGAATTAAAATCAAAGCTGCTGGGAGACTTGCTGAACCCCACTGTGCTCTCTGTAAAAGTGGAGGTCAGCATTCTTTGCGAGCGGGGGAGAAGAAGAGTGTTGCCAACTGTTGGGAGGAAGTGAGCGATGTGGAATGAAAAATCACAGGAGCCCTTCTCCCTTAAAAAGTCTCAACTGAACCCATGATGTGTTGAAGCAAACTACACAGACTCAGGTTTGCACAGGAAAGGAAGGCTAAGATTTGTGATAAGAGGCAGCTAGCCACAATTAGTGAGCCGGGCTCCATTCCCATCAACATCACTGCTCCCTCCACCCCTGACCTGTGCAGGGCATTGCTTATGAGGTGGTATGCAAGTGTATCTGTGGTCCAGGTAGAACGCAGGACCCTTTCAGGATGCCTAAAAGCTGAAGTTCAAGAGCAAAGCTGAATCTGGGAGACAGAGTCAGGAAAATGTTTGCACATGTTGGGTCATCTCCAAGATGCTTGTTACTGACTGCTGACTTTATTGTCATAGGCTGTTTTATCAGGGTGCCCATACTGAGAAGACACAGTGCCCTGCCTCCGCCAGCCTTTGTTGATTTTCAGCAAAGTTTCTGAAAATCACGCCTCGTACACAGAGAAGCCTGACTTCTTACAAAGCACACAGAGCTTTAGAAGCATCAGCTAAAGGTTCCCGGCAGACTTGAGCACTGAAGATTAAAGTACGACCTGGTCTGTTTTATTGCTGAACATCAGATGTTCAACAACCTAGAGACATTTAGAACAATGGTTCTCTTACCTTTCACCCACATGCCACCAAATTTCAGGCAGCGTGTAAAATTCATTTTTTGTTAAGACAGGGATGCATACTGTTTGGGTGATGTCTAGCAGATGGGGCCAAGCCAGCCACACAAGAGTCCACCTGTCAGTGAGAAAGTGTAAGAGGTGCATAGCAAGAAGCCAGTGGCCAGGGTGAACTGGGATTGGCTGGAACTGGGAGAACTTTCCTTAGGAGCGTGTAACACTGTGTGGTCGAGGTGGTCAATAATTCCATTCAAGGGCAACTCAATGCTGAAGGACAGGCAAGTAACCAGTGAAGTAACTGTGGATATAACTTATTCCCATCAGAAGTGCCGCCAAAAGTTCACAGGTTTAAGGAGCATGGACTACAAAAGGGAAGAGCTCCATGGGTTGGAAATAGAGCCTTGAGGAAGAAAGTCATGCATCCCACATACATTATTGTCATAGGCTGACAATCATTAATGTGATGGTTAATTTACATGACAGCTTGACTGTGCCATAGGGTGCCCAGGTTAAATATTATTTCTGGGTGTGTCTGTGAGAGTGTTTCCGGATGCAATTAGCATTTGAATTGATGGACTCCAAAAAGTAGTTAGCCCTCCCCAATGTTGGTGTCCTCCAATCTGTTGAGGGCCTGAATAAAAGGAAAGGTGAAGGACAGAGGAATTCACCCCTTCTCCTCCTTCCTGCCTGTCTGCTTTGGTTGGAACATGGGTCTTTCCTACCCTTGGACTGGGATTTACACTACTGGCAACCCTTGTTCTCGGGCCTCCTAACTCCAACTGAATCACATCACCCAGAGAGTTTCCAGTTTGTAGAGGGCAAGTATTGGTACTTCTCAGTCTCCACAATTGCATGAGTCAGTGTCTCATAATAAATCCAAAAGTCATGCTCAGTACATGGAGAGGCCTAACGCAATTAAAGTCATCAACTTCCATCTTTGTGCTGGGAGGGTATCAGAAATCATCTAATCCAACTGATTCATGCTTTCATCCACATTGCTTTCATCCACAGTTTGTATGTCCTACAAACTGTGCTGAAGATGTAACCTTGCCTTCACCGTGCTCTCATTTAAGACTTATTGCTGATTCTATGTCATAGAATCATAGACTCTCCTATTAGAAAGGACTTAAAAATTCACCACTTCCAGTTCTCCACAATGGATAAAAGGATTCCAACCAAAACATTTCCATCAAGAGGTCCTTGCACACTTGCTACTCAAACACTTCTAGTGACCAGGAACTCACTACCTCCTAAGGCAGCCCATTCCACCTTTGAAATTATGGATGTAAATTACTAAATTATTCTTAGGAATTACTTATGTTTTGTTAACAAAGTATAATTTAACCTTGGAAATCAGCTAAATTTTTTACTCTTCTCTGAAAAATATTATATGTGTATAGAGAAATGCACACACTGGAACAGAATCAGCCAGTATAGTACTTCTCAAATTAATAGGATTAATTAGAAGTTGATTGCACTATTGTGTGTTCACATACACACACAAGCACACATATGCACACATTTGTTACTGTGGTTCTTAAATTGTCATCAAGAATGGTTTATTTATTCAACCATTGGCTGCTCTTTTCTTTGGAAATTATTAACAGACCCAAAAGAGTTTTATGTTTTTTTAAAGCTCACCAATTTGCCTTGGGGCAGGAAAAAATATGAGTGCAATTTATCATTTTGCCAAAATAAGTAAGCCTTGATGAGGTGAGCACCCATCAATTGCTTAAGTAAGTTAAAAACGGGAATGTCAGCATAGGCTCCACGCGTTCATGGTCCAGGTACTGTGGACCCTGCCGGTTCAAAGACTCTCACCTCAGCATATAGCCAGTTCATCTACGTGCACACTTACAGATAGCTGTGTGCAGGCTTTCTGCCCAAGAGCAAATGGTTACACGGCTCCCTGGCATTCTTTAAAGATTCCATACTGTCCTTTCTACCATATTTCCCTGTTGCAAGCACACTGATTGTAAGTCAGGCCATTGTGTTAATACCACCTGCTGGTATTTTGGTGGCTCTGATACATTTAGTGGACGTGGCAGCTATAAGACGTCCCAATCTCAGAAATGGTGAGGGGTAGGTGGGGAGCATCTCTTGGTTAAGGAAATGCACTGTTTGCTTCCCTGAGCATCAGAGAAATAAACCCAGTAGTTGTTTTTTGGGGTTTTTTTCTTTCAACTAAACCATCGCAAAGAGAAATGGTTTGGGTGTGTTTTGGTGTGCTGGCGTGCTATAAGTTGCCCATTCCCTCTAGCTGTTCTCCAGCGGTCTCCCCTAGCCCCCGCCATCACCACCACCTTCTCACCAATGTTGTACATCCCCCTCGGTTAGCATCTCCTCCTGGTCATGTCTACTTCTTCAGCTTTGCCATTTCACAGTGGTGCGGAGTTTGTTCCAGGAAACCAAAATACCCAGGCCAACTCGAACCTGAAGGTGTCTCCTTGGGTTTCTTCAAGCTCCAAGGCTGGTACATGCCGAAAACCAGTTGCGTCCGGAGAGATGCGGCCCATAAATTATGGACATAAATAGTATTGGGGAAGATTGACCTTCGCACAGACAGATAAATAAGTGATAACAGCGAGACAAATAAGAACATGTAGATAAATAAGTGATCATCTCAAGAAACTTTTCTTCTCCCTAAATCAGCAACCTGAAAACTTGGAAGATCCTTATTTTCTTCATGAGAAAGCTCTCCAGCATCTCTCCGCAGACCCATCATTTACCCGGGAAAGTGGTTTAGTGAAATTGAGAATACGGACGCCCATTTTCCAAGCTTCCTTGTATACAGCCGCGTGCTTTGTGGAGGGTGATCAACACACTTTTTCTTCATGAATAAGCCCAAGGTTGAAGCTGGGGCTGCGGGTGGGGGCTTCCCTTTTCCCTGGAAGAAGTTTTGTAAGACATGTGCTTAAATCCCGAGAGGAAGTTAAGAGCAGGTCAGACGCGCTTCAGGTCACGATTTTTGCCAAAAGACTGGCAGCCCCTTCCCCAGCTTTGTTCTGCTAATTAATCCCCCCAGACACTGGCATTCACCACATGCAAATGATCACAGAAGGGAGCCTTCCCCTCCCCCTTCTATTTTTTTTTAAACATATACTTGAATTATGCTCTTCTGACATCAGCTTCCAGCCCCACGAAGGGGTTTCCAACCGCCTAATAACAAACAGATTAGAGGCCAGAGGACCATGTACTCCTCGATCCTTCCCCGCGTCCAGCTGCGAGGCCGCGCGGTGGGCGATTACAGGCAGAGACAGCCCAGGCTGCGGCTCCAACTCTGATGTTAAAATGGAAACTCGGCGTGAAGGCCTCCGGGGGGAGGGCTCGAGAGCACTCTGTTCGTTGCCCACCAGAGATGGATAATATTCCCCATTCTGTTCCTGCTGGCATCCGTTCCAAGTTGGAAAGCGGCCTTCTCTCCTAATTCGAGCTGGGGCCGGAGTGGAGCAGGCCTTCTCAGATATTATAAGCCAGTGTGAGCTCAAAAAAGAATTCACCGCTCAAGGCCAAATAGCTTCAAAGCTAATAATCCTCCAGAGGCGGTGTGCGAGTGCTACAACTGTCAATGTCAACTTACGCCATGCGTGGTGAGAGCGAAACTTCAATAATGACATCACGCAGGAGAGGGCAGAGGGCAGTGGCTGCACGGGGAAGTGCGGGGCCCTTCAGATCTTTGAAACCTGCAAGGATTTACCCGGACTAACATGTCTCCATGTAGTCATTGCAGTCTTAGGCTGCTCTGCTTAAGGATTTAACGTATTCAAAGGGTTTCGGCTGCAGCAGGATGACACGTTTTCAGGAGCTCTATTGGATTCCATTATCTTCTCCTCTCTTCTTCTGAGGATGCACCCCATCCCGGGCTGGGGCCCCCTCCTCCCGTCCCGTCTCCAGACAGGAGCCTGGCCCAGTTTAGAGTCCACACTGCCCCCCACACCCCCACCCCTTTTGTTCATGCCTGGGTTTGATTGTCAAACAGGCCTGGCCGAGCTTATGCACTTGCGTGTCAGGATACAGACCCCAGCAGACTGGAGCAAATTCCTCCAGGATTCCCCTGAGCCCTGCATAACTTCCTTAGCCAGCCCTGCAGTGGAAGGAACGCAGGTTCCTGTTAGAATACACCCAGAGATATATGCGGTCACGGTCACAGATCAAAAGAATAAACTTCACAGAATCCTAAGGGAGGATGGAGAGGGGGAAATGCTCTGGGCGGGAGTGGAAGGTCAAGGCCCACGAGGACAAAGCAATTCAACTCTGTCTGTGGTTGCAGGCCATACATGGAGCTACAGGAACTCATCAACCATGAACCTGTTTGCCAGGCACCACCGTGACTTCAGGAAAGCCCACGCCAAAGAAGGTTCACCCCGGAAGGGAAACTGCCCTGAGGAGGTTGGCAGCATAAGGAATGTAGGTGTGTGCTCCCCAGTGGCAGGGTGTATAGCGCCTCCTCTGAACCACCATGTGGTCTGGTCTACCAGAATGTGCTGGCAATACTGGGTCAGCCAGGCCAGTGTCGGAGGTCCTGGAGTGTAATGGCAGACACAGAGTCCAAATCAAACAGACCAGTCTTGGTCTGACTAGCCGTGCACCCTTGATAAGAGTCTGTATCTCTCTGAATGTTTTTTCCTCCTGATCTGAAAAGTGGGGATAATACCTCACAGGGTCAGGGTTATGTGAATATTACATAAAATAGCAACATCTAGACTGCCCAGCCGGTGTGGCTCACTGGTTGAGCATCGACCTATGAGCCAGGAGGTCACAGTTCCATTCACAGCACGTGCACGGGTTGGGGGCTGGACCCCCAGTGTGGGGAGTGCAGGAGGCAGTCGATCAATGATTCTCTCTCATCACTGATGTTGTGTTTTTTCTCTTTCTCTCTCCCTCTCCCCTCCTCTCTGAAATAAATAAAAAATATATTTAAAAAATTGTATCTGGTCCCAGTCAATGTTCAATAAATGATAGCTGTCACTATGATGATCATCCTAATTCAAATTGCTCTTTGTGCCTATATCTGAAGAAATTAAAATTACTGGAACTTGACAGAGGCATAAAAGCACTTTAGAGGAAAGAAATAAAAACTTCTACAGATTAAACTATGCAAAGCTTTCCATAATGGTTAATGGAAATACACCCAGATTGGATGTTGCAGTGTGGTCTACAGGAATGTGTCTGGAATGCCTATGGAGTCCACTCAGGAATGACCACATAGAATCTGGGACACATCCTCAAATTAATCAGTATCTGCTCTGGTCCTGACTCTATAGTTTTTCCCCTCTGTTTTAAACTTTTGTTTTATGTCAACCTGATTCAAACACAATCTACGCTCAACAAAATGCACACATTTTAGGTACGCAGTTTTGATGAGTTTGGACAAATATGTTCACTCATGTAGCCAAGACAATCAAGGTAATGAACATTACCCACACCAGAAAGCGCCCCTTTCTAAGTCCATACCCACCTCAGCCCCGGCCCCAGGCAACCACTGTTCTGCTTTCTGTCACTATAGATTAGATTTGCCTGTTCTTGGTCTTTAAATAAATTAAATCAAACAGTGTGTATTCTTTCATGTCTGGCTTCTTTTGCTCAGCGTAATGTTTTTAAGATTCATTGTTTTGTTGTATGCATTGGCACTTTGTTCGTTTTCGGTTGCCGAGCAGCGTTGCGTTGTATGGATGCACCACATATTGTTTATCCATTAACCCTGCTGATAAACATTTGCATTGTTTCCATTTGGGGGTTATTGTAAAGAAAGCTGCTAGAAACAGTCACATCATGTGTTTTCATTTCTCCTGGGTAAATATGTGGAAGTGCAACTCTTAATTTTAAAAGAAGCTGCCAGGCAGTGCTCCAAGGCGGTTGTGCCACATGACATCCCCACTCTCACTGTGGCTCCACATCCTGGCCACGACAGGGGTCTCAAGGGAGGTGGCCGGGGGAGGGTTTCCCGGGCTGGAGAGGAATATCTTATCACTGACAGTGTTTAGAATTGCTGAGCATGGTGATAATAAAAAGCAGACCGGCTTTGCGTGGCTTTGTTATTGTTTCTAAATTCTCTGTGGACGATGCACCCACCCCTCATTCCCTGCCCATACAGACTGCCTGCACTGCCTGCCCCTCGTACAAAACTGCTCGTCGACAGTTGGTGTGGCCAGTCTTTCTCATCTTAGCCGCCTCAGGGCCTGCGTGGTGGTATCTTACAGGGGTTTGAATCTGCCTTTTCCTGGTGGCTGATGGAACTGAATTTATTGGCCGTTCATACATCTCCTTAAAGTGACTGTTCAGATCTTTTGCCCATTTTTAATTGGGCTATTTGTCTTCTTATTATTGTGCAGTTGGAGTTCTTTACACATCAGTCCCTTTTCAGGTACGCCTATAGCAAATATCACCTCCCAATCTGTGGCTCCTCACGCTCCCCTTTCTGCCTCATCCACATCAGATTTCTGCTTCAGCACCAACCAAGTCCACCAAAAACATTTCTACTGCCAACACCTGAGTTGCAAAAGTCACAGGTTCCACCGTGCGACCAACCAGAAGGGGCACTCGTCTTTGCTCTTTCCTATGGTGGTTCTTGCTGCTACTGTGACTGTTATGCCCATTTAGAGACTCTGGTTTAAATAGGAAGCTCTGTCTCCTGCCCTGCATGCTGGCAGGAACACTTCCCACGGCCCCCTTCCCCACCCCCGCGCCCTTTCACCTGAGTGCCTCAGGTGGGCTTCTCCAGCGTTTTGCTCCTAAGCGTTCCCTCCTGACCTACCACCCCAGGGGCCTCGTGCTGGGCTCAGTTTTCTCCAGCACTTACCACCAGCTTTCTATGTTCACAGCTCCCACGCCTGTTCATGCGCAGTCACCTGTCCACTTCACATCCATGATGAAACCTGGAGCCCAAGTTGACTATTTTGAAGCCACTATATTTCCTTCCCCATTGAGCCACCCACCCGGGGCAGATCAGTCTTCCCAGGGAGCCAGAGAACTCTGGCTCCTCTCACAGGAGGGTGAGTAAACCACACCCAATAATGCATCATTCATTGCCAGGGTGCTGGTTTACAGAGATGCTATTCAGTAATGGCTACTGGCTGGCCAAAGAAAGGAAGAGGGATGGGAGGCCAGAGCAACTAGGACCTGCAAAAACTCGTGTGCCATTGCAGGACAATGTTAGTATCCCACTCGTGGGTAGATTGTGAGGGTTAAAAGGGAAGCTACAGAAAAGGCACTTAGGATAGTGACTGGCACCAAATAATTGCTCAATAACTGTTAGCTATTAGAGGAGGGTCCCTTTTATCTGACACTATGGACAGGTTTTGGTCAGTTAAAAGTTAGTTGAAAAGGGAAATAAGAGAAAATTATACACACCTTCAACATTTTATTTTTAACTTAAACATATAAATGTACATCTATTCACCGTTCTTTGATGTAGGTCCAAGGCCTTTCCTTTGAGTACAGGTCCCTGGATGGGCGTATCCAGCCATCTTTCCTGAGTAAACCACACCCAATAATGCATCATCTACCATTGCCAGTTTCCGTTTCTTTAAAGTGGTGGAGAACTTACACTTGCCAAGTACTCTGAAGAATCCTAGATGTGTTTAGTTTTCCCCCATCTTTAATGTGAGCTTACCCACATCTAACTCATTAGCAGTGCTTTCTAACAACCCATTGTCATTTGATCTCTTAACATATTTAACTTCGTTTGCATAGGAATAACATAACGATTCCTTTTCTTTCCACTCTCACTACACCATCTGTTTGCATAACATTTCATTAAATTACTTAATTGCAATAAGGTGGTGTTGTTGTTTTTTGTTTTTTACGTTTTTGGTTTTTTGTTTTTTTTTACAAAGACTAGCAAAGTAAGCAGGACACAGGCTTGGGAACAAAGACCCACTGACTCTTGGCAAGCACACACCTAGTGGGAGCAGAGTGCAGAGTGGAGAAGGGTATATGGGGGAAGGGCATTTTGGGGAGGAATATTCTGGGGAATGCTGCTCAGGGCTGGGCATTCTGGTGTGCTGGGAAAGAGCATACTGGAGAGGAATACTAGCCAGGGCCATTCTCTGTGCTGTGAGCACCAGTAAATAAGTTTCAGGAAGGGGCTGAGGATCAGCTGTTGGCTAGCGTTGAGGTTAAGTAGAAGCAGTTGAGAAAATGTCTGCATACCTTTGGCCTGCGTGCTCTTTGTTGTCAAACTTGGTCCTGACCTTTCGGATTACTTCCCACACCTCTGGAAAAAATTTGTGGAAAATGCCTTTGCAAGTTAGAAGACCTGGGTCCTAGTCCAGGTCCTATCACCTCCACACATCGTGACCTTGGCAATGACTCTCATCCTCATTTCCCGGAAGAAAAGCTTGCTACTCTGAAAGTGGAGTGATTCTGCCCACAGCACCCTGGAGCAGCGAATGCGATTGTGTGAGAAACGCTGTGTCCACACTACAGCACTTCTCAGTCTGTGCAGCGTCTCCAGTCATTTCAGCGATTGCCATAACCCAGATGCCAAAGGTCAGGCCATGCCACATCTGGGGGCTTTCAAATTCCAGGCGCCAGTCACTTAAGAGCAGAAAGGGCAAAGGCAGGCTCCTCTGTCAGTTTCTCTCAGCGTCTGGCTCTCGCCTCCCCCCTGCCCTTTGTGCTGCTGCCAGAGCATTGTTTATCAGCCAAGGTCCCCAGCCCAGCCCCGGCACCTCCCGGGCAGCAGCTGCCATGCTAGGCAGCACTCTGCCAGGTCAGTGTGCCTGCTCCCTGCAAACACAGCTAACCACAGCCAGACCCAGGCCTCTTCTCAGTAGGCCTCTTTCGGGGGTGAAGTTGTTCTTTGGAATGTGAAGAAGGGAACCAATGCTAAAGACTTCTACCCACCAAGAACCTACATAGATTTAAGGAGAGATCTCAGAGAGCAAGGAGTAACTGATAGGACTTTATAGTCAGAGCAGCCTTTTGGGTAAGTGGTTAGCAGCCATGTGGGGTGCTTTTGAGGGTCCCAGGGACCCTGTTTGCCTCACTCGGTGCTCTTTAAATATATATATATATTTCAGAGAGGAAGGGAGAGAGGGTGGGAGAGAGAGAGAGAGAGAAGTATGATGATGAGAGAATCATTGATTAGCTGCTTCCTGCATGCCCCACACTGGGAACTGAGCCTGCAACCCAGGCATAGGCCCTGACTGGGAATCCAATTGTGACCTCCCGGTTCATAGGCCGACGCTCAACCACTGAGCCACCCAGCCAGGCCCCACCCAGTGCTCTTCATCAACTCCCTGAGTCAAGAGATCCTACCAGTTCACAGCCATTTGTCCCTGGGAACACAAACACTCCAGGAAGGGAACACACGAAGTTGTCCCAGTCATTTCCCCTGTGATCTGAGTAACTTTGTGTTTGAGCAGAGCTAATTTTTGTCGGGTTAGGAAAGGAGAGCTTGAGGACAAGGGGAGACAGAGGAAAAAGGGGGCAATGCTTGCAGGAGAAAAGCAAAACAGCAAGAAGAGGTCCAACAGAGGCAGTCCAGGACTGGGAGGGAAGAATGCCTCAAGGTTAGCCCCGCACCTCTGCCGTGCGCCGTAGCGGTAACAGCTCACAGATGCAGAAGATGAGAACGAAACAGCTTTCTGCGTGCGTGCGTGCGTGCGTGCGTGTGATCCCACAAAAACCCGAAGATGATTTGGTATTACTTTAAGATTTTCCAAGACGAACATAACGACATTCTGAGAATTTCCCCCCATCTAAATCCAGCCCTGATTTTTTTGCCCTAAATCTGTGTTTCTTTGGCAGAAACTTGTACCAAAAGAATGACGGAGGAAAGGATCCTTCTGGGAAGGATGGGACGCAGGCCAAGCTGGGCAGGCTCCTCAGCCTCTGTGCACTCCTGCCGCAGGGGCCCTGCCAGCGACCACCCTGTGAACCATTAATGAGGGGGGCGTGTCTGAGCCCGAGAGGGGACTGAGCTCCCATCCAGGCCTCACGTGCTTGCTTTTACCCGGGTTCATGGTGGCTTGATAGGAAGAATTTTTGGTACTTTTGTTTCATTTTTGGAAAACTTCAGCCCTGCCACCCATACTGCATGGTCCGTGCAGGGGGTTTACATGAGCTTCCCGAGAGGGGAATGTCAACCCTGGTTTCCTCGGGAGGGGGGAGGGGAGCGGTGCCCCACTCACCTGGAGGCCGAGGGGTGAATCCTGCATGCTGCCTTTTAACCGCTGAGGGTCTGGGTAGACCCTGAAGACAGCGTCGCTGACACTGGTGTTGGGTCCTGATGTGGCCCTTCTGGAAGGAGTGGGCGTACCTGGCTCTGACCTGAGCTACTCTGGAGGGTCCTCCGGGGCAGGCAGAACGGAGGCGGCTTCTCCAAGTCACCTTGCAGAAGGGCAACGATCGTGACCTCCAATCCCAGTTCTGCCCAGTCCATGACCTTGAGCAAGTCACTTAATTTATGTAGGTCCCACATTTAGATGTATCTTAGACTTCATGGCAGGATTGAATGAGATCTGAGAGCAGCTCCTGGTGCAGACACCAAAGGAGGCAGCCACTCGGCTGACCTGCTGGGCCCCCCATGTCCTTGTCCCTGGAGAGCTCCGGGTGCCAGTGAATGAGGGAGGGCAGAGCAGGGCAGGGAGGCCTGCCCAGAGAAGACATTTTCGCGGAAGATTCAGAGCTTTCTGTGCTCCGTTGCCCGCCCTTCTCCCGCGGCTCCCCGGAGCCCTCATGCTCAGGGGCAGCCCCCAGAGCAGGTTTTATGACTCTGAGTGATCCACAGAGCTGCCCTAGGCTGCCCGTCGCTGCTGCAAAGGCCAGGTTGTGCTAATAGGAAGTGATGGTTGATCCCATTTAGTCGGAAATGTCCAGGAAAGCAGGATTTAAAGGAGGCTCACCTACCTACAGCCCTTCTCCCGGGAGCTCAGGCACAGGGGCGAGAAACGTGGCCTGAAATGCAGCAGGGCCTTGTGGTTTGAGGAAGAGGAGAGGAGGGGGAGGCAGGCCCTGCCACAGGCCCCGCTGGTCACAAGGATTATGCCATTTCTGTAAACCCTTTATTCAGACTGGGAAGGGGAAAGGCAGGGGGATATTTGGAGAAGATGCAAAGGACTCTCCAGAGATGGGGAGAGCAGGCACTTGGGGTCTCAGTGCTGTTCTTCTAGGACAGTGGTTCTCAACCTTCTGGCCCTTTAAAAACAGTTCCTCATGTTGTGACCCAACCATAAAATTATTTTCGTTGCTACTTCGTAACTGTAATGTTGCTACTGTTATGAATCGTAATGTAAATATCTGATATGCAGGATGGTCTTAGGCGACCCCTGTGAAAGGGTCGTCCGACCGCCAAAGGGGTTGCAACCCACAGGTTGAGAACCGCTGTTCTAGGGGCACTCATCAAGGACGGTGTGATGTCCAGACATCTGAGACCGTCCACGGCTTCGTCACCAGCATGGGGAGCACGGAATTGAACAGTGTCGCCATCACTTTGGTAGCTGACGTTGCTGATGGTGTGGCTCAGGATTTCTGGCGGCCCATCAAGGCCCTTCTGGGGTAGCTGGGCAACTTGGTGTCATTGTTCTGTCCCAGGAGAGGGAGCACTGACTTGCTCAAGGATCCCGTGCACCTGATGAGGCAGCCCCAGAGCCAGAGTCAAACTTCTACAAGGTGGTACAAGGCCAGAGTTCAAGGCAGGCTCAACTCTCTCTCCACCTACCACCTTTTGTCCAGGTTGGCTGGTGGGAATCACTTGGTTTCTCAAGGAGCAGCCCCCTGGGACCCAGGTCAGCACCTCTTGCCCGCTGATAAATCAGGCCAAGGGAAAGGGAGACCACCGTGTCAGAGCCTAGGCCACTTTACCCCAATCCCCCACTCCTGAGTCTGTCTTGTCCCCTGGGCCCTGCTTCCCAAGGCAGGGCTCACACTAGCTCCTCACATAGGGCCTGCACATCTGGGTGTGCATCTTGTTACAGAGAATTGGGTGTGCAGCACAGTCCCTGACCACAGGGACTGTTTGCCCGAGCTGGTCTTAGTCTGTTCCAGCTGCTCTAACGGAACACCATGGACCGGGTGACTTCTAAGCAACAGAATTTCCTCCTCACAGTTAGGGAGGGTGGGAGGTCACAGATCAAAGCACCAGCACGTTCGGTGTCTGGTGAGGGCCCGTCTCCTGGTTCATAAACAGCTGTGTCTCGATGTGCCCTCCCATGGCAGGCGGGGCGAGAGAGCCCTCCAGGGTCCCTTTTATAAGGGCCCTAAGCCCTTCCATGAGGCCACACCCTCACTGACCTAATCACTATGCAAAGGCCCCACCTGCAAATACTATCACATTGGGGGTTAAGACTTCAGCGTAGGATTGGGGGGGAATACATTCAGTCATTGCACTGGGCATAGCAGATCTACTAATAACTTTTGTACATTAGGACAGCGGTTGCCAACTGGTGGTCCGCGGATCACTGGTGGTCCATGAGGTCCGAAAAATTGGTGACCACTGCATTAGGACACACAGCAGGTAGGCATCTATTACCATAATACATAGCCAGGGACCAGAGTCCTACATCGGACAGACAAAAAGGATGTCAGGGGGATAGAATGGATTCAGCGAGGCCACGCCTCACCGTAGGGCTGTGGCAGAGACGGGAACAATTATCCAGGTTCCCTGCACCCAGCAGAGTGCTGGTTCCACCCCACCCATCACCCCCACAGCCCACACACAGTGAAGAGCTAACAGGGAAGGCAGCACCGAGTGATGGAAAGGGAGGCCTGAGCTTTGAAGCCGTAGGGTTCTGGGTTTGAATCCTCCTCCTGGCTCTCAGGACTGTGCAGGCTCAGCCTTCCCAGGGGCACCACAGCCCTCCCAGGGGCACCACAGCCTCCATTTCTGGAACCTTCATAGCCACCTCTGTGAAGTGGAGAGGATGGAGCCCCCTACGTTGTACCTGTGGGAAAGTGGTCAGGACAGACAGCACAGAAGGCACCCAGCAGAGTGCCCGGCCTAGAGTGGCCGCTCCAACAGCCTATTGTTCACCAGGCTGTCAATGGAGGAAAAAGCCACATCTTGCAGAAAATAAGGTTAAAAGCAGGTCTGAGTGAGAGCGATGTCAGAGCCCCGAGGAGCGAGACCTCCAGATGAAGAACGACCTTGCGCAGGGGCTCACCCGGGAGGTGCTTGGCGAGGTGAACGGCTGGCGTTTAGCTGAGCCAGGCATTCTCGGCGGCTGCCCGGCCCGCCGGCCTGGGAGCGGTGCCCTGCGTGCGGGCTGCCAGCGCTGTGCGGCGCCGCGTAATTACTTAGCCGTTTACTAGCATCGGAGACACCCAGGGTGCACTTCAGCCATCAATTAGCTCCCGCTCACGGCCCCCCTGTGAGGCCCAGTGGTACCAGGACTCCCATTTTTCAGCCAAGGAAACTAAGGTGTAAACAGGTTAAGCAACCAGCCCAAGGTCGCACCTGGAGTCAAGCGGTCACGAGGCACCGGGGCTGCGTCCTTGCTGGCTCCCCGGCCTGTCCTTAGCCCACTGGCCCATGCTGCTGCCCATAAAATCCGCCGTTTATATCTCGTCAGAACGCCAGGTAGTGCACCCGGGACATTAGGAGCTGTACAGAAAGGCCATTCAGCTGATTTCCAAGGCACTGTAGGGTTTTTAAGGAAATGTTTAACCCCTTGCTTTGAGAGGTCGGTCGGGGGCGAAGTGACCTGAGTTAGCAGTTTCTTGGCTGGGCGGCTGGGCTGCCTCCTGCCCTACAGCTGGCTTCGGGGCCTGGGCTTGCTTTGGCTCTGCTTGCTCTGGGAGGCACACATGCCGCACCATCTGGGACCACAGAGAGCATCTCTTAGGAGAGGCCGAGATGATGAACACAGAGCTTCCCCGCGGGTTCCCGCCATTGGAGGAAGAAAGGTTGCCTAAGCTTGGGAGCCTCCACAGGGGAGCCGGCAGGTGGTGGGCAGGGGGTGTACTGTTGCCTGGTGATGCACAGCCACACAGAGCCACTCCTGGTGGCACCCAACCCCAACCACACACTCCCCGACTTGCCCATGTTCCAGACCTCCTCTCTCACGAGCACAGGCCTAGCCACGTCCTGGTCTTGCCTGGCCCTTCTAAGTCACCGCCAAGTACTCCCAGCCCCCCTCTCCTGCAGCACCCCTTCTGGAAATCCAATTGCTCACCTCTCTAAGCATCTCACAAGTATTTCTGGAATTTCCATCCAGACAGCTGTGTCCCAGGCCCATCTAGACCACTGTAATAACGTCTGAATTAGGCTTATGATCACATGCCCTCTCCCCAAATCTGCCATCGCACAGTAACCAGAATGCCCTGTCCTAAACGTTGCACGCTCCTTTTAAAAACTTGTCATCCTTATTGCCTGGGGGTGAAGCCCAAGCTCTTTAACACGTCACCCAAGGCCCCGCCCTCTTCCTGCCTCCCCCACATCACATTCCCTCGTCTGCGGTGACGTTGTTTTGCTACAGCACACACACACTTGGCCTTTGCAGGCCTTTGCCTCCTGACCTCGCCGGCTGCGTCCTGCCCATCCTCCATGGCCCCCTCAGGTTAGGCGGGACTGAGTGGCTGTCCTGTGAGCATGTGGCACCCCACAGACACTGAAATGACCTGCTTGGGGGTCTCCTCCCCCATCCCCCAGGGGCAGCCACTGGGCTTCCCTCCACCGTGGCCACTGCTCAGTGCCTCAGACATGGCATAAGGCACTTAGTAACCTTTTATTAAGCTTAAAGCAGCTGTGTGATCAGACTGGAGCTATGTTTTCAATGGCTGGTAATGAGCACATACAAGGAAAGAGTGCAATGAATTCCAACTAGACTACCACCTGCTACAAAACGAGCCAGAGTGCACAACCCTGTGATAATCCAGGCAGCTCTAAATGTTCTGTTGAAATAGCAGACAAGTCACAGAACCTCTCTGAACTCCAGTTTCCTTTCTGGTAAATCAAAGGACCTGAGTGATCAATGGTTTTCAAACTGGGCTGAGCAACCCCGATGAGGGGCCTTGGGTCCTGCTGTTGGGGGGAAGGAGGCCCAGCAGATAAGGCCCTGGGTGCCCCGACTTCTGTCCTGCTTCAGACAGAGATATTCTACTCATTTATTTTGCCAGTTGGGCTTCTACATAAGATATCATTTGAACAAGATCTTGCAGCCAATGAAAGTTAAGGAAGCTACTTAACCTATGGCAGTGCCAAGTCAGATAGAACCTGGCTGTCGTTTAATGTCCCTCCAATCACCCGCGTGTGGTCTCAAAGGGTGAGGCTCCGGATGCAGCCAGGCGAGTTAAGCCAGGCACCTTCCAGTCCAGTAAGAGGGAGCTCACAGAAGCATCTCTCTTCCTGTGACCTTTGAGGATCCCCAGGGACCTCGACATCGAAAGCTACTTTGGATAGAAAAGTTCAGGCTGTCAGCTGAGGTCTGGGCTGGTGAGGCTGCTAATTGCAGAGCAGGCAGCGGGAGGAAGGCAGGGGCTCTGTGGCACTAGCAGGGCTTCTGGCAGACCCCAGTCCCAGCTCCAGCTGCACCAGCCACAGCCTTGCAGGGGCCTGGCCAGAAGGGGACTTGGAAAGACGCCAGAGCTACCCTGTTGGTCCAGAAGCCAACCAGAGTCATGTCAGTCCCCGACAGGCACCAGTCTCTTGTTCCAGGTACAAATGGGTGTGTTCGGGGTGGAGTGAGGGCTGTGGGAGCAGCACCATCTCTTCCTGGTCAGGGACCCAACCCTCCCCCTCCCGGGCATTAGGCACAGGCTCCCCATCCCCTCAGGGCCAGGTCCTTGACTCACTGAGGACCCACCACACAACCTCACTCTCGTTTCCCGGGTTTTGAAGGCACAGACTGGGGAATCAGACATGCTTGGATTTAAGCCCCAGCTTGGCCCTCTGAGACCTCTGAACCTATCTTGGGCAAGTGAATGACTCTGAGCCTCAGTTACTCTGCATAATGGGGATGAGTTATTTGAGCTGTTGTCCCTTAGTTCTCTCATACATAAAAGTAGAAATAAGCACAATACCATAAGGTAACGCATGGAAAGAAAGCGCCTAGGACATGCCTGGCTCCGATAGTGAGAGCATCAGGATGATGATCCGGGTGCTCCCTGAGTCTCTTTCTTCCTCACAGACTGTGGCCAGTGGCATGTCGCTGGGTCTCCTGTCTAGCCCCAGCCTTCAGCCCAGTGCTAGGACCCTGCAAAAATGTCTGTCCTGACTGTCATTTCTCCCCTTTTCTCTGTCCCTGCTGCCGTGCCTGCCATCCACCGGTGGCCAGGTCTGGGATGCTTTTGCAGGGTTTCCGGAGCAGCCCTCTGGAAAGGCCTCCTTGGGGGCCCTGGAGGGAGCAGCACTGGACTGAGGACCAGACACCAACCTAAACCCAATGTCAGGTTTGAGCAGTCACCTGGTGGAAGCCAGGCCACCTCTCAAGGCACCCGACAGGGACAGCCAGACCTCTGTGGTGCCTACAACCTCTGCATGCAAGACACCCAACCTGTGAGGCCTCCATCCAGAAACCTGAGGCATCTTCGCATTCTCTGCCTCCAGCCCAGCCCGAACCAGGCCTCTGAACACGTGGGGACCGCTGAGCCTTCACAGGCCACGCTGTTACACCCATCTACTACCCAGGAAGAATGTGGAAGAGGACATACACTGCTCCCAAACCCAAGGGAATGTAGGCAAAGTGGGAGAAGGGGAAACGGGCTGGTTTGGTGCCGGGGTCCAGCCCCAGCGGTCCAGGGGTTCCCAAAGGTGTGGACGGAGTCCACGAAGAATGTTTTACACGGAGACAGCATTCAGAACTCTCTAGCTCTCTTTAGTCTCCGTGGATTTTCCTGTGCCTGGCTGAGGCCACAGAGAAAGATCCCAAGGCAATCTGAGCCTTTATTTTATAGTCAGAGGTAAACAAGGTAGCGGTTACCAAAGTTACACTGTTCTTGTGAGTTTCACTTGTTTTTGTTCTTGCTGTAACTTCCCTCAGCCCATTAGCTTCCCAGGTGAGATCTAGGGAGGGTCAAGCCTAATTATGCTAAGAGGACTGTGCCCTCTAAGCTGGGATTTGTTTGTGACTTTGCCAACAGGTCAGTCCGAGGCTTAACCCTATATCGGCTCCCCACAGTTTGGAAAGATGGCACTGTGAGTTGTCAGTCTCCTTTGACTAGGAGGGACGCCACCTGGAAAATAAAGCAAAATAAACATTTCACAGAGCTGTCTCTCACTCTCAAGGACTTTTCTAGGTTTGGGATCTCCAGCTCATTAAAAAGGGGCTGCCATGTGCCTGCCCTCACCAGCAGCACCCAGGCAGGTGCTATGTGTCCTGCTCACCTTGGTAGGCTGTGCTCTGAGTGTCTGGGCTGGTAAATCTGATAACTGCAAGGTGAGTAGGAAGGAAGGGCAGGGCTGTGTGGCTCCCGATGAGATGCTGCCAGCTGCCCTCTAAGAATTCCAGAGCCTTTTCCTTGGCTTCCTGTGGGTCAAGAAAAACCTCGGGCCCTAACCAGTTTGGCTCAATGGATAGAGCGTCGGCCTGTGGACTCAAGGGACCCAGGTTCGATTCCTGTCAAGGGCATGTACCTTGGTTTCAGGCACATACCCAGTAGGGAGTGTGCAGGAGGCAGCTGATCGATGTTTCTTTCTCATCGATGTTTCTAACTCTATCCCTCTCCCTTCCTCTCTGTAAAAAATCAATAAAATATATTAAAAAGAAAAACCTCGGGCTGGGCTCTCGGTCCAGGTGCTGCATCCTACCCTGACGTGTAGCTTCCCTGTTGGTAGCGTGGGTGGCCGAAGCCCCAGGTACCTGCAGGGCCCCGCCCCCAGAGCCCACAGACGCTCCCGAGCTTATGCAGACCCTGAGCACGGCCTTTCCCAGGTCCCCTTTGAAAACGCACCTGTCATCTTTACTAAGCTTTTCCATGAGCCAGGTGGCACGCAAAGACCATGGGATGCAGAGCTGCGCCTCTATGTTACTTGACGTGGTTATGGTCCAAAGGCTGAGGAAGGACAGGGGCGGGGGCACAGACAGCTGCTGACAGAAGGAGCCAGCCTGGTTCAGCCCAGAGGGCCCTTGGGTGGAAGCCTTGACCGCTACGTGCCCATCGCAGAGCTTCTGATACATTAATAAATAAGAAAGACCGAAGCAGAGTTTCAAAAACCGCTGTATTTTTGCATTTACTTTTAAGAAATTAACACTTTGGACACATGCGTACAAAGACAATACAGCGTAATTATGTAGTTTGCAATGCAATTACAGGATTTATTTTTAAAATTACATATTGATTGATAGGGCACTGTAGTGAGCATAATATAGTAAGTGGGGTGTAACTCTAAAGTAGCATAATGAACGTCCTGCCTGTGCAGCTCTACAGTCGCATTAACAATTTTGTAGACACTATTCAGGTCTGGAGCTGAGGCCCTCTCTGACAGGCCCTGTGGTGGGGAGAGGATGCTGGCTGACAGTGGCATGTGGACGTAATGAGGTTAGAAGGACACCTGGCAGGGGCAGGTTCCCCATCGTCACCCCCTCGGAAATCCCCCCACACATCCCGGGTTAGTCAGGCCTGCCTCCTCCACTGCCCCGGCTGTGTGATTTGGGCAAGCTGACACAGTGAAGGCGTTAGGCCAGGTGTGGGTTTGCACCTGGTCCGGGCACCTGGGGCCTCAGCGTCTGAGGTCTCAGACCAGCCCTCTAGTTCTCCTCTAGTCCCACAACCCAGCTCCCTTTTCCAGTTTGGGAAAGCCTCTCTGTGCCCTGGGTTTCCCAAACCGGAAATAATAATAGTCTATGATTGTACCCTATATTAGAGTTGCTGTAAGCAGCGGATGACATAGTACAGAAGAGTGTCTGGAACCACACCTGGCAATAGTTACGATTACTCGGCTTAGCTGTTAGTGGGCATGCGGGCCTATTATTGCCAAATCTCACTTTGTTAAGAGAAACCAAAAATCCTGGATTTGAATGTGGGTTTTTGATTTTTGAAACATTCCCTGTGTTTCAAGCGCTGTGCAGGTTAAGCAAAATACGTCTGCCCTAGGAAGGGCCCACATCTGGTCCCCTGCCTTAGGTTTCAGTCCAGTCTCCCCCCTCCCCCACCCCCCGGCAGTAATTGGGGCCCCCACCGCTCCCGCCTGCCTCACCTCAGCATGTGTGTGCAGGAGAAAGGACCCCGTGGGGAAGGAGGGTGGTCGGGGAGAAGGAAATGGAAAGCCCATGCATCTGGGTGGCGGTTTCTCCTGCTCGAAATGTTGATCGGCCAGCGCCGGTGATGTATGGCGCTCGTTTCTGCAGGTAATTGTTTAAATGTTATAGCGGCTTTAACATGTCGTCTGTTAAAACGTATTGGTGAGACAGCCATTCCAAACTTGTAATGTGGGTAATATTTAGATGATTTACTAGGTGAGCTGCAGTTTCTGATTCAATCAGAGGGGCATTTGATTCAATAGGTGATGCATCTAATCCGACTGGGAGCCCATCGAATCCAGAGGTATGTGTTTGATTCACGGGCTGATGTGCCTGATTTAGAAGGTGATGGATCTAGTCCACGCTGAAGGGTTCCAATTCCCCCACGCCAGGTATTTGCTTCAGTGTGTGATGTATGAGTTTTAATAATAAGACATGCTCTGGGGATGGTGAGGGCACCGCTTCTCCCGCTGCCTGGCATGTCTGTGGCTGCCGCCTGCTTCCCGCAGAGCGGGTCTGGGCCTCTAGGACCATGGGCACACAGCCCTGTTCCCCAAGTGTCACCTGAGCGTCCAGCTGTCCCATCACTGCATTCTTCTAAGACCCATGGATGGTCTCCGTCTCTCTGTCTAATTGTCTAAAGCTCCATAGTCACAGCCACTGTGCTGAGAGCCTGGCTCCTTGTACGTTGGGGGGGGGGGGGGTCTCCTGGGACCCTCCTCCCAGTAGGTTCTGCTGTGGTCTAGGAACCTCCTGGACCCTCACCTGACACTTCATGGGGTCCCAGGACACCCCTTCCTGGGCCAGGCACAGATTGTAATCAACATTCCAGGGGTTGATTTTCATGCTCCCACAGAGCAGGTAGGAAAGGGTGCCCCTCTCTCATCACCTTTCCCCCTAATGTGTTGGGACCAGCACCTTCCTCCCAACACTTGTCACATAACTTTTGCTCTGACAGGGAGGTCTCCTCTTCACCCTGCTGTCCCCGGCATCTGGCTCAGCACCTGGCAGATGGCAGACATGCAACCTTGGAGGGGCAGGGAGAGTGAATCATTAATGACAGTAAGTCAGGCTGATGGAGCTCCAAGCATTTCTGTGTGTTTAGGTGTAGAGCCCTGAGGCATGACAGGTGTCATCTCTTTATCTCTTATATAATCCTCTCAACAAATCATATGTGGCAAGAGTTAACATTACTTCCACTTGTACAGATGGGAAACTGAGGCTCGGTGAGGTTAAATGATTTCCTCAGGGTTACCCATTAGCAGAATTGGATTTGGCTCTACATCTCTCAGACCCCAAAGCCAAATTTTTAATTTCCACATCACTACCTGTCCTCCATCCTGGCCCAAGACAGGGTGGGGGGGGGGCAATTAGGGGGACAAAAGCTCGACACAAGGCAGAATGACCTGGTTGGTAAACTGAGGCGCAAAGGGGCATTAGAGGAAAGAGTAATCAGGGAAGGCTTCCTGGAGGAGGTATTTGCCTTCACCCTGGAAGAAGAGAAGAGAAATGGAGCCATCAGCTGTGCTGATGCCCATCGTCAGCTGCTCTTGGCTAGGCGCTCTGGTCCTCAGGATGCCCCCAAGCACAGGGAAGTCGATGAGGCTGAGTCCGTGACAGCTGATCTTTTGGGTGACTGTTCCCTGACCAGGAACTCTGCGTGATCAGAAAGCTGGGCCTGGGCCAGCCCCACAGACAGGAGCAAGCAGTGATCTATCCCCACCACCTTCCAGGAGGGAGAAATGCAACATTGAGCCGAAGCTCAAGTGAGTCCTGGATATTCCCATGACAACAAGAGTGTCTAGATCCCACTTCTCTTGCTCCCCTTCCAGCACTTAATCCACAATTTCCCCTCACTCATTCCTGTCAGGTCTTGCGTCCCCAGGTCCCTGGTGCCCCTTTGGGCGTGGGGAGAGGGCGGGGCATTATAAGATGCATTGTCCGAGAGTGGAGTTTCTGGAAGAGACCTTGCTGTGTTCAAGCTGCCCCTTCCCAGGCCTCCAGCAGGACCAGCCTGAGGACAGTGTCACGGGGCAGAGGGGGCTGAGACAGGATCTGCTTCGAAGTGACCTCGACTGCCTCCCTGTCCCAGGCCCACAACGCCCGTCCTCCCAAATCTGCTCTTCAGAGCGGGGCCCAGGAACATGCACGGTAATTCCACTTGGCCGACACAGTGAAGGCGTTAGGCCAGGTGTGGGTTTGCACCTGGTCCGGGCACCTGGGGCCTCAGCGTCTGAGGTCTCAGACCAGCCCTCTCGTTCTCCTCTAGTCCCACAACCCAGCTCCCTGAACCTTCCACCTCTGTTCTCTCCACCCAAGACCCCAAGCCAGTAAACCTCACCAGTAACAGCAGCCTATGGGGAGAGGGGCACCACAGGCATAGGAGACTGTGGTCAGGGGGTCAACGTGTCAGCGCTCAGCCCAAGAGGCCAGGGAGACAGGCTGTTCTTCCCTCCCTGAGAAACAAGACTTGCCTGGCCACTTGCTGGGTGCCAGATACTTCCACATTCTTCGTCCCAGCTGATCCCCTCAGCCCTGAATCCTCTCCCCATTTTACAGAGAGAAAAATTGAGGCTGGGAGCGGTTAGTGTGCTTACCCAGGCTCATATATCAAGCATGGGAAGAATGAAGGAGAGATATCTGCCAGCCCCAAGGTTTCCCAGCCCTCTCTTTCTAAGTGTCTCTCTGTCTCTGTTCCTCTTTGTCCCTCTCTAATGGTCTCTAAGATCACCCCTCAGCCCATCCCCTTCTCTAAGGCCATCAGGCGACATGACAGGCTAGTGTGGGAGGTATTTGGATCACGTACATCTTTGTGTCCTCCGATCGCACCACCCAGGCAGAGGCCAACTCCAGCATGAGGTTGGTGAGGGGCCAGACAGGCTGATTCCTTGGAGGCTCAATGCAGAACAGCTGCCTGTCCCACTCCTGCGGCTCCCGGAGGCCACAGTGGCCCTGACTGCACGCATTTTCCCAGGCTGCGGCCGCTAGTGGGGGGTCCTCAGCCACAGACAAAGGAAGAGCTCAGCCTTGCAAATGGCTTTGAAAATGGGGCCGTGGGGATTCCACTTGGCTGACACACCCTGTCCTGGCCCCGGCTTCATCCCCAGAGGCGTCCCCCAGCCCCTGCAGGCCAGCTGTGTCTCCCACCACCGCCCACACCAAAGCCCTGACCACACGGAAGTGGCTGCTCAGTCCAGAATTCCCCATCACACCCCTTCCCACGCAGGGAGGGGCAGAAGGCAGGGACAGTGGCAGCAGGGCTGTGGGGGTGACTCACCACCAGCATCAGACATCGGTCACAGGCCCTTTCTGGGAGCCTGCCGTGGGCCAAGCCCTGCCTGAGCCTAGCAGGGGGTTCACCGGAGACTCTCCTGTCATTTCCAGCTCAGAGGAGACATCAAGTCTGAGACAGAGGGCGTTAGTGCCCCTCTGTACTAGAGGGGTGACAGACCATCTATGTGGAACTCTCTAAGGGGTGACCGCAAGAGACACAGTGAGCTTGCCCAGCAATATTCCAGTTGGGTGCCCCTGGGGACCCATGGAGACGTGCCCAAGAATGTGCAGGCAGACGGCTTTGGGGACATCACTGTCCGCCCCTCTGTGTTAGGCATTCTTTCCTGAAACGGCTGTGTCTGAGCAGACACTGGTGGTTTCCAGTTTTCCCACAGAACCAATCAGGTCCCAGCCAGAATCTGGCTGTGGCGCATCTCCTGGGTGTAGAGTCCGCAGGCACCACGAGAGATGCGGAAGTGCATGGAGAGTCCAGTGCACACACAGCCAGGGGTCGTTTGCATGAGTGGCAAGCCCCCAAAACTGCGAGTCTCCCACCCACCTACCTGCCTATCTTGAGATGAGAAAGTAGATGTTTCCAGAATACACTAACTTCTTCTTTTTTTTTTTTCCACGAAGTTCTGATTTAACTGTTTGGTTTTGCCAAATTACATTGTATAGTGGCTGTTTTTTGTAAATTAAGTGACCCAAATCTCGAGCTTCAGGGTTTTGATGAAAACTGTTTAAAGCAGACCATTTTCAAGACATCAGAAATTATATCCCTCATAGCTACTTAAACTTGCAATGAAAAAATTTGGCATGTCAATCTGAAATGCTTTGTATTAAAAACACTTAAAATGCTTTAAAATGCTCATAAGTTTTCAGGAGGTAGTCAAACAAAGAAGTCTGAAAACCACCCCCTTAGTTCACCCACTTCTCTGGACACAGAAGGAGGGGTGATCAGAACAGACTGAGGGAGAAGGTCCTTGGATGAGTCAGGATCGCTCTGATCCGCTCACTCCTGGGGCAGGGAGAGGGCTCCCCAGCTCCAGGCAGACCAGGGGACCTCAAGAGCACCGCGCGTATAGAACAGGCGTGTTGCCCAAGAGGAGAGAGCGACCTCACCCTTCTGGCTAGAAGTGTGAGCCCTGGTGACTCCAATAACTGGAGCGTCTCAGGAAGGGAGCCCTTGAGAGAGCCCGACATGAAACACTGGGGCGGGGGACACCAGGCTCACACCTGAAGCTTGTCTGAGAATCTGGAGGTGAGGGGCTGGGTAAGGACAGCATGAGAAGGCGACAATGAGGACAAGCTGCGTTCCACGGAAGGCAGGCCATTTTCTGGGCCATTGGATCTACAGAAGGCAACACATTGGATTTTGTCTCCCAAAGGTCTCCAGCCAAGCAGACTTCCTGCCAGGGCCAAGGCACCCCAGCCGAAGGAGGGTGGAGGTGACCCACAGGATGCAGAGGTTGAAAGGGGCAGGTCATAAGCTGTAAGCTAGAGATTGCGTCTCCCATGCATAGCAGGGGATCCCTAGGAGAACCCACAAAGGCTCACCACAAGAAAATGAGCCAGTGTTTGTATGGGTGCCACAGTTGGGGCCCCAGTGACAGATGACAACAGACAAGGCAAGAAGGACCTTCCCTGCTCTTGGTCACACCTCTCCCCCTGCTCCAACCCCAAGGAGCCAGCGCTGTAGTGATTAGAGAAGGAGAGCAAAGGACACCCAGTGAAGACCCCAAACACAGCCCGTTCCCCTGAGCTGGGCTGAGCTGGGAACAGGGGGAGACCTTCAGCTGGGTGAGAGGGTGACGCTGTGAGATTGCACTAGACTGGACTTTTTAGTACACATTTTGAAGTTCCTAGTACTGGAAAGTGATGATGAAATCTACCAAAGCTGAGGCATTTCCTAGGGCAGAGGAAGGACAGGCAGTGATGAAACTGCACAGACTTATGTTTTAATTATCGCTTTGTCCCTTAGCTCCACGTAGAGTCGGACCTTACAAGGCAATTAGAGGGGGCAGGTCAGGGCCTGGCTGCTCATGGTTGGGCTCCAGAGAAAGCACCATGGAGACAACCAGATGTCAACCAGAGGAGCAGGCCTGCTGGTAGCTCTAGAGGAAATGATGGTGTGGCAGCGAGGACGTCGCCAGCAGAGCACCATCGTTTACTGAACAGCACAGGGAGTCAGACACCAAGGCACAGGGAGTCAGACACCAAGGGGAGCAAGAACTTCCTCCCACGGTGTCCCTGCCCTCAAGCATCCTCCAGTTTAGCGGGGGCGTAACCATAAATCTCAGGGAGGTGAGTAACCATAAGTCTCAGGGGGGTGAGTAACCATAAGTCTCAGGGGACTGTCCGTGGCCTGTGCCAGGATGTGGTGTAACTTCTTGAAAGAATTGGAAAGAGAGAGAGTTCACCTGCAGCTGAGCTGATTGATCAGGGGGCCTCTCTGAGTTGGGCTTTGAGAGATGGGAAGCTGAAGATGCTGAAGAAGTTCATGCAGGAGGAAGCAGGCATGCTGAGCCCCAGGCAAGGCCCCACAGCCCTGCAGGCCCAGCCACCTCACAAGGGGCCCAGACAGCGCTGCAAACCAGCAGAGAAGCGGCTGTGCCATCTGGGGCCCCAGGCTTGAGCCTTTCCTGCAGCCACTGGGCTCTGGCTCTGAGATGGCCCTGAGCTGGGGCCACAGGTGGGGGTTTGGGACATACCTAGCAGCCTGCTCCGCCAGGTCCATTCTATCTCCATTCCTCTTGGCTACAGAGCCAGCACATGCACAGATATACACATGTACATGTAAACACACATGCATGCATGTGCACAAGCAGGTGGGTGCAGACCATAGGTGGTACTCCTCTCAGCTGCCAAGGCCTTTGGGAAGAAGCAAAGCCAAGTACAGACAAAAGTGTTTTGCATCCTAGGCTCTCACTCACCAGACATATCCATTTTGATAAAGGCAGCCAGTGACGGGGAGGGAAATAGCCGGGCACATCCCACCCACGTGGAAAGCTTGGGCACAGTCCCTGGAGCAGGGGGGCACTGTGCTTCCTGCCCCACCAGCACTCTCTTCCCTCACAGAGGAGGCTGTGCCATCTCAGGAGCATTGGGAGTGGTGAGGTCTCATTGGCCTGGAGGTGCTCAGCTGCCCATGGTCCCCTGAGTTCCACAGGGTCCTTCCCTGGACATCTTGGCCCCTCATCTGTCCACCCTGTGGATGAAATGCTGCTCTCTTAAAAAGAACAAACTCTAAAACAGTGGTTCTCAACCTTCTGGCCCTTTAAGTACAGTTCCTCATGTTGTGATCCAACCATAAAATTATTTTCATTGCTACTTCCTAACTGTAATGTTGCTACTGTTATGAATCATAATGTAAATATCTGATATGCAGGATGGCCTTAGGCGACCCCTGTGAAAGGGTCGTTCGACCGCCAAAGGGGTCGCGACCCACAGGTTGAGAACCACTGCTCTAAAATCTCCTAAGTCAGTTCTGGGAAGGAGAGCCCTGAATCTGACCTTCTCTTGGATTCACTTCCTGTTCCACCAGCATACCAATCCCGGGGGAATACTGTTTCCCTGACTGTTCTGGACAAAAATACCTGGGCTGTCTGGAATGACCCTCACACTCACTCCAGGTTGCCTGGACAATGACCTTGCCTGCACTACAGGCCCTGAATCTCCAGGGGGAGGAGGCATTGTGGCTGAGCTCAGCTGCCCGTGCCCACATTGGTCTCAGAGGCTCCAGGTCCTGGGAGCTGGTGTCCCCAGACAACTCTGGTAGACGCTGCCCTGATGACAGCCTGCATTGTACTGACGTGGCCTGATGGCTGCTCCAGGGACCTGGTTCGCCTCCTACTTGTCCTGCTGGAAGGGATGTCCTCAGGAAGCACAGCATCCCTGTGTGAGAGTGAGCAGGCTCACCAGTCCAGGAACCCCCCTCACTGGCATAATGGGAAAATGGGACCCACATTTTCACTCACTGACTCCTTATCAGTTCCCTTTCTCCATTAAAGCTGTTCCTTAGCCTATGCACAGTCACATCTGTCCCCACCCTGATGCCAACTGTCTTAGCCAGCTTGAGCTGCCATAACAAGAGAAGTTTCTTTTCTTACAGCTCTAGAGGGTAGCAGTCTGAGCTCAGCGTGCCAGCAGGATGGTTTCTGGTGAGGCCTCTCTTCCTGGCTTGCAGACAGCCACCTTCTAGTGCAGTGATGGCGAACCTTTTGAGCTCAGCGTGTCAGCATTTTGAAAAACCCTAACTTAACTCTGGTGCCATGTCACATATAGAAATTTTTTGACGTTTGCAACCATAGTAAAACGAAGACTTCTATTTTTTATATTTATTTTATATATTTAAATGCCATTTAACAAAGAAAAATCAACCAAAAAAATGAGTTAGCGTGTCACCTCTGACATGCGTGTCATAGGTTGGACATCACTTTGCGTCTTCACACGGCCTCTCCTCTGTTGTGTGGAGAAAGATCTCTGGTGTCATGTCTTATAAGGACACCAGTGTACAGAATTAATCCCACTCTTGTGACCTCATTTAACCTTAATTACCTCCTTCAAAGTTCTATTTCCAAATACTCTCTCATTGGGGGTTAGGACTATGACGTATAAATTTGGGAGGGATTCCATTTGATCCACAATACCAGCCTTCTCTTGGTTCCCATGGCTGTAACTCTCCATGAGGTCCCTCACCCTCCAGGGGAGAGTGACAGGGAATGAGCTGAACCATCCAGAGCCCAGCTGGAGTGTGCTTCCTGAAGGCTGGCAGGCCTGTTCTCATCGTCTCTGGCTCCTGGGAAGCAGGTGCTTCTTTCAGAAATTTCTCACCTCTTTTTGGTCCCAAAGGGAGAAGTGCACACATATTCTCCAACCACCAGTACCAGGAATTAGCTCACCATGCGGGAAAGACCCTAAAGTTTAGGGCCTAAACTCTCCCCAGAGAGTGGTGTCACTCTTTCTTAAACAATATGTGACTTGCATGGCTGTCATATGTCAACAGGACGCAGGCCAGAGTATTCAGATGATAGAAGCCAAAATTTAAGGATCTAAGACATAGCTGGATGGAGTGCTAGGGCTGAAGGCGGCACCAGGGAAAGATGAAAAGTTGTCTCCTGCCCTTAAGGAGCTGACCCCCGAGAGCAGGGGTGGCGAACCTCAGGCAGACTGGCCCTATAAGGCCTGAGAAATCATTTGGTCTGGCCCGGCCATGGCATTAGGGGTGAGTTAATGAAATGTTTGACAAATATAGCAGGCTAATTTTTAAGTTGATAACTTTGTATGGCCTGCAAATGATGTTATAAATATCCAAATGGTAGAAAAAAGGTTCCCCATCTCTGCCCTAGAGGGCGAATCAGCAATATAATTAACCAACCAGATCACAATGGGTTAAGTGCCCTGATCAAGTCATGCATCATATGCTTTGGGCAGCCAGAAAGGGACCAGTTCATTCTGCCGAGGAGAGGGGGCAAAGGAGATTTCCCACTTTAGGGATGAGAAAACAGGCCCAGAGAGTAGCAAGGGGAAAAGGTTTTTGGTTTCTTTGTCTGTCTGTTTTTTGCCTAGATCAGTGAGGACATTCAAGAGAGACTCCAAGACTCCAGACACTTCGGCCAGCGCCTCATCTGTGTCTCCAGAGTCAGGTTTGTACAGGGGGTGGCTCTCACCCTTAGATAACCCTGAAGCTCATCATCCCAAAAAGATGATGGCAGGGGCCCTCCTGGGCACTAGGCTGAGTCTCTGCAAAAGTACTGGGCAGCCAATGCCCTCCCTGTCCTAAGGCCACCTGGGCTGGTGGCAGGCATGTGGGGGAGGGGGCCGGAGTCCACCTGATCTGGTCTCCAGGCCACAGGAAGTGATGCCTCCTGGGCTCATTTCAGCAGCTGTTGCTTTGCTGGCATGGTTCAGATAAACAGGCCCGTGTCCTAGAGGCGACCTCCCTGACTCAGAGAGTCTGGGAACTGAGGTATCCACTCCCTGGGGCGGGGGGGAGGGAGGAGGCAAGGACAGGACTTGAGCTGCTGACTCACTCTTTTCTCCCCGTCTCTCTGTTCCCATTCTTGAAGAGCCGGGAAAGGACCAGGAAATGAAGGAGCCATGAGAAGGATGAGTTCCAGGACAGACGCAGGGCATGTTCTCATTCCTCCCACCCACGCTGCTCCTTGTCTTTCCAAGATGATGACAGATCTGGGGCAACGTTCTTGAATTCACGAGACAGCAAGCCTTCTGAGGCCTCTGGGGGAGTGTTGGGGGGCGGGGGAGCAAGTACCAGGGAACATGTAGGCAATGATGTTGGAACCTCAGATCTACCCCTTCTGCCTCTGAATTTCTCGTTCTGAGTCTCTCTGATACTAGTACCTATTTTTAGCAATATCCAAGGATAAGAGAAAATGTATGTCAGGTAGCCAACAGTGCAAGCTCATACTAGGTTTCCCATAGTCACTGATGCAGAACAGTGCATTCATTCTCAGATTTTCCTTCACCTCCAGCCCCTCACAGTCCCTCAGCCCTTCCTCTGAGTGGCAGGTGGGTTGAAACCACAGTTCTACCATTTCCTATCTGGGGAACCTTGGATCAGTTCCTTCATCGTGCTGCACCTCAGTTCTCTCACATAGGAAAGGGGAATAATAATGGCATTAAGTGTATGGGGTTATTGGGAGGATTAAGTGAGACTATGCAAAACAACCACTTAGCACATCAGCTACCCTATGGGAAATGTCTTATCCCTTTACAAATGCCGGTCCCTTCTGCTCTCCCTTTTTCTAAACAAGACTTGAGGACTTGTAGCATGACCATCATGGCTCATGCTTTTGTCAACCTATGCTCATCTATGGCTACTCAGTCTGGCTGCTGGATAAATCGACTCTCCCCAAAGGGTGTTACTGCTGAGCCCAAGGAGACCTGTCCATCTGAAGATCCACTTGACAAAGATGACCTGTGTGCCCATCAATAATAATGACAATCACCTTTGTTTCTTGAGGCATCAAGCTGAGTTCCAGTGAGACCAAGGTTCCACCTTGCTCTAGAGCTCCTCTGTCAGGGAAGAAGACAAAACAACAACAACAAAAACACACAATAACAACAAAAAAAAGGCAATAGTAATATAGTGTGAGCGAGACATGTGTCAATAGAGGTGAGACAGGGTGCTGGGGTCTCAGAGGAGAGAGAGGAGCCCCAGTCCGATTCTACCAGGAGAGGATCAAAATAAAATGGCAGCCCTGACTAAACGCCAGTGCTGCCCCAGCGCTTTACACATTGTCCCTTTCACTATCGAACTGGACTCAGCACCAACAGTCAGAGTAAAGGCTGGGAGCAAAATGAGGCAAAGGCCCAGGCACACGTGCAGGAAAGAATTCAAGTCCTAGCTGGTTTGGACCGGAGGATAGAGTGTCAGCCTGTGGACTGAAAGGCCCCAGGTCCAATTTCAGTCAAGGGCACATGCCCAGTTTGCAGGCTCAATGGCAGACCTAGGAGAAGAAAATGGGGCCATTTCTTCTTGCGTGCAGGAGGCAGCCAATCAATGATTCTCATCATTGGTGTTTCTACCTCTCTCTCCCTCTCCCTCTCCCTTCCTCTCTGAAGTTAATAAAAATATCTTTAAAAAATAATAATTCAAGGCCAGGCACAAATCTAAGTCAGAAGGTGGCATAAGCCCATTTCTCTAAAATCAGAGCTTGAGAAAACGATTACCTGCACCTGATTTATCAAGAGAAAGCTGAAAAGGGAGGGAGGAAAGAAAATTGGGGAAGGAGAAAGAGCAGAACAAAGTTGTGGGCTCAGGTAAAGTCTAGTCTTTGCAGGATCCTCAGAGTCAGAGGATGAAGATACTTTGCCCAGTAAGACACTCCATCAGTCAGCTCAGCTGAGAAGCCGAGCAGCTGTGAGCTGTCAACAGCCATGGTCACAGCACCTGGCTGGGCACACTGGCCTGGTAATGGAGACCTGGGCGGAAATCAACATTGCCAGGCAGTGGACCAGCATGGGGTCCACTTTCCCTGATGTCACTCTGGTCCTCTGTGACCTCTTAAGGATATACCTTGTGGACCACGGGCTCATTGAAGAACCTGTGCTCAGTGTGGAACACCGAGTCTTTTCCACAAATGCTGCTGCCAATCACATCTCCCTCCTCCAGGGTGCGCCTGTGTGTGCCTACAAAACACGACTTGGAGTGGTAGGGACAAGCTGGTTTGCCCCAAACAATTCGGTAGGAACACCCTGGGTGTCTGGGGGCCATAGTTTATACATCATCGCCCACAAATTATCAGCCGCAAACTCAAGTGTACAGGCGGAGGAGGCCAGTGGTTCTCACCCACCCAGGCAGCCTGGCCTTTTCAGGCAACTGTGAGTCATCTGTGTTTGCTCAGGTCCATGCTCCCCCGCTTACCTCACTCGGTCCGTCTCTGTTGTTCGCATCTAAGAACCTGCTGGGTACAGGGAGGAAAGCTGCTCCCGGTTTTCACATTTTAAGTAGTGGTATGGCAAAAGCGTTATAATTTTGTGCATTTGCTGGATTAGTTCCCTGAGACTAATTCCTAGAAGCAGAAGTGCCGGATCAAAAGGTCTGCAAAAGTGTACGGCTTAAGGTTTCTATTGCCAAATTGTCCAGGGGCCTCGTGTTGCTCAGAGAAAGAAATTGGACCAAATGTGCTGGGCCTTAAGCTGGGAGCTATACACGCAGCAGCTCTAAGAGTCCTTGCGCCTCTCAAGGTGGGTGGTACCCCAACCATCTCCCAGGTGAGAAATCCAAAGGCAGAGAGTGGTGCAACGTGTCCCAAGTCTCAAAGCTGCTAGAGATTTGAACCCAGATGTACGGGGTATCCTATTTGTCCCTCTACACCCAATCCCCACTCTCTTCCATGAGGTGGCTCAGTCTGTGGCCCCCATCATGGCCCCCTGCCTTCAGCTCACCTTGGTTTCACCCACAGAGGCTCAGCTGGAGGCGAGAAAATGGAGAAGGCAAGATCACAGTACTGCTTCCCAGCTTCCTCCTTCCAGGCCGTGCTGGTTGGCTGAGTCTCCCCCCCTCCTCCACACAAGATCAAATTTACTCTCTCTGGTTTGGACACTTCTCCCTCCACTAGCCTCTTTCAGGTCTAGGGACCAGAACCGCTCTCTGCAGTTGATCACATGGGTTGCTGTAAGATCCCTTACGGATTTCCCTGGGCCCTGACCACCTCTTTGTAAATAATCCCCATGTTAGGGTTTCCATCGCTTTCCTGTTGGGATACTGACAATAGACCAGGTCTGACCGAAGCCAAAGTACATGTTTCTCCATCGTGTCATGTTACACACACCCCTGTATCACACAGAATCCCCAGTAACTCTGGCTCTCGTGCACACGCATGCATTTCATGATGGGCACTTTGGATTCCACCAACTAGCTCTGTGGAGGTTGGAATGTACTCAAAAGAGTACCAGAATGAGAGTCTGACTTGCTGTGTGACCTTGGGCAAGTCTCTCAACCTCTCTGACTCTCTCAACGTCAGTTTCCTCCTCTGAAAAATGAGGAGGTAGACCAGAAGGTTTCAAAGGTCAGATATCCCAGGAGAAAGAGGACGGACAAGTGTGCACAGCACATGTGAAATTTACATGTGCCCTTTACACACATCTGCAAACTAGTGTGTGCAGTTCCGTGAGTAGAGAAAAGGGAACTCCTTTGCCAGCCAGAGGGCTGGGACCTTTTATTCCTGTGAATTTTAGAACCTTTGCTGTTTGTACTTGGCCAGCTTGGGGTGGCAAAACAGTCTATTCTCTGTGGAAATTCTGACTTATTTTTCCAGCTGGTCTGCCAGTTGCCAAGAAATGTCATCTGAATATCATTATTTAATCGAAGATTAGCCCACGCCTGTGACATGGGCTGTAACTATTATCTTCTTTGATTCTTTACATAAGCACACATTTTCTTCACAGATTAGACCTTGCATGTAGTAGACATAAAGGCTGCCTCCCCTGACCAAAGGGCCCAGAGTGCAGTGAAGTGACCCCCTGGGATTATGGCCGTCCGTATCGGTGCCTGGGTGCGTGTCCATGTGAGGCTGGGTGTGAGTAGGAGGATATAAGTGTGAGGGCGAGTGAGGAAATTACTTTTTAAGCCATTTCTAGCAGGGATCCAGTGAGAGGACCTTCTCTGATCACTGGTCAAACCAGCATGGCCTCCCACCTTAGCGCTGACTCACAGTGTTTGTTTTCAGATTAGAGCAAGTGTGAAAGCAAACCCAGCCAAGCCTGCAGGGAGGGATGGGATGGACCCGAGGCTATTGGCAACCCCATCGCATTGCAGATCTCTTGGGTAAAGCAAGGGAGAAGAGGGCAGGGAGGGCATGAGCTCGAGCTGTAAATGCTGGCGTGGGTGTTGGAAAACTCTAGACTGCATGGCCTTAGGAGGCCCCCACGTAGCCCTGGAATGTCTCCAACCTCCTGAAGCTCCATGGGACATGCAGGCCAGCCTCCCATGTACTGCTTCAGGGCTTCCTAGGACAATGCTCTCGCTGGCCTTGGGTAGCCAGCTGCGGTGATAACATTTTATTTAGGTTCTCTTCTCAGGTTGCCCCCAAAAAAGCAGGGCCTGACCTGCCCTCAGAGGGGAGATCATCACAGGGTCAGGACTTGCTCCCTTGTTCATGAAGTCCCTTTAGATTCTTCCTTTTTCCCAGCCTCTTGGCCTCTTGTCTGGTCCAAGCTATGATCAAGTATCTCACACTGCCACTCCCAAATTTTGACTAAATGATCATCTGTTTCCACATGGGCCTCTTTTCTTCTCAGGGACATGACCTTGGGCTCCGGGGAAACTTGACTCCTTTCCACTACATTGTGGTGGAGGCAAGAGAGGTCACTGGCTTCACTTTTAATAGTTGGGGTGACAGAAAAACTGGACCTAACAACTAGAAATTCTCAGATAGAGCTTACATATGCCCCTCTACACTTCCATTGTCGAAAGCTTTCCTCTTTCCGAAGCCATTCCATGGGCATGCGAACTCAAGGACAAAACCGACCTTAACCTACAGGACAATCGTGCCCATGCCTCAGCACTTTGCCTGGTGCCTGGCATGTGATAGGAGCATAAACACATTTAAAAAACAAAAAGAATGCAAAATGGTGGGGTGGGGTGGGGTGGATGAAGATGGTAACCAGAGTAAATCCTCAAGAAAAATCTTTGGAAAAGGTGGAGAGGGGAGGAGCCCTTCACCTGCATTTGTTACATGATATAAATGTCTGTCGCACAGATATACGGTAAATGTTTCCCATTCCGTTGAGTGAGCCAGCTTTCCAATCAAACTGCAAACATCCTTTCAGGCACCTCTGAGTGGATAAATGAGAACTGGAAGAGGAGGAGAGAAAAATGGGGAAGGACTGACCGAGGTGAGGGTCAGACCACAATCCTCATTTGAGTTATATGTATATTGCAGTCCTTTGCCCAGACTGCTCAGCACATCCCTCACTCTGGGTTCCCCTAGGTAATGATGGGGGAAGGTGACTAGATGGAGAAGATAACCAGAAGCCCAAACAGGTTTTTGGGGGGTCCAGTTGCTAGCTGTAGAGTGACTCATAAGGACTCTAGACAAGGATGACAATGGAAAAGGAGTCTAGCAGATCACAGGAGGGGCTGGGGGACGGAGGGGGGACCCTGGAGGTTGGGAGAGAATGGGAAACATGTTTTGTAAGATTTCCAAGATTTTTGGGGGCTGTTGTTAAGGACTTTTTCATAAGACCTGTTATCCTGCTGGGGTTTACATCACTATTTGATCTAAGCCCCAACAGGACGACTACATCTGCTACTAAGCTGTGTTGTAAATGTCTTTAATTTTTATATTTCATCTGAAGGGAGCTGTTAAAGTGAGTTTACAGGGTGATGGCTCTTTGAATAAAGGCCATCAATACTGGAGCAGAGCTCTGCATGACACTTAATTTTTGCTCTAATAAGCCCTCCTAAAACATTACAAGATTTAGGAGGGTCCCCCCCCCCTTTTTTTTCTTTTTCCCTTTAACTTCCCTTCGCTCTCTGCATTATTTCTCTCGCGATCTCTTGCGCTCCTCTCTTGCTTTTCTTAAAGGACATATTTGAAGAGAACGTTTCTGCCCAGATGACACCACTTCTCTTTTCACCGCCAGCCAGATGTGCTCTTGACTTCTGAATAGGAGAAATGTTTCTTTGAAGTTTTTCAAAGCCTTTGCTTTTATTTAGAATTTCTCCCCTTTTTCTCTCTCTCCCTCGTGTTCAGCTGGTTGGGAAGCGCCAGGACGGGTTTCCACATGGGCCTCTTTTCTTCTCCTGGGGCATAAAAGGAGTGGGATCTGAGCACCGCTTCCCAGCCAGCCTTCTCTTTTCTTCCCCAGCGATTCCAAGTATTTTCTGGTCGAGCCCCTGTCCCCCGGAGCAAAAGGAAGGTGGCTTTGGATTTGCCCTGGAAGCACATTTATTAGATGAGCAGCATGTTTCTGTGCGGAGTGCGGGGATGGAAAGCACCCGCATCCTGTCCCCAACCACTTCCCTACCCTCCTTAGGAGTGGGCAAAATGGGCCTTCTCTCTCCTGGCCTTGGGGCAGTCATGGTGCTCAGGAAATGTGCGTTGCCTTTATGAATGTGTCTGATTTTGCATTGCCCTGAACTGTGGTTCAAATGAAGACCAGTAATGGGAATTCAGGGGCCACATCAGAGAAAAAGAGAGAGGCATCTACGACGTAGACCAGAAGCCCCTCGGAGGCAGTGGGAGAGCCTCGGGCATCCCCATTGCCCCCAGCACCACAGCCCGGCATGCTGCTCAGTGAGTTCGGGCTGGTTAGTGGTTTTCAATGAGGACTGGAGGGGAGCTAGTGCTTTGGAGGTGGCGGTGACAGAGAGCTGGAAGATTGGCTCAGAGAACAAGCCAGCTTGCAGCATGAGATGTTCCTGCTAAGGATTGAGAGTATGAAGTCCTAGTTCAAGATCCGGCCATGCACTGGCTAGCTGTGTCTCTCCCCAGTTGAACGTAAGCCTCAGGAAGGTGGCATCCCCGAGGTTCTGGAACGATCCCTGGACTTGATGGGCACAGTGTAAACGTGTGTGGCCTTTATGAACGTGTCTGATTGACAATGGCCATGACTCTTTTGGAGAGAAATGCGATCCAGCCTTAGGAAGAAGGCTTTCTGTCTTCGAGTGCTTTCAGAGAAAACAGTTATTAGGGGTTCTCAGGAGCCTTCTCACTCCATGAAAATATTTGCATTTCGAAAAACCTCTGAGGTTGTGGAGGAAGATAAAGAGATTTGCTTTTGGGAACTTATTGTTTTATACAAAAATATATTAATTAAAACCTCAGTGTGTGTATGCGTGCATACACATGCATGTGTGTGCGTGTGCACCCAGGCACGTGAACTGGGTTTATTTGTCTCAGGTGAGTTGTGTTCACTACTGTGGATAATCATAGTCAGGGACTCCTTTGACTAACTCCCAAGACTCCTAAAACCCTAAGGCAGAATCAATCAGATCCAAAGCATACCACCAACCCTGTGCCTGAAATCATAGCACTAGTGGTTAGGTGGGTCTAAGAACCCTGTATTTACAGCATTCTGGTCTAATTCACAGAAACTAGCCCAGTGCCTACACACAGTAGCTCAGTAACTTGCTGGAAGAATGCACACAAAAAATAAATCAACATACCAGAGATCTAGGAGGAAAGATGCTTATTATTCTATTGTGCTTACTAGCCCACTGAGTATTTAACAGTGTGATTCTGAGAATATTCTGATTTCATAGCTCTAGAGTGGGTCTCTGGAATCCACATTTTAATAAGAACACAAGGGGATTCTGCTGCAAGAGATCTGCAAACCACATTTTGAGAAACACTGAGGTATATGAATGTGTGCGCATGTGTTTGTGAGTGCTCTTAGTATACGAGTGAAATGCATTGGTAGTTTGGGTCATTGGTGTGCAAGCCTTTCTAGTGATGGCAAGTCCATTTTCTCTCACTTGTCAACACCAACACTTTCATGGGGCTGTCCAGAGGGCTGTTTTAAGTGGGTCTCTGAGGCCACATCTGGACCGCACAGGAAAAAAATCCTGTGATTGATGGATGATGTCTGCCATAGGACCAAGAAGGGAACGTGGCAGCCTGCAGGCCAGGTGTCTGCCATCACTGCCAGCGCCTACTTCTGGAGACACAGAACAAGGACTTGGAGATGGAGATCAAAGGGTCACTGAGTCTTCATTCACCCTGCAACCAGAACTGACGCCACCCGTTGACTTCCTCAGGTGACTTTGTGGCAAAAGAAAATAAAATCAAGATGTCTAGTAAAAGGCGTAACTAAACAAGAAATGACCAGCTGTCCTAGGGAGTTGTTGCTTGCATCCATTCTCTCACTGGTGCCTTGATTTCCCTTTCTGGGTGTGCCCTCCTCTGTGCCTTTTTAGTCCCATTTGATGTGGGTGGCAATGACCACACTCCCTACTCCAGGGTGGGTCCTGATTGGCTCAAGCCAAGCAGCATATTTTGTTCCCCCAAGAACGGGAATCAGAGAAAGACTGCCAGGACTTGTGGGGGCTAGAGGAAGGCCCTCTCTCTCCTTCTTGAGGAGAGGTGTGAGGGTGTGAAATTGGCAATGGTGAGAGTAAGTGTATGACCCCAAGACAAGAAAGCACAGCTGCTAAGGAAGCCACTGAGAGCTGAAGATGGAGCCAATGCCAGCAAGAGCAAACCAGCGAGAAGGAGAGGGGCCAGGCTGTGGGAGACATCATCTGGGCCACAGGAGGAAGTCCGACCTAGCATCAACCTTACCGCTAGACTCTTCGGTTCCATGTTTCTTCATTCGTTTTTTAGCCACTTGCCATCGAGTGAGTCCTAACTATCAGTTCTTTGAAGGGAAACTGGAGATTCAGGGGATTTGGCCCCAGAATATGGCAGAAACACCAGTGGTCCAGAGTGGAGGCCCAGCCTGGAGTCCATATGTGCCCCAACTGTGGGCACATGACATGGCTTTGTTCCTTTGGCATTTCTGCTGCTATTACTCTTGAGCGAGCCTTTCATTTCAGGACAAAAAGGAGGCGAAAAGGAGACAATCCCACAAGGCGGTGGGCTCTGGGCCGCCAGCCTTGAGCTCTGCTGTCAGCACCTGGACCTCGCGGGGCACAGGGCACTGACGCCCGGACTCCCCAGCTTTAATTAGTTACACTGGTAAAGGCCTTTGAAGGTGAAAATCGTTGAACACCAGTATTTTGATTCTTTTGAGCTTAGGAGCATGTTATTACACATATAAAATAAAAAATCAATAGCCACTGAGTTATCCAGAGTAAAAGTTGGCTCACACATCAGCATATAGATATACAACAATTACTTTCATGTGACTACATTTAAATTCATGTATCTTAACAGATCCCATTGTAGGGCTTTTAGAGCTAGACTATTTTATTAGTCACCCATTTTTCTACAGCCCCAGCTAAAAGAAATAATTTATTTCTATTTAACCCTTTACTTGTCAGTTTGGGGTTTATTTAATAGAACAGCAGAACACATCTATAGAAAACGGCGAAGGAAAAACCACTCTGGAACATGAGACCCAGGCTCTGTTGTGGGCTGCTTTTCCTTCTCCTCCTTCCCTCCCAGTGGTTACCATTTCTCTTCTAAATTAAAGGTGAAATTGATGAGAATTAGACTGTGCGAGTTCGAAAAGCAATCCCTTCTATAATGACATTCAAATAGATCATTTGGTATCATGTGAATGCCAACTGGGGGTCATTTTTCACTACCTCTGCTCAGCGGGGTCAAATGCAAGGACACATTTGTGTCCAGCTTTGCTGGGCAGAGCCTTCCTAACTTTATCCCTGAGCAGCAACACCTCTCCTCAGGACAGCCCCTGCTGTGTGTGTGTGTGTGTGTGTGTGTGTGTGTGTGTGTGCGCGCGCGCGCGCGCGTGCATGCGTGTGTGTTCGCCCGTGCACAGGCAGCCGGGGTGAGGGGTAGGGAGGGACATTGCACATCTTCTTAAAATGATATTGTTAATTGCTTCAGTTTGAAAAAAAGAAAATGTCAAGGCTAAGAAGAAAAAAGAAAAAGAAAAACAAACAGAATCCCAAACACAAAGCCATTACTATCTTTCCTCTCAGAATTTGGTCTTTAGGTCTACAAGCTGCCCTCTCTCTTTTCCTCTCTCCACCAAAATCATGCGTCTCTTTTCCTACCTTATGAAATATTATCGACCAGTTTGAAATGAAAATGGGTTGTAAATTAATGCATGCAACATTGTCTCCCATCGGACAGTTGGGGCTGGAAGCCACAGCTTTTACAATGTTAAATATTTATGGTTATCATTTCAACCAAAATCTGAGCTTGCACAAGAAAGAATACGATGCAGATCACATTGAAAATGTTCGCCTCGCTTATTGGGTCATGGATAAACTTCAGAAAACTAGGGCCCACGCAGAGGTGCACCTTGGATGTGAGCTTAAAGAGATTCCGGAAGGGAAATTCCCCCTGCAGCAAGTGACAGGAAAGAGGCACCAGTCTCCCGGAGGAATTTGTTCCCTGTTTCCGAGTTGAGAAATGAGTGGCTCATTTAGATTATCTGCTTTTCCACCCTTACATCTGGCTGGATTCTTCATTCTCAACCTTACACCCTCTCGCTTCCCCCGCGCCCCCCCCCCCCCCCGCACCCTTCCCCCCCTCAACCACCCCGTCATGGAAATGAAAGTCATTCATCAGGTTATTTTTCAAAAAGTCATTGGTAGGGATCATTCATTTCAGGAAATAATTGTTTTATCTTTGTTATCATTATTGTTGGAATTGTAAATGCCTAAGGCAAAATACCTGAGATTTGTTGTTAACTACAAATCTCTCAGCAATTACAGGTTTGTGAAAGCTTGAAAACATTTTTAACATGGAATTACATTGTATAGGACGAAATGGAATTCTCTTTTGGACTTCATTACTATGAGGAAGTGAATTTAACTCCTAAGTCTTGGGAAGGAACACAAAATTACCTCATATTCTGTTTCCAGGGCCAAAAATGTTAGAAAGAAAGATCAATAAAGTCACAGGGTAGTTTGTAACCAAAAGGTTGGCAGGCGAGTTTAGAAACCCCTGCAAGGGGACAACATACCAAGGATGCTCCTGAGACAGCTGGCTCCCAGAGGGCATGGCACCGAAATACTCACCACAACACTCCACCCAAATCATTTCTGCCCGAAAAGGCTTCAGAACTTCTGAGCCCAAGGTCAAACATAATTATCTGACCTTAATCTTAAAAGAAAAAAAAAAGGATTTATGGTAGCTTACAATGATTCAGGTGGTATTCCAAGATTATATAACTCTTACGTAGATTTTAAAATATGAGGCAAAGGGAAATAATGTCTAGGAAGTAAGTCAAGAAGTAGGATTGTGCACTGAATACCTGCCATCTAGGATTCAAGGTGGGACTACAGGTGGGTCAGACATTTGACTCTGAGCTTCCTAGCAGCCACCACGAAGAGGAAAATATGAAAGGTCATGGGATTTAATGTCTGTAAAGTAAAAATAAACCAGTTGTTCAGGAAAGCAGCATAGCCATTCTTAGTACTGAGACCAATCAAATAGCTCTCCTGAGGATGCTTGTAAAATAATAATCTTCATATTCTGCAGCATCCTTGATTACAGAAATAAGTCTCAAAGTCTGTCTCTTATGAGAAGAGGAGGCCAAGACTTTGTTCAAAGGCACACAAGGAACTGGGCTTCTGAAGAAGTTTTCAAGGTCTGTCTGTAAGTTAGAGAAGGCGAATTAGGCCTAGTCCTTCTGAACATGATAGTCCATACACACCTATTCTTCCTGTAAGTACAAATGCAGCTGGACACATGTTGACCAAGTTCTCCAATAACAAATTTTCAAAGGTCGGGAATTACTGTGCAGTGGAACCTCGGTTCTCAAACTTAAATCATTCCAGAAGGCTGTTGGAGAAGCAATTTGTTCAAAAACCAAATCAGTTTTTTCCATTAGAAATAATGTAAATTAATCTGTTCCAGACCCACAAATGATGGTGTTTTAACCTTTCTTATATACAATTCATGTCTACTGTACTGTTTAATCTATAAATAAAAACTTATTTTCTTAAATATATTGAACCACCCCCTACTGGCCTTCAATGAATCACTTTCAGCACTCATACCAGAGGTGTCTTTCAGGTCAGCTTGTCGCATCTTTGCCTTTTCACATATCACTGCCTCTGAAATGCTGTCCCCGGCTAACTGCTTATCATTTAGCCAAATCAACACAGCTTTTCTGCCTCTTCAGTTGCCTGTGATCATTGTTTCTTTCACACCCTTAGCAACATGGCACTCTTGATGACCTCTTTATGTTTTAAAATAGCACCATACATCCATATCACAGTAACAAAAGCATTCTCTCCTTTGTTTGCCCGAGAGACACTTTTTGTCATGCTGAGGTATCAGAATGAAAAGGTTGTCGGGCGGAAAAACCAAAGTTTTATTCCACAACCAAGATCATTTTTTCCATGAACAACTTGGTCGAGAACCGAATTGTTCTAGATGAGAGATGTTGGAGAACCGAGGTTTGACCGCAGTGTAGACTCACACTGCTTTTCAGGGTGTGTCCTCTATAGACTGTGTGTTAGCACTCACCAAGTTAGTAGCTATGGTTCATGGAGGCCTCAATATCCATTATTGATTAATGGGTTAAATTCCCCTTACCCTTATGATGATAAATTTATTTTGTTGCCTGCCAAAACCTGGAAGGACTTTTCTTTTTCATATCATGCAATAAAAGGGCTTGTCCAAGAATAAATATGGTAATTAAAGTGCACCCATTATTTGTCTGTTGAACCCATTTTTCCTCCTGAGCTAGCAGTCCAACCCCTTTAGGAAGTCGTGTCTTCTCCTCCCTTAAACCCTGCAGTTGTGGTCGGGTCCAAAGTCGGAGGACTCGAGCCCCGTGGCCAGAAGCCGATTTGCCTAGGAGGCCATATGACCCAACCTGGGCCAATAAAAGTTCTTCCCTGGAATGTTTCAAACTGGAACTTGAGAAAAAGCGTCAGGCCCTGTGTGGTGGTGAAATTGTTTGATGGGGGCCTGGGGAGCTGTCAGCAGCCACGTTCTCGGCCGTGTGAAGGCAGCCAGTCTGCACCGGAAGCAGTGACTCCGACATGGAGAGACAAAGACAGGGGGCAGGGTAGCAGTCCTGGCTGCACCCTCTCCCTCGGTGTCCAGGCATCTCTCAGATCTTCATGGCTCCCTCATCGCCAGTTAAAGTTGGGGTTCCACCACTTGCAACCGGAAGTCCTGACCAGTGCGTGCTTCTACCTTTCTTTAAAAATCTTTCTTCAAGTTTGTGTAAAGTCAAGAAAGCAGACTGTCCTAAAACTCCCCTTGGAGTGTTTCACGTTCGTTCCCCAGAGAAGGCCTGCTCGGTTAGGAGGGTGTCTGTGTTCACATAGCTTGTTCTCAAGGATTATACAGACAATAAAATGGAGAAGAGGGGTGAATTCCAGGCTGTGAGCGCGAGCTTGGGCCTCACCTTTCCCCATGTCCAGCCCCAGGCTGACACCTAACACAGCTTTACTGTGTCACACACGGGATCACAGGGCTCCCTGACCTTGAAGCATTTCTAGCAAGTGTTTAATCAAAGCTGTTTGGCAGCTTACGTGATTTAGAGCCAGCTAAATCTGAGCCCACAGTCAAACTAGTGTTTTCATAGTCGTTATAAATTGGGACAGTCTCCCCTTAAAAACAGTATCTCTCCAACTTTCAGCTACAAAGTAAGAACGAACGTCCAGATTGTTGTGTTAGGTAGTGTGGGTTGATTTGAACGTGGGAATGCATGCATTAAGAACCTGACCTGCGTCTAAGCAAACACATTTTTTAAGCATTCAAATGGAAGGTAGTAACCGAGCCCTGGATTTTTTTCATAATATACCGTATTTAATTAATTCCAGCATTTGAACACCCTTGATTAGAGGATGTAATTGATACAATGGGTTACTATAATTGATAGCATGATGTTTTCTTCCTGAATGATACATGAAATGGTACGTTATCTTACAATCGATGGTATTTTTTATTTGATAAATTATGATATTGAATCAGAAGCGTCCATTTTTTTGTCATGGTATTTTCAAATAAATGACTTCCTGTTCTCCTCTGTGATGCGGGATAGTGTCGGAGATCCAGACGTGGCCTCAAGCCCCAGGCTGGCTATTGCTGGCAGCGCCAGCTTGGATGGGGCTCTGGAATGCTACACAGGGTTCCGCACATTGGATCAGACTCAGCAGTTCCAGATGAAAAGCATAAGCAACCAGAACTCTCTAGCTATCCCCGAATTTATGTGGTTTCACTATTTCCAGGCATTTCTAATAAAATTGGAGTAGGAGTGGGGAGAAGCAGTAATTGACAACATGAAGGAAGCAGTCTTTGTACCCCAGAATGACCAGATATTCACTAAGAATTTGGGGCCTCTCTGTCTTCTTTCCGAGCCTGTTGTTGAATCCTGGCTGTTGAATCAATGCTGATTCTATGTGTCCTTCAGACAGAACAGTCCAGACAGCCACTGCCAATCACATCAGCCCCTGAGAAGAAACCCTTCTGCTAACCTACCCGTCAGCATCAAGTCCAATCCCCGTAGCCCTTCATGGTCAGGACATGACCTCCCTTTCCTGTCTTACTTCCTACACTTCCCAATTCATTTGCCACAGTCAAGTGAATCTGCCCGCTGACGCTGGGTATATGCTGGGTTTTCAGTCCCCTGTCCCTAAGAAACTTCTTCTTTTTTTTTTTTTTCATGTTCATTTGTCCATTTACAGGCTCTCCTGAAACAACTTCTCTCCATCGAAGCAAGCTCTTTGAGCTTTAAACTCCCATAGCATTCTATCTTCTATTACTGTTATACCAGGTATGAATTTATTCCATAATACTAGGAGCAAATAACATTATGTTTAATTCTCACCCGACCCAAATGAAACGATGCTAACAACCACGAAGGGAGGTGCCTCTGGACAGGTGGGCCCTGTAAGAGCAGGCTATAGCACGTGGCTGAGGGCAAGGAGCCAGCATGAGACAGGTCAAGTCCTGGCTCTGCAACTCAGCACCCACAAGGCCTTGGACAAGAGGCTTAACTTCTTTCCACCTCAATATTATCATCTACACAAAAGGGGATGATAATAGAACCTATCTCGGGTTGAGTAGGATTCATTAAAATAAATGAAGAGCCGACATAGCACAGTGCCTGGCGCCTACAAAGCTCAACAAATGTCGTTCATGATTGTTATTGGGCTTCCCTCCTGTACTGTGTTAGGTCCTACAAGAATTTTAGGAACAAGGAAATAAGAGATGGGCCTGGTCTTCACCTTTGGTGGCCATCACCATCATCACGGTTCCTCCTCCTACCCATGCCACGGGTGAGCAGCAGTCCTCGGCCACCAGCTGGGCTCGGCTGCAGTGGGCAGGCCTCAGAGGTGCCCTTTACAGGGCTCAGTGCAGACACAGCCTCTCCCCACAACAGGCTCCCAGAGCGTGGCCCTGAATCCATCCAGCACACCTGTCCCAGGAAGGACAGTAGGGAAGTGGGTAAGTTTCCAGCCCTCAGGCCGTCAGCCCTAGTTATGCCATTCACCTCCCACGCCTTTAGCCCAAGCTCCAGCCATGAGCCATCTAAGGTACAAGTCCCTCTCTGGTCCCTGATGACCCTATGTGAGGATCATAGCTTAGTTAAAAGTTTGGGAAGTAGTTGGGAGAAATTATATTTTCATTCTTTTGTGCCTCCTCCAACAGCAAAAATGAATCTCTGGTCAGGAGATTCCTGGCACATTGGTGTCCCGTTTGGAGTTCGGGGTTAACGCTTCTCTCTGCTACTCTAGACAGGCTTCTTGTGGAGCATATCTACCTCGGATTCGCGCTCGGTTTTCCTCTGTTTTGTTCACTTACAGTCCGTATTCTATGAGTATTTGCAGCACAGAATTTCCAGGGGGATGGGGGGGGGGGCACTTTCTCCTTTCCCTGCAGCCACCCCTCACCCCAAGCCCCTGGCTAAAATGCTGCCATGCATGCTGCCAGTGGGCGAGGCCAGGCTAGCTTCCTGTCTCTCAAACCAGCCTGAAATCCGAGGAGCATCGCCTGCCACCAGTCCCCCACCCATTCCTCACCTCGACTTAATGAGCAAATAAGGAAAGAAAATTAAAGCAAAAAAAAAATTAAACAGCTTTAACTAAGATCAATAGAATTCTATAAAGCTCTGGGCTGTGGTATTGAGTGAGCCTGGAGTAATCCCCTGCATATTGCATGTTAAGTTAACTTGTAAGAGAAATATGCTTCTCACTCAGCCTCACACCTTCCCCTCCACTGCGGAGAAGGAAGCAGGGAACACAAATTAAAACAATGTTGATTTAGTTTTTAAAGGGAGTGCCCAGGAGCGTTTTTCTGCACGACCAACTGAAGACGCCAGCCCGCTGCACCAGGCCTCTCTCTGCACAACACAAAGGGAGTGTTTGATCCCCAGCGCTCAGCCCCACTGGTGGATTTTTATCTTGTTCTTTCGCTTTTGTTTCTTGTATGCTTTCCTTTGGATTTCAATTTTTTAAATGCCAACTCGAAAATTCCATTTTCAGCAGAAGGTCTCCACTCCAGCAGGATTCCCTGGAATCCTGAGTCCTCACACAAAGCAGCACATGCACATGATCCAGGCCCTTGGGGCACGGGAAGCAGGTGGGGAAGGTGACCGAGTGCACAGGGACAGTGTGGCTCACTGTGCCTTTCGTCGGCTTGTGTTCCCCTAGGTCCCAGGTGATGCAGAGGAAAGCAGGAAAGCAGGTCCTCAGTTCTGCTCCTGGCAGTTCCCCTACCTCCTCCAGTCCTGCAGACCCCCCACTTCAATTCCAACCAGGGCAGGCGTCCGTCCGGAGCCAAGCCCATGTGATCAATCCTTGCCAAGAAGAGCCGCCCAAGGTCATAGTGAGAGGCAACCAGGGCTTGAAGCAGGGGCGGAGGATTCAGGTAGACCTGTGTCTAACCCCCAACTGCACTACTAATTAGCTGCACAACTTTATTTATTTTTTATTTTTTTAAAATATACTTTATTAATTTTTTTTAGAGAGGAAGGGAGAGGGATAGAGAGTTAGAAACATCGATGAGAGAGAAACATCGATCAGCTGCCTCCTGCACACTCCCCACTGGGGATGTGCCCGCAACCAAGGTACATGCCCTTGACCGGAATCGAACCCGGGACCCTTGAGTCCACAGGCTGACGCTCTATCCCCTGAGCCAAACCGGCTAGGGCTAACTGCACAACTTTAACCAAGTTCTTTAACCTCTCTGAACCCCAGCCTCCCATTTTTAAATCAGAAATCATAGTGCCTCCCTTGCAGACTGGCACTGCAGGTTAAGATGCCTGGCACGAAGTAAATGCTCAGCAAACATCCCTTCCTTCTAAGGGAAGAGGCCTGGCCCCTGGAAAGGGTCGATAGCAGTGGGACAGCAGACTGAATTCTGAATTCATTTTTGAATCCCCAACACCTAACACATTAAACAAACAGAAAGGTTTTTATTTTTTGTTATAAAATTAATTCACATGAACTGTAGAGTATTTAGAAAACACAGATAATCACGAGAAGGAAATAAATACCAAGCATAATCTTGCCAACCAGAAATAGGGACCATTATCCTTTCGGTGTATAGCTTCCTGGATATTTGTCAACTTGTCTACAGAGATATAAATATTTGTTAAAGCAAAATGGGATCATCCTGAAACAGTTTTTATGTAAACTGTCTTGTTTATTTAACAATGGATCTGAACATCTTTCCACGTCATTCAATGTCCTTCTCCTATGTGTGTTGGTAAGAGCTGCATAATATTCCATTGATTCAATATATCGTAATTTATTTAACTGCACTCCTTCGTGGATATTCAAGCTATTTGCGATGTGTCCCTTTTATTGACGACACCATGATGAACATCTTAAACATCTATCTTTGTGACCGGAATTGGATGCTATCTCAAAATGAATCCCTGAAAGTGAAATTGCTGGGTCAAACACCCTGGAAAAGTCTAAGGTTTACCAGAAAGGGAGAGGGAAATGATGACATTCTGGGAACAGACCTCAGCACAATATTCACAGGTGCCTCGCCGCCCTACCGGGACCAGCCTGAGACTGAGAGCTAGGGATGACCTTGCAGTGGCCCTGGCTGGCCCGGGGAAGGGCGTGGAGAGGAGAGTGGGGCAGCATTCCATCCAGGACCAAACCCGGGGCACGGGTTTTAATCAGAGTGAGGCTCTGGGAACTCTGTAAAATAAGGATAGCGATATTTTCCCATGCACTTTGGGGGTTGTTATGAGGATCTAATGAAAGGATATCTGTGAAAATGCTTTGCAAACAGCAAATGAAATTAGGGAGGATTTGCTCTACCGGTAGCTCGGGGAAATTGAACAATTTTTTCAAACCTCCAGAGACAATCTTCTCGGTGTGTGGCTTTGAGCTTTTGTTTGAAATGATGTGAATTCCCAGAATATCAGACACACCCACGGTCAAGTGTAAGTACAGAACACACCCAAGGCAAGGGTGCTGGGAATCCTGGCCCCTCTCTGCTCAGGGTTATTCACCCCGGGCCCGCCTTCCTTCCACCGCTGCGATCAGCTGCCTGTGCCGTGTGTAAATGACAAAGGCCACATCACCGGCTCCCAGAGCAACAACCTGGGCCCCTTGTCCATCTCACCCCGTGTTCTGATGGCGTGGAAAGAAAAAAAAAAAAGGAAAGAGACACAGGCATAGTTGCTCATTTATCCAAGTCTTGTAGGTCACTGGGGACATTTCCTGATCCCAAACAATTTTGGTCTTGTGAGACCTTAGGGGAAGATGGCTAAGTCCAGTTTCCTTCCTGCAGCCTGAGCCCTGACCCTGTCGCAGTGTCTGCGGCCATCTTTCCTCCAGGGCACCTTCTTGTGGTTGGAGGTGTGGGAGGTGCGTCAGAAGAGCCCAAGACCAGCAACAGTGAAATACATTGCTGTCTCCTGCGCTGAGCTCTGGTTGGAACTGGAGCCCGATTTGTTTGGCTCCGAAGAATCCTGTTTTGCCCGCCCACAGGGGGCACAGCTGGGTTGCTGGTGGAGAAAATGCATTCACTGGCAAGTCCGTAGAGGACACTTCCTGGATGCTGGGCCAGCACTACCCATCAGGGATGCAAAAGTGTGAGGGGCAGCATTGCCTCAGGAGTGTTAAAGAGCTCCCACCTTGCGGTCAGAGAAGTCAGGCCTGAACTCCAGCTTTGCCACCTGCTGTAGGTGGCAACTGGGGAAAGTTAGTCGCCCTCCCTCGGCCCCTGTAAAGGGAGAATCCAGCAATTTACTGTGGGAGCTGCTGTAAATAACTGAACGTATTGCGTGACAGCGCTGTGTTTCTCAACCACAGCCCTTCTGCCTACACCTCTGCACCCGCCCCCCATGATGGCATCTCAGGCTGAGCCCAGAGCATTCCCAGGCACCTTTCAGTGTTAGAATCTCATTCCCAGAAATTGATAGAGTGCAGACCTCTCTGATATTAAAAATTCAATTTCTCACCCAATTCAAAGCTCTTCTCTTTCTCCAGCTCCGGCTCAGGACCTTGCAGTTGCGGGGGCGGGGGGGGGAGAGGGGGGGAGAAGGTTTCTTCACTGATTCCCTCCCCCACTTGCTCTGACCCCACCAAGGCTGCAGCAGGAAGGAGGCGGGAGTTGGGGAGGGGAAAAGACCAAATGGTCCAGTGAATGAGCTGGGGCTGCCGAGTTCTGTATGGCAGGATATCCCAACCCATGGACACTTCAGTGCCTTCTTCCAGGACCCTCCCCTTCTGTGGGACCTCTGACTCAGCCAGTGTGGCCCACAGGCTTCCAGGCTGGCCCTCAGGGTGCGCCTCCTCTCCCTCACCTCTCCCTGTGGGGCTGGCATTGCCCTGGAAAGGCCGTCCCATTGGGCACAGTCCTATCGAAGGGGCTCTACTCTTACGACTGTCACCGTGTCCACTCAGCTAGGGGGAAACTCAGCATCTTCACCCCTCACACCCTGGAGGTAGGCCCACGCTCACCCCAGCCCTTCCTCCTCACTCTGCTGGCTTTTCTCTTTGGACTGTTCCGGTCTTGGCGCCTCCAACTACCAGCGGCCGCAGGCCACGTTTCCTAAGGAATTCTCCTCCATCCCACTCCCGCTGCGCTCCAGAAGGTTTGGATGTTTCTTCAGTTCAACGGCCATCCAGCCGGAGCTGGTAGGGTGACAGTGATGCGTCAGTCCCTTCTGGCAAACAGCCTCACACGTGGGGCTCCCCCACCAGGACATACCTGTCCTTCACCAGGCAGCCAAGTTTCTTCTAAGAGATCTTCACTCACTTTGATGACCCTGATCACTGCTGGCACTGACAGCCTTGTAGTCTGAGCTGGGCACCTTTCTCAGGTTCTGCATATAAAACTGCCTGGGCTCATCTAATCCTCACAGCAGCCCTGTGAGCTGCATGCTGTCACCACTCTCATTTTACAGAGGAGCAAATGGAAGCACAGAGAGGTCAAGTAACTTGGCCAGAGTCTCACAGCTGTTATGTGGCCCAGTGGGGTTTGAACCCAGGGTGCCTGGCTCCAGCTTCAGGCCCCACACACAAATCCCTAGTACTGCTCTCTTTCTCTTGTATAGACTAGACACAAAAAATGGACTAAGGTCTCAGAGAGGACTGCCGTCTGTTCAGCATGTGCTACCAATGTGTCTAACACCTATCTGTAGAATGTAGGGGAATTCATCGCACATTGTTCTCAGCTTTCACTTAACCAAAATTCCATAGACAATAGTCTAAGTCCCACCTAATAAAGTGTTACATACATAGATCACTTTGTAATTTGCCAGCATTCCTCTATAATAAATGGAAGTGTCAAGCTTGGGGAGCTCATGGTTCGGAAGGGAGAGCAACAGCTAGAAAAAGGAGCATCGCAATGCAGCATGGGATGCTGTGGTGCTTGATTTTGTGTCATGAACATCACCAATGTTTATTGGACACCTGCTATGGGCCCTTAGGAGCGGAGGATGTGGTGATCAAAACGCACAGGGACCCTGCCCTGTGGAGGTCGCTGCAATTGGAAGGGAAAGCATTCTATAGAAAGTATTCCTATTACCTTTTGCTACACAACAAACTAATCCAAACTTAGTGGCTTAAGATGACAACAACCATTATTGCTCATGATTCTGCAACTTGGAGAGAGCTCAGAGGGATGGTCTATTCCAAGCATGTCAAACTCAAAGGCTAGCACGGGCCAAATAAACAAGGTTTAAGTTTATGTGGGCTGCAAAAAACAAAAGCTTCAATTTTCATAGAAACATAGCATTATTTTGATAGAGACATGCTGAATACAAAGGGCTGAAATAAACGAGTAATCATTAACAAAATAATAGAACATTTTAATAAAAAATAATATTTTTTCTTGAACATTAACTTACCAGACACTGAATAACTGCACAAATAAGCGTAACGCAAATAACCTATTTTTCTTGTTCTCTGAAAGCGAAATATTTCCTGTTGCGCACACCAAACAAGTCAGTCCAAGATTAATAATGTGGCATTTGGCTGCTAAAATATTCGCTGCTAGTATTAGTGGAGAGAAATGGTGCGCCTGTGTGTAAGGCATGTAAGGGAAATGAACACAACACAATTATAGTTATCAGTCATTAGCAAACAGTATAGTTCTTTACTAATAATTATGTATAACAGGATATTGTAAAAATTAATTTACAAAATTTTTATTAAAATGTTTCTTGCATACCATTATATTGGCTGGGCTGCAGAAATTCTCACTGTGGGCCGCGTGTGGCCTGCAGGTGGTGAGTTTGACGTGCTTGGTCTACTCTATTCCCTCTATCTGCTGGAGTCTCTTAGGCAACTGCATTCAGCGGGGAGCCCTGCTGGGGACATGTCCATGAAGGTGTCACCCACATGTGTGGTACCTGGTGCCGGCTGCGAGCTGGTGTGCCTTGATTTTCCTCCATGTGGCCTCTCTTCCTCCGGTAGTTGACACTGGTTGCCTTAGCAGGTGGCAGTTGGTTTCCAAAAGGGAGGTCCCAAGAGGACAAGCCCCATTGTGCAAGTGCTTATCAAGTCTCTGCTTGCATCATACTTGCTAATGTATCATTGGCCAAGAGAGTCACATGGCCACACCCAGAATCCATGGGGGAGGGGACCACACAAGGGAAGCATGGTAGGGGCTGCTGTTGGAACAGTCTACCACAGAACACTTCACAGGATGTCTGTCCCACCGACTGCCTCTCCCAGGTGACTGCATCCAGCTGTGTCCCACCCCACTGGAGAGAAGGCCCCAAGCCAGAAGAGAAGGGGCAAGGATCTCTTTCTAGGAAATCAGAATTTTCCTTCAGTGGTATCACCTATGTGGCATCTATTTCAAGAGGTACCAAGAAGGGCCTCCATCTCACAATAACCCCTCTCCCTTCCATCCCTCCATTATAGCTTCATGTTTGGAGGAGGATGAGTTCATGTCTGACTGGAACAGAGACAGCTTTGGTTAATATAAATGGGGTTCCACTGTGTATGATTTGGTTTGTAAAACATGATTATAACGCGGGTCTGTCCAAACCTGTGCTGGACCAGAGGAGATCTTGGGGGCAGTTCACATGGAGTTAGTCAAATGGGTTGGACTCAGAAAAGCATCCTCCCATTGGCTTGGTCAAGACCATTCTGGCTGCCATGAAGGGAAGCCCTCAGTAGGTGGCAGGAAAAAGAGCTAGCAGAGCCCTATGGGAGCGGCTGAGGTGGGGCCTGGCCCAGTGAGGAACAGCCTGCTCCAGCACAGCCTCCCTTACAGCTCTTCTCCATCACTTCCGCTTTCCTGCTTCCCTTATCCAGGGATTTTCCTAGTGGAGAAGAGGCAGGAAAAATCTTACGCTTAATCTCAAATTTTTCTTCTTTTTGTCAACTACTCCTTTCTTTCCCCTGCAGGAGCCTCAACATCCATGAAGAGATTCCCCTTTTCTCTGCTTCCTCCTATCACATTCCCTCCGCGAGGTAATGGATACAGAACGACTAGCCTAATTGAAGGGGCAAAGGGCCAGAGAAAACATAGTGGGGGGCGGATTCTGTTGACATTTCTAAAACTTATCTCATCACATAAATACATAGGTATGCATAACCTAACCATGCAGTGACATTTATATTGGGCTCATCTCAATGGGTGAGTTCAACCATGATTAACAAACCCTTGTATTGTCTTCATAAATTTAAAGAACCTCTTCAGGTATTTTTATAGAGTGAGTGGGCTGCCTAGTAGGAGATACCTAACTCTTGTAGTCAAGATCCTGGCACCCTGATAGGAAAAATGAGGTAAGTGACTCCCCTTATAGACAGACTTTCTCTTTTGGCAACTGCACCACTTGCAGGAGAATAGGAAGTGACATGATCAAAATTGTATTTTGAGAAGATTAATCTGGCAGCAACATATAGGCTTGTTTGGAAGCAGGAGAGCTAATAATAGCATGGATTACAATGGCATCGAGGGCGACTCTGTACTAGGCCATTGATGTAGTTTCTCTCATTTCTTCCTCACATACCTGTAAAGTACTGTTTTCCAGATTGTGCAGATAACAGAGCTGAAGTCAAAGAGATCCAGACATTTGCCCAAAGGTTAAACTGCAAATAGGTAGTAGAGTCAAGATCAAATGCAGATCCATCTGACTCTAAAGCCCCTGTGTATGTCTGTCCAGAAGCTATTACAATAGCACAGAGATAAGGCCAGAACTGGGGCAGGAAGGCAAATACAGTGAAGAAAACATGGGGACAGAAGACCTGTGTCAGGACCCCAGTGACCTGAGCCCCCTCTGATTTCTAGGTCCCTCAGATTATGGGTTTACCCCCTAAGGGTTTATTTCTCTTTCCCTCCATCTTCACTCCCATCCACCCAGGGCCTCCACTTTGATCCCTGGATGGTCTCAGACTGACTTCTCCTTCCTCAGAGTGCCCCCAGTGTGCCCCAGGAAGGCACAGACTCTGCCCTTGGTGGTCATCGAGTGATTTCAGGCATTCAGCTTTCACTTGGAGGACAGGGGAAGAATCCTCTTCCTTGAGCAGTCCCAGCATCCAAAACAGACACTCAACAAACACTTTGGAAATGAATCGTCACCAGCCAGGACCCGAGACATGTCCTTTACCGCGGCTGTTTCCAGGGCAGTGGTTGTGACTGGTCTGCCCTGTCCATGCCAAGCACCCTCTACTGACCCCTGGCAGCATGGCTCTAGCACTGCCAATCAACTTCTGGACCCACCCCTCCCAGTGCCCGAAGACCTTTGCTTAGTCCTTAAGCTCCACAGTTTCTCTTAGCACAATCTTACTACTTGCTGCAAACATCTTCTGGTCTAGTCCGTGGTCCTTTATTTAGATGCCGGGGCTTTCGAAAGGCAAGGACTACTTGGGTTTTCCAGCACTGAATGGAGAAGTGTGTGTGTGTCAAGAGGGGTGGTCATTTCCAGGGCCAGCATAACAACAATTATGTTCTGATTGTTCCCCTGGTCATCCCAAACTTCTCAATGCAAAACAAAAATATCTGACATTTTTCTGAACATTTCTCCTTTTTCCTTTTGCAATAGGAAAAAGTTACTTTCATAAGAAAAAAATCAAAGTTGGAGAGATCTGATTTTTGCTACCATTCGCTTATAAGAAGAAGGAAAAAAAAAAAGACCAATTAAAGACAAACGTGCCCATGAGTCCACAGGAGGTGATTAAGCAGTCATGTCCTCGCCCTCAGGGAGGTCATTACCTTGAAGGAAGCAGCAGCCTCTGCAGCTCCTATTAATGGTATATATTGACTATATCTATTTTCGAAAGCCCTTCCCTTTAGGACACAGCATGTCCCACATGCCATGTCCCCCGAGGCCAACAAGTTCTCACCGCCTGCCCCACCTTGATGGTCAAGGGTATGGGCTACCCCAAAAGCCTGATACCAGGCTGTACTTGACCTCACGGTGGTGGGCAGTGAGACTCAGTGCAGGGATCAAACATTCAGAGAGGTTGAAAACACAGGTGCCAGTGACTTCAAGGTCCAGGCAAAGGGCCCGGCAGGTACCCTTGAAATAATTCGGAAGACACAGAAGTATCAGCAGACAGGGCCAGTGTGGCTGGAAGCCATCCCTGCTCCGACACTTGGTTACTGGGGGACTCGTGGTAAATTACTTGTCCCCATGCCTCATTTTCCTCATCTAAATCACATCTGCCTTGCAGGGCAGCTGTGGGATGAAATAACATGGAACAGGATTTCAGTACTTATTTTCTGTCGAGCACATATCAAGCATCTGCATCTATGAAATCATCCAGCCCTCTTCCCAAACCTCTGAGACAAGTGGTATTCTTATCCCCATTCTACACAAAAGGAAATGAGAAAGAGAAGTAAGCCCTAGCTGGTTTGGTTCAGTGGATAGCGTCGGCCTGAGGACTGAAGGGTGCCGGGTTCAATTCTGGTCAAGGGCACATACCTTGGTTGCAGGCTCCTCCCCGGCCCAGGCCCTGGTCGGGGCTTGTGCAGGAGGCAACCAGTCGATGTGTTTCTCTCACATCGATATTTCTCTTTGTCTTTCCCTCTCTCTTCCACTCTTTCTCTAAAAAAAAAAAAAAAAATCAGTAGAAAAATATCCTCGGGTGAGGTTTAAAAACAATAATAACAAAAGAGTAAGTAACTTGTCCAAGGCAACCCAGCTAATAACTGATAACTGGTTTATGATGCCACCAGCACAGTGGAGCAGCTGCTCCAAAAGGTTTGAGTCAAAAGAGGACACCAGCAGTGGTCGGGTGGCTCAGTTGGCTGGAGCATCATCCCACGCACATGCACACTGAAGGGTCATGGGTTCGACTCCAGGTCAGGTCAAATACCCAGGTTGCAGGTTCAATCCCTGGTCAGGGACATATACAGGAGGCAACCAATACATGTTTCTCTCTCACATCTCTCTCTCTCCCTCTCTCCCTCTCCTTCCCTTCTCACTCTAGAATTAATGAGAAACATATCATTGGGTGAGGATTTTAAAAAAAGAAAAAGAGGACAACAGCTTGGAGAAGATAACAAAGGAATGATATCAGTGACACTCCCATGTTCTATGGAAAGAATAGCAGACAAAAAAAGATCACCCTCTAAAGGGTCAAAGTCAAGTTTTGCTGTTTTCCATTCCTCTTAATGTGATTTTGAGTGGGTCAGAGTGTGTGTGTGTATGAGTGAGTGTGAATGAGTGGGTATATGAGTGTGTGTGTGTATTCATATGAGTCTGTGTGTGTGTGTGGGGGGGGTGTGATTGTATGTGAATGAGGAGGCTCACAGGCTGGGTGACACCCTCACTCATAGTTAGTCTCTCCACATTCACTGCCCCAGCCTTTCACAGTGGGGGCATATTCTCTGTGTAATCTGCCACAAGGACCATTTAAGACCAACCAGAGCTGGGCAGCAAATAGTTGGAGGTTATAGTTTTTGGTAAAGACTTAAACTTGATAATAAAATAGATATGCATTTATCCTGCAAACACTTATAAAGAGCCTATTTATTAGATGCTAAGATTCAAAGTTGCCACGATGCTGCCATCATGCTCCCAGGAGTTTGCATCCTAGTAGGAGGACACCCAGGTGAAGATGCCCCGTGTGAGGAAGTGCTGGGAAGACCAAGAGGAGCGGGAACCGCAGCCTCGGCCATCAGGGCGGTACTGAAACCGCTAGCACACCTGGTTGGACCATGTGCTTCTCCAGCAGCAACAGATTTCTCTCACCTGAAGACTCCAGAAATTCTTCACTCAGGCTTTCACAGGGTCAATCCAACTCATCACTCTGCCTCCCTAATAATGACCAAAGAGTGAAAGCTTGATTTACAGATTTCACCATCAATGTGCTGGCATTTGTGTTGGATTCATTACTATAGACATACCCAGCATGAGCCATACTACTAAATAGTCACTGAGGTTTCCCTCCTGGCCAGAGAAACTCGGAGGTGGGTAGGGCAAGAGGATGAGCTGAGGGATCACAGGTTGTCCCTTCACTTTGAAGGAGCAGGGGTGCATAGGGGGGGAGACTTTTTTTCCTTTTGTTCTTTCTTTTTCTTTTCTTTCTTTCTTTCTTTCTTTCTTTCTTTCTTTCTTTCTTTCTTTCTTTCTTTCTTTCTTCCTTTCTTCCTTCCTTCCTTTCTTTCTTTCTGTTTTTTATTTTATTTTATTTTTTTTTAAGGTGGAGCCCCCATGATGGGATTAGTGCCTTATAAGGGAGGAAGAGACCAGAGATCATTCTTTCCATCACAGGAGGGCACAACAAGAAGGTTGCTGTCTGCAACCTGGGAAAGAGCCCTCATCCGACACTGAATCTACTGCCACCTTGATTTTGGACTTCCCAGAATTGTGAGAACTGAATGACTCTTGTTTAAGCCACCCACTCTATGGTATTTGTTCCAGGGAAGCCTGTAGGAAGGGAAATTCCCTCCAGATAAGACTTAGGATATGACATGAAAGGAGCTTGGAAAGTGGGGAGTGTCCTCTATTCCCTTGTAATACCCAGTCAAATGCCCGTCTTCCCACACTAGCACAGGAGTTAGTAGGCCCCGACTTCGCTGGCTCTTGAAGGCGGAGCTCCTCTGAGCGAGGCTTGGATGAGCAGCCTTTGGGGATTGGAAACATGGGACCTTCTGCGAATGGATCAGAATTGAACCTCCTCTGGGGACAGTGCTGGGCCCAGCTTGTTCAATGGCTCTAAGGGAGGAGGATAGCCAGAGGGTTGGGTGCAAGAGAGAGAGGAAATATCTTAGGACTCCAGCCTGAGGGTTTGCCCTCGCCCCCCTCCCCTCACTGCCCCCAGCACTTCATTTCCAACAAAATATGAATCAAGAAAGAGTGTTGGACACACACGGTAATGAAAATCCATGATTCAACTGTGCGTTCATAATTATTTCATAAATAAATGGCTTCTGGAGAGCCGCATCTGTCTCTAGCCACTGAGGGTCCGTCTTTCATTAATGTATCCCGGCCTGCACAGAGCTGCCCGAGCGCTCCACGACATCCTCCTCCTTCTCTCCATCACTGTCCACCCGTAGGTTTTTGTGGTTCAGAAAGAGCTGCAGCCCCACACTTCTCTGCAAGACGGATGGCTCATCAATAACATTAGCCAGCATTACGGGCCGCATCAGGGTAGAGCAGAATCAATACGGCCAAGTAAAAAGTCTAATAAGTTGACATGACCATCCTCAGCAGGGCTCACATTACAAGAAATGAGTTTTCTTAAGGAATCAGCGTCAGGGTTGCTTAGGTGCCCCACACCCAGATGTTCTGACTAAGATTTATAGCTCTGTGTTTCGTTGGCAGAGCAAGGTCGGTCGGGAGAAGTGGAATGGTAAGTGGGGTTAACTGCAAAATAAATTGGGGACTTGGGCCACTCTGCTGATGGCAAGCGAGGCGCCTGGCTGGGAACCTTCTTGTGACAGGGTTCCCGTGAGCCTCTGCTCCTCACCACTGGCCGTGGCTGCCCTGTCCCCAAGGGCAGGCTCCTGGTGAGTGATGAGTGGTAACCGCTCCTTCCAGGGGGCTGCTGGCACGCAGGCACTCCACAGTACCTCAGAGTGGCTTTACGGGTGCCCCTCCCCTCCTTTCACCCAGAGTCACCCCCAGCCCAAGCAGAAGGGAAGATGTAGTAGATATTTCACTTTTATGAACTCGGATGCTCATCTTTTCTCATTTGTCTGGTCATCGGAGGGAAGCCCTGCTCAGTCGTGTGAGGCGAGAGCATTAGCATGAGCCTTTGCGTAGGCTCGCTCATTTTTGAGGCACCAACCCAGAGCTTGGATTCTCCACAGTCTTGCCACCTTCCTCTTAAAGGGACAGCCCAACAGTACAAAGCCATTGGAAGAATTCTAGTAGTCACCAGACAGCCCTCGGCTTGTTAATCCTACCTCTCATGAGCTCAGGCAAGCCTTTTGACCTCAAGTCCACAAGCAGAGATCAAGCGCTGAGTGAAGAGTATAGGCAATTCAAAGGAATAAGAAATGGCTTCTGTTCCCCAAATTGCTGGTAAAGGGAGGACACAGGCTCTAATACCAGGAGGCTGAGATACAGGCTCTATCATTTATATTTAAAACAAATATATTGAGGATCTACTATGTGCTTGGCATTTTTCAATATGCTGGGGTATAGCAGTGACTAAAACAGACAATGTCCCTGTCTTTGAGAGCTTTCTCACTTGTATGGGCAGCAAACAATGGACAATCAAAGAAGTGAGCATAGAGTTTCAGGAAGAGGCTATGAAGAAAAATAAAGCAAGTGGTGGAGATGGTGAAGATGGAAGGGGAGCTGCTGCTTTGAATAGAGAAGGTCAACAAAGGCCTCACAAAGAAGGCAAATTTGAGAAAAACCAGGAACTAGGCAACGAAAACAGTTTGTGCCTCAAAAATTTGGAGGCAGGCACATCCTTGGTGTGTTCAAGGAAGAGCCAGGAGGCCACCGTGACTGGCCCTGGGGGAGGAGAGACCAGCAGGAGATGGCATGGGATGGGAGCCAGGGGCTGGAGCCACAGGGTCTTATAGGCAAACAGGACTGTGGGTTCAATTCTGCAGACAGTAGGCATTCATGAGAGGACTGTGAGTGGGAGATTGACAAACACATGTTTTTATTCTATCCAGATTCCTCTGGCTGCTTTATGAGAGTAGTCTGCAAGGAGGGGAGCAGGGAGAAAAGTTGGATTCAGCCATAGGGGAGTGATGAGACTTGGATCCCAGACATATTTGGAGGTAGAGCCCAAAATACTTGTTCAGAGAGCGGATGAGAGACACAGAAGTGATAGGTCAAGGTTGAAGCCAATGGTTTCAGCCTAAGCAACTGATTGAACACTGGTTTCTTTTCCTCAGGTGGGGAGCAGGTTTAGATTTCTCAGATGAAACCAAGAGATCATGTGGGGGGCATGTTGAGTTTGAGATGACTATTAGTACCCGAAAACGATTAGGAGAGGTGACTGTACTCACTGGAGTTCAGGGAGAGTTCTAGACTGAAGAGATCGATTTGGAAGTCATCTACATATTGCTGATGAGACTGTCTAATATCCTATGTCTGGGTGAGCTCACTTAGGGAGAGAGCATAGGGAGAGCCCAGAAGCAACAACCAAGGACTCTGCTTGGAAGCACATAGACCAGCTGGGAGAGGACAGGGAGATATGGAGGATCAGGCAGAGAAGACAGAGGGCAGTATTGCAATGGTGGGGGGTCCAGCAAAGTGCTGTGAGATCACAGGAGGGAAACTTGTTTTACCTGGAGATGAATATAAACCTTGAAGGGTGAGACCACTGCAATAGTTAGAGGGGGTGGGAGGAGAAAAGGTCATTAGAGGGTGGAGCATCAGGACAGAGAAAACAGCAGTAAGAGACTGTGGGGGAGATGGCTTGATGTCCAGATAGGCTGGCAGATGGAATACATGGGGGTGGAAAGGGATGAGTAAGACAAGAGCCCAGACAAAATAGAGTTTGGAGCCAGGTCCTGAGAGAACGTGAATGACGGTATATGATGGGGAAGTGATGCTAAGTTGCATCCAAACCCTGTCGACAGCCACCAGAGATCCCAGAAACCCCAACCTACTTAACTGCTTTCCGTGAGATCCCTGCGCTAAAGTGCCTCTACACTGTGGTGAATATCACCCAACACTCCCATCCCCACCACTTAACTAGAACCACCATGGGGAATGCTTATGTGATTCCAACAAGTCTAAGCCCTTGAAAACATAAGAAACATTAAATTGCCAACTGTTTGGAGTGATTCAAGTGTCTCCATTTGCACACACCCCTTCAAGGAAATTGAGCGAAAGCCTCTTTAAAAATCTGGTGCACTTGCCTGATTTACCTCATGAAACAAATACTAACATACTGTTTTTCGTTTTCGTGGAATATCTGCAGTGATTTTGTTGTACATTCGTTGTATTTTGAAGACCCAGAGACTGTCAACCCTGCCATGGCTTTGGCCAGGAGCAATAATGTTCTGACCCATGAGGAGTCCTGTGGGGGAAACACTGGCTTACATAACAATGTCCCAGGGGGCTTGAACCCATCAGGGGAATACAGAGCAATAAGTATTCTAGGAAGCAGCCTTGGCACAGGGATGGCTGGGAAAGGCAAGGAAACCCAAAGGACCAGCATTCGGAAAGGAGGAGCAGAGGAGGGAAGAAATGACCACACCATTTCCTGATGCTCATCCAGGTTAGGAAATGTGTTAAGTGCTTTACAGGAAAAGGCTAACAACACCTTTTTTAAAACCCTAGAACTACTCTGTGAAGTAAATACTATTTACCATCATTTTTGAGAAAAGCAGAGCAGGGAGGTTAAGCTCTTGTGTAGCTGTAAGAGGGTGTGGCTCTTCCTAAGCCATAAGAGTACCCTAATTAAGTTAATAACGATGTATCTATCTATATAGTTTAAGTTTAAAAAATCTGGCTCTCAAAAGAAATTACAATCGTTGTACTGTTGATATTTGGCTGTTGACTAATGAGTTTGCCGACCACTGCCCTAGCCTGTTTCCATCAGGCAGCAAATCTCCAGACAACCCTAACCCTAACTGAGGCAGAATGAGACACGTGACTGCCAGGAACGGTGGTAATAACTGTGCACCTCCTTGATGCCTGTGATGGGAATAGTGCCTCTTGGATACAGCACCCTCCTGCAGCTCACAGCTTTGGAAATTGGGTAAAATTTACTCAAGTAAGAGATTTTTAACTATTATCATTTAAACTAATCTCTTTGTCCGCCCTGACTTACCCTCTTCACTCTTCCTTGCCTGTTGGGTAGCATTGGAGTAGATGTGGGCGTTTTAGGATTGGGCGAAGGGGAGTTGAGTTGGAGATACATTTAGTTTGGGCTTAATGACATGATATATGTATGCGGTTCTTGGTCACCCCCATGCACATTAGGTCACTGCTGGCTGTCCTGGGCTAGGAGTGGCTTCCAGGAACACTCTTCCTACCCACAGTGCCCACTCCCCTAGTGTCCTGATCAGAGGCAGGGCCAGAAGTCATGTTAAGATATGAGTGTGCCCCAGAATGTTGAGTACCAAAGACGATGTGGGTGGGAAGAGAAGTAAGATTTTAAATGTAGAGAGCCAGAAGTCAGCATGTGGAAAAACTTCCAAATCTTATAGCTAATACATAAAATAGACTTAATGTGAGATTTCCTCAATTTGACAATAATCCTAAAAATGAACATGATCTTAAATGTTTTGAATCTAAAGGAAACTTTTCTAAGCTATCGAGTGTTCCCTAGTATGACTACTGCTACAGAATACATCTTGGGTTAATGTTTAATGTTGTTGTAGAAATTCTGATCAATAAAATGATGGAACAGAATAAGAAATATAATTATTATAAACAAAGAGTAGCATGATTATTACTTCTCAATATGAAAATGGTAAAATCAGACAACTTAAGAAAATCATTTGAAAAACCAGAATTAAAGGAAACAGGTTGAAATGTACAACTTTTAAAAAATAATATATTTACACAACAAAAATACATTAGAAAACATACAGCATAAAGGAAAAGAAATTCACATTAGCAACCTAAGCAAAAAATAACTGGGAAAACTTTGGCAATAATTATGAAGAATCCTTATGAAGGAAACAACAGAACTTTATTCCAATTTATAATGAAAGATTTAAAAATAGAGAAGGGCATGTTGTTTCTGGATGGAAGGTGAGTAAACTAGGTACTGTAGAATAGTTAGTGGTTCAAATTTTACACCTAGGCTGACTGTAATTTCAACAGAAACACCAATGATAGCCTACAATTCATATGAAAAAATGAATAAGTGAAAATGACTAATATTTTTAAAGTAATGATGGAGCTTTGCTGTCAGATGTACAACCCTATCTGAAACTTATACAAGAGATAGTGAACAGACAAATCAATGGAACAGTTGATCTTTACACAGGCCCAGTGCATAGAAGATGTTAGTATATGGCAAAGGAAGCATCGCATGCTAACCCCACAACAAACAAAGAAATTAATGTGAAAACATATGTTTACTAATCAGATTTGTGAAGATTATGTTTATGAAAATAAATGTTGGTGAAACTACAAAGAAATAAAATTACTGAAGGCAAAATTGCATAAGCTTTACAGAGGGTAATTTGTAAATAAGTGTTAAAACTTGAAGTATGTACACATGTATATCCTTAGGTAGTAATCAATTACTACCTAAGAATTGATTCTAAAAAAATAATTGGATAGCTGAACTAATATTTACATGCAAGACTGTTCATTGCTCACTAGAAATAGCAACCAAGACAATTAAAAACATCAAACTTTTATAAATAGAGGACTAATTAAATAAGTTATGGGATATGCAATGGAATGCCGTATGACTGCTTTTAAAAAATGAGTTAAATCTATATGCCTCAATATGTAAAAAAATGTTATCAATATCTGGTTAAATAAAAATAAAATCACAGAAGAAAGAATATATGGTACAGTGCCATTTTTATTTTTTTAAAATAGTTTACATATAGAAGAAAATATGGAAGTATACATACCAAACTGCTAATCATGTGAATACTTGGAAATGTGGAAGTAATTATAGATGACCATTCTTTCCTACTTTTTGTTTATTAATTATTTGAATTTTACTTTAAGCAAATATTAATTTTATAATCAGAAAAAGTAAAGATAATTCTATGCTGAAAAAATAAATCAAGTTCATAAATGAGAAAGGCTTTGGGCAAGAAAATTGTCAAGTTAGTTTATCATTAAATGACAAATTCTAGTTGGATTAGAGTTTGATGTAAAAATAGTCCCTAAAAATACCCAAAACTAAATGTTGGATGATTTCTCGAGGAGAAAGAATAGTCTAAACATAAAAGCAATGCAAGAAATTATGAAGGGAAAATATTTCTATTTAATTAAATATAAATTTTGAAACTATAGTTTGCACATAAAAAATCATCATGAGTAAAACTGGAGAAAATATTTCCAACAATGACAATGGTTACTGCCACTGATACCTGCAGAGCATACTGAAAACGGACAATAAGCACTCAATTTTTAAATGGACAAAAATATAAACAAATTATTAAAAATGTAACGCAAAAGGATGATGAACATACATATTTTTAAATTCACCTCATCAGTAATTTACAAAAGGAAGACACAACACAAGGAGGCACCTTTTCTGTCATCTTCCTTACTAGTGTATCGGCACCGATTTAAGCATAGTAATACTCAGCATTAGAGACTGTGAGCCTAGAATTTTCCACAGATTGCTGGTGAAAGGGTCAAATGTTCCTATTTTGGGGGAGGGCAAGGTGAAAATATAGAACTCTCCTCAGATGTTTCCATCTCTTGGGCTTAGTCCAGAAATCTTTCCTAGGGCAATAGATAAAAGACAGCAAAGTCTTCTGCACAAGAGTCTTCGTCAGAGTAGGTGATGGAATAGCAAAGACACAAATATACCTTAAATGCTCAATAGAAGGTTGATTAACTATATTATGTTTAAAAACTACTATGGAGAATCGTGCAACTGGAACAAAAATAAGCCATTTTCTAAGGGATTTTTTTAAAAAAAGATGTGGTTCTGTAAGATTACAATTTTGCCATAGTTGTACTGATAGTAAGAGAAATAGCAGTTCAGATCACAAGTGTTATCAGGATTTCTGAGAAGGGCCTAGTGGCAATTTTCAAAAGCTCTCTCTCTCTCTCTCTCTCTCTCTCTCTCTCTCTCTCTCTCTCACACACACACACACACACACACACACACACCTCTCTCTCTCTCTCTCTCACACACACACACACACACACCTCTCTCTCTCTCTCTCTCTCTCTCTCTCTCTCTCACACACACACACACACACACACCACATTGTATAGCTGCAGGAGCTTCACTTCTCGTCCTGCTCACACCATCCTTTGGCTAAATGACCTGGGGACAGGAATTTTGGGGGACAGCTTTAGAATTCTGCTTTCCACAGAGGATTTGGCAGATGAGTGGGCACCAGCAACATGGCCCAAGGACAGAGAGGCAACTACAGCTCCCTCTCCAGAATTTCACTTGACCAACAGATTTATCAGGTAACCAGTCTTTTCCAGTTTCCTGCTCTTTGCTGCGATCCCTCTGTTACCCCTTTGGTTCCCAGCCTGGTATACAGAACTGCCTTGGGGAACTGAATAAGGGCTGTGTCCACACTTTGGGGTACCAGTCCTTTTACCATTGAAAGTAAACACTAGCTCATGCTACCCCAAGCACACATGCCTCAGATCTAATTGACTATTATCATCATCATCATCATCATCATCATCATCACGAAGATAACTCACAGGTATCACTCACTTGTTTACTTCGTGCCAGACATTAAAATAGGTGCTTTACTTGTACACTTGATTACAGATTTACAACACTCAGATGAATGAAGCGTTATTTTTATTGTGCAAATGAAGCCCGATGACATTAACCAAATTGCCCAAGGTCACTAGGCAAGTTGCAACCAGGTTACATGGTCACCACAGCTGCAAGGGAGGCTGGGAAACTGAGTATTTAGCAAAGAGAAGAAAATCCCCAGAATCAACATGGGCCAGTGGTTCTCAAAGTGACCTAAGGGTCTCTTTTTCAGAGGGTCTATGAGGTCTCCCTTCCCAACTACATCTCTGTGTGAAGTCAAGTTTTCAATTAAAATAGAAGACTGAGCACAGCAGATATGAGAATCCAGCTGCCTTCTAGTAAGCCAGACATTTAAGAGGTTTGCAAAAATATAACAAATGTCCCATTTATTTTTTATTTTGGAAAATAGTAGTTTTCCATGTAATGGGTTCATTATTGTTATTTTTAAATAGTAAAAATATTTTTAAATGATCAGTTTTAATTTTTCTGTGTAAAACATAAACCTACATATGTCCTCAGTAATTCTTAAGAGTGTAAAGATATCCTGAAACCAAAATGTTTACCTTAGAATCAGGAGTCTGCAAACTATGGCCCTGGGGACAAATCTGGCCTCCTGCCTTTAAAAAAAAGTGTTGTTTAACATTCCTATGCACCTGCATTTATGCATTGTCCATAGCTGCTTCCACACTATAATGGCAGAAATTAGTAGCGAAAACAAAAACTGTAAGGCCACAAAGCCTAAAATATTTTCTATCTGATCCTGTAACGACAACAAAAATTGCCAACCCTGACGTAAGACCATCATGATCCATGATGAGGAACTTGGACAAAACCAGGGTCCTGTTCATTGTGAACAGAACAGATCTGACCTCTGTCCTCAGGAAGCTTATTTCCCTGTTGGGCTGTGGGAGTGGAGGTAGAGGCATAAGCCATAGATAAGTCAACATTGTTTCCCAGCAGTTAGGACAGCGTCTAACACAGTCCTCCTCAGTGAGTGCTCAGCATTTGCTGAATATAGTACCGAGTGAATAAAGGAAGTGTGTGCGTGACACAGAGAAAAACAAGAAACTAACACACTGCTCCAATCATTAGAGCTTTGTAACGTTTTCGTATTATTCCTCTTTTTCAAAGATGCCTTGACTACTTTGACATTATCTCCTCTTCTTGATGCACTATTTTTCAAGTTCCATTAAGGAATGCCTGAAGGAATTTATTTATTTATTTATTTATTTATTTATTTATTTATTTATTTATTTATTTTAATATACTTTACTGATTTTTTACAGAGAGGAAGGGAGAGGGATAGAGAGTTAGAAACATCGATGAGAGAGAAATATCGACCAGCTACCTCCTGCACACCCCCTACTGGGGATGTGCCCACAACCAAGGTACATGCTCTTGACCAGAATTGAACCTGGGACCCTTCATTCCACAGGCCGATGCTCTGTCCACTGAGCCAAACCAGTTAGGCCTCCCTGAAGGAATTTAACCAATTCTCTACTGTTTGCTGCTTAGGTCATTTTCCCCCAATATAAATGATAAGAGATGTGCCCATCTCTCATGGTTGCCTTAGGATAAGCCCATAGAATTAGAAATACTGAGTCAAATGGAATGCCTGTTAAGGCTATTGATCCTAAGGCTATTAGAGCCCACCAGAAGAGCCCTCTCCAACAGGCAGAAGCAAGGTGGGGCACACTCATCTCCTGCCCCTGGAGCATGAAGGTGCCTCCAGGCACTCTGGTCCTTGGGAGAATCCTTCCCCTGCATGAAATGTTGTGACTGAACATAATGAAATGAATTTCCTATTTTGTCTTATTCCAAAGCCTGTAATTTTTTCCCTGATCTTTTTCCCAATCGGAAATCATCTCCTCTCACTAGAAGTATTCAGCTGTGATGGACAAATATGCTGGACAGAGGACAACGTGCAAAGAAGTCCCCAAAATAATTCAACTGAATTGTTTTTCTTGCCAATATTTTCAAACATTGGATGAGAGAGCAGGAAGGGGAGGGGAGAGAGAGAGAGAGAGAGAGAGAGAGAGAGAGAGAGAGAGAGAGAGGAAGGAAGAGAAGAGAAAGGAGGAGAGGAGAGGAGACAGTAGAGAGCACTAGTTTGGTAGTTTGGGAGCACATTTGATTCAGGAAATGCCTAGCGGCTGCTTTGGCTCCTGCCCTGTAGAGCGTGGACCGGGTGATCCTGTGCCTTTCCCTCCAGCTCCAACACGCGGCGTGTTCTGTGCTTCTGGTTCTGGTTCTGGCTTCTGCAGCCACAGTCTCCACGAGCTCCCAGTCTCTCTGTAACTCTGGTCAATTGTGAGGGGACTCCCTGCTGCCGGGCCTCCTTCCGGAAGGACTTCGGACGCTTTAACCTCATGACCACAACTTTGCCCCCCACACCCCCCCTGCGTGTGACCATTTCCCCACCTCTGTGTTGAAGCTGACAGAAGGGATTGCAACCTAGAGACTCTCATATCAATGGCCCTTTTTGACTAAGCTGTCAGGTATATTTTAAATGGCTACTCTCCTTAAACCACACTAGCCCAGGGGAGTCTAACCTCTGCCCAGTGTTGATAGACAAAATATTTAACAACCAATATGGCCCCACACAGTGGACACCAGCCGCAAACAGCCATAGGGCACATCCGAGCTGAGGGGGCCCTGCCTCCTTCTGCCGCTGGCCCTGGTCCTGGGAGGGGCTTCCCCCACTCCTCTTTTCGGAGGTTGGATATGGCTCATCGCCTTCTGCACCCACAGTTTCCAGGTTCTCTGTAGTTCAATATGAGAGGAAAGCTGCCCTTGTGGAGATTGTGCTGTCGGGGAATTTCCTGTGGTCACGTTCCCATGAGCCCTTTGAAGTGGGCCTGGAGGCAGGCTGCCTGGTCTCTGCTCGGGAGGCAGGAAGGCACAGAGACCGAGAGTGTGCAGGGCAGGGGCCCAGCGGGGCAGGGGGCAGGAGACCGGGATTTTCACTCAGTTCCAGCTCTCATGGCCGCAGCTATGGTCAATGTTACGTGTCTCTCGGCTAAGGCCACGTCCCCCATTAGCCAATCAATGGCCACTCTAGGGGCCTCTCTGGAGGTGCTTTGTAGATGTGATTAATGCCTGTCTGTGATCAGTTTACCTTATGTAAAGGCGATTATCGTAGGTCTTGTAGGTGGGCCTGATTCATGCAGTTGAAAGGCCTGAAAAACAGAACTGAGGTGTCTCTGAAGAAGAAGAAATTCCACCTGGGGACTGCAGCTTCCGCCCATGCCCGAGGGCTCCCTGCCCTTTCTCAGCCTGCTCTGCACATCCCAGACTTGTCTAACCAGCCCATGCAATCACATAAGCCAACCCTTGCAATGTCTATATCTATCTATATCTATATCTATATCTATATCTATATCTATATCTATATCTATATCTATATCTATATCTATAAGCCTATACCTCTATATTTATACCTATACATCTCCATCTATATCTCTATATCTATACTGGTATATCTATACCTATACCTCTCTATATATACACCTATACATCTCCATCTCCATCTCCACCTATATCTATGTCTATATCTATATCTATACATAGATCTATATCTGTAATCTCTACCTATGCCTCTATGTCTATACCTATACCTATACCTATAATCTACACCTACACCTACACCTACACCTACACCTACACCTACACCTACATCTACATCTACATCTACATCTATATCTCTATATATCTATATCTATGTAAAACAATGGGTGAGATAAAAATCTTTGGGGCCAAGATTCACTGGTGCCTGCCCATCTCAGGGAGCCTCCTCTCATCCTGGGGCTTTCCAATCTGGCTGGTGACTCACTCTCTAGGGGAGAAGCATACTCTGTTGTCCTTGAACTTCCTGCATCATCATATCTGTGGTGGTGTTAGGAAGCAACAAGCATAGACAAGCAGGGAACACAAGAATGAGCAATTCACCCATCCATTCACTTTTCATTCACATTTCCTGTGTGCCACGCTGACCCTGGCACTGGTGGAGCGAGGATGCAGGGGTGAGTGTGGAGGGAAGATCCTGCCCTCTTGGAGCTTGTGGTCTGTGCCTGCACAGCCAGGTCACCAGGTAATTTCACTAGGATACACGGGGCCTTTGTTGGGGTCTGAGCTGGCTGCTAAGGAGGCACCCAGGAGGGCACCAAGCTCAAGCAAGAAGCAGCAGGAAAGGCCTCATGCAGGACGTGGTACCTACGCCAAGACTGGCGGCCAGCCAGGTGAGGCCTACCTATGGGAGCGGGAAGAAAGGCTAAGCACAGGAGGGAGGATGCACGGCCGACAGGCCAGCGGAAAAGAGCCGGGACAGCCTGAGACCTTAAGAAAGGTCAGTACAACTGAAAGACTGCGAAGTACTACATTGGAAAGCATCACTCTCCCCTTTGTAAACGCTGTTAAGGAGTTTCACACTCTGTCCTAAGTGGGACCCATTGGAACGTTTAAAGCAGGAAAGTGAAGTGGTAAGATCTGTATTTTTTAAATGTCAGCCTGACAACGACAGGGTCAGAGACGGCGAATTAGGCCTGAGAGAGGATTCCGGTCTTGTCTCAGTCATTTCTGGGGGGACAGAGGGGCATCCCCTGGCAGAGTGTTAGTGAGTGGTGCCCTCAGAGCAGCGCGCACTTCAGGCGGCTGATGTGGAAGAAACTCTTTGGGTTTTGTTAGGGGAACTGAAAGATGCCTGTGAGGGACTGGAGGGAAGTTCCGAGCATTTACTGAGCCCAGTTACTCTGTGCCAGGTGCTTGGATCAAGTCCTTTCGGTGTCTTCATCCCCATCAATCCTCACAGTAGCTCAGTGAATACCTACCACCCCTCTCCCCAGGCGCAGGCAAGCTGCTCGCAGTGACAAGCTAGTCAGCTGGGGGACTGTCTCCCTCAACCATGCTCTTCTCACTCCTGCACACATGCCAGCCAAGCCTGCGGCCTCTCTCCTGACGTGCCCCATGAGGGGGGCCAGGCACGTGCCCACCACAGTTGGAGCACGTGAGCAAGGATGATCACAGCAGCAGGGGACATTCGTGGTAGCTTAGCATGTGCCAGACCCTCACAGCCCAGAGGGAAGCACCATTGTTATTCTCAGCTTGGAGACCTGAACCTGAAATGAGACGAGTATGCACTCAGTAAGGGACAGAGCTGGCAGGGGACCAAGCAGCCCACATGAGCACCCACACCCTGAGCCACTGCACCGCCCAGCTCCAGGAGGGCACACGGGGCCTGAGGCCTCCTGCCCCCTGGAGGGGCTCCCTCAGAGGTAAGAATCTGTCTCGAATGAAAACTCCTGGCTCCATGCTTTTCGGCTGTAACAGTCCCTAACTTCAGGGCTCACGCTTGGTGTGCTGTGCCTGGAACCCCTGCACCTTTGGTTGTCCCTCATGATGTTGCCTGGGGCCTAGTAATGAGCATGTCAGGGTTAGGAAAGGACACTCAGACATCCCAACGCACAGTACTCCTCCTGGTTACTTGTGTTACACTTTATGGACTTCAAAGCCACAGGGGAGGAGTGAGCAAACAGCTGGACTCCTCAGGCATTTCTTTAACAGCCCCTCTTTGGAGGGGCCATTTATGTGCTGCACATGGACATCTGCGGGACAAAGCATGGGCGGAGCCAGAACACTAAACCAGAGGGAGCCTTTGTGTCCAAGGTCAGGCCCTGAGCAGTAACAGTCACCTCCGCATCCTTTTCCTCCAAGGGAAGGACCAGTGTCACCAAGAAGGGGCTGGTGAGCCCTCGGGAGCATCCAGCCTCACTGGTCCCCTTCTCGCCTCCTGAAGGCCATGGTTGACCCTCGCCGGCCCCTCCCGGGACTGCCTGGTGTTAATTATGACGCAATCCCCCAACCATGCAGCCTCAGCAACAATTTTGGGAGTCAGGGTCCATGTGCAAGGCCATTAACACTAAACATGTTTTAATCCATAATTGTGCGAGATTTATTTAATTTAGGGGCTTTATTTATAGTTCGATCGGAATTGTAATGTATTTTCGGCCCTCCGCTCTGGGAGCTGTCAATTTTTATGGCATCTTTTAATTGTGTTCTTCCAGGCCAGGTGCAAGCAGTTTTCCAAAGCAGGCCGACCCGAGAAGGCCTCCCGCTCTGTGATGGGGAGGGGAGTGGCCTGGCAGGGACATGACCCGGTGCCACCAGGAGACGGGGGCGCCAGGTCCTCCAGCTCCTAGGTGCTCTGAGATTGCAGTCCCAACCCCCGACCCAGCCTGGCCTTGCCCCTCCTGCTCCGCCAGAGCTTTCAAACATCTCCCCACACACATCCTTCCATCCCTTTGTCCACTTGACAAACACTGAGCACCTTCTGTGAACCAAGCCCTGTGCTCAGTGGAAGAATGCGAACATGACTCAGACTGTGACCAGTCTGTGAGGAGCTCAGGGGAGGCAACAAGATGTGATAGTTGCTGGAATTTGCTGAGCAGTTGCCCAGTTCCAGGCTTTGAGTTCACACTAGAGACACACGGAGGAGTGAATTCTGGAGATTTGGTGAGAACGAGTTTATCTGGGAGTCATTGGAAGGACTATACCTTGGCCGGGAACCGGGTGGAGGGAAGTGAGTTCGCCAGTGCAGCAGTGTGACCCTGACACCCATGGGCTCTCGCCACCTGAGCCAGGAGCCTCTGCGGTGAGGGTGCCTGGTCCTTAACCATGAGGATGTCTCGGCCTCGTTTCTCATCGAGCGTTGGTAGTTTTTGAACACCATGGGGTGTTTGTTTGTTTTTATAATCTTTTCTACATCTGGAAGCATTTTGTCTGTTGTTCCAAGTTATTTTCTCCCAAACAACACCCTGCCACAAGCTATGGGTGTTGGAGGAAAGCACCAGGAATCAAAGTGAAGAAAGTGGAGGAGTGAACCGAGGTGCCAGCAGGGAGGGAGTTACCCTGGGGAAAAGCAAGTTCAAACAGAGGCAGGAGGCAGCGTAGTCGCAAATCTGTGCTCAGAGTGAGGTGCACCATGAAGTTGTGGGCTTCATCTGTGTAACTCAGGTGTCCCCGCAACCTGGAACAGTGCCTGGCACACACAGGTCACAGTCACTATGGGGCGAATGCATAGTAAGTGAAGATGAAAAAGGAATCTTAGGGACAATGCTTTACTGGTAAAATAAACAACCGTACTTGCCCAGGAAATAAAGGGGAAAACATTTCTGAGCACCTACTGAGTGCTTGTAGTTTCGACAGTAAATCCTCCCAGCAGTGGGAGGGCAGGTATTGTTCCCATCTCACAGTGAGAACACTGGGGTTTAAATCACCCGCTCAGGTTGTGGACTTGAAGTGCTAGGAGAAAGGAAGGGTAAGGGGCCCTGGTGAAGGTCCGTTTTCCGTCAGGTTTGAGGCGATAAGGCGTAGCACAGCCTGATATGGGAACAGCTAATCATGGCAAAACGCGACCCCAGAATGGATAAATAATTGCAAATTACAATTATTTAAATGCTTTGTTTCGCAGGTTTACAGGAGAATAGCTCCAGCCAGGGCTTAAGGAGCTGAATCTAGTCAAATTGAAGTATGAAGGCACTCTGCATTGGGTAGGTTTGGAGCATTGTGGTGAGGCTTTTATAACCTTTCATGCGTCGTTAAGCATGTCTGCCTGTTGCAAAGCTTTTTGTTGTCTCAAAAATCAGAGTGAAAACAGGTGACTGCTGTCTCACCACACACCTTAAAGTGGGTGGAGCCATGGCACACTTTCCATCAGCTGCTGTATCTGCGGCAGAGCCCTAAACTTCAGATTTCCCAGGAGGTTAAAGGTCACAGGCTGTGCACACATGACAACCTCACTTTTCCCATCATCCGGGGTTTTCTGATCTGAGGAAAGATACTATTGCTGGCTTACCTTTGAACAGATTTTGTCTAGATTTATCTAGATTTACATATCAGCATCGTCTTTCTGTTTGTGGACTCTAAGGCCTCCAGAAGATCTGACTTTGCACTGCTCTTTTTTAAAAAAGTATATATTTTTATTGATTTCAGAGTGGAAGGGAGAGGAAGAGAAGGTTACAAACATCAATGATGAGAGATAATCATTGATTGGCTGCCTCCTGCACGCCCCCTACTGGGGATCGAGCCCACAACCCAGGCATGAGCCCTGACCAGAAATCCAAGTGTGATCTCTGGTTCATGGGTTTTCACTCAACCGCTGAGCCACACCAGCCGGGCTGCACTGATCTTTTAAAGAATAGTTTTATTTTATATACTTTAAAACTTTTTCTTTATCTTAATTACACAAGTACTATCTGAATAATTCCCATGGTTAAACATTTTCAAGCAAAATAGGCTTTGTCTCCAGGTCTCTATCCAGCCCTTTCCCTGCCCAGGGGAAATGTACTTACATATTCATATATGCAATTATATTTTGTGGAGGTTTTTTCTTAAAAATATAGATATTGCTCTTCACCTTGCTTTTTAAACTTAGCTATAGAATTTAAAGATCTTTCTATCTCAGTACATGCAAATCTACCAAAATTAGATTAACACTAAAGGCCCTATACACAAAATTCATGCAAGAGTAGGCCTTCCTTCCCCCGGCTGCTGGCCCTGGATTTCCTCTGGCACCCAGAACCCGGGCTTCCCTTGCAGTCCAGGCTTCGTCCGGAAGGTCGTCGGAAGAACGTCTGGCCTAATTAGCATATTACCCTTTTATCATTATAGATGACACATAGCACATTCTATAGTATGGATGAATCATGGTTCATTTAACCAGCCCCCTAAGGACGAAAATGTAAATTGTTCCTAGTATTGCACTATTATCAAAATGCCAAACAGTGCACTTGAGTCGCACCTGCTAGTACCCACTTAGAATGTCGTGAGACCGTTGGACTTAAAGACACTTTATGTGCCTGAACACTTTTTAGTACTTTGTTTTTTATCTTCCCTCCACTGCATCATTCACACAGGAACTCTTGGTAAAGTAGACTTAAAGGTGAACCTGTTCTAACAGTGTCTTGTGGTCTTAGTACTGGTTGGCCTGGGCCACCACTGTCTCTGGGATCATCTCACTGGCCACCTGTCTCCCCACCAGTTGCTCAATGCCCACCCCTCCCCACTCCCACCATTTCCTCTCCTTTTGGTTTTGTGTGCAGAGTAGTTTACCCATCTCCTTGTTTCTGGACTCTGTAGAGATGATGTCCTTTCAGCCTCTGCACAGAAAAAGCTACGGAAATTAGTTATAAGCAGGGACCCTCATATCCTTTAGAGGAGCTTGGTTGCCTGTAATTAAGGTAACACTTTGTCACTCTGAAATAGACATCTATGTTCTTCCATGATGCCGAAGGGGGTGCACACCCCAAGGTCACATTGCAGGCACTCAAAAGATACGTGTGGATTGACCCACTGGCAGATAAATGGCAGCCCATTGAAAGAGCAGCTTCATGAATTGATTCAGGGGAAAGGAGAAGGAAGTGTGGGGAATTTTAGAGGTATATTCCATTCTGGGAAAAAAGAGGTTAAAACAAAACCCCATACCATTTTAGATGACTTCTCAGAATATGAATTGCTTCTCTCAGCCTACAGTAACGAGGGGCTGGATCCCAAAGTTATCTCCACCCCTGGGTAAGCCAACATGTGCACCTCCACCAGGTTCTGCCCAGCCTCTTCTGAAAAGCCTCTAAGGTAATTTCTCTTTGGAATTGGTTGGTTGACCTGCTTTTCAACATAAGGATTCTTTTCAGTCCGTGAACCAAGTCCTAAGGACTGGAATGTCATATGTCATGAGCAGATGTGAAGGAAGCAGCAGAACCTTAAAACTTCGGGAGAAGCCAGGAAACTGCTAAACTTTATTTTCTTAGGAAAAGAAAAATAATGCTATAGCAAGTAGCCACAACTATTTTGATTATATGGCTAGAAAAAGGGGATTTCTTATTTTCATTAAATATGTTAAGAGAAATATGTAACTAATTTTTTATAAATAAAACCACCTAAAAACAAATTTGATGTGTGCACACATGTGCACACACATGCATGCACGCACGCGCACACACACATGCACATGCACTTGCTTTACGACTTATTGCCTAAATCTGCCTGTGTTTTTTTCAAACACCATTCTCTCCCAGTGGAAGGCTTCCCTGATCAATTTTAACATTCAGTGATTTTTTTGTAAAGGTAAGATCAATATAAATAATCTCTAACATACACACAACAGAGATTGTGAGGAATTTGCTGATTTGGCCCCAAGGGTTCTGCCCAAGCAAACTTTGTACTCTTGTAATGCTGGGAGGACCTCGGGCAGCGCTCGGGAGAGCTGCAAGGTAAGTGAGACCTTGAAGGAGGAAGGTGATTCTTTAAAAAAAAGTGCGTTTTGTATATGAAAATGACTTTTTAAAGTCAGTGTCTTTTTTTTTTTTAGTCGAGCATCTGAACTTCCTTTCTATGTTTGGGAATTCTGCAGCCTATGAATCTTGAATCTTGGGGAGAACATGTTTTAGTCAGATGAAGCTGAGAATGCTGTGGTAACAAATGACTCCCCCACATCTAAGTGGCTTCCAAAGGTTTAATTCCTGCTGATGCTGCATGTCCATCATGGGTTGGCTGTGGCTCTGCTCTGCACCCCGTCCACTTCTTGTGTCCATGTTGATGAGCCTTCCAGTCTAGACTATTGCTGTTCCTGAGGCCGAGGAAAATACATGGCAAACTATACACTGGCTCTTAACCCTTCTACTTGGAAGTCATCCTCATTATTTCTGCTGCTACTTCATTAGCCAAAACAAGCAATATGGCAAGTCTGATGTCAAAGTAACAGAGAAGTATAATCTTTCCTCCAGGGGAGCAGGAAATATATGGGAACAAAAATATAGTTACTTCATACAGTAGGCAGAACCTTGTTTCCCACTAGAAAAGTTCAAAAAAGACTAGGCTAGCAAGGATGGCCTAGGTCTGGCCCATCAGATTCACCCACTTGAACTCACTGAATTGAGAGCTGGGTACACAAAGGAGTAGGGTCAACGGAGAGGTCACTGAGTCCACCAGGCAGCAGTGCCAGCTGCTGCACCCAATGCCCACCACTGGAGACATCTGCCAGGTCCTCGCGGGACTAGTCCTGTGATCTGTTCTGTGATATGATTTTGGTTGTTTGCCGATCTTTTATCCTCTCTTGTTCCTGTCTGCTTCCTGGGCTTAGTGATCCAGCCTCCCTAGCAATTCTGTGAGCCACCCAGTATTATCTGTTATATCTTTTCTATACAAACCAGTCAGAGTCCTTCTCTGTTGCTTTCAGGTAAGAACCTGATGATACAGGAAGGCTCTCAGCCAACCCAAACTTTTCCTCAGTTCAATTTCCGATCACTAGGCGATTATTGCTCAAGGCCATGTTACCCCTGCACAAATGAAAGTCTTGGACAGTATGGGGACAATTGGCACTAAAAGATATTGGATAGGAAAGCCTTGGAGGGGTCCAGGTCAGTCTTGGGTTCTGTGCACTCATGAGATTGAGAGACTAGAAACAGGAGACCAAGGAAAGGAGCAAAGCCATGGAAGGGCTTTGTGAGCAGGTGGGACCTCATTAACCTTGAATTAGGAAGTATGAAAAGTGCAGTGAGCATGCTCAGATGTTCTGGGTTGCTCAGGACAGTCCCAGATGACTACTGTTGTGGGTCTGTTAATGCCTCTCAATTATTTTTATTGCCTTTTTTCACTCTAAAATGTGTCCTGGCTTAGACAATAAACAAAATGGTTACTCCAGCAGCAATGGAAATGGCCCTGGAACAGAAGTCGAAGATCTGCATTTTCCACTAGAACCTAGCACTCATCTGCAGTCACCAATCAACTTCCTGTTCCTCCGCTTCCTCATCTATACAGTGGGGGCCTTCCTTTAGCTCAGTGGTTGTGGTATCTCAAAGCCCTCCGAGAGGCAAGAAGGAGTGTGGGGGGCGAAGGGGAGCTGACACACCCAGAGAACCTCTGCTTCCATTTGTTTCATGCCTTGGGGTTCCAGCCAACATTTTGTTTGGAAAAATGTGTTATTGTGATAAGAAACACACACACACATTCGCATGAAAATCACTGGCCTGGATAATCTCCCAGGACATAGCCGTCAAGATTTCTAGAACTTGCTCTGTCGCTATAATTTCCATATTCTGGGCAATGAGCTGGCCGTGAAAGGAAGGGAGTCACTAGGAGGGGCTTCACATCTCAGCTCCTTCCCTCATTTTCAGGGGATAAATGCTAGCCTCTCCATCTGCCAGCCAGCAAGTTCCATAAAGTGATGCTGGCATTTGCTTATTTAATTAAAAAGAATATCCCTTAAGCCATGTTTTGATCTTGGTCTCCTGCTTCTAGTCTCTCCCCACCTTAGCTTTCTTGTAAGCTCAGCTCATGGGGTCCCTCATCTCTCCAGGCCAACCCACAGAATTCAGCTCGAGTCCCACCTCTTCTGTGAGGCCTCCCTCTGCACACAGCCCTCAGGGGCGACTGCCGCCCTCCATTCTGGGCTTCCACACCTTGTTTGGCTACTAGTATGCATTGCATCGTGTGCTACTGTCTTTCAGCTCTGAACACATTCTTTTAGATCTGCTCTGTGACACTGAGGCCGGAACTCGGCCAACCGCCTTTCTCCCTTGCCAGTGGCTCCCTGTTACATGCTGCCAACAGTGGTAATTCCAGGGAGATTCAGATGGAGAGAAAGTGGACTTGCTCCTTCCTGCCTGTTTGCTGTGCCTGTCAGGGTTACCCCAGGCAGGAGGGCTTGGTTCTGACCTCCCGTTTTTTTCCTGTTCCCAGAAACATCGAACCATCACACAGATACTAGCAGTAGCCCGGCAATGCCCTCCCCTCAGAAATCTGAATCCCACCTTCAGGCCCCCCATCCACCCCCCCGTTTCAAGCTCTTGAGTTAACAGTCCTTGCCAGGCAGCACTTCCTCCTTAGAGCTGAGCTAAGCTCCATGAGGCACCGTACCAGCAGTGGGCTGAGGTACCAGCAGTGGGCTGAGGTACCAGCAGTAGGCAGTGACATCATGTTTCCCAGAGGTCTCAGCTTCAGGTCAACAGGGACTCTCCCGAGAGCTGCTAGGCTCTGATGACCCAAACTTTTCCTTTATCCCCCAAGCCCTAGAGGTGACAGTTACTTCTTGTACTTACTATTCATTTTCCCTCAATGTTCTCTTCTTCCTTTTCCAGGACTCCAGTACCTGCTTAACCAAATCCCCTATATTAAATTCTCTCTGTTGAAATATCTAGTAAACAAGGTTCTATTTTTTAGATTGGACCCTAACTGGTCTACCTTGAACTGTCACTTGCCATGTTACACATATTTTTGTTTATATCTCAACTACACTGGAAACCTCTTCATTTTGCTCTTAGCCACACCCACAGGAACTCAACAAAACTTTGCTTGTTGATTGATAAGGTATCAGGTTCCTGGCTAGGAGAAAAACTGGAGGGTGAAAGGGCAGGACTGCAGACAAACAGATCTGGGTTTAGAGTCCAGTTTCAGTGGTCTCTGTTTCTTAACTTCTTGGAGCCTCAAATTCTCAGCCTTAAAGCAGAGAATAGCAATGCCTATCCCACCGGTGTGCTATGCAGCCACTTGTAAGGTTCAGACTCACAGATAGTGCTCTTCCCTCCACCCACTTTGATCTCTTTGAATTCTCTGTAGTTCCTGTAATCCACGGGGTAGGTGGTGTGATCTGTAGGCACTTCTGGTCTTTGAATGTTTGCAGCAGAAGCATGATTCCTTCTAACTGTAGGGCTGGACTGAGAATCAGGACTTCAATGAGCCAGCCTAGTAGCATTCCTCACACTCTCCTTTATAATTGAGTTTTTCCTCTCATCAAACACACACGCACACACACGCACACGCACACACATGCACACACACACACGCACATACACACGCACGCACACATGCGCACACACGCACACACATGCGCACACACCACACCTACCTCCCTGGCCTCTTCTTCACAGTGCAACACAACTTTCTTCCCTTTGCCAACAAACTTCCTATAAAGCCCACACTCATCCCCATCCACATACTTCTGTGGTCCAGAGCAGCAGTAGGGACCAGCTTCTTTATCCATCGCTCGATTGGCATATATAGCCTGGGTCTGCCTGTCTCTTGCTCTCACTATCTCTCTTTCTCTCTTCATTTTGGCTCTATTTTCTTCTCACATTCAACTATTTGATCCACGGTATATATCACAGTCCAAATCCTAGACAGAGCTGGTGTAAGTGGTGAATGATTATCTTTGCTTTGAACCAGACCTCCTCAGAGGTCACCTGCCAGCCTATAACATAGGCTTCCCTGGAGTCAGGCGCTCCTACCTGGCTAGCCTCTGGCCATGTTCTGCACAAGTCAACCCAGCCGGGCTTCCTTGTGTAGAAGCTGAGGCAGAAGCAGTTTTAACTACAAGAAAAACCGGGAAATAGGCACTGCGATGCATATGTCGAGGGCATGCCCTGTTAGCACTGAAGTATTAACAAGTTCCTGCTCACTAAGCATTCCCTGCTTTCTTCCCAATTCCTTGGCCAGAGGGCTTTCCCTAGAGCTTGCTCTGTCCAGCCCTGATGCCCACTCAAGGGTTTCAGGTTTCAACAAGCCTAGGCCAGAGCACACTAAAGGGGAAAAAATGGCCAAGTGAGGCAGTGTAGGTGGTGCTTTGATCCTGGTCTCCAATGCTTCGGCTACTGTTTGCTTCTCAGATAGCTGGACCTTGCCTTCCATCCAGGTGTGATCACCTCCTCTTTTGCCTTATCTTAAGGGCCCCCTGTGACTTGGGCATTTAAGAAAGGGCTCCATCCACCCACCCCCACTCCCTAGTCATTCATCCACTTATTCTAGGAATGTGCGGTGATCTACTACGTCCCACAAACTATGAGGGCCAGAAAAAAAGCCCATCTTTAAGGTGCTTAGAACACAACTCCCACAGGAGGCACCGCTTCCTGGATTGCACCCTGGCTTTCTCCCTTCTCTGCTGGTGCTCACAGTAGGTCTATACAATGTGAGTGGGCTTGGTTGCTTCTTTGAGAAGGCAGGTCTGCATGTTAGCTGGAGACCATCCTCACTGTGAGCTCTGTGGGTGTGGCTGCGGGCTTTGGAAAGAGTCATAGTTTCAAACACACAGGTTTGTGGTTTATGAAAGAACAGAAAGCAAAAAGCATAACATCTTGCAGGATTACTTTCTGCTGAAGACCAATTGATGCGACATCTGAAAATAATCAAATAAGTGTCTTGATTTCAGCCTGCAAATGACTTTGTGAAACTTTGGAAAGGAAATTCTCCACTTAAGAAAAAGTAAGAAAAAACTGAAATTGAGATCACGAGGAAGAACAAAGATGGGGAATTAGGAGAGTGCTTTGAATTGTTAATAGTATTTATATCTGTAAAAATGACTCTCTCTAAAAACCTGGAAGTGGCCTAATAACTTTAAATCACCTCACACAGCACATGCCCAAAACCCTAATGACCTCCAAATTCAATTGCTTATGACCACCTATGGGAGCATTCCAAAAACCTGAAGTTGCTACACAGAGAACAGAACTCCGGATTTAAAATTACTGAAGCCTTTGATTTTGTTCCCCCCTCTGTGAGCTCCTACATTTGGAAAGAAGTCAAGGTACAGTCTAACCCCGGAGGATCCAAATATATTGAACTGATTGTTTACAAATGCTATCAGCCAAGAAAGTAGAAGTTGAACTGAACATTAGGATGAAGAGAGCACAGAAGGGCAAAGAGAAAGCTGAAGGTGGCAAAAACGACTCACAGTGGAAGCAGAGCCGGTAGTGGAGATGCTGGCCAAGGTAAGACAAATTACGGCACCTTGGAGAGGATAATCTCAGGCAAAGGAAATTAAACATCAAAAACCCAGGCTCAGCCTAGGCGAGCCTGGAGGAAAGAGAAACCTCCCTCTAGCTTCAGTGGTTGAGAGGTGGCTTAGAGTTCCCACAGCATTTCATTAACGCACAAGCGAGCGTTACTAATATCCCGCGTGGATGACAGACAATTGTGCTTTGCGAATTACTGGTTTCTAATGGTGCGTCTGGGCTTTATTTTTTACAGCTGCCCTCGTCTTAATCCTTTACTTTTTGCTCCTTGGGGTCTAATGGTTTCTAGTTACATGTCAGCATTTAAGCAGCCATCCGCCCGCCAGGCAGCACATGGCTGCTGAGGGTGATGGCACTGGGGCCACCACTCATCTCTGGAAGGACGAGTGCCCCTGCGAAGAGCCCAGCGAACTCCCTCGTCCGACTGGGCGGCAGCAGCGCAGGTGCCGGGTGCGCGCTAGACATCTAACCAAATGCCTTTTGCAAACAGCAGCTCAATGAGGATTCCTGCCACGAGGCAAACTGCTCGGAAAGTTACTCCGTGCTGGCATCGCTGGGTCCGGGGTCAGCATGCTGAAATCGGGGCTCATTATGCTCCTACCATGGCAACTCGGTGCAATTAGCCTAACAGGATAATTTCCCAAAGCCATATGCTGATCTTTAGGGGAGGGAAGGCTTCCGAGGCCTGATGGCTCTGAGCTCTGACTGGCATGTCCCAGCTTCGAGCAAATGCCTGTAAATGAACAGAGCACAGAGGGGGACAGCGGCCTGCGCAGAAGCAGGAAACAGGGCAGGGCTGAGCGCTTGTTGACTATGGCAGCCAGTTGGTTCTCTTTCTTTCTTTTTTTCCCCCAAGAAGGTTTCAGAGAAAGGTCAAGGGAGCATCGCTGTGTGCAAGGCTGTCCCTTCCCCGCCCCCCCCCCTCCCCCGCCCCGAAATAAAATCAATGGAGGGACCTAGAACACAGTAAGTTATGTTCCGGGGCTGTGTGGCCCGGATTCCCATCAGACACCTATCAATGCGAACTAGCACTGTTGGGAAATCTCTCAGCTGGCTCTGTTAATCAATACCTCTGTTCATTATGCCTCTCTGATGAATATGGGTAATGATTGGGGTGCCCGGGAGTCAGGTGACTAAAAATAACCGTGCCTGGCTGAGGACGGATAGATTTCCCCCAGTATCACTTCAGGCAATTCAATGCTCAGCCGCCCTCCCGAGCCCCCTCGCAGTGCGATCCTCTCTGGTCTTCATCGACAGGGCAGCTTTATTAAATTAGTGGCACTTAATCTACTGTCATACTGTCAACTGACTCGGGGCAAACTAGCCGACGGCAGGTCTTCCGGCGACTCGGGAGGGCCACTGGCCACAGCGCAGGCGGTTCGATTCGCTCTGTGCCAAGAGCTGTCTTCATGGCGCCTCTTTCCTAAACAGGGGGACGTCCACCATTTAATAACATTTAAAACAAGTTTTAGCAAGAGCTGTTTGAGGGAGGAGTCCTGCCAATGACAGACTTGTTATGACAGATGAAAAGATCATCATTATGCCTGGGCTCCCTGCAGGAGTGTGTTCAGGCATCTGTGACATTTAATCACCACGTGCCTCCACCGAGGTTGACTTCTTCAAAGTTGTTTACACTTTTCATTTCTTCATCCTAACCCTGAAACTTGTCTGCTGGTACCCAAAGGAAAGGAAGGAGACCTGGGTAAGGCTTGGGGGCTGGCACCCCTGTTGTCTGGAGAGGGACCCTCAGTCAGTGGCATCTAAAGCTGGCTGGGCAGCTCCTTGCTGTGGGCCTGACAGCCAGACAGGCACACACAGCCTGTCCAGCTTCTTACTGGCCAGATGCCTGGGCTGGGGGTTGCTATAGAGTGAGGGTAGCTCATTTCCCTGGTTAGAGGTTAGAGGACATTGGAGAAGTGGATGGTACAAGCTGGGGGCATTTGGACAAATCTGGCTCTAGGGATGAAGAGAAAATACTAAATAGCAAGGGCGAGTCCTTAGTCTCCCTTCCAATTTTTAGCTAGGATTGGTTTAAGAGGTGGGTAATGAGTGGGTAAACTCTTCCCCACTGTCCCTCAAGCAGTATGACAGGAGGAAATGTTGCTGGTTATGACATCTTTCTATTTGCTAGTTTTATTCCTAGATTATAACGAGCTCAATCCACAGAAAACCACTGCCAAGAGAATATAAACCGAAACATAGCAGTGAGTCTGAAATATATATAGAGAGTCATTATCCAGGGGTCCTCAACCTTTTTAAACAGGGGGCCAGTTCACTGTCCCTCAGACCGTTGGAGGGCCGGACTATAGTTTAAAAAAAACCAAAAAACTATGAACAAATTCCTATGCACACTGCACATATCTTATTTTGAAGTAAACAAAATGGGAACAAATACAATATTTGTATTTGCATGTGGCCCGCGGGCCGTAGTTTCAGGACCCCTGCATTATCCTGTTGCTGCTGTCCACAAATTTCACAGGTGGGGAGGGAAGGAAGCCTATTTGCAGAAAGCTAAGGTGCAAAGGTATCTAAGTGCTTCCCTGATCTTCCGTTCCTTAAAAGAGCTCGGGCAGAGGCTCTGGGGGAAAGGGATTCTGGAGACACAGAAAAGGCAGCCCCAAAGGATAGCTTGGCGAGGAAGGACTCAGGTCGGTGTTGGCGGGGCTCACCCGGGACTGGCTGGGATGGGTGTAGCCCTGACTCAGCGTTGCCTTCTGAGCAAGAGACGAGTTTGATCTTCCTAAGAAGTATATGCAATAAACCAGAACTTAGTCCCAATAGGAGATTGACTCTGTATTATCCAGCAAGTGCGTTTCAATAGGTGAATTACAATGTGAGCTGACGGGTTACTAGGTGTATTTTGTAGAGGTCTATTGGAGTTTATTGAGGTTTCTTCAAATCAAGACAGTAAGAAGAGATCAGTGACTGATAAATCTTTAATATAAAAATTGTACAAGAATTTTGATACAAATTACAAGAGGTATTTGGACAAAATATGAATAAAATTCCATTTACATCCCCAAACCCTTATGCATTTTATGCAAAAGACATACTGTAGACAGTTATAGTACAGAAAATACAACCAAGGAAATAGCAAATAAAAACTTTTAATTCTCTTAGGCTACCAATAAAAACAAAACAAAACGAAAACCCTTGTTCAAGGTACATACAGTATTTATGAAGCTACCGACGTCACGATGATGCGACCAGGGTAATGCGCGCGGTCCCCATCCCTCGGTGCCGCCACCTTTCATGGTTCAGACTCTGGTTCCCCAACAGGCTTAGCAGACGAGACTGGTCTGATGCAGATGAGCACGACACAACAACAAAAAAGCAGAAACCCCCAAACTCTGGGGGAGGGAGCAGACATATCTTGGTGAAAATTCCTTTTCCTCAAGATATTTCCGTCCCCTTTGGCCACTTCTGCTGTCCCATATGCAGGTTGAGTCAAATGTTTTTGTAACGGAGACGGGCCAGTGGGGGTGGGGCGGGGAAGAAAGGTGAGTGTCCTCCCAACTGGGTGAGGGATGCCGCCAGGTCTGAAAGGACCCACCATGATCCGCAGAGAGAACAGAGCGCTTTCCTCCCCCAAAGCCCCGGCTCACCTCCACCTGCGAGGAAAGGCCCAGGTGGCCACAGACCGAAGCCTCCTGGTGGCTCCCCATTCCTCCCCCCTTGACCTCCACGGACCCAAATGGAGCTCTCCTGCACTTCTCACACGGGCATTGGTAGGAAAAGGCTAAGATTTCTCCGCAGGGCAGCTGAACCAAAGTTTGCACAGGAAAGCAAGTGCACCATATATTATAAATCTTCCATATTGGGTTAATATATAATACTAGAACATCTCATTCACTTAATTCACGTTATGTAAACCCTGGACAGGGTAGAACACAAATGTTTCCAAAGCGATCAACATCGGGATGAAGGAGTGTTCTACCTTCTGGCTTAAGAAAAGGTTTATTTTTTTAAGGGGGTGGGTGAGATCAGAAGAGCAAAGGGTGCAGTGGAAAGAGAATGGAAAGGTCAGGGGAGATTAAGATAGGCAATGAGAGGAATGGATTACTCTGTACAAAGACATGCAAAAACGCTCCAAATTGAGTACTAGGTGAAGGAAAAATAAACAATCAGCCTTGGTGTATACATCTCAAGTGAACCGACGAGCTCAGCACATTGTCCAGGAGTTCAAGAGCATCGTACCTCATGAATCAATGCTTCTCCCGGCCGCAGCACTGAATCACCAGCGCGGGGATGTTCTGACTCCTCGCACGGAAAAGGCAGGCAGCCAGGCGCCCACCGACACAGGGCCAGGTCAGGTCACCTTGCAGGGGGCTACCAAGAGGGTAGAGCTTTCCTCCCCACCCCCTTTAGGAAAATGATGAGTGGGCCTCTCACACCTCCAGGGTCTCCCGAGTCACCCCTCAACCCTCGAATTCCCTAACAGACGTGGGCAGAGCCGGGTAATAATGGATTGATTTGCCATCTTCCTTGTGCATTATTTCAACATCACATTTGGCAACAGGAAGCCTTATAGAGTCTTGGTATAGCACTTAGATACTCTCTCTCTCTCTTCAAGAAATATATTTTTATACTATCTATGTCTCTCCATTTTTGTTAAAATACCTTTTTCGGTTCTTCCTTCTCTTCAAAGATTCTTTAAAAAAATGAAGATTAAAAAAAAAAAGCTTTAAAAAACTTAGAAATGTCCTTAAGCATCCCTGTTATTTAAAGGGGGAAATGCTACTATTAGCAGACTCTGTGCAATTTTGGCAACTGAGTTTTTAATGAAAGATTCTAATATGCTGTTTGAGAAATGATTATAATATACACATCCTGGAGGAACTTAAAAAAATCTCAGGTCAATTGCTTTTCTCTGACACCGAGAATCCTTGCTCAAAGTGCTTTCTTCCCAGTACCCAGACTGGTTCATGAACCTGCTTAGCACACATCTGTCAAATCAGACCCGTGAAGGTGTCTGCCTCTAAGTATGCTTTGTTTCTCTCTTTCCATAAGGTCACATCAAAGACGACGCCTACATGTGTCTTATTCGGTTGACAAATCTATTTGCAATGTAACTGTTGCAGCCAGATCAACAGCATCTATCAGACTGGCCTGGGGAGCTGAAAGGAAGTGTGGGGTCCCCAAGTTCCATATCCCGAAGGTCACAAATAGACCTTGCACTTACTTTAGTCACTAATTAGCCACTTGTCAACCGTCCTTTATGGAGTTCAATATGCAGGAATAGCAGCCAATACAATGCCTACAGGTTACTTGGGCTCAAGGTATTTTGGAATATAACATTTCCACGTGTTTTTCCTCAGTACCTTTTGTCCCCTCGTCACTTGATTTTGTAAAGCTCATTGTACTTGTACTTGGGAAAACTCTCCCACAGTGGGGAGTTTAACCTTTAGGTATAGGGTAGTCTCTGTTTCATTGATTAGAATACAGACCCCCGTGCCTTTTATTTTTTCAGATTGTCAGTCCAGTTTAAACAAGAATGAAGGTTAATCTGTCACGTCACACTGTGGGTTTGGAGGTTTTCATTGAGAGATACATCTATACGTGTAAAACAATGTTTGGATGCCAACGCTAAAAACAAGCGCTTTTCTTTACCACCATGCACAGCCAATTGGTTTACAATGTGAACTTTCTGAAGGGGAAGAAATATATTGTAAGGCTTCCCTTACAGAACAAGTCAGTGTCTATGCCACTGACGGGTGGGAAATTACAGGGCCATACCCAGTACTCCCCCAATGCATGGGTGTGCAATGGCAATACTTAAGTTCCAAAGATGCGAAGAATGCTGTTATAGCCAGCATCTCTCTACTGACCCTTTATTTAAGAAGTCATGTTGTTACTGTCCACTTAATGGCTGGAGAGGGTATCTAGAGGCAGCCCTGGGCTTAGCAAAGATGCAGTTTTGTGCGAGTGTGTATGGGTCTAAGTGGTGGGAGGGGAGGGAGAGGTGGTGGAGAGAGGGAGAGAGAAAGAGAGAGAGAGAGAGAGAGAGAGAGAGAGAGAGAGAGAGAGAGAGAGGCTGATAGCGAGTGTGTGTACCTCAGGGAACGCAGTGGGAAAGCCTAGCCCTTGTACTCAATTTCCCCTTCACAAGGGATAAACAGGCAATTACGCATCCTTTTATATTTGATGGCCAAGTGCTGAACTGGAAAGCGCACTATTAGTTTGTGTCCCTTCAGGGCCAGGGCAATAAGTAGCCAGGGGAGCTGGGGCTGAAGCAGAGAGGGTGTTGTCTGCTGTTAGTGTGACAGTCTTGTCAGCAGCGTTCACATTACTGGAAGGTAATAAAGTGACAAGTAAGTTATTAGAAAGATATGAGGTGAAATTGAACCGAAGCTTCTCGCTGCTCAGCCCAGGCTTCTCCCTTTCCTCCTTTGTAATGGTCCATTATTTGTTACAAACCGAACCTTGTCTGGGTGCTCTATATAGAAAAGAAGATTTCTTTCTTTTTTTTTTTTTGCAGTAAAGGTCAAATGAATTTACAGCAATGCTTTAGAGAAGAAGGATAAAGATAGTTTTATGACAACTATAGTACGTTGCTTCAAAAAATATATAGCATTATAATGAACAATAACGCTGATCCAATTCAGTGTACTTGTAAAAATGCCTCGCTTTTAACTCCCTGTTACTAGGCATTTGGATTTTTCAACAAATGCCAGAAAGACAGTACGGATGTCCAGCTACTGCCGAATGACCACGTCATTCTGTGCAAGATGTGAGAATACGGATGACAGGGCCCGGGATGCCTGGGCAAGAGTGATGACACATTAACGCACCGCTCACTTCTAGTTGGATTTACGTAATTCTAACTGGAAATGAGCATTGATGGTGAGCCACTCTCCAACTACAGGAAATAGGAAAATGATTCTGGGACGGATCAGATGTGGCCTGAATACTAGCACAAGTAAGACTACAACACGTGGTTTAGCGTTGCCGGATGACATGAAAACAGAGAAGTTAGTTGGATGTTTTGCAGGAAGGTAAATGAGCTCACATTTTGATCAAGAGAACTTTAGCCAAGCAGCATTCCAATCATAGCTACGGGGGCGAGCAAAAGCAGTGATGGAGGACAGACCCAGCTGGCTACCCCTCACTTCTACTCATCAGTCAGGGCGAGGCTTGACCACCGGCCGTTACTATAACCTAGGTGGACCCATAGCATCCTTTTGCTTTCTAAGGGACTCCAGCATCACTTCACACTCCAAAAAGAGTCAGAAAAACCCCGCATGACTGCCTCCTTGGCCCTCCTGACCCTCAGGACCTTGAGCTGTTCCACATAGCTGTCCTTGCTCTTCTCCTTCCTCACCTGGTACAGGCAGGGCACAGCATCAGCACGGCCCCATCCATTGCCCGGCAGAATTGCACCAGCCTGGAACACACGCTTTCAGTGCATTTACTATTTCTCTTCTAGCTACACCCGAACAGGGTGGGTGCCTCTTCTACTTAGTGTGCCTCACTCACTGGGCCGCTGGAACGGCTGGGGTTCCCTCCAGTCTTTGTGGCACCTGCCTTTTCTTGCCCTCCTTACCTGTGGAGACCCTTCCCATTAAAAAAAAAACACAACAAAATAACACAAAGAATTGAAAAGAAAAAACCAAAATCCTTTAATAAATATTCCAAGTTTGGGGGAATATGTATTTTTTTAAAAAAATGAAATTTTGTTAGAATTTTTTAAAAAAGAAGTTCTTGAGAAAGGGAGCATGTTGATAGAAAGAAGGCAAGGTTTTTCTGGGTGATTTGTTTCTTTAGGAGAGTAGATGTAGCGTGTCTTATTACAGTTGAATTCTATTTACTCTGTTAGTCAACTCAACACTAACAGTCCAAGTACAAGTTAGGACTGCTCAGGTCAACTGCTAGCAGTTAGCAGCACGTCCACCTCAATCTGGTTACCGGCTTCTTTATGTTCTAATTGCCAAGGGCTCCCCTTCTCATTGGCTTGGCACACACCTGGGGTGTGTACAGAGGATGGGGAACAAAAGGTCACATTTGTTTTATTTGGTGAGAACCTAATGCATGGTTTCTCCTGAGTAAAATGAGGAGAATGCCTCTGGAACAGCCCATTCATGGTACAGTCAAAGCCTGCTTTTTTTTTTTTTTTTTTTTAAGAGCAATGTATACACTAACAGGGCTGTTAACCAGTTAAGTGCCATTTGCCTCTTACTGAAAGGGCCTGGAAATTCACAACCAAAGGAATCATATACTACAATGACAGTGGCATCCTTGTGTTAAAGACATTTTCAAAAACAGATGTTTATCATCTCCAGAAGGAAAATATTAACACCTGTAAACCTTTAGAAGGTGACAGGATGAACGGGGTGGCTGGACTATGACCGGAAATGCGTTACATTGGGTTGAATTATTTCAATACAATTAATGGCAGAACAAAGAGTGTCAAGCTTTTTATCACATTTTAAAAACCAAATTACTTATTACCTATCCCTTCTCCTGCTCTTTGTCATCCCCCTCCATAGCATGCAGATATTCCCTAAAGCAGAAGCTTTTCTGATATTTACAAAAGCATAGTTTAAAATGATCAGAACAGTAATTTCAACATCGTCTACTGAACATGCACATTCATAATACTTCCTAATTTTGTACCTGGGACAAAAGTCTGGTTAAAACCAATCAAATGGGAAAAAGCCGCTTGGATGACAACCAGCGTCACTATTAATTTTCAGCCAGCACAGAATGGATGCAGCTAGAGAGAAAACACTGCACAATAGGAATCTCCTGTGAAAAGCAAATGAGTAGGGATGGGCAAAGATGAAGGGCTCCATGATTAACATGCTGATCTCTCTATCCTTCCTGTTTGCAAATAAGCCGTGGGATCACCTCTTAACTAGAGTGGTAGGTAAGTTAAAACATTGCACACCAGGCACACACCCTAAACCAGCAATACGTTGGGACTAAAAGCATTGTACGTTTCATGATCCACTCCCCTTGTCCCTTTTAGGCAAATCGGCTTTGTGTTGGAAAATGTTATTCACCCATGTAGAAGGCCACCATTCCATCTGGGCATTTGAAGCACAAAAGATTTTAGTAGCAATTTGGGAAGATATTTAAGTAGGGTGAGCTGTCCAGGACTCACTGCCATTTCTCTGACAAAATGCCGCTGAGCACTTCCATGTTTCCGAGCGAGGGAATTTCTACTTTGGGAATCTCGCCGCATCTAGACTTGTTCTAACTGGCTATCCACCTTAGCCCGATTGTGGCAAGTAACACACATTAGTTCTAAGCCTGGTTCATTTGCTGATGTGACCTGCTGAAAGCTAGGTAAGTCACTCACTAGGGCTACCTGACCTCTCAGGTGACATTAAATTAAACAGGCTAAACATTGATTCTGTACAGGATGAGTTCCAACAGCTCAACCAAGAGTGTACCTTTAAAAAAAAATAAAAATGTGTTATTTTAATAAAACTGGGTACAATTCTGTCTCCACACACTCCAAAAAAGCTAGTTGTTTCTGTGATCGCCTGTTGGGATGCTAAAAACATTTCCCGCACCCTTTTGAACGGAATCACTTGGTAATGGGTCAACAGCGCAACACAGAGAACGCTAAGAGGACCAACATGTTTGCAAACAAACTTTCATTATTCTAGTTCAATCTTTCACAAACATACTGTACAGAGTCTAGTATGGTATAAAACAAAAGGAAACATCTCTGTCTATTCCATTTAACACAACATCAAAATAAAGCCATTAGGACTTTGGGGAATCCAAAGGTACAAGAAAACAACAACAGTTATTACTAATTCCTCAGCTTTTTTACCGTAAACATTTGTCATTTAAGAGACATAGTGTTTAGTAAGGTTTCTTTTGTACTGCAAGTACTTTTGGTCTTTCCTCACCGCGGAACAAATGAAGAATTAAATGAACCCCATAGCATCCTCTGAAGGAGATGAAAAGATAAAGCTCCAAGACACATCTAGCTTATCTCTAAGAATCTATTGTTTCTGAACTTTTCACAAATAAAAATACTGAATCCACAACTAATGATGCTTATTTTTTGGAAACAATAAATACTGTGAGGTACAATAAGTCCTATAGGAATAACAACAACAGAAACATATCAATAGTTTCCTTTGGCAAATTTAACGGAAGTGAATGCTGATGTGAACATAGAAAAAAATAATTACAAAACATATGAAAAATGGAAATGAAATGAAAAGCTAAAACAATGGGGTAGGTATTTCTAACATTTAGATTGACGAGAAATGTGTGAGGCCGTTAAACGCAGAAAAGAAATACATTCTCTTGAAATTACTGTGTACTGTTTGACAAACTATTCCTTGTTTATCTTTCCCCCCCTTCACTTAAGAAAAAAAAAAAAGACAACAAAACACAGTCTGCAATGCACACCCTAATGGTTTTGGCTGCAGACTGAACTAGAGTAAATATCATCATTTAGTCAGTATGTTGTGGTAGCTGAGGCTGCCGATGTGGTTAACCAGCTCAGGCAACATGTGTAAACATCAGAAACAAAACAAAACAAAACAAAACAGGTTTGGAGAATCCTCTCCCCTCCATCCCCCCACCCCCCTTTCTCACTCTCGATTGCTTGGTTTTAGGCTTGTTTTCATTTCTCTCCGACAAATCGCGCAGGGAAACACAAAACACTAACCAGTGAGAGATCCTGTGTTAAACCCCCGTCCTCTGGCTTTTCAGAAGGGAGTGTTGCTCAATTCAAGGTCAGCACATGTTTTAAAAGCTTCCAAGTGCGGCTGCTGTTCAATGCCTTTTGATTTTGTGTATCAAAGGGGCCTGAATCACAGCACTACTGCAGGACTCGCAACAAATCAGCCAGCCATACAACAGCCCCGCCCAGCTCAGACTTTCTCTGTCTTTTTAAAGGATACAGGTTAGGTCCTTGGAAATGTGTGCTCAACTCTCTTACTGTATGCAGCTTTGTTCCACAGTGAGTAATTTGGGCTTTTGTATCCTGAAATATTATCCTGCCTCTAAAGAATAAACGCCATGGCTGTTTCACACCACATAATTTTGTTTTCCTTTTATGTTACTTAACATATAAGCAAGAAGGATGCAATGTTGATTCTAATAACATTCGGCACTTAAAAGAATCACCAAGTGTTTCTTTTTTTTAAAGCGGTTTTCTGGTGGCCGACAAATTGGCCTGTGGTTATGTTGAGTGACTAATTGTATTTTCTTTTCTGGAAACTTGTGCAAAGTTGGCAGTTTTGTGTTAACATTAATACTTTTGTTTGGCATTTGTGCCCTATACTGACCAGACCATTTTTATGCAAGTGAATTTTTTTTGTTGTTGTTAAAAAAAGACACTTATTTAAAGTATGGCAATAGTTTAAGGGTAAAAAAGAAGCATGGATATTACACATCCCCTTGTAGTGTATGAAAAAAAGTGCATGACGGGATTTATGTACTAGTACAGGACGTTTAAAAAATCAGATCTGTGCTGTAAAGCATGCCAGCACCTCTTTATCACTATATCTAGCAGGTAGTAAAAACAAGACCATGTTTTTTGTTTGTTTTTTTAAAAAAATGTGCATTAATGCTAACATAAATGAGTAGAGCTAGCCAGCAAACTATTTTTTTTCCTGCATATCTAACAGCTGGATGTAACTGTAAAAGTTAAACAAAAGAGATAAACAACATCAATACAATTGTTTTACATCATTAGCCTCTCAAGGCTATATATTTACAGGTGAATCTGCCATGCTGTAGTTGAAGATTCTCTCAAAACTTTAAAGTTCACAAAAGACAGCTATTAAGAAGTTCCTTTTTTGTTTCATTTTTCTTTTTTTTATCCCTTTTCTTTCTTTCTTTTTTTTTTTGCAGGCAACAGTCATGGGTACAACAAACTGTCTCTTTGGAGAGGACCAAGAATTACCATTCTGTCAAAATTTGGGCTACTTGCACGCTTTATGTGTGTGTGTATGTGTTTTTAAAGGGTACTTAGTTCTCACTCCCAAATGAAAGGTCCCACCCCTTTTCCAAAACTATAAAGGAAAAAAAAATTCAAAAGCACTTAGTGTTTATCATTTTATATCTAAAGAAAAGAAAATATGTGTGTGTGTGTGTGTATGTAGACGCAGAGGCACACGTGTGTACACGTACACACACACGCACGCACACACACACAAGTACACAAGCACACACTGACTATGGCAGTTCAAATATGTAGGCCGTCTGGTGAGAGCTGGCATTGGTAGTGTCCGTTCTGAGACTAATCTACTGACACGAAGGGAATGTTTTTGTGGAGATTAGGGTTCTGACTGTGCCGGTTTCGGCTTCGCACAGAGGAAAACATCATGTTGCAACCGGGGACTTTGCACTTGTGCATTTCCCGCAAATGCACCGTTTTGTAGTGCACCCTCAGGGTGCCCTTGTTGCTGTACATTTTGTGGCAAATGTTGCACATGATCCCACCATTGCTCCCGGACAAGCTGTTGAACATCAGAGATCCCGACACTTCAGCCCCGAGGCCGCCAGGGAGGGCGGGGGCCTCGGCCTTGTGCGCGGACTCCCCACTGTCACTCGCCCCGTCGATGTCGTCCAGAAGGATGCCCTCGTCGCTGCCCGCGTCGGACTCTCGGGAGGAGTGGACGCTGCTGCTGGACTGCAGGCTGGAGGTGGTGCTCAGGTCCAGGACCATGTAGTCCTCCGCCATGCCGCGCCCGTACCCGTTCAGGTGCGAGTCCTCGGTGCCCGCGGGGGAGGACGCCTCTTCCCTGACGTCCAGGCCCAGCGGGTGCTGGGCTCCATAGATCTTCATCAAAAACTCGTCCCGGAGGTCCTTGCTAAGGGAGGGCTGCGAGGAGTCCAGGCCCATGTCATCGAGTTCTTTGGTCAACAGTTTCCGATGCAGATTTATGTTGGCACTGTGTCTAGGAAAACAAGAGGGAAGGGGGGTGGGGGGTGGGTAGCGGGTAGCGGGCGGGAAGGGGGAGAAAAAGGAGAGCATTTTAAAATGGATTCGGCTTTTCGCTAGGCACCCAATAAGCACATTCATTGCTAATTACACCATTATAAAAGCAAACATTTCCCCACATCCTCAGGATTTGGGAATAAGTGGTGGTGGGAAGTGCAATAAGGGAGCTTTTCATTAACATAATTTTTATAAGAGAGTAAAATTCTTCAATGGTAGGGTGCATGGGAACCCAGGCACCTTTTTCTCAATGATTGTTCTGTTTGCTTTGCTAGGTCGCAGCATCAGCTACAGACAATCTCATAGCAGAGGTTTTAGAACAGAAATTAAGTGGGATAAAAGAGTGGGAACTTGCTGCTTGTCAAAACTGAGTATTTTAAATTGACCTAAAAACAGAAAACCTTTTTTTTTTCCTACAGCAAACACTTTATTTAAAAAGGATCCAATTTAAAAATAGTACATAATCTAGGTAATTTAGGTTTAACTTAGAAAATAATGAAATCTTGCCCCTTACCTCCCCACACTTCAAGTTTTAGGTAGGAAAAAATATTAGCTGAGTATATTAGCAATTAGAAATAGGGTTACAGACTTTTTAACATAAATGCTTTTTCCAAGATTGATTTGGGATATCCGCTAAATCTAATAGTAAAACATTTTACAATTGAAAAGTTTTCAGAAGTTGCTACATTTTAGAGTTGAAAAATTTTCATTAGGCAATTCAACTTTTTAAATTTAATTATTCTTTTTTAAAGTTGAAAAACAGATACTGCTTTTTGGAAAAAAATAAAACCCACCCACCTTTTTTTTAAAAAAAAAATCACATTAAACAATAGGAAACCCAAAGGGACAAAAGGAATAAAATGCCCACAATACAAAAAAATAAATAAATAAATCAAGCACAATGATAACATATGGTCTCTGTAGTGTAACAATGGAATCCGTATTTCTTAGACAAGCAAAACTTTTCCTCCACTCACTGAGTGCTTTGCTTGTGTAAAAAAAGGTAGGATTTGTCCCAGAACATCCATAGGGATGTCATGACTTCCAAAACCTGACATGTCATTATCTATCTAAAGACATGGCCTGTGTATTTACATCCCCCGTTTATTTTCAAAGTGCCCTTGGGCATATACCTCTCTCCACCTGCAAAGGCTCACATGTTTCACAAGCACCTAAATTGAGGGCTACCCTTCCAGAAGATAAACCAGTAAACAAATTACAGATACATAAAAGCTTCTCCATGAAGGCAGAAGCTCTACATCTTGGAGAAGTCATTGTGATCATCGAAATGACCTAGAATAGCCAGCATCAAGTTCACCAGACCTCCTGATTACTAAATAGAAAGTATGGAAGACCCAAACGAGTCACTGCGTTTGGTGACAAGCATGGCTAATATTTTTTAGAGGTGGTTGAGAGGTATGTGCCTCAGAGACAAGAAAGGTGAGAAAGACTTCCCCACCTTTCCACACAAAACAATAAATATATATAGCACTCTGGGTGTGAAGGGGGAGAGGGGCACAGCCCTCTCCACACTGCGCTTAGGAAGGCTGAGCTTACCTTGTGATAATAAGATCAGCTTTCTAATCTTTTGCTAAATCGATCACAAAAGAAAGCAAGAATGAGAGACAGAGAGAGAGAGAGAAAGAGAGAGAAAGAGAGAGAGAGAAAGAAAACAAATTCACATTCTAGACATTTGGTTTTTAAAAAAACAAACAACAATATAGGGATTTAAAATGTTCTGATCACAAAATCATTTTCTGTCATAAGCGATCATCTCATATGCTGTCTTGATGATTTTTAGATCAGCTGCATAATCCAAAAATCATAAATGAAATTAAGATAAAACAAGTTCACAGCATCAGCGTCATCCATAAATGAGTTCTACACAGATGCATGCAGGGTGCAGATAGGTGAATGATAAACAGAAGTTGTCCCCATGATCCCTGCTCTGACACAGTCTCCCCATTTCTTGGTGTCAGATGGCAGATAATCTCTCCAAGTGCAGGTTGCTAAGAAGAGTGCAGGAAATGCCTACTGTGACATATAGGTATGACACCACCAGAGTTACTACAAGAACGTGGAAATAGAGTTACACTATGCACTATCACTCTGCTGATAAAACAATCTGCCAGCTATAAGCAGGTCAGGAAATCATACACTTCCCTGTTTATTATCTTGAACACCCTCCCTCGCTTTCTTAATTTCACAAGCACACATTTTGCGACTGACTGCAATCTAGAACTGTGTTGCTTCTCAGAAATCTGCAGTTACCACTTCCTAGATTGACTGCTGAGAACACAGCAGTCACATAAAGAAACACTGAATAAGGAAGAATAAATTAACATTGACAAAAGGACACACTGATCACCCAGATGGACATGTCTTTTCTAAAATGACTTGTGAAATTACACATCTCCACCGATATGTTACCAGGAAGAGATGCTTCTCCTCATTTCTCACTTACAGCAATAGAAATCTGTAATCTAATTAGATGATGTACCAGCCCTCAATATCTGTCAGCCAAACGATGTGCAGAAATGTGTAGACGCTCTCTGGCCCTCGGCTCAACAGTGTCCCTTTTCCGCTGTCAGCAGTACTGTTGGCCTCTGCTAATATAATTACATTGACTTTTATTCAATTAAGTGCCATCCTTCGGTTAAAAAAAAAAAGCTACTTTATCAATTGATTCAGGTGTAATGCAATAATAGAGATGAACTCATGGCAGTGCATTAGCTCTGCTGTTCGTAACTTCAGTACATGGGTTCATTCATGGTAGTCGATTTCCATTATGCAACCACAGTTCAAGGGAATTGATTCTTTATGTTCATTTTTTAATTTATTCCATTTTTGTTTAATAATCCTCCTAAATGCCATATGCAAAACACTTGAAGTGGGGACAGGAAGGATGAGCTGTGGCAAGCCTGCTAGTTGACTCTCATGATAGTGAGCTTTTGAGATTTTCTAACAAACTCACACAGTATCGCGGGGGTAGTAAGAGGAAAAGCAAGAGAAGGAGAAAGACTGAACTCCTTCGAGTACGGATCCTGTCGCTTCAGACGTTAGGTTCAACCTCTAGAGAATGGACAAATGGCAGCACTTGCTTTTAACAAAGACCTACTGTCAGACTCTGGCATCAGCCAATCCAAACCATTAACTGTCACAAAATACTGTTTTCGTGAAGAGGCACAAAGACCTGGGGCCAACAGCAACTTTCAAGTTTCTTTGGATCAGAGAAGTGAAGAGGTAAACAGAAAGGGAAGATGAAAAAGGCACAGAATGAACTCATGCTATACACAGAGGATCCCCAAATGGGAGGAAAACCTCAGAGTTCTGGAAATAGGAGGACCCCCTTGTAGTGGAAGAGGAAGCCATATGCAGTTGTATAAGTGGAGGAAGGAATCCACGAAGGAACCAATTTTGAGTTCTCTAGAAAGAGAGATGGTTTATCTAGAAAACAGACTGTTTTGAATGTTTGTCTCCAGAAAAGGGGGAAAAATAATCATTAACAAAATTCCAGAATGTATTAGAACTTATATTTTACGAGATTATAACTGTATAAAAGCTGTTTCTACTTGCTTTGATTAGGTCAGCAATAGAGATATGAAGAGGCAAATTCCTCTCACAGAAAAAAAAATGACTGGGGTAGAGAGCGAAGATGAATTCACCAGCAGAAATGATAAGGTTCTGGTATTATTAGGGATCTGGTCTTCATGAACACAGTAGTGCTTATTAAAAGACTAGTCCAAAACTTAGCTCCAAGATGTTCACTTTCAAGAATAACACAAACTAAATCTGATTCGACCTCCAGTCTCTTGCAGTAGACTGCTTTGCACATGGGAGATGCTGAAAAATACATTTATTTGCTTTCAATCAATATTATGCATGAGTCTTAAGAAGCTTTCCCAAAAATGCACTGTAGAAAACAATGATCCCAAGATTGGAATCATGTAACAGAGGAATATTTAAGCAAATACAATGGTAATACAGCAGAGGGTAATTCTGACCCCATTAATAATCCACTATTGTGGTACAAGGAACTGCTATGTAATTAGGGCGTCAACAGTCCTATACTTTGGGCTATGCTTGGAATTACAATGTTCCCTCAGACCCGCTGCACTCTTTCCTAACCCTTCCATACTGTGAGTTTACTAAAACCTCTTGAAAACTAAGATCTCCCTTAAAAGCAAAAAGTAACGAGTTCTATATTATATAGGAGAGATCATAACACCAAACTTGTTTTTTGAAATGCTAAGTGGAAGTACTCTGACTGAAAGTAGACTATATATATATATATATATATATATATATATATATATATATATATATATATATGGTGTGTGTGTGTGTGTGTGTATACTAGTATGTACATATATGTACATATATGGGGATAGAGAGATACATTTACATCCAATCTGGAAAAATCTAGATGCCAGGTTTGAGTGTACTGTGGGATATTGAATAAACAATATTCCTGGACAGAAATGTAAATCTGCTATCCAAATTGACAGAAGAAAAATTAATTTTGCCCCACTTAATTCTCTTCTTATCTGGCTTGCTATAACACTACCTGTTGTCCTTAACTGCTCAAAATTTTTATATTACCATTTATTAATTGTAGGATACTTAGTCTTGTGAATTAAATGACATTTTTGACAGTATGCATTTCTGCAAAAAAACTAGTCTCTGTTTTATAGGTTATTATTTAAAAATTCTCTCCAGAAGATCTGAAAACCATTCCTAGATCAGAAAAAAAATTCAACATTTTAAAAAAATACATAAAGTAAAGAAGTACATATTAAATGCAAGATGTAAAAAAGCTAAGCAAATTCTTGCAAATTAAAAGTATGAAATGCAGTCACTTCAATCCCTTTCAATATAAAACAAATCATCCACACTGGTCACGCAGACAGTTCCCACTACATTCAAATTATTCACTTGAAGATAAGCTCCCACCAAACTCTTTAGGGGTTTAGCTAATTTACTGCACAGATACGGCACGTCTGTTGTAATAACAGGTAGGATGTATTGGGGTCGACCATTTATCAGAATTAGACTTCTTTTCTCAATTCGCAGTGAATTATGCTGCCTACATGACTCCCCTCTCTCAGACCTGCCATCCCCTCACGGCCCCTAATGTGGCAGGCAAACAAAATTGGCAGTCTCATCTTGTCAACAAGGGGCGATTCTCCTGAGAAGCCATTTAACTTTGCCGAGGAAGCAATGTATTAATGTGCCCGTCCCAGGAATGTTAATCATCTTCAAGCTTCCGACCTAACTTTGACATGAATGAAATCACCAAATTTGTTTACTAAATGAATCGTAATATGCTAATAAGAAAGCGTGACACACACGGAAAAGCCAAACAGATGGTTTGTTTACTCCACTTTGCAACTTTATAAATGTTGTAACTCTGAAGATGTTAGTGAGAATTATTGGTTTGTTGGCAGAGGCAAACGTGTCTTTTGCATACTAAATCTGGCGCTACAGTTAGAAAACAATTTGTCATTGCTGTGGAATGCATAAAAAATGTTGATGTGGTGATGGCTTTTGGGAAAGCAGATAGAGAGAAGGAAATGTGTATGCGGGATGCTCAGGCTAAGGGTAGTATTAATATCCAACCGCCCCTGTTCCCTAGCCATTTTACTTTTGAGTTGTATCTGACACATCAAGGCTTCTCAAGGGCCCTGATTATTCGATAGGTACCTGTTGCACTGTAACTTGAGACACTGTTACATGTGAATAGGAAGATGTTTTCATAGCATTTCTCAACCAGGCAGTTCATATGGTGCTCAGTTTACTACTATTGTTGGAAAGAAAAAGCCAAGCCAAGAATGCTGGCATCTTTTTAAGGGTTTAGATAAATTTTAGGTGAATTTTTGAATTTTATGTTTACCCTGAACTAACTCTCAAGTCTTCCATTCTTTGATTTACAATCTGACACATAGTCTAGAAGACATATTCCCAAAATAGAAATGCATTTTTTCTCTTGATTTTCAAAAATTTCTGCCACTTTAAAACTTTAGCTTTCTTTTCTAATGTGTACAACATGGAACATCAATTTCTTTCTGAGATTGGAAAGAAATTGGAAATACTTGCTAAAAATATTAAAAATGTTTTACATCATTAACATGATTAAATTATGATCTTTCAAACAAAAGAAAATAACAGTAGGAATGTATGAGTTCCCCAAGAAAGGGGACAGAATTTTGTAGATGATATTACTATTTAGCTATGGCCTCTTCTTGAATTCATTCTATGTTGAAAATGAAACTATGTAAGGTACATGAACAAAAACAATGCACGAAATCTAATTTATGTCTTTGGTTAAATGATGTTAAAATTGCCAGCAGAAACATGAAAACTTCCAACCAGCAATGCACCTATGCTGCTAAACACTTCGATTTTTAGAAACATTCAGTTGACTTTTGTAAAAATCTTTTTACTTTTCATTCCCTTAAGTATAGCGGAATAAGCAGAATTTTGTATGAAAGAGGTGCTTATTTCTTCCAATATTCTTAACCACCCCCCTCACCTTCTTAGTCCTATATATATAATTGAGACTACCGCTAATCTTGTGGGATTCCCTAGTGTATCACTATGTATAGTGCTGAAATGTTTACCTGTCTGCAGAAGAGAAATGAGAGCACAAAGTGATCTAAAGAAACCACTGGGTTCATGTTGCTGCCCAAGGATCACTCTGGAGTAAGAAACATTAGCGGCTATCCCAGTTTGGCGCTTCTATCTCATTTGAAACATCTCCTCATTCCTGACCAACAAAGAAAATTTCAATAAAGTACTTTTACTGGTTTAACAACAGAGAGCTCTAGGGATTGTCAAAGTGCTAAGCCTTTTCCAAGGAGAGAAGAAATCAGCAGCTCAAATATAATTAACCTTCCATTCTCAATGCAAACTGCCACGCACAGGAGCTGTGCAGCCTATTAGCTAAGTCATAATGGCCGACAGGCAGAAGCAAAATTGGTCAAAAAGTTGGCTGCTGCTGTCATATTTTTGGAATTATGATTAATGGCACTAATAATGCGGATGATTACTGATATGTGTATCTCCAGCAGTTTATCATATTGCTCTGGCTGCCTACACAATAAACAGGATGCTATCATTTACCTCTTTATTGAAGGCAATCCTTCTCTTGAAGGAGCATATTCTAATTACTTCGTAATGTTTTATGTCTTAAACATTTTGCAGCTCTGGACCTTGCCAACTGCTTCGTGTCTACCATTGATTAATTACTGAATGTTTAATCAAAATTTAGAACCTAATGTAGTCATTTATGAGCTCACTGCAGTGCCAAAGTAGTTAGGCTTTGCTCCCAAGTTTGGAGAGGGTTGGGTTCAAAATCAAATCCCAGCCATGCATGAGGATCCAAGAATTTCACCTTGGGTGCGCTGAGGTTGCCAGTTCCATCTCTGCTGATGAATGGGAGGTAATCTAACTGCAGGGTAAACAGCATCTTTACCTACCCTCGTCCCGTTGGACTTCCCTTTCCCCTTCCCCCCAATTCTCTAACCCACAGAGCACCTCCACTGGCTGCTTCTGCGAACAAGAAGTCCTCGTGAATGCCCATCACGAGAACATAGTTTTGAAGTGGTTAAACAAGTGAACAATAATTTGCTGGGACAAATACATGAGTTTTTTTTTTAATGTGGATTTTTTATGGTACTGTCATACAACCATTCACCGTTGAAGTTAAGTGTTTTTTTAATACCATTACTGAACTGCTGAAATGGATGCTAATATAGCTTGGAGTGCTAATGTCAAGTCCTGGTAATAAAAAAGACAGACTGCTGAATGAAATAATTTCAAGTAAAAAATAGAACAAAAGTGCTCTCTCTCTTGCTCTCCACTTTTATTGAATTGGGACTGACTGAGCCAATTGCTTTAGAAGTCTGTAAAACACAATTACTAGTGAGCGGACTGACCCACCAGTGCCCCCGCAGTGACAGAGCAGACTAAGAAGGCAGCCGAGTTCGAGCGCTCCCCTCAGCTGGCCATCAGACCGAAGAGGCTTTCTTCTGGAGATCTGTTGTACTCACTGCTCAAATCCGTCTTCTTTTACGGACAAAATCTTGTTATTTCCCATCAATGTGATAACATAACCTCCTATGTTACCTTCCAAGATAAAAATGTCTATTCCAGCAATTAAGGATGATTTGTCTTTTGATATCCTTATTTATGAGGGTGTTCCTGTGTAAACACACATATACATTTTGTGGATGTATTCAGATTAGAATGCTAGCATAATTTTTGAATAGCTGGTAATAATTCAGATTGATCTATGCAATAGAAAAATTGAGGCATCACTTACATATGTTCCGTTAGCAACACTTGGCTTTTTTTTCCTAAGGTAAAGTCAAAATAATTAGAGCAAGCAAGAAAAAGAATTAAAGTAGAAGTGGGTAACATTTTTCCTCCTAGTTAATAAAAGAAGTAATAAACTCCATAAAGTACTAGAGTTACGATCACTAACACTTCAGGCATAACAGCTTTTTACCAGGAATTTACAACTCCTGTTTTAATTCAAGCAGCTTGCATTAGGACATAAAATGTAGGTATTTTTTAAAAGAGTAGCTTTATGTTAAATAACTGAAGAAAAATTGTCCTTTCGTAAAAAGTACTCTTTCTTTCTCTTTCCTTGGCCTGCTTCTCTCTCACACACGCAGGTGCACACATACACACCCCTCTTGTCACTCAAGAATCAAAGTTACTAAATCCCTTTCCTATGACATTTTTTTGCAAGGGTAGACTCCTTTCATATTCGGCCACATTCATTGATTTGAAGCTTGTGGGAGTCTTACAGCAAAAACATGAAATGATTTCTGAGAAGGATTTTTTTAAAAAGAAAGAAGAAATGCTGTTGCCCAACCTTCACTATGACATTTCAACAGAGAAGGAAGTCTCCCTTCTTCTTAGCACAACAACTGATCACTTACAGCAAGAGAGAGCTGGCAGAAGCCTTTCACCTACGAGAGGACCATTTTTACCAGGGTTGATACAAGTGAATGTTAATACATGTGTGCAGTCTTACAGCCTGCTTCCTGCGGGGGAGATGGCCTACGTATTTTTAAAAAAGATTATCCGCAAAAATGAGTATCTCAAATGAATAATTATTTGTGAGAAAGATTCACATCAATAAAGACTACCCGAGGTTCAGAGAGACGGTGGTGGACCCAAGAGAGGTAGAAATCAGGGAGACGACCCTTTCACAATGGCCTCGGCGTGAAAAATACCGCCTGTGCATCCTGCATGTGCATTCTGCCCTAAAGGCTCTTTTGCCTGAATGTCCAAGATAATGCTCCCAAGAGCAGTAGCTTGTTCCTTTAGAGGGGAGGTAAGAATAAGGGGCCTAAAGAAGCATTAAGTTTGTGCAATGGAAGTTATGTAGCCAGCCACAAGAGATTTAGTATAACCCCCATCGATAGAAATCTGTAAAAATCTCTTTGTTGCCATGAAAAGGAAGCAGTCGCCTGCCACTAGGCTTTGCTGTCTGTTTGGCGGGCAGCAGTTGGGTGGAAGTGACTGGTGTAGTCCTGGGACTGGAGGAGGGAAAGGTCAGCAGAGGCTTAAATGAGCTTGTCTTCCATCCAGCGGGGCCAGCAGGAGGTCATTAGGAAGGTAGGAGGCTCACTCTAGGCCTGACAGAGTCTCTCCCCGTGACACCAAGAGACTGCTTTGCTCTCTGCTCTTCTCCCAGCGTATAAAAGGAACCCCAGAGACAGGAATGACACCGGAGTTTATCTTACTACCCAAGTTTCGCTTGAGGAGGGCACAACCAGCAATTACTCAGAGGGGGATTTATTTTGTTTGTTTGCCTTTGATGGAAGGTAATGGAAATAAGTACAAAAGACCTATTGATCTGTTGGCTCTACTGTGAAACCAAATAGAGTAACAGGGGAAAAAAATCGCTTCCTTAACATTTAGAAGTCAGAGGAACTGCACCACTTCCCTTCATGAAAGAATTGTGGAAAAGGAGAATTGCAGTTTGATTGGCAAATGTATAGGACACGAGATAAATGGCTGATACCTTAAAATGTTCTCTTCTTGCATCTGGAGAGGATTAACATGCTGTATTCGACAGCTAATTATATTAGGGCAAATATACTAATAGTTATCTTGAATTGGTGCTAAGTGGCTCATTTCTGGGAGGTATTGCCTAGTGGAATCAAGAGTATTTATTGAAAATCTTTCCCTAGAAAAGTTCTCTGTAAGTTTCCAAGCATAGAGAATGATGGGAGAAAAATGGATGTTGCTGCTGAGAAGGTGATAACAGGAGGCAGGTAGCATGTTTTCGCATCTTCACCTCTGTTGTTAATCTATGCAGTGGCTCATCAGAGGTAGCTCATGTTAATTTATTCCTGCACACCTGTACAGGGCTGGAAGTCAGGTAATAAGACAAGCAAAAACTATACATCTCTGCTTTTTAGCTACAGCTACCCAGAGGCCTGTATATGAACAAATTTAGTTCTGGAGACATCAGCAGGTTTTAATAAACCAAATACAGATGTCCTACTCCATATAAATCAAGAAGTTTACATGTTTAAATCTGGACGGATTTAACTAGCAATCAAAGAGAAGGTTTGCACTTGGTACCAATGGTTGCCTCATATTTATTTATAAATCACCCAAAGCAAATATTATTTTGTTTTTAAATTTATTCATGGAGCAAAATCATCTTTCCTACACCTTGAAAATCAAACATATATACTTTACCTTTCTGATAAAACTTAAGACAAACTTTGGCAATTATTGGCCACTATTCTCAGAGAAAGAGATGTACAAAGGTGGTGAAAGTCCTGTTACGATGAAAAACAAAGAGACATATACTTCTTTCTATGCAAATCACCTAGTTTCTGTATAGAAAGTCTTCCTTTCAGATGAGGGAGTTTTAAAATTGCCAATCACTAAAGCAGATGTAAACAGATTTTAACATATTAACAAATGGGGAAGAAGAGGACAGAGGGTATTTGTGTATTTTCTGAATAAAAATCAACTGGCATTAGTAAATGGGCTTCCCTTAAATATAGGTGATTCATGGCCACTCAGCCCTCCCAGGGATCAAAATTCAAGACAGAGGATGAGAATGCGACCAAAGGCAAACTAGGCCCAGCTAATTCTATGACAGTGTCTTCTAGAAAATTCCTCTTATGGGGACTGTAGGTTCTAGGCCAGTTAGTTATTTTTACTTCTTCTCAGGGAGTATTTCATCTGTATTCTTCAAAACTGAGGGCCAACCTCCTGTTCCCTGACAGAACAGCTTCTTAGTAGCAGAAAAATCATGGGATAAACAAGAAGGAAGGAAAGAAAGGAGTTTAGAGACTTTCAGGACTAACACTACATAATATTATCATCTTATGGTATCATAGTTCTTTAGAGAGAAAATAATTTACGTTATTCTAATAGCCACCTACCCACACAATGAATTGGCTTTTGTGTTTACTAGCTTGCTCTTTGTCGTTAGTGTGGAATGGTGGTCCTCTCTGCTTTTGAATTTTGCAAACTCACACTCATTCACAACAGTGTCAAGAAGGAGGCTTAGAGTCCTCAGCCATCGCTAACCTTGTGTGTGCACCACTCTCTCTCCTTCTCTCTTTTTGCTGCCTTTAGACAAAGAACATTCTTGCTTATCAAAAAGCCTTCAACTTGATCTTATAAAATCTAGAAAGAACATAAGCAACAATCTGGAAATCTCTGCTAACTAGCTGCCAAATCTAAAACACAGTATTTAACATCTTTTTTCTTTCATCTTACTAACATGCCTATCTAGAGACAAAAATACACCTCCCTCGTGTATAACCTTCTTGGAAGAAGCCCAAGAGGGTGTGTATGCTGCTCTGTTAAGGTGTTCTAAGCCCAAAGACAAGAAGGCTGCTTTCATGAACAGAAGGGAAGGGGTTATTCTGTTAGTTTTATCACAGGCATCCTAGAAACCCTGTAGCCTTGCGTACCTCAGCCCCCAGTCCAAATCCCCTCTAATGCTTTATTTGCACAAGGAAGACATTGTGCAGTCAAGGGTGGATGAATCGAGACTCTGGGGAGAGGAAAGAAATGGGCCCGAGGACAGCAGGATTAAAGGCAAAGGATGGTTTCTGTTTGGGAAGGTCTTGGCTCAAAGAAAAGAAAAGAAAACTTGTCTTGGCTTCATTGCAGAGGGAAAAGCAGGGGCCCAAAGTTCCTGGGGTTCTCGTGACTAACACAGGAAAGGTGAAGAGAAGGGGAAGGTTAGTCTAAGCGGGTAGATCAGAGATGTGATTCAAGAGGATTTGTGAATAAGATTAAATTACAGGTCAATATTAGCTGACAAAATGGTAATAAAAGGCTGAATGAAACAGGGATACAATTATGTTCGAGTGCAATCTGCTGAGATGCAGGAGAAGGCTGGTATCCAAAAGGCCTCACTATTTCCGGATATTTGGTACTAAATATACTTGCGTTGTATATTATTTCAAGTCATAGACTCAACAGGGATGAACACATTTCTTCTTAGCCAAAAAAAGTCAAAATTAAAGTATCACAATTTTTTTTAAGCTTTTAGTGAGGGATTACAATATTTGAGTATTCTTGAAAAGCAAATTTTCAAGTGACAATCAAATTACCTTCTTTGTACAGTATTTTTTTCAATTTTCTTCACTGATCATGTGTGACAATATCCAGAATTTAAAAGATTAGGTGTGATGGGATATTTCAGCCAAATAAAATGTACCCCCTGTCCTGTGAGGCTTCCCTATATGACTAAACACACCTGGAGAATATCAGTACTGTTTTCCCACCTAGAATATACTAGTTATCCTAGACACTGGCCTATCCTATATAATCAAAGGCTAATATGCAAATTGACTGGATGGCAGAACAACCGGTCGCTATGATGTGCACTGACCACCAGTGGGCAAACACTCAACGCAGGAGCTGCCCCCTGGTGGTCAGTGTGCTCCCACAGGGGGAGTGCCGCTCAGCCAGAAGCCAGGCTCACAGTTGGCGAGCGCAGTGGTGGTGGCTGGAGACTCTCCCGCCTCTGTGGCAGCACTAAGGATGTCCGACTGCCGGCTTAGGCCTGCTCCCCAGAGAGCGGGCCTAAGCTGGCAGTAAGACATCCCCCACGGCTCCTGGACTGCTAGGGGGTGCAGGACAGGCTGAGGGGCACCTCCATGAGTGCATGAATTTCATGCACCCGGCCTCTAGTGTTTCCATAAGCCTGGTCACTTGGCAAGCTCCCAATCCTTAGAATAAAAATGAAGACTGAAACATTCCCCTATCAATAAATGCTTTTTCCTCAGACAAACCACCTTTTCAGCAGTACCTCCTTATACATTAGGACATAAAAAACACATTGACATAAAGGAAAGCACCAAGCTTTGGGTGTTGTATCCTTTTGGACCCGGAGTCATTTTATTCCAGTGTTATGACTTGCAATATTTTCAGCAAGCAAACTGAAACAGTGATAGGAATTCATGCAAATAGGCTTAAATTTTGGCTTGTCTTCAAACACTCCATTTCCATAAATATTTTATGCAGGTTTTCATGAGTCTTTTATTTTTGTTAAAAAAAAGAATCCAATGCATTAACCTCATTATCACTAGTGCACTATTTCAAATTTAAAAGAATGAACATTACTCACAAACTTGGAGAGGAAGAGGTTGGGTACAGTATTATATTTTATTATTTAAAGTACTATAGCTATCTTATCTACCATATTCTGGGACTGTCTACGATACCCTGGAACTGAAAAGAGTTTTGTGATCATAAACCATTTTTTACAGAACAAGGTAAAAAGGAGTGGGGGGTACGGGACTAGGGAGGGGAAAGCTTTAAGAAGATAGATTTCTCTTCAAAGCATGTTTTGAGTTGTAGAAAGTAAGCCACATTTTCTCAGAAATTTTGCTTTTCATGAATTGGACCCCTTGAGCTGTACTTCAGTACAATAAAACTATTTTAACTTTTATTTTTAAAAAGACTAATCTTTAAAATATGAAGATAAAACAGAGTATTCCAGAAGCAGGTCACTACTTTTCAGTGGTAATTCCATTATATGTTACATTGTCAAAGAATTCTACCTAATTGATAAGCACTAGAATTTGGGTGGTGGCTACTTGCAAACTTCCTAGTTAATTTTGTTTCTTCCACATCTATTATTGACTTTCAGCACGTAATAAAATTTTCTCTAAAAATATTTTTAAAAGACAATGTAAAACCAAAAGAAACACACCCAATATAATAGGGAGAATTAACTGGTGTGTCACTGGTTGGGCTGGTGTATTATGTAAATGATCTGCTCACAAGCTTATCTCCCCGAGGGCAGGGTAACTGCGGTTCCCCACCACTGACCACCTTGACACATTCCATTTATATTACATTTTCTTTAGGGCTGAAAAAGAACATTGTAGGTTTAGGACCAGCTGCTTCTGTTTAAGCCCAACTGTTTCAGAGCTGCAGCTACATAGCTAAGGTGTGATGTCATCTGAAGGCTGGACATAATATATTCTAACTGCTCCTAAAAGTATATGCATGCCTCCCCTTCTGTGTGCATAATTCCCACGATAGACTGTGTTTTAGAGATGTGCTCAAATACACTGTGAAGCTAACATACAGAAACCCGTATCACCACACCATTTCCCCATAGGAACAATTACTTTGGTCCCATTTTCTTCTGATATTTTTGTGACTCAAAGAATTCAAGGATACACTACATACTCATGGAAGAATGATAACATTTCTGGTTATACCTACGGAGATGCGGGCTGTCTCGATGTCCTGGACCTACGGTTCTTTCCATCCGTAAATTTCTGTTTCTATATTGGATAAATATGTGTGTATGAAGATAATATACTGATTTAATTTAAAAAGCCACAAGGCAAAGCAGAAATATTTATGACAGAAGCTGAGGCTTCTAAGTGAAGGTTCATGGGGAGGCAGGGAACTGTGTACACAGTTAACTGACTCACACACCTAGATGCATGGAAAAACATAGACACACGCATACACAGAGCACAGAGAAAAATGGCGTGCATTACTGGGTAAGATGGCATATGATTCTGCATGCTTAATCATAACAAGCACCAACTGCAACAATCCTTCATGAGCATGGCAGCTTGGTTATCGTGTGGTCACTGTGGACAATCTCTAGAGTGCATCAAAACATCTAAGTTGGATTTTTTTAATGACAGGCCCCCTCCCCCCAGCAGGAGCAGCCAATGGAGATTTACTGACCTGTCTCTGCTCCGGCGAGAGGGGAAGGCAGCGTTGCAGCCAGCCACCGTGCAGACATGCATCTCTTTTAAGTGAACGTTCCTGTAGTGAAGCTTCACGCTGTAGGAGCTTTTGAAACTCTTCTTGCACACGTAACAGATTTTGGGGTCTGGGCTGGAACACAGGTCACCTTCTGGGGAGAACTTCTGAGGGCTGCCGTAATTCAGAGAGGAGGCAAAACTTTCGTGCAGGGCCGCCATGCTGGCTCCCCCACCATTGTATAGTCCGTACTGGCTCATGTAAAACATGTCGTAAGTGGGATCTGCAAATTCTTCCTTCACCTTGATGATGTCCTGGTGAGAGGGCTCACTGTGGTTCTCGTCGGGCCTCTCACTGCTCATCAGGACCTTTTCGCTCACTTCGCTGTGCATGTGCTCATCCCCTTCCATGGATTCCTCACCTAGTTTGGGCTCTGAAGACTCGGACTCGTTCTCATAGTCCCGCTCAGGTTCTTGATCCTCAGAAGTCATGCTGTCAGCCCTTCTGATTTCAGTCCTTGAAATGCACCGGGACCTGCTGTGCTTAGAAAAGTCCTGCACAGACATGCCTGGACTCATCTCCTCTTGGGAGTGGCAATGATTGTCATGGCTCACGTCATTGACCACAGCTCCAGGGTCATTGGGGTCATCGTCTTCATCGTCAAACTCATCGGCGGTATCGATGATTTCCTTCTCGATCTTCACAGGCATGCTGGACTTCCTGGGCTTCTTCTTGGGGGCCAGGTCGGCACTGGGCTCATGAGTGGCCATCATCACTACTGGCGCCGCTGGCTCAGAGGGTGGCAGGGGGTGCTGCTCTATGGTACCACTGGTTGGAATGAGGGGACTGGTCGGGAGGGAGGTGGGAGGACTCACCATTTCTCCGGGAGTGAGTAAACTTCTATAAAATGGAGGAACTGGTTGGACAGTCTTTAGCCCGGAAAACACCAGCTGGCTGGGGAGAGGGTTCTGTAAGACGGGGTCTAGTGGGGGAGTGGTAAAACCCATCGGGGGCCGGCCGGGGCTGGTGAGTGTGAGATTTGATTTTGTACTCGCTATGACGGGGGTGGCAGCTCCTGATGTGGCCCGGATTAAATCTTTGTCTCGGTTATTCCTTAGCATAGGCATGTGGAGGCGAGGGTTAGGGTTTGCACTGTGACGATTGCGGCTTCGGAGGGAGCTAAAGACCATGTTGCAGCCTTCAATGGTGCATCGATGTTTGATCTTCAGGTGAACAGCATTATAGTGAATTTTGAGAGTACCTTTATCATAGAATGTCTTCCCACATGCGTTACAGAACACTCTTCCTTTCCTAGAGGCTGACCCCATCCTTCTCATCCGGTGGATCCGGAATGAGCTTTTTGGGTGTTCCGTTTTGGTCAGGTCACTGACCGGGGCAGAATTCTGAATGGGGGACACGCAGGTTGGCTCGGTTTTGGGCTCCACGTTAGTAATGCTGGTCAGGGCGTTTCTATTGGGAGTCTGATCGTTCTTATAAGGTGTGGGAGATACTTCAGACTCGCTGCTCTCATTATACTCATTCTGAGTTGAAAGGCTGGGTTCCCGCAGCCTCAGTCCTGGTTGCTCTAACAGGAGCCCGTTTGGAGGCAATCCTAGCAGTGGGGCCGAGACTGGGTTTATGTACTGGAATGGAAGCAGAAATGCAAGGCTGTTGGGGATGTTTTCGAAGTGATGAATGCTGGAAGGGTTGCTGTTCTCTAGGTGAGCAAGGAGGCTGGGACTCCTGGTGCGATTATTGCTCTCAATGAAAGTCCTAATGTCTGAGTCTGTCTTTGAAGACGGAACGGCCACAGCCTGCCCTTCTTTCTCCTGAATTGCCATCAGCTCTACAATGGATTTGGTTTCTCCAAACCGCAGAAACTGCTGAAGGGTGATGATTTCCTCTTCTCGAGACATGATGGCCCAGCGGTCCAGCACCTTGCCGGCAGCATCCTAGAGGCCACATCAAAGAAACAACAAAGACAAACACAGAAACTTATTGATTGTGTATAACTATTCAATGGAACTGAAGGTGCTCTGTCTGCTCACGGAACACCAAGAGCAGAAAACAACATGCAGACACTGTTAATAAAAGTCAACCCACCAAGCAAACTTTTCTGCCATGCAAATGTAGTCATTAGAGTCACAGTTAGAGAAACAGATTGAGTTTAACAATGTCAAAACAAACAAAATGTAGGCCACTGGGGCTCTGTGATCTAAAATACCTTCACTACTGCTATTTTAACAATAATGGTCTCTACACTATGCAAATATTTAGCATACATTAGTACAACACATGAACTCTTGCTGTGCAACCCAGTAAAAAAGGAAAAAATATGGTACCTTAATCCTTATTAAATAATGACACTGTAGGAAGAAATTAAATACATTTTGTGAATTTTATTTCTTCAACACACGCAGACATGACACTGGATTCAACGATGAAAATTCCTTTAAATAGGAGCTATTATGTGAATTTCTAAATAAAAAAGATGAATAAAGTGACATTACCTCCTACACCCCCATTACTAAGCCATATCTATTTTTATTTTTTTAAATGGCTGTATTCTAGTGCCACTTAATAGTGGGCAATTTCATAAGGTAGAGTAAGAAAAAACAGTAACTCTACTTGTCCAGAAAATTGATTGCAATCCTATGATTCAAAGTTTGAGTTAGAATTAAAGTATTTGATTTTTATGCTCTTGTTATAAATGACAGTTACAGATATTTAGAAAGTAAACCTGTGATGGATTTAGATAGAATAAATGTGTAAAAATGTTGTCTCTTAACATCCTCCTCTGATAGCAAAGGGAGTCCACGGAGAATACACATCAGTAATCACCAGACTATGTGTTGTTAAATATACATTAAAAAGCATTTCACACTTTCATTTTTGCTAGTAACTATGAGATTTGCCTGGAGGTAGGACTTACAAATCCTGCAATGTAATGTCAGGCAATCCATTTCAGCATGGATTGAGAGAAATCTACTCAAACACTTAAATAATGACTCCATCACTTTCTAGGGCACAGCTTCTTTCCACCAAGACGGGGCGCTTTGCAACCTTTTCTGAATGACATTTACTCCAACCTTAACCATCAATTAAGAAAGCAACAACAAAAAGATACTTATTAATTGCAAAGAGAAAAATCCCTAGTTTATAATGGAGAAACCTAACAGACCCCACCTTAACTAAGTGATCAAAGCTAACATTACCAGTGATGCATGCCATCACGTACCCTCAACTATATTCACTGAGAAGGACACATCATTGCTTTTGTGGTTTTCTTGTCAAAAATTTGTAACCTCAATTGAATCATGAGAAAACACCAGATGAACCAAAATTAAAGAGCACTCTACACAACAGTGGCTAGTACTCATCCAAGTGTAAAGTTTGGAAAGACTTTTTTAAAGACAAAGAAAGACAATGTGAAATCCGAGACCAGAAAAAGGACATTAGTGGGAGAACTAGAAAACTTGAACAGAGTCTCTAGATGAGTTAATAGTATGGTATCAATCCTAAGTTCTTCGTTTCAACAATTTTACTATGCTTATGTTAGATGTTAGATTAGGGGAAGCAGGATAAAGGGAATTGTACTACTTTTACAATAGAAAATTTTCTTTCATAGGCAGTTCTACTCAGCCTTGCAATATAAAATTCTCTCTGGACCACAATCATATGGTTTGAACCATGATAACCAGTTTGATTATAAGGAGAAATTTGTCATTTATTTAAGTTACTTAAAAAAGAAGCTCTGATAATTATAGGGTATTCCTTATAAGGCTGACTCCTAGCATTCTATTATTTTACATAAAGTGCATGGGTAGGTATGTGCCCCTGGGTGTCCATTCTTATGAATTTTCAAACACAGATGTCCCTCTGTCATCCTGTAGATAAAACCAGCCTTCAGATCAAATGCTGTCATGCAGCTATCTTCTCAGAACAGTCAATATAATAAATATAATAATGTGGGTACATGGTGATCTGGATGATCCTGGAGTCCTGAATTACACTTTTTTTTAAAAGTGTCATTCGTAGAAACTAGTCTACCTTAGACCGGTCTTCTTGGGGGCAGGGGAAAAGGGTAAGGAAGGAAGAGGGTTTGTGTTGTAGAAATTTTAAATTGTGATTTTTGTATCGATTATCTCATTTGAACCTCGTAACAGCTTCCAGAGCTCAGTGAATGTTTCACGGATGAGAAACCAGAGGTGAAGAAAGGTGAGATGGCTTGTTAAGGTTGCCAAGATGCTAACTTGGGGTCCAGGACTTGCACCCAGAAATTCTGACTCCTAGTTCCCTGAGCACAGTGACTGTTGCTCCGTGACGCCACTTCCCAGGGGAGCACACTGAGCTTGTGATGAGAAGGTGCAGAGCTTCTCCTGAACAGCGCTGGTCTCCACAGTAATGCCCTCTTCTACACCGTTTTTCCTTTCCCATCAAATCCACTCCCTTAACTGTTCTTTTATCAGAACCTTTCACGATGGATTGTTTCTCAGGCTGAAACCCACCCTGAGCAGCGTACAGTCATTTCTTCCTCAGGTTCTTCCCAGGAAGCCTGCACTCAAATCTGCATGCCGATAATGTACTTATACAGCTGCCAGCCGCTGGTATTAACACTGGCCTTAGAAACCATAGCAACTGATCAAACCCACCTGAGGCATCTCCTGTTGTCCCCCTCCTGTCTCCCCTCACCCAGCATGCACAGCAATCCCATATGATCTCTCTGTTCTCCTGGCCTGTCAGGATGCCTGCTGCTATTGCTGAAACTGCTGCCTTTCAGTGTCTCTTCTAGTCCAGAGTCGCTGTCTCTGCTAAACTACTTACTTCTGGTGGCAGAGGTCCAGGTAAAGCAAGATGCAGAACTTTATTGGTAGCCTGAGTGATAAAAGAGACGCTTCCTTTACAGAGGTAAGAGAAGCAAACAATCTATACTGACACAAAGGTCCACACGACATCATTGTAAACAAATGTGCTTGGGAACAGGACAAACATCTACATTAAACACTCAAACGGGAGTCCCCCTGAGAGGGCACTGCCTAAGTCCAGGCTAGATGACAGGCCACTGAAGTTCTTTCCAAAGAAGCTATCGTTCATAGTTGACCAAGATTCGCTAATGCTATCATGTTCCTGAGAGGTGGAACTGCAGCAAGAAGCCAAGCTGAGTTTCTTAGCAGCATGATGGGTCTGCAAGAGCTATGCTAGGAGTGGCTACCAGTTTTAGTGTATCCTTGGATAAATTGGTTGACGGGAGATAGAAATCATCAAAGGGAAAAGAAGGAAGCCCCGGTTCTTTTTTCTGTTTGTGACAGAAATAAGCATGGTCTGGTGCCATGGTGCTCCAACAGTGGCTTAAGACTTCTCAGGTTAAGGCCAGAATTTCCATGAGTGGTCATATGCTATTCAGCAAGGACCCGTGCCGGTCTGAAGCCCCCCGCACCCCGTTTTGTAAAGCAGCCTGCAAATAATTGAGATTAACCATTTGGAATCCTTTAGGACAATTTGATACTGCTGCAACATCTAAAGCCATGATTTTTTAAATAACTTATTTCTATTTTATTTAACTCAAGACTGATTAGGGAGAAACTGTCCCTTCCGCACAGATAGTTTAAGAAGTACAGATGTAAAACCTAGGCCTTCTTGCCATGTCAAACTCTACCAGAGTGAATAAGGGCTATACAAAGAATTAGGTATTATCACCGAATAAATAAATGTTAATAAAACAAAAATTCAGTCTGGTAAGCCAGTCTAAATATCCTGACTGCTGACCACCCCATACTGGGACACTGCTCTTGGCCATGAATAATAAATTACATGAGTGTATAACTGGACACTTGTCTTTCTCATTCAGGTCTGCAGTCGGTGAGTCAATACCTTTGGGCTTCCCCATTGGTAAACAGAGTTGAGTGACCTTTAACCCTGTACATGGGGAATTGTTATTTACAAAATGGGGATAATAAGATTTACCCTGCTAAGTGAAATGGAAGGTATTATTATTATAAATATTGATTTCCTGCTAAAATAACTGGGTATACTACTAATTAAAAGAGGAGTAACACCAAATAATCCAGACTTATAAACCTGTCTTACTGGGTTCAGAAAAAGTATAAAACACTTAAAATATTTACTTCTAAGCATTTTACATGAAAAGACTTCCTTTTTTGTATTTCATCAGAACCAGTGATTATTGCTGGGTGCAACCCTGGCACCAGCTCTATATGGCTCTGCAGAGTGATTTTTAAAAGTCTTTTTTTGGAGTAGGATCAACTGCCACGGTTCGAATGGTTTCATTTGAGCCTTTTCTTCACATCAAAGCATCTTACATAACTTGTAGTTTTAAAATCAAAGTAAAGTAAGGCTGATTTTTATTTGGGAGAGAGGGATAGGGAAGGAAAGGATGCAAAGACATGGAAGAAAGATCAGATAAGAAGTTCTGGGATAACTAGACTGTTAGGAGACCTCAAGCCCAGAGACTCCTCAGTCCAAGAAGGATTCCATCTGTGTTGATGGCAGGCTGCTACCGGATCACAGTGTGGAGGAAAAACAATACCTTTTTTTCTGTCCATGCATGGAAATGAGGGAGGAGCTTGTTAAGGAGCTTGAACACAGCAGAGATCTAGGGCCAATTTGCCCTAGCAGTATTCAAATTATCAAGTAGATAATTTGATTCTAAAAGACAGATGCAGAATAACTTAATTTTCTGTTCTAGTACATGAACTTCTTGTCAGTCAAATTTAAGGCATAATTTAAAGGAAAATCCTAAAATGACTAGCCAAAACCAAAAAAAAAATTTTCCCTTTGATATAATTTTAAATCTTTTAATTAAATGACACTGAGATATAGGAATTGCTAACAACTTAGAACAAAAGCAGAGGTTTATGAGACGTCCTTTTTTATTTCATGTCTTTGTACAGTGTGTTATCTTCAGAAATTATTCCATCATACATAACCTTATATTGGCTACTTATGTTCATAACCAGTTTCCTGTTGGAATTTTCTACTCTTTCTCCTTCAGGATTAATTCAAATATCAAGGCAAGAGGAATGGAGTTCAGTGGAAGGTGTAGAAATTACCAAGTTTCAAACTTGGTATGCTATCAGGTAAAATTTAACAGTGATTGCCGAATTGAAAATTGATGAAACAGTGCTAGGCAAGACCTTGAATGTCAGGTTTTTTTTAATGTTTAAGTCTTAAGGTTAAACAAATAGTTTTAAGACCTATAGGATGGAATACTACCGGGCAATAAAAGGACTGACTACTGGTAACCAGTACAGCATGGATGACTCTCAAAAGCATTATGCTAACGATGAAAGAAGACAGACCCCAAAAGATTCTATCATCCCAATCACATAAAATCCCGGAGAAGTTAACTGAAAGGAGACCAGTGGTTGCTAGGGGCAGAGGGTAAGGGAAAGGAACTGACTGCAAAAGAACATCAGGGAACTTTTGGGGGCGATGGAAATGTTCTGTATCATGATTGTGTTGATGTTTTTCATATATGTGCTGTGCACTTCAATTTGGTAGGTTTTATTGCGAGTAAAGTATTCCTCAATGAAGATGACGCAAAACACTAAACCGTGCAAATTGCATGAAATCTCACTCAACTCAACATCCACAACTTGCCCTATTTATAGGCCATCTCACCTCTCACTTCCCACATTCTACTGTGACCAGAATAACACACACACCACACACACCCCCCACCCTCTTCTATCAGTAGTGTGCACAACAATCCATCGTGACACGGGGAGTAAACATGATAATTTCTATCTTCTATTATCTAAAAACATAAACCTTGGCTAATATTTTATATATGTGTACTTACAGTATTATATTCCTAATTTAGGACCAGTTTTACATTTATGGGGGCCCAAGCTCATATATTTTTACTAAAGGGATGTGTAATAAAAAAAAGTTGGGGGATTGCTTCTCTACAGAGCTAATACTGCTATTTAGCAGGCACATACTATATGCATACATGTTTGCTAACACTTTGGGAGAAGCTGATGAGGAGCAGTCAGTTAATTCACCTAACTTGCCTCCACCTGCATTTGTTTTGGCCTCATCGTTAGGTGGACATATGCCAGGATATGACCCAGAAATTAGGAAATATATCATCTAACTGTTTGGTCACCTGAGGAGCAAGTGATAGGCTCAGACCATTATCTCAGATGAGACGAATGGGGGCATTCCATCAATTTAGCAGAGGGGGTTGGCAAGTGGAGCGCTCATGAGTTAGACTTGGCTCTGAGAGCTAAAAGTAGCAGGGGTTCAAGGGAAATACTCTGTGGGAGAAAAGTCTTTGCACACTACACACAGTTTTAAAGAAAAAACTTACAGAAGCCATAAAACTTTCAGTCCTCTCCTGTCTCACTCTCCCAATAGCTACCTAGTTTAAAACTCAGATGGGCCCATATGTAACAAGCAGATACTTCAGCTTTAAAGTGCTTTTCTAAAGTCAGGTCACTTTTGAAACTCTTCTCTTAGCCAACAATTTTAAGGGGTGTGGGTGCTCTCCACTCACATCAGGCAAATTTGTTGGTTTTCTTTCTTTTTTTTTTTTTTTTTTGCTTTTTTGTCAGATTATGTTTATCTCAAATTCATATGACTTGGCAATCTTAAGTGTGCATGGATCAAAGTTTGTGTGTGTGTGTGTGTGTAAGCAGGCAAAAAAGGGAGATGAATAAAAATGGTAAAACAAAAAAAGTTCTTATGGAAAATAATAAATTCTGGGAAGTATTTAGGGAAATTTTTAAAGCAATGTTGTGATAATTTCTGAGAAACACTTGAAATTATGTGGGGAAAGAACTTGGCATGCTAACTTGTTTTAGCAAATTTACATTTAAACACATATTTCTTGCAGGGCCCTGAACTAGAAAGATGTACCACTAGCATACACAATGTACATCAGAGCAGTTTGGTTGTATAAGTAAACACAGTTATTCCATTCTCTATCCACACAAACAGAGCTCTGTAAGTGTGCTTTTCCAGTGTTTCCAGCTAATGTTTCTAGGAGGCCAGCTGAAAGAGCTGCAATATCTGGAGGCAGAATAAAGTTTACTCATTTATATCACGAGTGCACCAAATGGTTCAAATTAGACTTGATTAAAAAAAAAAGATCAACATTTCCTTTTTGTAAGGAGAACCCTACTCAATTTCCATGATTTGGAAATTAGTATTTTGAAGAATTTCTCAAGAGCATCCCTTTACCTTCAACCACTCGTATCCTTGCTTCTTCCCCCCCATTCTAGGACAGGGGTGCCTGTCCCATGAGAAATAATTGCCAGGGTGTTGCACAGACAGAAAAAAAAACCTTCCCCATAAAAACCAAGACTGGACTTTATTTGGTAACATTTATCCATGTGAACAGCCCTTCTGGAGAACAAACATGCTTTCCTTGTCAACCCAAGACTGGCATCATGCAATCAGCATGCGGACATCAGAGCTACGAGTGTAAATTGGTGTGCTGTGTTTACAGGAGCTGATGCCAAACTCAAAACGTCCAAATTATAAAGAACTGTATTTGAATTATCTTTCCAACTCCCCCTTTATCCCCACAAGGAGAAATGAAGCTACAGGAATAGTCACCATTGGTCACAATGTGAAAGCTCTTAAAAAAACTTGCTTGAAAGAATTTTGGCACAATGAAAACCTTATTAATCCTTGTTAGCTGACATGCTAATAGAGAAGTCTTCGCTCTATAAATACTGTTTGCACATGAAGACTGACTTTAAAAGAGTTCCTTATCATAATATATGTGCATGTACACGAACATGCACATGTACACAGACTACCATTCTTCACTCACTCCTGCTGTACATGAACCTCATTTTAAACCTGTCTTATCATAACATTCAGAATGTTCAACTATGGAGAATGGTGGTATAATGAGGTAAGTAAGGCATATCAAATTACTTGAAAAACAAGTACAAAGTTAAAGAATGCCCCTCTTTGGATGAAACTTTAAGTCTGAGGATCGTGGCACCTGACTAAAATAGGTAGCAGTAGAAAAAAGCAACAGGATAATTCTATGTGACTTTTAGGTACCTGCTTCGATTTATTTTTCCATATATAAATTTCTACCATTGCTTTTTCTAATCCATATTTGAGAATATGTTTAGAGTGCAAGAGATGGTAATTTTTAAAGAAATTGATAAAGTGAACAATATACCCTCCCAACATGATCACCTGTCTAATCAAAATGTCAGGGCACAGGTTTTAAATGGCTCTTATGATTCTTAAAAAACAGATTGTTTGACTTTTCATAAAAAAAAATTCACTTTGTTATACAGTGTTCTTGGTTACGGACCAGATAAGAATATATAATTCGGGGGACTATCCCTTTTTTCCTCTGTAACTGTCTGTACAGCGTTTTTGCTTTAAAAACTGTGATTGTGACAGATCACTCTGGGTTTACAGCATATTTAATCACAGAAGCTCCAGCTAAGCTCTATTAAAGGCCTGTCAGGATTTCTTCTCTGTGCCCAGGAATTTTAGCTTGTCTAGCTTAAAACCAGCCATACACATTTCCTGTATGGACATTTGTTTGCAAATAAATAAAGCAGGTGCCTTGCTTTGCTACATAAAAAGGAATTTCTGAGGAGTAAATTACTTTCTTCAATGTCTAGAATTTCACTTCAAAGATTCAAATGTATTTTTCAAATTACCTAGCTCCATCCTAAATCAAACCTGAGAAACTTTTAAAGGTCTGATACATTTTAATATTTAATGACAGTACCTTAGGAATCATTTAACTTTCCAAATAGAAAATCTTAAATCCAGTGGATATTCCTAGAATACTAACCTTTAATATAAAATTATCTGTAGTCCTTAACTTAAGCATAAAATATCTAACTCGGTACCTATAGGCTAACATAGAATTTGCATATTAAAGTTCCAAATTTTGATTATGCTTAATATAACTTGCACATATTCCCCTTAAAGGAAAATAAAGAACATGAGTGAATGACACCTTATTTCTAGTCTTGGTTTTGTTAACTAACCATCATCTGTGTGACTGCTAAGTCACCAATACTAGCTTTGGCTTTCTCATGGGTGAAGAAAAGAGCCTTGCTAATGAACGTTCTAAGCCTTACTAAACCAAAATTCCGTTAAGCTGACTAAAATCCCATTGTTCGACTATCAAAGCCTAGAATCTGGATGCACAAATAATTTTAATTAAAACATTTTAAACCCTAGACTAATATTTTTCCTTTTAACCATCTTGCATAACCAACTTTCTTCAGAATATATGTATTTATGACAGACATTAGGCCTTTATGGGAGAGCTGCTGTATTACAGTATATTCTGGATGCTTCTCTTGACATGTCTGTCTGGGGTTGCTTATCAGCGACAGGATTAGATGTCCTAATTCTTCTGGATTAATTTTTACTCCTGGCCAATTCAGCAACCAGCTCAGTAAATACTTTGTTGCTTGCAAACAAGGGAAAGTGCTCAAGAAAGTCCCCAAGAGGCCTTGGAACCCCCTGGAATGACACCAGTAGAGTGTGTGAACATTCTGCAACTTGAGGCTCAACTATTCCAAAATAAATGTTCTACCTCCATAAACTATCTATATAAATAACTATCTGTAATGCTCCAGCAGTCTTTGCAGTTCCCCCCAAATAGCAGCATTTGTATATAAGACCTTCTTCTCAATTAAGCCCTTTAAACAGGCACCAGTTATTCACTTGGAGATGATCATGGCTGAGATGTCAGAGGGTAAATCATTTTATGGCTCAGGACAGCAAAGGAGCAGTTTGAAATCCTCAGAGAAAACACCAGAAACGGGAGGAGAGAGAAGGATGGTCCCTGCAAGTGGTCTTGTTTTCTTCTACCCTCAGACATAAAGATAAGCCCGAGTCCTAGGACACTTATAAATCTGCTTGCTTTGCAATAAACACAGAGCTCACCAGAGCCCTCTCTGGCATGTTTGCTTTGAGGTCTACATTTTCTAGTTTACCTCTCTGTCCATAACCAAAGTTCTGCCGCCGAGTTTGAAGATAGCCTGTGTATATCTGGGGGTCTCTGCTGAAGCTTTACATTTCTAAACATAAATGCCAGAGACCCTCTATAAAGTCTGATAAACAGCAAAAACGAGTGCAATTTTTTTCCCTAATGGAAGTGATTTTACACATCAAGTAAGGGCTGAAACCGTGGAATAAATTCAGGGCCACAACTTCCAACTGTTGGAAGTTTTTATCTATGCGGCCGAGATTCTCCATTCTGGCATGTTATCAGAGCTCCCAAAGTTTGAATGGAAGATTCTGCTTCACATATTAAACTGCCAATTACTTCACAACTGAAGCTGATTGAACAACCCTAAGGAACTTTAACATATTCATTAGGATATGAGGGAGCAGGGGTAGGAAGGGACTGAACACCCACTAAGCACTATCCCATAAAACAGCAAGGATTGAGTATTCCATAAAACACACTGAGGACTGAGTATGTGATTGAACAGAAAGATGTATTGGGAAATTTAACTTTGTTCTTCTCCGGGTATAAGAACGGCCGTACCACACAAAGATTAATTTCCTGCTTTAGCATTCATCAGGGAACAACACATTATTACTTGTAACACATACACAAGGCTGTTGATGGATATACTTTCCTTTGATTGCTCAGATTAAATGTGTTCCTAGCAAAGGCGCCTGCACACACACACACACACACACACACACACACACACGGACAATTATAAATCCATGTGTGCATTAACAGTTTGTATTTCTGTATAGTATTTGTAAGCAGCTATCAAGGTGGATATTATACATTATATGTGTCCACATAGTAGAGATGATGTAGGGTTGGTGGCTGACTGAACAAATATAGATAAACACAGACTAATCAAAGTAGACAATCGATATATGTGACTATAACAAAAAACTCAGAAATTCAACATAAAAGAGGGTAGGAGGGGGAAGCATGCATTACAGAGCACAAGGTAATAACCGTGTCTATATGCCTAATACCCTCTTGTCCCAGCAGTCCTGACTTTCTAAGCAGCCCACTTCTCCACATTAACGGGAGTCATTTGGAGAGCAGCAAACGTGCCATTAGAAGCACTTTTACAAGTGTATATTCATCCACCAATTAGCTTAATGTGGCCGCTTTCTGCATATTTTCTATCCAGGCCTGCACAAATCTTATTAATATTTCCCCCTAGCGCTTTGACAGATTACCTTGTCATTATGCATCCTGGAGCCTTTTAAACAATATGGGTAAACTACTGTTTGTGAGGTTAATGACAATTATCCCCTAATTACTGCGTAAGTCACTCAGTCCACTTTATCTCAGAGGCAGGGCTCTGCTCTATGTATCTGCCATTGTGTCACCCTGAATGAATCTTGTGTTGCTATGTTTATCTGCCATTGCCTTGTAAATTACGCTGACAGAAGAATGAACAAATTACTGCATGTCATCACTTAAATACTGCTCCAGAAATTTTAAAAATGCCTCGACACAGAGCTTGAATTGTGATTTTAGCAGATCACAATGAATAAAAACATATTTAAGGTTTATGTTCCATTTCAAGGCTGATAGCTTAGAATTTGGAGTCACAACAATGGCACTGGAGGGGGGAGGGGGAGTGGAAGGTGAAGAGCAATGGAGGTAAAAGGTAAAAAGGCTGAAAACTGCACTAGCAATGCCAGCTCAACCTCCTGAATGCATTTCCTATTATTTTAATAGCTGATATGGCATCTTTTCCAAGATTTATCAAGTCTAAATCAAATTCAATGGATTAGGCATATGCCATACTCTTCAGCTGTGATCTTTGTATGTGTGTGTGTTACTTATAAGCAGTCTAGGCATAAAACGTAGAATCTATGTAATTCAGAAAGGTAATGTAATAAAGACCACCATGTAAGCCAATTTCATTGATGAATTTTTAAACATTATTAAACAGGTTCAGAAACACTGTTTTTCCAAAATTGCATTTGAAGTTGTTTAACAATGTTTATATCAATGAAATTTGTTTAGTTCATTGCGACATTGGGGTGACTACATCTGCTCTGATACAATTTATAGGGAAAATAGGACAATATGAGTTTCTTAAAATAAAGACAGATTTGGTCAACTGCAAATAATCTGAAAGAATTTTTTTTTAAATCAGAAATTTATGATTCTGCAGACTACCAGGTAAATAAATGTTTGCATGAGAACAGACAGAAACACCTGGCTTCCGAAGATGACTGCCATCGAGTCAGTATCTTAAAAAACATTTTGAAATGTGAAACATTTAAAATGCCTCCATTTAAATGACACCGAGGTGGCTAATAACTGGCAAGCATAAGTAAAGGGGCCACACCAGGCTGAAGAATGGCTTTCAACTCTCCATTAGTCGGACATGTAGAAAGCGTACATCAAACCGCTTGACGGCAGCCACGAGTTTGTAAGGGAGGGCGAAGAGCATGGATGATAAAGCTGTGTGGCGGAAGCATGCATGCACCCACGTACAGTACCTCTTGGTGCACTCGCTGAACAGGCTGGAAGAAAAAGCTGCAGTGAAGAGAAAGGAAAACATGAAAGCCGGAGTTGACAGGCCTACCCAGGGGCCTCGTGGAGGCTCCACACAACCCCTAGGGCTCCCTCCAATCCCCAAAGACTGCAGTGATTTTAGTATCTGCCCTGCACTCAGTCAGGGCAACTTCAGCCCAGCAGGGGGCTGCAGGCAAAAATGCAAGCCCCAAACAATGCTCTCTTCTGTGTGTTGGGCCGCAGTTAAGACTAACATCACTGTGACCACCACTAAGGGGTTAAAATCTTTCCTGACCTTTCTATTATCATTATTTTTTTAAGATTTACCTTTATTGTTGAAATATTACAATAAAAGTTTTCCCTGACTTTTAAAAAACTGTTTAGGCTATCTATGGACATAGAACTGAGGACAGTGAATTTATAAATCATTAACTTTCGTTTTCTTTTAACATTGGACTCCATTGCCTTTTTCCTTAATTAACCCTGCTAATGGGATAGCCACTCTGCTAGGATGGGAGTGGGGAAGACAGTAATCATTTAGGGAAGATAAATTCTTGGTGTCACCTCAAAACAATAGTACAAATAATAATTTCTTGAGTTTGTGAAGTCAGTGCTGGTTACAGAAAGAAAGACAGTCCTGGAAGTACCAATATGAACGCCAGAGGGTACCTGGGTATCAGTTAACAGATGAAGACGGCCAGTAAAACAAACCACAGGATCTCCTATTCACACACTTTATACACTTTCATGAAATTTCCAAACACCAAGTCTGGGCACATTTCCCTCTCCTCCCTAACAAACTTTCAGTGGCTCCCTAGTGTACACAGAATAAATGATAAAGCCCCTTACCTGGCATTTGAAGTCCCCTCAATATAAGCCCAAAGTACCTTTCCAACATCATCTCCAACCCAAATCTCTAAAGCTCTAGCTACAAAGCCTACTTGTCATAAAAGATCTCGAGTACAGCAAGCTCTTACCTGCTTCTGAACACCCCCCCCCCCGCCTTTTCTGACACAATCATTCTCATCCTCAAGGCCCAACTTAAATGAACCTCTCTGTGAAAGGGTCCCTATTCTTCCCATTTCCTTCCTGTCCCCACTCCCAGCAGCAAGGACCCGCCCCTTCGGCCACTTGCTTATACTTCTGTCATGTATGTCTCCTTATTTCAGGATTATTGTACTTTATATCTCCACTGCCAAGATGAATCAATACTGAATGAATTCATTAATACTATGAATGTAGGAGTGGGAAGCAATTCACGGGCCATCTACTGCCACCTTTTTATTTTACAGATGGGAAAATTAACAAATAAGTAGCTTGCCCAAGATCAGGAAGCTAATGTGTTCAGCTGACCTGGAAGAAGCCATCTAGCTCCCCTGACACAGTCTAGTGCAGTCGTGGGCAAACTACTGCCCGTGGGCCGGATCCGGCCCATTTGAAATGAATAAAACTAAAAAAAAAAAAGACCATACCCTTTTATGTAATGATGTTTACTTTGAATTTATATTAGTTCACACAAACACTCCATCCATGCTTTTGTTCCGGCCCTCCGGTCCAGTTTAAGAACCCATTGTGGCCCTCGAGTCAAAAAGTTTGCCCACCCCTGGTCTAGTGCTTTTCCCACAATGCCATCCTTCCCTCCTGGCATAATGAACGCGGATCAGGAAAGAGAACATGCACTCCATAACACTGCCACCCCTGGATTTAAGATTACAACCAACAGGGACTCTCTTCAACCCCACACTAATCCTACCAGAGAGGCATTGTTCCCTAAACTGAACTGCCCTCCTGAACATCAAGCAGGTGTCCAACAGAAATGTGAGGTCATTCCCAAAGACCACTCACTCATTACTAGTATGATGGGGGTGAGAAAAAGTTGAGAACCACGGTTTGAGAAAAAAAAAATTTAGTCCTCACTGTTCTACAGGCCCCCCTCTTCCCCCGCCCCGCCCCGTAAATACCAGAAAATTATCTATTGTTCTTGAAAAATGCCTTTGGCAATGACATTACATTTATGTGAGAATTCTCTGGATCAAAGTTAAATCCTAGTATACAAAGAACTAGTTAAATCCTAGTATACAAAGAACTAGAAAGCAAAATGCAACAGTGTCTCTCACATGGCTGGAGTTCTGTAGATGCCTATGAGTGAATAAGTAAATTAGCCTGTTTAATATTAGACACAGAAATAATAAATCACTACAGTTACAAATATGTTTGTATGCATACTTTCTTCCTTCATTTTATCTTCTGCAAATAACTTTATATTTATCAATTCCTGAATCCTCATCTGCTCTTCCCACAATCCCACTATTTCTCATTTCTGTTTGCATATGCTCCATCTCGTTTATGAGGAAAACTTCAATTCACGGGTTCTTTAGGGATTCTGCCTGTCAACCAAATAACTAACCAGTTGCTCAAAAAAAGAACTGTTATCTGAATTCTGGAAACAAAACAAAACAAAAAATTAAACAAAACCTGAAACACACAAAGGCATGGAGGCCTAATTTTTTACTGAAATGCTATTTTCAGGCTAAAGGACTGCTTTAAAAAATATAGTTTCTGTGCCTTGGTTTTCTCATATATAAAATGGGATAAAAATAGCCACACGCTAGAGCTCTGAGGATTAAAGAAAAATAATAATGCTTACACTTCACTAGCCCTTTACAAGGAGCCAAGAAAGACTCTAGAATATATATATATATATGTGTGTATGTGTGTGTGTGTATATATATATATATATATATATATATATATATATATATATATATATATATATATATATATATATATATTACATTCATCTACACTCAAATCAGTTTTGAGGTACTACTATCAAACTCACTTTACAGGTGAGGAAATTGAGGTGCATCAACTTTGAGTAATTTGTCTAAGGTCATAAAGCTAGTAATTTTTGAAGCCAGGACTATTCACACCAGCAGAGTGAGTCTAGAATTATATTGAAATGCCTTACACAGAAGGCATTCCTGCCTGCCCACCCCAACTCCAGCCTCCATCAATGTCCTCTCCTGCTTTCTCTTTTCCCACTATTCTTGTTAAATTCAGGCCTGAAAGGATGTTTCCTTTGACCTATCCCTTGGTTAACTCACTTGTCCAGTCACATACCTGTCTCCTTACACCTGTTCTCACAAGCTTAGTGCTGACCCACATTACTTCCTAACTAGGTAGTTTCAATTATTCCTCATTCTTCCCATTTACACTGGCACCCACTCACATCTTTACTACATTCTGAAGCCAAGTTGCTCTTCCTGAAGTACACCTCTGATCACAACCCCTCCCTCCACACTGAACTTTAATTGTTCCCCTTTGCTAAATGGTTTAAGCATAAATTCTTCATGTTGGCATTCAAGAACTGCCCCCGTCTTGCTTTTAAGTCTCATCACTTTTATAGATATTTTGAGATTATAGCTGAGCCAGACAACTCAACTCAGTGAACACATTATACTTTCTCACCACCATGCTTTTGCTTACACTGTCCCTTCCACTTGGAATGTCGTCCTAAACTTTCTGGAGGCCCACTATTGCCCAAGGCCCATGTCTCACATATTACCTCGATCATAAATCCTGTGATTTATTCAGAATGCCCATCTATTTTTGTGTGAATTTAAAAAACATATTCCACTCTATCTAGGTCACATGCAATCTGAAATAACTCCTTAAAATATAACCAGGCCCTTGAGTTTAGAGGCTCCTGAACACTTTCAGGAGAACTAAAATGGTGCCTCACACACATTTTTAACAAATTATGCTGTTTTACCTAGTTCATTTCTGTTGACTCTGACCACGTGTCATATGTAAACCCAACTAGGTTCTTCAAACAAATGCTCACTAGATTTCTAAAAGCAGCCAGTGTGAATCTAAAACGTAAGTTGTCCAATGTCTGGTTAGGCAGTCAAATTTGCAAATGCAGATATCTAGAAGTTTTATATTATGTATTTAAGGAATAAAAATATAAATATTTTCTTATGCAAATAAAAACTCATTTTTTCTCAAAATATTTTAAAACCTTGGTTGGGCCTATGCTTCCAAGTTCATTTTATTATAGAACTAGAGGCCTGGTGCACAAATTTGTGCAAGGCTGGGGTGAGGGGGGGGCAATCTTAGACAGGATTGGCTGGGGGAGGGGCCACAGGAGGTTGGCCAGCCAGCCCTGCCCCCCTTCTCCCCCCCAACCCCCCGTCAAACTCCTGGTTGAGGGGACAATTTGCATGTTAGCTTTTATTATATATTTTATTATATAGGATTGTTTACAGGTGTAGGGGCAACTAATTAAATTTTCTAAAATGCAAAATAAATGACAAAAGAGAAAAAGTGGCTGTCAGGAAAACAGGCTAAGAGAAAAAATAAATTTAGGGATGAGGAACTAAGTATTGGGAAGGAATCACAAAATTGCAAATGTGGGATATAAATATACCTTTGAAATTCAACAGACTAGAAATAATTTGCACTTGTGGCCAATAATAAATTAGTGTTAAAACTAAATATTAAAACATTTAAAATAATTTAATTGAAACAATAAAAAATGGCCAGGGTAGTAGAGAAATCTCTTTTCTAGAAGATTTGATGAAACTAAAATGGCAATGAGAAACTGAATACATAGGTATATGAAAGTCTCATAGGTATATGAAACCAGAGTGGTCCATTTTGAATATATCAACTTAATTCTTAATAGGAGCTTAGGTTGTGTACCAAAAATAAAATTCTCAGGATGGGAAGGAAAAAGCATAGAAAATAAATGCATATGAAATGTATTGAAAAAGAAATATTAAAGATGGCCTTTCAGTCATCTAAGCTATAAACTATAAAAGGCTTTCACTTAGTTTACTTTGCATACCTATTATCATGTTACTTCTAAAGTGGCTGTAATGGTTCCATCCTATATAATGAAAGCCTAATATGCTAATGATATGCTAAGGATGCTCAACTGCTCGGTATGACGTGCACTGACCACCAGAAGGTAGATGCTCCGACCGGTAGGTTAGCTTGCTTCTGGGGTCCGGCCAATCCGGACTGAAGGAGATGGGCTGGACACACCCTGGAGCCCTCCTGCAGCCCCACCTCCCGTGTCCCTCCCTGGCCCCGACTGTGCACCAGTGGGGTCCTTCAGCCTTGCCTGTGTCTCTTGCAGTCCAGGACCCCTCGGGGGATGTCAAAGAGCCAGTTTCGGCCCGATCCCACAGGCCAGGCCAAGGGACCCCACTGGTGCACAAATTTGTGCACCGGGCCTCTAGGAGAATATAAAGTGAATGACTTGCTTATCTTAGAAATGTACTAACTTTTACAATTAGTGAACCACCTTTTTTTTAGCCACCTTTTAAGAAAATCAACTACTGGTTGATTTTCTAAAATACCAGGGATATTTTTTTCTTGACTTATCACATTTATTTGAGGAAGAAAAGATAATATTAAAGCAACCTACAAGGAATTAAGTCATCTTAATTTTAAAAAATCAAATTTTCACTAATGGAAAGAATATGAACAACACTTCACTTTTTATTATTTATTGAATTACCTATACCTATCAAGGCAGGTGACATTATTTTTTTGTCATCTCACCTGTCTTCTCTGTTGATGTGTATTTCCATGAAGTCTAAAATAGACAATGTCTATAAATTTACATGCTCTATGTTCAATTGTCTCAGAAGTAACGTGTGATGGCTATTCTACCAGACCCAAAAGGCAAAGTGTAGGTAACTCCTGCAGACAGATGAGAGAACCATCAGGCCAACAGCGCAGGTGAATCATGATGACCAGTAGTGGCCACTACCAAATCCAGTTTCTGTCTAGTACTTTCTCCCCAAATGTTCTCCAGGGTAATACTGCTTTGCAAAACTTCTGTTTCTTTTTATTTTCCCATGGAAGATGTAAGTACAGAGTCCTTTCAAATGAAGAGAGCTATTACACTCTGACAATTCTCTGTTGGTATAGTAAGAAAAGGCATATATTTTACATAGACACCCAAGAAGTGGTATAAAAAAGGTAATAACACCCTCCTAAATTAACTCTAAGGTAATTTTTATTTCATTTTGCTAACTCATAAAGTGTTCCTAAATGAGAGGTCAACTGTCACTGTATTCCATCAATGAGGAGAATTCTAATTAATACTGACTTCTGATTATTGGAATAGTAGGTAATGGGAAAATGTGTGCATATGTGTATATGTGGATGTGTGCGTGAGACAGAAAAAAACACATTGTATCAGGTCTCTCTCTCCTTTACACCTCAGTCCCAATGAGAGCAGAAAACAAGAAATGGATTCACATTGATATCTGAATGTGCCACAAGTGCCCACCAAATTACAGTATAAACATATTTACTAAACTCATCACCAAAATGAAGAACTTAGGAAGAAATCATTAGAGAATGGGGGTATCCATAAGGCAAATATTCAGGCACACCTTCAGACTTCCTGCCTTTCCTCCTTGTATGGAATCAGGTTGTACTACTGAGTTCGGTTGTACTTAATTAAATTAGATTGTACTACTGTGTTGGGAGGGGTTTCTTAAGATCAGATCCAGGTTCAGTGAGACTCACTGGACTCAGCATATAATCATACTCACCACTAAGATTTCTTATATGGAAGGGAACAAGGTAAAATCAGCAAAGAGAAAAGGGGCATGAGGCAAAGTCCGTAAGAAACTAAGAGCATCTTCCCAAGAGTCCTCTCCCCAAGGAACCACAGAAGATGCATTTAATTTCTCCAGCATTGAAAAGACAACACAGGTAAAGTGCTATCTACAAAGGAATCTTATCAGTAACTCAGTCCATGGTTTTATTGGGGTTTGGTTGCATGGGTACCCATTGCCTAGCATGGACCCAAATCCAAAATTCCAGACTCTCAGAAGGAAAGCAAATACTCAACACAGACCATCCAGAACAGTGAGCCACTCACTAGCGATTGGTGGAAACATGCCCCATCCCCAACCCTCCCAATCCAAGTTCCCAGATGACAGCCAAGGCCAACCAGCTAAGGATAGAAGTCTCAGGCTGCTATGTTAACACTTCTCTGCGCGCCTGCCCATCACTGTTTCAGATGCACCACTGCTTTGGAACTGCACCCCACTGCCACCCGACACAAAAAACAGATTGAATCACTGTGGTTCTAGATGGCCACAAGCTCAGTTCTGGTCACTGACCCAGGAATGCGTTGACATGTAGGAGACAGGAAAATGTCTGTCTTCGTTTGAGCAGAAGGGGATAGAATTTAGTTGTGCCATCTACAGTATCAAGTTAGGTTGAGTTCAAAAAACACTACTGAACACTCAGTCTATATCTAAGGGAGAAATAAAAAAAAACCTGCCATCGTAGTGTACAATAACAATAGATGAGATTAAGCTCATAGAAGCCAAGGGACTGCACTGGCTTCATTTTCCTTAGAGAGCACCCATTCAAATGAGTATTTGATACGTTATTTACTAGAGGAAATAATAATATTCCTAATATTATTATTAGACTCTGGTCCAGTAGAGACTGAAAAAGCAGCTTTTGTGGTCCCTTTCAACATTTAGTTCTGATAACAAAAATCAATATGAGGATTTTACAAATCTCATTTTGATTTTATATTTAAACAGGGTAGAAAGTTTTCCATGTTGTGTGAAAGTATTTTGTCAGTTCTTAGCCTATTAATATGACACCCAACTTATTCATGGCAATCTGCTAGAAACATAAAGTAATTTAGGAAATGGAAATCAATGTAGCATTTTGTTTTCAAACCAATTTACCAACTTTATATCAAAGTACACAAAATAAAATTCTGCTTTTAAGTCGACACTGCCCAAAGCTCTTGGTAAGGTAGACCTTCAGATAAAACTAAAGGGCTATAAAAATCTGCATTAAAGAGAGAGGTGCAATGTGAATTTGGCTTAAAAATAAGAGCAATTACTGTTCACTGAGCACTTACTATGTGCCACGCACTAAGGGAAAGGGCTCATATGCATTGCCTCACTTACTTATTCCATTGCCCAGGGCACACATGAAGGCTAGGAACTGCATTTTAGCTCACATCCAGAGTGAGGGGAGAACAATGGGCAACACATGCACTGATTTTCCTTTTAGTTTCCTGGTTTTAGTAAGAGCAACCCTGCTGAGTAGGGATATGGCAAAAGAAAACACATTCTTTCCACTTCACAAAGGCAAGGTGAGTGCAGAAATCCTACAGTCTCTTGTGAATAACACCACTGATCAAGACAGAAATCCTTCTTTAAGCATAAAAAAACAATTAGAGAGTTCAATGGAAGTCAAAATACACCCATATGCATGTATTTCCTCCTTCCCTCAGGATATTAGTCAGAATTCAAGTGTCGTAAATTAGCATTTGTCCAGACATGTGAGATCGTGTTGTATAACATGACCTTCTTCTCTCTCTACAAAAAGGTCTGAGGCTCACATGCAGCTAGAAAAGGAACCAGAGACACAGCAACTCCTGTGAGTCCCAACCGAGGGCGTACTTCATAAACAACATTCTGGGAGTTTCCAGGCCTTTGTAAGCAATGCTCTCAGGCCACAGGTGTTGGATTTGTTTTCTGTGGCTTTAGGGCTCTCTGCAATGGATTTCACTCAAGATGAGGGGTGGGATTTGAGGCTCTGGGCAAAATGAAGCATGGTGTGGTCTTTGATCACTCCCAGCCAACAAGGAAGAACACACCTCTATGTAAAAGTCCCTGATCCAAGAACATTACCATTCTCCACAGAAACACAGGCAATACGCAGCAGGAGAAGGGGGACTCAGGACCTGGGCCCGAGGCACCCACACACACATAGCAACAAAGAAAACAGCATGCAAACAGCAGCTGCACTGACGTTCCGCGAAGACAGAGGCTGGTTTTTAGATTTATACTGGAGAGAACAAAGACATCCCAATTAATCACAAGTAAGACAAGTGGAAAGTTGGAGCTTCTGCACCTATCATCAAATAAAAAGAAAAAAAATTGTGGCAAATGCATATATTTTTCATATATATATAAACCACAGACTGCACAGACTTCCGATGGCCACAGCTGCCAGCTCCATTATCCCTTTCTGCAAGGGCTGAGAAAGAAAATGAAAGGAAATGGGGTAAAAATATTTCCATTATATTTAGCAGAATATCCCCAGATAAATACTTTTTAGCCTTGAAGAACATTTTAATATGGATTTCTGGCAAAATTTTTAATAATCTAATAAATATTTTATTGAAGTTTATATAACATGTATCAAGAGGCCAAATCCAAGTTATATCACAGAATAAAAGGCAGCAACAAACAAGAGCAATGAATGGCACACAATGAAGGGAAATTCAGTAAAAGGGCATTAAAGATAATTGACGATGGAGGTAAAAAGGACATGCTTACAGTCCCAAAATGCTCCCTTTGTGGAGGTGAGGGGATAAAGAATGGAGTAGAAAATCAAATAAAATCAAATGCAAGCAAAAGTAAAGAGAATACAGTATGGAGTATGAAATCATGGGCCTGTGCTCCAACACCAAGTCTTTTATTACTAGCTGTGTGATCACTATGAGCCTTAGTTTCCCAGATATGAGCAAGACCAGCAATACCTGATACCTATGCCTTTTAGGGTTATTTTTAAGTTAGGCCCTGGCTGGGTAGCTCAGCTGGCTGAGGTGTGGCCCCATAGATCAAAAGGTTTCGGGTCTGGTGATTCCTGGTCAGGGCACATACAGGAGGAACCAATCGATATTTCTCTCTCACACTGATGTTTCTCTCTCTCTTTCCCCCACTCCCTTCCACTGTCTCTGACAAAAGCCATGGAAAAAATATCCTCTGGCTAGGATTAAACCCCGCCCCCCCCACTAATTTATTTACAAAAAGATTGTTAGATTTGGGTTGAGTTAAATGAAGTACAAACACTCACAACAGGCCTCAGCTAATTCTAGGCACAGGGCAGGCACTGAGTATACGATTGCTTACTTAAACAGGTATAGCTTTAGCATAAATCCAAGGAGTAACCGAAACCTTGACCTTGCATCTAGAAATTTGACTGTACAATATGATCTACTGAGACTGCATATAAAACAGCAATAATAAGTGACAACAGACTTATAGACAAAGATTAAATTTTTTTTAAAAAAAATTATATCCATACTCTTTACATTACTGGAATAACTACACTTTGGTCAGCTTCAGAGTCTCTTGGTTCAGGTGCTATGTTAAAACATGCAGAGATAGCATTCTTATAATAGGATGCATTTTCTGAATGCTTTACATGCGAATTCCATTCTCTGAATCATGGTGCCTTTTTTAGGACAATCATTTTATCCTTCGGTTTCCTGGCATTTGGGGTGTTGGCTCTGCGTGTGCCTAAGAAAGAGAACATGCATGTGCAGAGAAACCAGGATCTTTGTTGTTTTTAATAAAAGTATGGCAGGAATCCGTTTCTGCTTCTGCAGAACTTCCTTCACAGCACAGAGAAGCCACTTGAATAAGGATTTATGATGCAATTAGAGCCAAATATCTCAAAAATGAAGCAATCATATAGGTTATTTTGTAAATATTTTATTAATCCTCTAAGAGCTTCCTAAGTGAGGCCTCACAGAGACTTATATTCTTAATCTGCTATGAATAAACGCTTCAATCCAGTGCCTGCATTCCAATGACCCAGGACTAAACAGGGGAGGGTAAGGTTTCAGGTATCACAGCTGCAAGGCCTTTACAACGCAGAATCCAGAGACCTGTTCCCTCACCAGGGACTGCTCGCTCCAGTGATTCAAGGAGGTTACAGAAGTGCAACAGGCCTCACAGTCAGCCACACGGTTTTACATACCTACTATGTCAGAGGCTCTCAACCTTCTTGGGAATTTATTCAGATACGAGATTTATTTCTTCCACCTGCCACTGAGCTGGAAGGCCACTCGCTTCTCGTGTACTTCCAGCTGAGAAATGCTGGTGGTGTTCTCTTCGAGGTATGTGAGTAAACAGACTCTTGCTTCTGTTTCCTAACAAATAATGTCTTCGATGTGTGTCCTTGATTTCATTCGCAAACTTCTAGTTGTAGACATGCAGTTACAAGATAAACTCAGAGCCGTCTGCCTTTCGTCACATGCAGTTCCTATTAACACTTAATGAGTGTCCATCGGCAAGCCCAAGGATTGCTTTCCTACTCCCACTCTCTCAGAAATCCTCCTGCCATCTTTGAGCTAAGCCAGGATTTCTTCACTCGCATTCTTTATTATTCATACCTCAAAATCGTCTCCATTCACTAGCCAAAGAAAAAAGTGCTCCATGCCAGCTGAAACATGATATGCCAATGGAAATGAAATTTGGCTTTAATATAGGAATTAATAAGTGATCCATCTAAAACAGCCCAGGAGCAACCTCCTGAAATTCCTGCCCCCAACTTTCACATTGAGATAGGGGCATCTACTCCTCTAGCTTCTCAAAGTTTGAATTAAATTCTTGCCTCTAAGTACAAACTGGTGTGAAAGTGGGAACCAAGACCAAATCTTATGCTTCCTGTTGGCAAAAATGACTATCATAATAAGTCAAAATATTAAGTTGGGAGAAAAGTGAAGAAATGCCTCCCCCCCAACCTAATACCTGATAAAATCCCACCCAACAGCAAGTGGCAAACTCACACAAAGGGCTTTAGTTGTATGATAGTTAAGAATCAATCTGTCTTCCAGCTACATCATTCCTCTCTCTTTCACAATGGAAATGGGGAAGAGAGAACACATCCTCAGTCCAAAAAGGTCATTTGCTCCATTACTGCTTGTTCTTGGTCATCACCTCCATCTCCTTTGCCAGAAGAACGGCCCCCTCCCTCTCTTTGTTCTTTGTTTTCATCTGTGCTTTTTCTGAGTTATTTAATGTTCTCTTTCTCTTGTGCTTCAGATCCCCAAAGGTCTACCTGAAGTTTTTTCCCTTCCACTCTGTGATTTCCTGGTTTCACTCTCACAATTCTAGACCCATCCTTCTCTTCTCTCTCTTTTTTTTAAATATATTTTTATTGATTTCAGAGAGGAAGGGAGAGGGACAGAGAGATAGAAACATCAATGATGACAAAGAATCACTGATCAGCTGCCTCCTGCATGCCCCTCACTGGGGAATGAGCCTGCAACCCGCACACATGCCCTGACCGGGAATTGAACCGTGACCTCCTAGTTCATAGGTCGATGCTCAACCACTGAGCCATAGCAGCCAGGGCCTTTTCTTCTTTTGATCTGACCATCTCCCCAAGTCAGAGCTCACCTGTTTCTTCCTTTCTGTGTACGAATCCATCGGCCTGTCCCTTTCCATTTTCATTCCTGAAAGCAACTTTCCTTTCCTTTGTCACTCCTTCCATTTTGGTTTAGAGAAGGACAGTTGCTATGAAAGGCATGCAGTCACACAGATAGAAGCTAAGAGTGTGTTCACTGTGTGTAGTGGGAAACATAGATGGTAATCTCATGGAAAATGAAATAAAGCTAATTTTTTGAATGAAGGTCAGCGAGAAGATGTTCTGAGGTCATTTTGGAAAGTAGAGAAAAATGGTGACATTGTAAATTTGCTCTTTTGAGCATCTAGGCATCTCCTAAATCCCTGGACTGATCTGCTCAAGTATAAGTGTTCTCAATGCCATTTCACTGCACTGACAAATTCAGACTTAAATTCCCACTTGTTGCAAGTGAGAGTTACATATCAACACTGGTGGGAGATTACTTCCTAATTCTTCCTCTGAGAACAGAATTCATAACTCAGGAGGACAAAGATTAATGGCTTAAAATGGGGAGGGGCATATAGGAGAGGCTAATTATACTAAGAAATATTTAAAACATATATATGTATAACATATATATGTATACATATTATACACACAAACACACACATGAGGCGATACATACACATTTATTATTTATCCTCCCCCTACCAGGCTAATGTTCAGCTGATATGTGCTAGACTGGTATGAAATATGGGCCAGTGCCTGGGCATTTGTTCTTGTTGTCAGTGCTTCTGCCATTCGGGTTATTAAAATTATTAAACATTATGCCTGTATTCTCCTCAGCGTAATGTATCTACTTTTCCTTTCTCCTCTGAATATTTTGAAAGAAGTCTTCAATTTTTGTCTCTGGGTTTGTTTTTTGGCAACTACCTATAATATAAAAGCATAATATGCAAATTGACCAAACGGCTGAACAGTGGAATGACTATCTGGCCAACCTTCCAGGCGAAGCTGGGCGGCTGGGAGGGCTGAGGCAGCAGCTGGGGCGGCTGCGAGGGCTGAGGCAGCCGGAGCTACTAGGAGCTACCCTTGCACAAATTTTGTGCATCGGGCCTCCAGTATCATTATATGGTTTGATGTAATGCTGTCTTTCAAAATTTGAACAATATATTTTCTGTTCATAAACCCTTGAAAAGTTAAACCAATTAGTTCTCCTCCTTCCATAAGTCTTCCACCAAGATGGTGGTATGTGTGCCTCGACTATGAACGATGTGGTTAGGCCTAAGTGATATTTCTTCCTCTGACCCTTTTCAATGCTAACTTAGCCCGCAGGATGCTGCCCCAGTGACGATGCTAATACCTGATTCTAATCATTTTACTCCCTTGCTCCAAATCCCCCAGTGGCTTTCCATTTCCCAGAGCAGTGGTCAAAAGACTCATGATCAGTGATGAAACGCAATTAAAGAAGTGATATTAAGACTTTTTAATAACTGGGAAGGACAAGCAACAATCAATCTGAATGGATGCCATAACCAATGAGAAAAACACCAGTCATAAAAATAATTACTATGGGCACACTTGTGTACTGGCTGAGTATCATTTTCAAACGATCTGCATGTACTCTTGTACTAATAACCACTTTACATTCTATGCATATTATTAATATTGTAAAAATATTAAAACAAGGTAAGGAAAAATAAATAGAAACAGAAATTTAATATTATATCCTATTTTTCATAATCTAACAAATTCACTCCACTTATAATGATGACTGGCACAGAGTAAAAATTCAAAACACCTTTTTCCAAACAGCAGGCCGTTGCAGACCTGGCCTCTGGCTACCTGTCCAGACTTATCTCCCATGAATCTTTTTATGCTCCAGCAATACTGATTCACAACATTCCAAAACAGAGCAACACTCCTCACAGTTCGCGCTTTAGTGGGTGATGTTCCATGAGTCATCATTTTTAGTGTCCCCTCAACTGCTGCCTACCTTTTTGGGGAAGTCTTCCCTGCTGGCCTAAGATACATGGGAGGCTTTTCCCCTTCATGTAAACAGTAACAATAGCTAACATTTTCTGAGCATTCACTTCCCACCAATATTCGGCTATGTTCACTATCTTGAATAATTTTCCTAAGAACCATCATATAGGGGGTACTATTAGTATCTTCAACCCGAGTCCTAGAAAAGTTAAAAACCTTATTCAAGTGACTCAGCCAATAAAAAGTAGGAATGGCCTTTAGGCTCAAGTCCGACACCAAAGTGTAGACTCTTATACTTCCTATTTGTTCACACCTCCAATGACACAAGCATTATATAGCATTATAACTGTAGTTTTTCATGATGCAAGCTTTTGTCAACAACCAGGCAGTTTTTACTTTTATATTCAAATCATTTAGCACACAGCAAGCTCATGAAAAAAAAAATGTTTTCTGAGTAAGCGTATGTCTAGTTATAAATCTTACATTTGTAAATTAATTATGTGCTATTCAGCCTAGATGATATGGAATATTACATTTTACAGCTATGTGTGCTTTTTACATTGTAAGCATTGCTAATAAACTAGGTAGTGTACATAACTAAACTTTAGCTCATCAGGAGTAAATCTTGCTTTCACCATCCAGGAACAAAAGCTCTGAAAAGAGGATGTTCAAACTGTATCGCTGATTTTCTCAGGGTCTGTCAGAATGACTTCTAAAGGCCCCATAAACACGATATTGCCCTGCACTGACACCAAAGGGGAGAGAACTCGAGGACAGAGCAGACATATAACCTAAACCTTTTCCTCTCTGTCTGCTCCTTCGCCTTCCACTTGCTGGAGGGAGGGAGGGAAAAAAGGGGGAGGCGGTATGTGGATAGGAAAGATGATAATAACCCACAAGACATGCTTTGCTGCCCTGCATTTGGTCTGACAATGTGAGGCTGACGGAAACTAGGAAAAACTGAGAACTAAGCTCTCTAAACACTCCCTGATTGCTTTAACCTCGCCTAGATTCTTACGTGTATCTCCTTTCTCCACTTGACTGTGTGCTCTTTGAGGGCAAAGATTCACACAAAGTCACTTATTCAGTGCCCTTCCATCTCCTTTTAGAATGAGTCCTGATTCCCTCAGTCCTAAACCAGTCCCCAGCCTCCAAACACGATGAAACTTCTGAGATACAGGCATGATCCACATTGTATTTCTTCTTCTTTTAAAAAAATTATGTTTTATGAAACGTCAGAACTGCCAGGGGAAACAACACAGAACCTACCCTGCAGAGACTATTGAATATTAAGTGACAGGTCCATGTGGGAATGTATGAGAAAAAACTTCTTAGGAAAGGGGGTAAAATATAAAACAATTCATTTTTAATTACGTCCGTGTAGACTTACTGATAGTGCCAGCAGGCCTCTGAAGTCAGTAAACATTTGAACATGTAGAAGTAGGAGACTTAGGGGGGTGGAAGCACAAGAGCTGGACATAGGTCCTCTACCCAAAGGGGGAGCTGCAGCTATGGACACATTTCAAGGCAGGTCTGGACAGAAAGGAGACAACAGCGTCAGAGAAAGGGCATCTGGAGGACCACCTTGGAGAGGGATGGGCAAGCCAAGCCAGAGGGCTCCCACCTCTTCCCCAGGAGATGTTCCCAGTATCCAGTCAGACAGGATGGCACTTGTCACCACGGCGTGACATCTATGCAGAAGAGAGACGCCATCCTGGAAGCAGGACACAACAGAATGCCATGGAGGAGGGTCGGACAAATTTAGATTCTGTCCCAACAGACCACACTTCCGTCCTATTTCTCACCTCTAGAAGGAGACCTCACGTCCCCCTTATCGGGCTTCTCATGAGAAACGAACCTGAAAGTGTTTAGAAAAGGTAAGACTGCTACACGTGTATATAAAGCAGCGCTCATGAATTCCGTTAAGGGACTAAGGTTAACTCTTTTGGATTAAAAGGCTAAGTGGGAGAACACTTTAACTCATAAAAATAAAAAGGCAATTATTTCTAGAGTTGATCCTCGTTCAACCACTGGCAAAGTAAACTTGGGCAGTCACTTCACCTCTCCTTGCCCCAATTTAAAGTGATTTAGATTTCACTCCTGACTATCTCATTAAGGTATTATGATGATTAAGTACTTAAAATGTCTTAAGATCCAGTGAGTAATGTGTTACCATTTGGGGGAGCAGTCATGTGATATTATAGCTTATCTGAATAATTTTAAAGTTGTCTGATGTTCCTCCAAATTCTCTGGGTCTTTGATACCACAGATAAACAGACAAGATACCTGACGCTTGACTGCAGTAGCATTTGTTTTCCACGTTCTAAGAGAACTGAACTCTTAACGGCACGAACAGAATGCACAGTGATCAGTTGTAAAATTTAAGGTTGCTCATCCTTGACTAACCCCCTTGAATAAAGTGAGGATTATGCACTCTCAATTAAAATAACACATCTTAGGGAAAAAATGAACTCCACATACACAGCACTATACGTTGTCGCTATCTTGAAAAATCATTCATAATGTAGCAGAATGAGGAACACTGAAGAACATTATCATGAAAACAGGCAAGGGACAAGGAGGGTCTGAGTTGAGGCAGAAGAGTGGGAAGGAAGGGGTGAGTTTAAGTGCAGCTTAGAAGGTGAAGCAGCAACATCTACTTACAAGACCGAAGCAACAACTTTCTAGGGCAGTGGTTCTCAACCTTCCTAATGCCACGACCCTTTAACAGTTCCTCATGTTGTGGTGACCCCCAACCATAAAATTATTTTCATTGCTACTTCATAACTGTAATTTTGCTACTGTTATGAATCGTAATGTAAAGATCTGATATGCAGGATATATTTTCATTGCTACAAATTTAACATAATTAAAGCATAGTGATTAATCACAAAAACAATATGTAATTATATATGTGTTTTCCGATGGTCTTAGGTGACCCCTGTGAAAGGGTCGTTCAACCCCCAAAGGGGTCGCGACCCACAGGTTGAGAACCGCTGTTCTAGGGGGTGGCAATTGGATAGAGGAGGTAAGAAAGAAGAAAACATAAAAAATGAACCCTCAATATTACAAGCCTGGCTGTCCAGTTATATATTGGTTGAACTAAAGCTTGAGGAGAAAGATGTTATCAAATCATATGCATCCTATATAATAAAAGGCTAATATGCAAATAGACCGAATGGCAGAACAACCGAGTAACTGGATGCTACGATATGCGTTGACCACCAAGGGGGCGCGCGCGGAACATGGCAGGCATTGGCCATTGTGGATGGTGGAGCAGGTGAGCTGGTCGCTGTCATCAGGGCGGGCCTCTGATGGTTACTGAAAATTCTTTGCTCCCACACGCAGAAGTCCTGTCCAGCACTTGCATCTGCTGCCGGTGCCAGCTGCGGGGCTCAATCACTCTGCGCTGTCAGTGGGTGGAAGTGGTGGCTGCTGGCCCCAATTGCCTCTGAGGGCTTCTCCACCTCCCCCTGCTGCTGCTCACACCCACTGCTGGCGCTGGCCCTAATCACTCTGTGCTGTCAGCGGTGTGAGCGGGACCAGCGCCGTCAGTGCGTGGGAGTGGCGGTGGTGAGAGCAGGGCTGCAGGCAGTCAGGGGGGTGGGGGCAGAGGATGGGCCAAGACCCACCCTGTACTTACTGTAGCCTCGAGGCCCACAGTTCCTTTCAAGGTGCACAAATTCATGCACTGGGCCATCAGTATTGAGAATAAAGTGCCTTTGGATGCTACTGTTTTGAAAATTCCCTCGTCAATTTCCTAGTTTATCTTCAGATAACATGGTAACAGAAAAACTCAAAGTGTTGTAGTTATATTTGAAGCTTCCTCTGAAAAACTTTTAATTGGTTGAAAGTTTAAAAATACTCCCTATTTCTCCCACATTACTACTCACTAAGAAGGAATATTCACATACTATACTGATCCTAGTCTCCCAGTCACTAAGAACACCCATTATAAACACCACATGGTAAGCTCAAGTTGGGAGCACAAAGCACTCCACCAAAATGGACATGAAATGGCATCAAAACAAAAGAAACTCAACCAGACTTCTCTGTTCCAGCTTCAACATGGAAACAGAACTACAGTGAGTTGGACAGTTAGCAAATGCCATGCTACTTGAGAACGAGGCAAAGAAAGGAAAGAGTAAAAGGCCTTTTCCCCCTCTACTAGTAGTTGTAATGCTATAGAAGTAGATCTGATTTCATACCTCAGTGGAATCCAGGAGAGCTTCGGTCTCATAAAAATAGCATGTAATCTATTAAATTTATACAAATGAGGGTTTGGGGTTGCATTTCCTAAAGACAATGTCAGGTAGGGTCTGCCCACTCTAACAAAAGAACGTCCCTGCACATACAGCACAGTGAACACAGCTGTGTTCACACATGCACATGTTACATACTCGCCTCTTCGCCCGAACAAGGCAATGCTTTTAAAAATATGTCAAAAGTTATTTCAGAACTCCATAGTATGTTGTTATGGTGCGTGCTGCTGCAAAGAAAAAGCTAATGGGCTCTCTACTTAATGTGATTAGAGCCATTATTGACATAATGCCAGGAAGACGCAAAACCATTAGCATTACACTACAGCTCACTTTAGCATCCACTCAGATTTAGTATTTGATCCACAATTTTAATTTTGTTCTGCTCTATTCAGAGCTGCATTACACAAAATGCATAATTAAAAGCTGCTGTGATTCTATCCACTTCTCAAATTAAAAACATAGCAAACATTTGTAGTTCTAATCCACTAGAAATTAATAAATCAAATAGTGTCTTTTATCCTCTTTCCTCCGTGCAATTCAGATTGCAGGTTGGGAATACTTTTGCCTGCAACCGAGTATGCTGCAGACAGAGCAGCTGCTCAAAGGGAAGCAAAGTCCCCAAACTGCTACTCTAAAGGCGAGAGAGAGCCGAGAAGCACTGATATGGCCTTATAACTCCAAGTGTTAAGCCAGAAGCACTTTCCGCAAAGAAAAATTTTAATCAATTCACCATAAATCCTTTTGATGCATTTTCCTTCATTAGCTCACTTTGTCAAGCATACACATGCTCCTAATTTCATCTAATCAAATTCACCATGTCTTTCTGTCAACAGTGAAACCATTCCCCCGGCCAAAAGATCTCCTATCAACTCCCTGCGCAGGGCAGCCTGGAGGGGAAGCCCCTGAGCAGCAGTTTTGCTTTATCCGCCATTAAGAGCCAAGAAGGCTTCCCCCTAAAGATGTGGCATCCAGAGCTGAGACACTGACACCTTTGCCAGTTCTGCTGCATCTAGGAGTCCCGTCACCTGGAATAATAGAGGATTATGAGTCATTACAATAAAAACGGCATATCCTGCCCTGTGGGTGACAATCCCAGGAAAATTCTGGAAGGACCACAGAATAACAGAGGCAGAGCAGAGAAGGCAAATGTGTATTATAAGGCATCCCAGCACTGCCCTAACCTGGGGCACCCGATAGGTCTGTACCCCAGCCCTTCCAGCAGGCCGTGCCTCCTGCCTGTCACTTCCCTGCTGCCCACTTCCTTCCTGCAGGCCCTCCTTCCGTTCTCTGATCAAAGCTTGCTTTATCCAGGAAACAATTCCAGAAGTCCCCCAGGTGACTTGTTTTCTTAAGCCGTGTGTGTGTGTGTGTGTGTGTGTGTGTGTGTGTGTGTGTGTGTAACTAAAGAATTTATGAAAATTTATACATATTAGGCTTATATGATTAGTGACAGCATCTCCCCCACTGGATAGTAAGCTCCGTGAGGGCAGGAACCACATCTGCCTTGCTCACCACTTTAATTTCTAATCTGGCAACTCTGCCTGGCATGAAGTTGGAGCTGACTAAATATAGGTTAAATGGCTAAATGATAAATTGACCACTGTCACCTGATAGTTTACCTAAAGATACCAAGATCCTGTCATCTCCTATCCCTCTTTCATGTCCCAAGGTGATCCTTCCTAAAATTATACTGTAAATAAATATAATGAAGCAAAGGCTTTGAAATGCACGAAAAGTTTACCATGTGTGGATTTTACGTATTGTCTGCAGTGGTAAAAGGACCAAGTGAAGACAGAAGCGACAGAGGATCCATACGGAAGACAAAGGAGCAGAAACCCGGAAGAGGACCTTGGATATGCAACTGGGACTGAAATACATGGGTGTCCCAACCCCCCACACTGCTCCCCTGGGACAGGAAGCAGGGAGGCAGGAGCAAGACAGAGACCACCCGCCCAAGAATGGGCCAAAGCATCACTCAGCTGCAGAATGTGCTTTACCTTTAGTTGCCTGCCAGCATCTGGCTGTAAAAACAAACATTCCTGATAAAAATGTAACAAGGGAACAAGGAAACAACAACTCTCTTTAACTTCTTAACAAACCCAAGACTTGAAACCATATAAGCAGCAGCCAAGGCTATATCACTATGATAGACAGCCAGTTACCTAAAAATGTCAAACAAACATATTTCCAAAAAAGAGAGGGCTATTCTATTATTGCTCTTGCCTTATTATGGAAGCATGTTTGAATTTTTAGTTGTGTTTACCTCCCCAACACAAAGAAACAAGTATTCTGCATGATTTGCCTGTAGTTACAGACATGCTAAACAACGAAGGCCTCATTGGAAGACATTTGATATAACTAGACTCTTTCCTTTTAACTCCCAAAAAAGGAACATTATAAAATACATATGGAGAAAAAATAAATATTATATAATTATATTCTCAATTCACCTTTAACAGCACAGAATTCATTTGCTCTTTAAAAAAACACACGAATATATCTATTTCTTTGTTACTGGGATACTGACTTAGATGTACTTTCCCTCGAGTGCTCCCACAGACAGGAGCCTCAGAGCAGAGTTTGTAAGGACCTTCCTTCAGCTCCTGCCCTGGAACTGACTCCAGAACGAAGAGGACCCTCTGCTTTCGGGGGGAGGATCCTCGGCCTCCCTACTTGAACTTCTCGGCATGTCTTTCTGTAGGTGCTCAGGAAGTATCGTTCTCCCGAGAAAGAGGCGTGGGTGGGCCCTGCATCCTGCCATAGCTGCGCACAGATGACAGGAGTAGTCAGGCAGAAAAAACCTCAGCTGTGTCTGGCTCATTACATTAGGAGGCCGTTCGTTTCGCTGTTCCGTGGCTCTAACTGCTAAGCTTCTTTCCTTCCACGGAGCTGAAACCTGCCCGCCTATAAATTTCAGTCCTCTGAGGCACTCACAGGATCAGCCTGCTTCCTGGTCCACGTGGAAGCCCTCCCAGACGGGAGGAGATTCCGCTCTGGCAGGCTTTGCTCCAGACCAAACACTGTCAGTGTGTTCAAGGGCTCCCCGGTGGTTTGCCTGCAGACCTGTGGCCATCCTGGCCACTGCTGGTGGTCACACACCTCAATGGCTCGGTGCTCCTCACACAGCGTGATCCCCAGAACGAAACGCAAGGTTCTGTATGAGGTCCGAGCCACATGGAAAAGGAGATACTTTATACCATCATCATAATTGTAGCTAATGAGCTAGTGCCCCTTTTCTTAAAAAGGCACATGGCGTGAAGGAGAAACGACAAACATTTCCCAAGGAAAACTCGTTCTGTGTGGTTATAAAGTGCTGCTTTTTTCTCAGGTGGCATCTAGAACCTATTTCCTGATCTAACTCCTCAGTGTTCACGTAATATAGAATATTCACCTTTAAAACATCTTTTAACACCAATTACCAGATGGAAGGGCTGTTAGGTGTAGTAAGTAAAGATCATCTAATACACAGGTGCTCACTAGCTTCAGAAGAGGCGAGACTACATGAACCACAAGGCTCCAGCAAACTTCTCTAGGTCACAAAGGAATGTCCTTGTGCGAGAGTGTCATTAAGTGGGAATCACTGCCTGGTGGTTCCCTGTATTTCCAGCTCTCTCTCTCTCAAAGACCTCCCAGCTCTGATTCAAGAGAGGCACGACACTGACACTGAGCAAATGAACAACATGCAAATGGAAATGCAATTATTAAAAACAAAACAAAACAAAAGGACTGAAAAAAAAAAGAAAAAGTGGATGGTTGGAAAGTATGTATATCCCCACCTTAGACTGAAAGGGTATTTCGGAGGGTGTGTTCCTGCGCACACTGCATACCACGCCGCTGCCATCTATCATGCCAAGGAACACAGGGCCGTGGAAAGCTTTTCAAGCTTCAGAGAAGTTTATTTTACTTTCAGTGATGGAGAGGCAACACTTACATGAATCTCCCACTACCAACATTTTCTTGTTAGAACTTTTAAATATACAAAAAAGTTGAAAGAACTGTACAGCGAGCATCCATATATGTACCATATAAATTATACAATTACCAGTTTATTATATTTGCTTGTGAGAGTCTTTTTTTCTGTATCATTGATCAGCACGAGACAACAGTCATGCAATTTACAATTTCAGCGGGGAAATTACTGATATTACTGGGTCGGCACTCATTTTTAAAGTGTGAAGTATAAGCATTTCAAATGCTTAATTTACACTAATATGATCTTATTTGCATTTGAGTTCTGGTCCTTTATGCACTTGGGGTCGAATATCTGCTGGATTATTTATCTGTTTATCTTAACAGCTCAGCACAAAGACAGAAAAATGTTATCTGTAAAGGCTTAACCTTTGGAAGCATACTTACCTTTGACAGTCTCCACATCTTTCTAAAAATCTGGAAAGTACTTGCAAGCTGCTTGTGGTCCCCTGGTGTCAGCTTAGGTTATTGTCAAAATACCAGCCACAAAACAGTGATACGCAGCTAATATTCATACAGTACTTACTCTCTGGCAGGTGTCAGTCTAAGTGCTTTGCATATTTTAGCTCATTCAATACATCTAATATCTTCATAAAATAGTAGTTAATATTATCACTACTATTTTAAAGACATGAAACATGAGACACAAAGACTCAGAGCTCTTAAGTGGCAGAGGTGGAATTCAAACTCCAGCGGCCTACACCACAGTCTTTTCGACCAACCAACACAAGGCACTGCCTCTCCGGCAACCAAAGGAACTTTATGCCTGACATAAATCTAATGTCACGTCACTATCATCACTGATGTCACTGCAAACTCACCAACTGATGGGTTGTTTTCATTTGGGAGATGCTCAGTTTCAGTGCATTTTTAAAAATCAACAATTACTTGTTTGTTTCTGAGTGAAAATACATGTACAAGGTACATTACTGTTAAAATGTATTGGGAATAGTAAGTAAATATATGCGCTGAAAATAAAATCAATGCCTACGCACACACCTACACACAGAGTCCAATACACAAAGATGTGTGATCTAGTGCAAGCTAATTAACTTTTCTGAACCTTTATAGTCAATGACCAAATGGGAGTCTAATGTAATAGAACCAACTTTATGGGATTATTATGAGAATTACCTATGATCATCTAATTCCACAATACCTGAAACATAACAATATAATAAATACTCAATAAACACATCTATAATAATAAAAGGGTAAGCCAGCCTGGGTTCCAGGTGCCTGCCAGAGTCTCGAGGGAAGCCAGACTGGGTCCCGGGTGCCAACCAGCAGCCGGAGGAAGGAAGCCCAGGTTCTGGGTGCCAGAGAGAAGCCAGTGCCAACAGCTGGGGGAGGGAAGGCCTACTCTTGCATGAATTTTCATGCATCAGGCCTCTAGTGTGAAATATTTAGCACTGTGTCTAGCATACTGTAGACACCAAAAGTGTTATCAATAACAATAGTAACGTAAGATCAACTTGCAAATAAAGATTCGTATTTACCGATACCATGAGGGATCCATAATTTTGTTTTAATGGTACCAAAGGATAATTTTAATGTTGGCCAAACCCAGCCTTCCAGGATTTTCTGGTTAATTCAAGATGACTAAAAATACTATAGATTTAGCCAAATCGTTTAATTTATAAGCAAGTCAAACTATCATGGGTACAAAGTCCCTGCTAGCTATTATATCCCACCATGTCAACCTAACAGTGTCAGCAAACATTTTAAAATTTCTCTAAATATCCAGCTACAGAAACCCAAACCAAGAGGGGGGGGATCTTTTATATTAAGTGACACAAGAAGGAATTATGTCTCCGTTTTGATAGTTTAAACTGTAAGTTGGCACTGAGGAAGGGGGCTGTAAACACGGACTCTTAGGCTCTCAGCTTTGGAGGGATGATGAGACATGAAATCTTGGTTGCCGAACCCTATGGCCTGCAGATAATTTGTAAAACCTGTTACCTCTTCTCGAGCCCTAACATTACCAGGCAAAACCAGGATCCCAAGATTCCCTTCCCTTCTTGTTCCCAATTTAAATGAATAAACTTACAGGAGTCAACCACTGTGGCATTAAAAACCCAGGACACGCAGGCCAGACTGGGTCTGAGAGAACATTGATGGAGTCACTGGGCCCTCAGGTGGCCCTCAGTGAAGGTCATGCAGAGGTCCAGGGGCTTCCCGTGGCTGGCCCATCAGCTCGCTCAGGCATTCCTAAAGCCCCGGCAGTCCACCTGACTGGACCATTTAGTGCAGATGGCAATTTGCTGTATGTTTTCGATGCATGTCTATTTCCTCCGCCATGCCTAACAGCATGTAAAACAACAAAGTCCCATTTTGTACACGCAGAGGCACTTATCAGGGCTCAGTGGCTCTCAACACCCGGCACTTGGAGAAGACTGATGATGGTGTGGTGGGAATGGGACAGGAAATGGACATCTGTGTTTTCCCCTGTTAATAGCATAATGTAACTTCATTGCTGAAAAAAAAGTAAAAAAAAAAAAAAAAAAAAGATGTTCTCAACCACCTTGAGCCACTAAAAGAGAACTTGCTCAAGCTGAAGCCTAGAGAGCCTTGTGCTTGACAAGCCACTGAAAATATTTCACTTCCTTAGGCCACACTGTTTTCCCTACATTTCCATTATTTCACTGCTCTCAAAGGACATGTATCTGTGTGGTTTCTTGCGTGGTTTCCCCAAATAGAGGACTCCAATGCTATAAAGTTACGTGTTTCTCGCTGCAACTGAGCAATTTAGTCCTTAAACAGACTAAAATTTCAGTAAAACATATTTAACAATGATTAGCAATGGTTACATGGTTTGAAATATGAAGCCAGAAATCCCCAAAGATGAAAATATATCAACTTCACACCCATAACAGGTACAGCAAGTTCTCTTGCTGTTAGAAAGTCAAGAACTTTAAAAAGTGCTTGCTTTAGCCCAAATCCCAGCAAATACATGTGTGTGTATCTACTTTGAGACATACTTATCCGTTCAACAAAGAAAGAAGAGTGGTACAAATGGTAAGCTGCCCCGGTACAAAAATGTCTCAAAGAATGGTCCCTCAGCAAAACGACGTGAAAGCCAGCCATGAAGCGATGTCACTGACTTTCTCACCGCCACGTGCCCATCTTTCAGCACAGCGCTCTCCCCCAGGCTCCTCTGACCCGCCCACACACACGACTAGGGAGACTTCTCTGTACACAGTGGTGCTTAGTGCATGGTGGATACTGTACACAGTGACTGATCAAAACAGCAGCCAGCCACCTGGTGTGGCTCAGTGGTTGAGTATCGACCTATGAACCAGGAGGTCACGGTTCAATTCCGGTCAGGGCACATGCCCAGGACGCAGACTCCATCCCCAGTGGGGGTTGTGCAGGAGGCAGCCGATCAATGATTCTCTCTCATCCTTGATGGTTCTACCTCTCTCTCCCTTCCTCTCTGAAATCAGTAAAAAGTATTTTTAAAAAAGACAGCTGCAAGAGAAAAGTATACGGGGAGCTCCAGATCCCCTTTCAACTTATCCAGTCCTCCTGGCTCTCCCAGGAGAAGGGGCTGTGATTAACTTAAAATGACACCACGTCTTCTTTTGCCTGTGTGTCAAGTACCCTTTAGACTCAGGCACTTCCTACTGACTCCTCACTCTTCCTCTTGTTAAATTTTGAACAATGTATGCCATTTTACACCTCAGAGCTCAGAAAAGGCAGCACAGCAGCGGGTGTATGGATGTGACAGAATGTTTTTATTCCACCCCTGAAAAAAAAGCTCCCTGCTTCTGACACACTGGAAAGTGTACAGCCAGAGAGTGCTTGAGGCAAAGATGCCACCCCAGCCTTACATCTGTCTGCTTCCATTTGTCTACAACTGTGCTCAGAGATAAAACAAGCTTTCCAGATGTCACCACAAGCAGGGCTCATATGCTGACTTCACGGAGACACCAGTGCCGGCTGCCAGCATAACAGAGTTGTAAAACTAAAATATTTAAACTCCGAGCTATTCAACACAACTTCGAATGTCACACAGGATCTTATTTCAAGATTAATTAATGTACACCCCGATAAAATAATCATGTGTTAAAAATAGAGCTGGCTGGCATGCAAGTGGATCTAATTTTCCTCTTTCCGACTGTTCCAGTGACACACGCTGCATCGTGGAGAATTCCCGAGAGAGCGCACTAATTTCGACACGTGCACACCCATCAAGCCCTTAAGTTTTAGGTGCCCTGTCTTAAGAACCTCTAATTTTTCACTGTTTAAAACAGACACAATGAACCTAAGATGAACAAAAGCAATAGGCCAGGCACAGACTATAAAGACATTTCCACTGTGAGGGAAAGGCCAATGACAAGTGATGGGGAAGATTACTAAGAGGCACTGTTTCACGCATGCATATGTGAAGCTTGGCTGCAGGCCGCCTGGTATCGGGAGATTGACTGTTTGTTTGAGAACACAGTATCCCTGTGGTTATAATTACAACCACTGTACGAAAGCCCTCTTTTGTACAGTGGTTTCATACTATCCTTAACACAGAAGAGCTCATGGCTCCTGAGCTTCCTGAAAAATTCTTTACACACACACACACCCTGAGTATCTCTGGCTTCCCTTTTCTCCGAACCTGCATAACTACGTAGTTTTCATTGAGACAGTTTCGGGGAGTCCAGCTTTGTCCTAAAGAACCATTTCTAACAACATTAATGCAGGTGCTCTGAGCTTGAAAGGGAAGCTGACTCATGGTTGGGTAAGCAAGGCCTCCAAGTCTCTTCTAACTCTAGCGTCCTCCTGCTCGGTAAACCTTTCCTAGCCTGGTTGCGTTTTTGCAAACTTGGGTCAGGAGTGTCCATTAAGGACCCGTTACTCGAAATCCTGGTTCGTGGGCCATTCTGGATTCAGAGGCCAAATCCATTTCACAGCCACAAGCCTTCTGCAGTTTTTGCTGATTTTGACAGGAGACCAACGTTGCGTTAACCCAGTGGTGGCATCATACGGGTCTGTCAAGGCTGGTCCTGCACCCCCCTGCCATCATCTCCTGTCACTGGCACTTACAAAAACAAACATGTTCCATGCAATCCATTCCTTCGCTACACTATGCACTTCCGCGAAGCAATAGAACAAAACGTTTACTTGTGATGGCTTTCCAGGGAGACCATTTATTGAGAGGGAAAGGGAGTCAATTACTCTGCTTTCCCACCATCCTGGATGTTCCCATCTTCTCTTGAGCTGATCTAAGTTCAAACCCTCTGAAAATAAATCACCCCAAAGCACTCAAGATTTCCCTAAAGACCCCAGCAGGCTTCCTGCTTTGTGTGTTTCCACTGGTATGGTGGGAGGCTAATGTGTTTTCGGGATGTTTGTTTTAATGCTAAGGACTTTACTGAGTCAAAACAACCTGCGCTGGTGATCCATCTCCTTTGAATGATTTGGGGCCTCTTCCCCTCCTCCTATTTCAGCCTGAGAGGGAGAGACTAGTGCAAAAGGAACAACGGAGTGTTACATTTCGGTCATTTCTAAGAGATGGTACAGCAGTTCTACTTCTCGAGGTAAAAATCTCCTTCCTGGCTTTGCAGCCTCCATGTTTCTCCTCCGTTTGAGGCTGGGGTAAATATCTAGGTTGGGGCATGAAGAATCATTGCTGAAGCCCATTTTGCACTTAATCTTAATTCCCCCTCTTCCCATCACCATTATCAATATATACCCATTTCAGTCTCCTCCCAGGACTCTAGCTGGGCCATGTCCTGTCAAAGGTTCTCTCCATAAAGTTGTTTTGAGTGATGTTTACTTAATCAAACCCTAATTTACCGCGTTTCAAAAAAAAAAAGTACATTCACACAAACATTGAAGGATACACCAGTCTCTCAAATTTTTTAGCTAAAATTTACTTTCTGCTCTTTAAAGCTCTCCTGGGTTTCTAGGGGGGAGTGCAAAGAAGTAAACAGCAGCAATGTGAGAGACTCACATGGCATCTTTCATCTCACCTTTGCCTTTGCAATCCACTGGGGAATCGAGAAGTGGCACCCTCTCTACACTCTCCGTTCACAGATGAGAAGAGAGATAGCTGAGCTGGTTACCTGGTTGCCTAAGGGCAGGGGGTGAGCCTGGAGCTGGGCTGGAGGTGCAGCAGTTTACTTCCAGATCAACTAGGACTCCTAGTTACTAGGAGCACAGTCTTGAGGTCAACTGTCCTCCCCTGGCTGCAGCCCAGAGCACATAAGCGCAGCAATAAGCCTGCCCGCCCGGAGAGAGCCTGCTCTGAACACTGGCACTGAAAAGGCTTCTCTCAGGCCCACATTTGAATACAACTGCGTTAAAAAAAATAACCCAATTTAACAATTCAGAAGTTCTGATATATGTTTTATGAAAACGTACGAGAGACCTAAGAGCCATGGAGAGCCATAACTTTGAGCTGCCTCATTTGTTTCCCTTTTATTACAGTCCTGCACGGTGGGCACAGGCCCTTCACTGAGGAGAGAACATTAAATCTCTATTCTAAACTGTTTCAGCAGAACGATGTTAATAGTTGAATATTATTTTGTCTGACTGATAAAATTCCATTCAAATCAGACCAAAGAGAGCACTGAACCCCGGCCAGGTCCTATGAGAGAAGAGCGACGAGCCATCTTCAGAAACAATCATTTCTTGTCACTCTTCAAACCTCAGTAACAACATTTGCTCTGTACCCGTAAAGCCGAATACCTCATTGACATTGGCTGCTGAGAAATAAACATTTCTCTGGGTCTTCCTTCGTAAGGAAGGCGGCCGTACGACATATTCTTTTCCCTCTTTACATGTCTGTTTGGTTCTTCCTAAGGCAGGGTCAGTAGGAACCAATGGGAACACACGAGAAAACCACTTTGTTTCCATGGATATTTGACCACAGATGGAGAAACAGGACAAGATTTAAGTTTAGAAGAGAGAGTTCAATGCTGGAAAATATTCAGGCATCCGTGTGATCCAATTCAGCAAAAGCCCTAATACTACCCACTTAGAAGCTTACCTTGTGATGCTCTTTGTCTTTGTACTAACGAACTACGCACCTACATGGTACAGAAAGGCACTTACATTTCAGTGTGTCGTTACACACACTTTCAGTAAGGTTAGCCCCAGACCATAGCGATGTCCTTAGGTTTGAAAAGTTTCTAATTATCTATCAAATTCACAAGGGTGTTTTTTTCTCCCCAACTTACACTATATCTCGATATTCCAAAAATCATAAAAAAATAATATATTAACAAGTCATAAGTGAAAAGCATGTTCTCTCCTTGTGATAAGCCTTTTTAAATAATCAAACAAATGACAAGTACTAATAGGCAAACAGGGTTTATAGAACACTAACATGCCTACACTTAAACTAGCTGAAAAATTACACTGAACCTAGTTTGAACTCACATAAATAAATTAAGCAACTCTGTGGAAACATTCAGAGTGTTTCTGCATGAAAGCTACTGTGTCAAATGCTTTAGAGGGAAACAAAATTTTTCTAATTGGCAAATAAATGGTTCTATCTTTCCATGCACTGAAGTTATCTGATTCAGGGCTCAGCCTGAAAATACTTCAGATTAAGTGTGCTGCTTTAGATATTGTATTGGCTGTAAGTTCCCACTTAAAAAAGAAGACGCATTTATGAAATACTTGAATCCTAATCCCTGACATTCAGTTAGCTTTACTCACTAGCCAATCAAGGAACAAAGATTAAAGTCTAAACCAGCTCAAACTAAAAGCAAGTTTAAAAGGCAATGGCCTGGGCCATCTTATCAAGGCTGCGGTGCTAGCAGCTGCTCTCCGAGTTGTGCTATGCCACCAAGGATGGCAAGAAGAAGAAAGATACCAGAGAAGAGGCCAAGAAAGACAAAGACCCTGGGAACAAATCTGGAGGCATGGCCCAAAAGAAGACGTGCTCAGGAGTCAAAGTTCAGGACATGCTCAATAATCTAGTCTTGTCTGACAAAGCAACCTTTGACAATCTCCATTAACGAAGTTCCCAACTACAAGGTCATAACCCCCACCTGTTGTCTCTGAGACTGAAGATCCGAGGCTCCTCGGCTAGGGCAGCCCTTCAGGAGCTCCTTAGTAAAGCACTTATTAAACTAGTTTCAAGGCACAGAGCTCAAGTCATTTACACGGGAAACACCAAAGGTGGGGATGCCCCAGCGGCTGGTGGAGATGCATGAACAAAAGGTCCCAGCAGCTGTAAAAAAGTGGTAAACAGGGATACGTGACAGATGCCTTTATTTTTAGCAAAAAAATTAAAATAAATAAATTAAGTTAAATTAAATAAAAAAGGAAAGAAAGAGACAAAAAAATTACTGATTGGTAGATTTAGTCAAAATTATAAGCAAAACATTTTCAGGAATCACGAAATCACCTACGTCATGTTTTACTCATTACTAATGACCCTGTTTTCCAAAATGTTTAGCAAGTCCTTTCAGTATGAATCTTTGTACTAAAACAATGGCATTAAAATTAACATATAAATTTTCTAAGCCAGCACAAATAGAAATAGTAATTTTAAGTTTTTAAGTAACAATAAAAATGTAAAAAAGAGGTAAAATTAGTTGTTGTTTTTCAAAAACTTAGCTTTACTATCATTTACTTGACCTAACATGTCCCAAATATTGTCAATTCAACATGTAATCAATATAAAAATAGTTAATATTTTACAATTGGTATTTATATTAAATCTTCAAAATCTGGTAAGTATTTTACAATTTACTGCTCATCTCAATTCAGTATGGAATACTTGAAATGTGGCTAGACAACTAAGGAAATCAATTTTTAGTTTTATTTAAGTTTAAATAGACATGTGGTTAGTGGCTACTGTATTAGACAACATAGGTCTATAGTTTAATAAATCTAAGTCACCTTGCATTGAGATAATAGTTTTAACATGTAGCACAATCCTAGGACTAGAGAAATCTGTTAAAAGGCAGAGTATAAAGCATTAATCATTGCTGGTGTGAGGGTAGGAGGGCCCAGTTGAAATGTTGTATATGCAAATATGATCCATGGTTTACATAAATGTGTCTCTGACATTTTTCATTTTCCATGCACATGTGTGGTGATGTGTGATTTAGCATCCTGAGGAGAAAAACACATCACCCATCTTCAAAGTCTTGGCTGATATTTTATGTTACTTGCCTTTCTCCTCCCCAAAGGCTAACTCCATGGCAGGCTTGAAGTGCTTTCAAAAGGAAGCATTCTTGAGTGATTTGAGTGTTACATAAGGAGGGCTGAAAGTTTCTACCAGCTAAAAACTGCGATCCCTCCATATGTTCAGGTGACTTCAAAAAATGCTAACAAAATTTGAGGAGGCAGCAGAAATTATTGCTCAAAACCTCTTGTGGTAGAATAAGAGCACTTCAGTGTCTGCTACTGATGAATTAAGTGAACTGGATCAAGTTAAGTTTCACAATGCCTACTTCATTAACAAACCATTTAACCTTCCCTTGAAAAAATGTTTTTCAAAAAAATAAATAAGAGTATCTTCCTATTCTCCCAAGGATACCTAGATTCACATGTTTAATTTAACATCTAATTCAAATACCAGCCCCTCCAAGTCAGAGAATGCTCTCCGTATTATTATTAGTGCGAAATCTCATCTTTTCCTAAATTCTCATCTAAATACCTTTACTGGAATAAATTTTAGCATCTATTTACTTAGTATTATATGTGTGTGGTTAAGTACGTCTCTTTTCTGTTAGATTATGAGCATCTAGAGCAGTGATGGCGAACCTTTTGAGCTCGGCGTGTCAGCATTTTGAAAAACCCTAACTTAACTCTGGTGCCGTGTCACATATAGAAATTTTTTGATATTTGAAACCATAGTAAAGCAAAGATTTATATTTTTGATATTTATTTTATATATTTAAATGCCATTTAACAAAGAAAAATCAACCAAAAAAATGAGTTCGCGTGTCAGAGGTTCTCCATCACTGACCTAGAGGATGGGACCATGGCCTTATGTTCTTACTAGAGGCCTGGTGCACGAAATTTGTGCATGGGTAGGGTCCCTAGGCCTGGCCAGCAATCAGGGCAGATCAGGGCCTTCCGGCTGCCGGCAGGCGCCTTCCTTCATTCCGCACCGCACCCTGGAGGTCAGCACATCATAGTGAGTGACTGAATTCCTGGTCTCCCAGTTGACTGCCAAGAGGACACTTTGCATATATATAGATGTCTCCCACACCAGGTGCTCAGTACAGGTGTGGCAGATAAAGGTACTCTGCAGTCGCTGAAGAAAAGATACAAAGAGAAAAATTTAAGAGGGGACCCCTACTCTCAAGGGGCTTTACTTTCTAGTTGATATTAACTAACAATTAAAATGCAACACACATGGTGTAATGTCAGAATTAGCACTCCCTAGCATCCAGGTGCGCCCAGGCTAGTGGAGGATCCCTTGGAAGAAAGATTCAAGCAGCCCTGGTCAGATGGGTCAGTTGTTTGGAACACCATCCTATGCACCATTTGTGGTCAGAGTACATATTCAGATTGCAGGTTGGGTCCTAGTCCTGGTCAGGGTGCATATGGGAGGCAACTAATTGATGTTTCTTGATGTTTCCCTCTCACATTGATGTTTCTCTCTCTCTCTCTCTCTCTCTCTCTCTCTCTCTCTCTCTCTCTCTCTCCAATCAATACAAACATCCTCAGGTGAGAATTTAAAAAAAAGATTCAAGCAGGATCCTTTAGGAACTGAACAAGCTGAATACAAAACCCAAGCTCCTACAGGCTAGACAGCTCACTAGGAGCAGAGGCACGGGGCTGGAGGACCAGTTTGGAGGAGGAGAGGGCAGTGACATGGTCACAGCAGCAGCTTCCCAGAGGGCATAGAAGCCAGAAGCTGGCATTTGAAATGAGAATGGGACCGTGTTCAGAATGGCATGGGGAGCTAGGACAAATATTTTTTATTTATGTTGCAGTTAGTGAAAAGCCACTGAGAATTTTGAGCAGCAAGTGAAATGTTGAAAGTGGGATTTATGGAAGAAGGAGCTGGCCACAGCTTCAAGGATGTACATAGCTGGAGGCAAAGGGAAGGTTGGCTATTCAAATAGAGAGGAAGATGCATTTCCCAGATGACAAGATCTGTTAACTGACCCGATGTAAGAGGAACAAAAGTAAAAATCAAATATTTTTTCTAACTATACTGAATACCTTGACAGTTGGAGAAGTGATAGTAATTCTAAGAGACTGGGAAATGAGAAGGCTTAAGAAAAGAGATAATGAACTTCACTTGGGCCATATTAAAATGAAAGAGATGGTAGTCAAATTAGCAGCTAAAGATATACATTATAAGTTGTTCACTTGCAGCCTGGCTGTGTGTGTGTGCACACGCCAGTGTGAAAGGAATGTGATTGGTCTCAGAACTATTTTCACTGCCGTTTAAAACTCATTTCTTTTTTATGGTATACAGAAACAGGAAACAAATAAAAAATTATGACCACATGTGTGCTTATGCTACCAGCTTTATCAAAATCATTATTCCCTCTATAATATATATTGATGTCCACAGAATGCTAAATAAACTAGTACCCCACTCTCTAGTATGCCCAGGTACTTTTTTTTACTGACTGATTTATGAAGAGTCAGTTGGTTGTTTGTTCTCAGACCTATGACAGTTTCATCTATAAATATAGTTTCATAATTTAATAAAATATTGTAAAAATCAATGAAATCCGACTGTAGAAGAAAAGGTTCATTCTACAGAAACTAAGCTAAATGCTTTTGGAAGTGCTCGAAAGGATGGGTCACTTAAAAAAAATAAACAAACAATACCTGCTGGTGTGGCCAGACAACTACAAAAGATTACAGAATTCTGAACTCAAGACTACTCATTTGTGTCGAAGTTATAGGTTCACTTTAAAGCAATTGAAGGTGAGAACCCTAGTGATACATTACGGGTGTCATTTATGTAAGAATTCAATTAGAAACTTCAATGAGCACAACCACCCATACCTCGAAAGTTTGGATATCCTCAAAAGTTTGGAGAATGGATGCACACTTACATGTTTTAAGTTTAAAATGCTTAAAACATGTGGTTGGATTTTAGTGAAGTTTCACCACGTCAGCTGATTAACTAACTATTGGTTCTGGCTGCAAAAGATAAGAGGGGTTTGCTACTGCATATGGTTTCCTCAATGTAACAAAAGCACACACTGAGAAATAATTTAATATGTGTTTACCTGGCAGGCTGTAAAGGTGTTCCTGCTGAGATGTTAGGGTCCATTGAGAAATCACATGACGTACGTACTTCTGGTCTTTTAGGAATATGTGCCATGCATCCAAAACTAGCAAAATCGCCACCCTTTGGGAACAGCAAAGTCCTGCCCAATGTTTTGCTCCTACAGCTATCCATAAAGTCGGCTCAATTAACGATGGGCAGTAAGCTTCATTACAAATCAGTCACAGCAAACTGCTGCTAAAATCTTTATGGGCTATCTGAAATGGTGTTTCAACTTAACCAGTAGGTAAAAATTTTTACAGGCATTACTAAGATGGCATTCTTCATCATCTTAGCATAAATAACATTCAGAACATTAATGCTTTTATGAAAAAAATTTCCTGTTGATCATCTACACTACAGAGTATTAAATAGATTTAGAACTCCCCAGCTCTTATTTTATTTCATTTTTATTCAAAGGTTTCATAGATAAAACTGTAATTGAGCAGATTAAGCCACTTTGTTTTCACATAAGTCCTGTTCTGAGGAAACGAAGGGTGCACACAGAGAAAGCACTCATTACCAGCAACTCCGATACAGGTAAGCAAAGCTGCTGAGGTGTGTTTTTTAGAAAACACACACAAACTAAGGTCCTTGAAATACCCACTTCCCAACCACTGTTCCTGATAGACTGTAGAATCAGAAAGAGGTGCTGTCTCCCCTGTCTGACCCCCTGTAGATCTGGTCAACCACCTGAAGTTAAAAGCCATAAATTAAGAAGACCTCTTCAAAGTTCAACATCAAAACAATTTTGCCACAGGGCGCTAATTATGGTTTCATTTAGAGCTTTCTTGAGTGCCTACCATAAATATGGCAACATTCTAGGTAGACTATAAGAATGAACGAAATGCTGAGATAATCCTCCAGATCAGTGGTTCTCAACCTTCTGGCCCTTTAAATACAGTTCCCCATGTTGTGACCCAACCACAAAATTATTTTCGTTGCTACTTCGTAACTGTAATGTTGCAACTGTTATGAATCGTAATGTAAATATCTGATATGCAGGATGGTCTTAGGCGACGCCTATGAAAGGGTCGTTTGACCGCCAAAGGGGTCGCGACCCACAGGTTGAGAATCGCTGCTCCAGATCCATAGTGGCCTCCTTTTCTCCTTCCCTTAGTTAATAAACATTTAAGACATACCTCCACCGTGCAAGGGACTGAGAATACTGAGCCAAACAAGACCCTCAAGAAGCTTACCTAGTTAATCAAGAGCTAGGCAACAAGATAGAAGAAACAAGGCAATGTGGTTGGTTCCATGCACCCAGGACCAGCTGGGAAAGCCTTCCTGCAGGTGTCTTCTATGCCACACCTGAAGGGATAAGCAGGTGAGGATGAGCCATCTAAGTAGAGCTAGCAGCAGGTATGAAGGCACTGAGGATGTAGGAAAGTGTGGCATGTTTAGATGGAGAGCAGGTCGACTGCAAAGATGAGAGCAGGCAGGAGATGAAGTTTGATGAGGCATGGGGATGGAGAGGCAGGCAGTCCTCCACTCCCCTAATGTTTAGTGGCTGCTTGCTGCATGTTTGGTTCTGTTCTAGGCACTGGGAACATGAGAGTGAAAGTTAACACAACACATGAATCCCTATTCTGATGGAGCTTAAATTCCTAGCAAAAGAGAAAAATAATAGGCAAGCTAAATAAGATAGGGACTATGTTAGACATGAATATGTTTTTAAGGAGGAAAAGCAAAGTAGGGCAGGGGGCTCTGCAATGTTTGGAATGGAAGGAGGCTGAAATTTCAGGTTCTGTAGCCAAGGGAAGACTGTGGAGGAGACTTCGGTGTCAAGATCTAACATCTGGGAGGAAAGCCTTTCAGGAAGAGGAAATGGCAAGGAAACCAGTGTGGCTACATTTGAGTGAGGGAGGCAGAGAAAGTGGGAGATGCGGTCAGAGGGAAAAGGAGGGAAGCAGGCCTGGTAAGCTCAGGGCTTGGGCCTTTTACATGGAGAGACCTCTGAGTTCTGATCAAGACTTTGCATGCTGTGTTGAGGAGTCTGGACTTTTTCTCCACCCAGGAGAAAGTCACTGAAGCATCATCAGCAAGAATGACCCTGTACGAACTGGAGGGGAGAACAGATTAGATCAGTGATGGCGAACCTATGACACGCGTGTCAGAGGTGACACACGAACTCATTATTTTGGTTGATTTTTCTTTGTTAAATGGCATTTAAATATACAAAATAAATATCAAAAATATAAGTCTTAGTTTTACTATGGTTGCAAATATCAAAAAATTTCTATATGTGACACGGCACCAGAGTTAAGTTTAGGGTTTTTCAAAATGCTGACACGCCGAGCTCAAAAGGTTCGCCATCACTGGATTAGATGCTAGAAGACCAGTCAAGAGGCTGCTACAAAGATCCCAAAAGGGAAAAAAAAAATGATTAGGGCCTGAATAAGGTGGTGATGGAACATCAACTCTTATCTAAACTATTAACAGATACGAAAAAAGGATGACTGTAATTTAGCCTACTTTACTTTCCTGGTCTAGCATGAATGAGAGCAGCAAGAAGAAAAAACTCAGCAGCAACCATTCCCAAATGTTGTTTAAATTCAAGACAAAATGGAACTGCCTTTCTGTTCCACACAATGGGCCCATTCTTACCCTAGAGGTCATGTCATCAGCTCTGAGGAACTGGGGCATGAAGGCCAAGAGACATTATGGACTTAAGCAGACCACATGCTCAAAGCCACTGCACAGTGACACAAATACCGCTTTGACACAGTGTGGCTCCTAGGGCACCTGCTAATGGTGGGCATGTCTTGTCTAGAGATTTGGATCTAGTAAACCTCAGGGACAGGGGGACTTAATGTGTGCGTTACACAAATGTACACGAAGAAGCGGGTGGGGCTAAACTGAGCCCCAGCCTGGCTCACCAGGACCAAGCCACATGCTCTGGTTTTGAATGTATCTGTCCAAAAGGGCTCTTTTTCTAATTTCCATAAAGGCTCAGCATAGGCTAACCGATGTGCATTGGTAATTTTTTTATTGATTTTAAAGCAAGGAAGGGGGAGAGAGAGAGAAACATTGATTGTTTGCCTCCCACATGTGCCCTGACCGGGGATGGAATATGCAACCTGGGTATGTGCCCTGACCAAGAATCGAACCCACCACCTTTTAGTGAATGGGACAATGCTCCAATCAACTGAGCCATACCAGCCAGGGCTAGGCAATATGCATTTTAGTCAAGGCTCCCAGAAGACTGAAGGGAATTGGACAAGCTGTGGTCAGAAGCATCCTAGACTCAGGGAACATGACACTACTCTGGACTAGACAGTTCCTGTTATAGAAGATTCCATCTCTTTTCTTTTTAAATGTATGATGTCACAACCCACAATGTGCCCCCTTTTTGCTGAGATAAAGTATTTAGAGACTGCATTCCCTCCCCAAATGATTCTGTTTAGAACACATGCAGAAAGAATATAGGTTTATTTCTTCAGGACCAGCACTGGACTATTACTAATAGCATCATTACTGTGCCTACAACAAACATTCAAAAGGGCCCTAAATTGTACTTAAGCACAATTACCTTAATGCCAGTTGAGATTTTATGATACAACTGTGAGGCACTTTATTTTTAAGGCAGTTTAACCTGCTTCATTCCTAAGAACAGACATTTAAGTTTTAAATCTAGGGTTCTCAATACGATGATTAAGCTCTGCTCAGCAGTTTCTTTAAATATTTAACAGAATTTTCATCATCTAAATATTTATGGCAACAACAATGCCAGGTGTGTTTTGTGTGTGTGTGTGTGTGTGTGTGTGTGTGTGTGTGTGTGTGTTTCTTCTGTTTGTCAGAAACATTTTTCCAAAGGTGGGGAGAGAGTTGCCTCAACAATAAAAAAAAAAAAAAATCCTACCAAGCTCTTTAGAATCCTGGAAATTGACGAGAAAGCCTTCAAACATGTCCATTCAAGGGGACTCTGCAGTCCCTAGGTACCTAGCAAGGTTGCTGCCTTGAATGGAAGTTTGCAGGGCTAATGTCTGGAGAGGGTTTTCTTTTGAAGTGAGTTTCTCCTGCCTCACAGACTTTATTTTCATTGCTGCGGCCTTTCAGCAGCATTTCCCTCGTTATCATGATGCGTTGATGCTCTTTTCCTGAAGATGGTAGAATAATTCCATACATTAGGTATGACCAGATCCTCCTGGGAGTCTGTTCAGCCGTGCTGGTTATGGCTCCAGGGCTTGCCCCAAGGCCGGCTCTGAACAGCCTCCTTTGGAACCGCATTGTCCCAGGGTTTCCTAATCATCTCGAGGGTGTGAGGGAAGGCGCTTCCTAAATGCCCAATTTAGACCTAGGCCTAATTTTTAGATATGGAAAGAACAGTATCCCATACCTCATTTCTCCTAAAAACATCGCCAGGTGGTAGGTGTGGGTAGTTATTATTCTGTCCATTGTTGATGGTGAAAGTACAGGACTGAGAATTTAATGATGTTATTTAACATCCTTTTACTGGCAAAAGTGGGGATAATACATATCCTTTGACATATATCTGAATATTACATAGTCTCTAATTCATCAATTCATTTCCAAATATTTATTGACTAGGGGCCCGGTGCACGAAATTTGTGCACTGTGTGTGTGTGGGGGGGGGGGGGGGGGAGTGTCCCTCAGCCCAGCCTGCCCCCTCTCACGTACTGGGAGCCCTCAGGCATTGATCCCCATCACCCTCCAATCGCAGGATCGGCCCCTTGCCCAGGCCTGATGCCTCTGGCTGAGGCGTCCGGCCCGGGCAGCGGGGACCCGCAGCTGCAGCGGCCCCACGATCGTGGGCTTCGCTTTAGGCCCAGGCAAGGGACCCCTAGCTCCTGGGACTGCCAGCTTCGACTGTGCCCAGCTCCCATCGCTGGCTCCACCCCTACTTCCTGATATCACTGGCCAGGGTGGCAAAGGCGCCTGATTCTCCGATTGTGGCTGGGGGGCAGGGCAAAGGCGGCCCCAGGGCCGCCTTTGCCCTGCCCCCCAGCTCTTAGCTCCCCCCTGGGTTTCCGATCACTGTCAGTGGCAGGGGGCTTCTTCCTGCTTTCCCTTTCGCCTCCCTGCATTGTGCCTACATATGCAAATTAACCTCCATCTTGTTGGCAGTTAACTGCCAATCTTAGTTGGCAGTTAATTTGCATATAGCCCTGATTAGCCAATGAAAAGGGTAGCTCGTACGCCAATTACCATTTTTCTCTTTTATTAGTGTTGATTGATTATTACATGCCATACAATTGCACTGGAACCCAGGTACACCAAGTCACAAAACAGAAATGATCAGTCTGATGGGACGTATGTACATTTAATAAACAACCAGGTAAACCGAAGGACTTGTATGCATGCATATAAGCATAACCAATGGACATAAGACACTGGGGGGTAGGGGAGGCTAGGGGACTGTCAAGGGCGGGGGGGGGGGGGAAAGGACACATATGTAATACCCTTTGTAATACTTTAAGCAATAAAAAACAAACAAACAAACAAACAAAAAACAACCAGGTAAAGAAATATACAGCATTGCAAAGTGTAAAAAGTGCCATGAGGGAAAGGTACAAGAGTTATGAGAAGAGAAAAGGTCATTTAGATTGGGTGACACTGAGGTTGAGAACTGAGCAGGAATTAGCCAGGGGAACAGTCTGAGCTACAAACAGCTACCAAGATACGGGCACAGCGTGCATGCTTGAGGGGAAAAGAAGAGAGTTTAGCCAGTCATAACCAGGAACAGGTAATGAGCTTTCAAAGAATCTTCTCTCTGTTTTCTACTCTCACCTTTTTTGAACTATGGTGCCTGGTGCTGGGAAAGAGTACTTTATCGGCAGTGAGGAAACCTGGATTCCAGTTCCAGCTCCTCCAGCGTGTCCCAATCTCATCTCCCTGACCTGATACCTCCTGGGAGGCAGTGAGCTCCTCCATCAGAGGGGGGTCAAACCATCTACCTGAGATACTGGATATGAAATGGGGAAAAATGTGAACATAACACAACAGAGAACCTGAAAATGCTAGACACATTAGTTAATAATATTCTTATTATTAATAACATTCTTATTAGTTAATACCATTACTTTACCTGCCATAAGAGGAACACAGGTATGTATGTTCAGCTCATTTATAAAAAACACAATGTAAGCAAATTCAAATTTTAAAATATGTATACTAGCAACTATAGTTGAAATTAACTACATTCTTACTATTTGTTGGCCATTATGTCAAGCTCTTTACATGCTATCTAATTTAATTCTTATGTAAATCTCCCATGGTGGATGTTATCATTTTCATTTTTCAAATGAAAAAACTGAGGCTCAGACAGGTTAGTGTCACTGAGGTCATGTGGATGTTAGTGATCAATTCCGGTTGTCTGATTTCAGAGCCTATGTTTAGGGATTTCTTTTTAAACTAATCTATTGTTAATTAAGTATTAATTATATTACTATAAAATAACCTGGCATTTTAACCATAGCATACTAAATCTTATCAGTTGTTCCTTTGACAGATCTCAAAGCCATCCCTTTCCTCCCATTTGCATGGCCAACAAAAACAGCTCCTCCCTGAATATCAAACTGTTTTCTGATTGGTTGTTCTCCCTACACTATCTGCTATCCTTAATACATCTGCCCAATTAACTGATATCATACCAACATATTCAGAACTCAGCTTCCTGGCTGTCATTCCTTCACTCGAAACCTTCAGGATGGCCAGACTATCTAAATTGTGAAGACCACATTTTGTATTCACAAACTCACCGAGCCTTAGCCCTGCCACCAGCTGCTACCACCTCTATCCCACCACTCCACAAGCCCTCCAGCCCACTAGTTACACTTATGCTGACTCTGTACCTGGTTTTCACTACATTCCTTCTCTCCCTTGTCCCCCTCCAAGAATACTCCTCACCATTCAGAATCCCACTCATCCAACAACATTCAACTAATGCGCTGCATTAAGCTTCCTCCAGTCCTCAGTAACCTTACTTGTTCTCAAACCGGGGCACTTAAAGAGCATACAATGGACTTGACTTTTTGCCACCTCTTGCATTCTTATTTAATAGCTATGCTTTTAACTTTCTAAATGTATATACTTTGTCTCTATAACCACATGAAAATTCGCAGATGGCAAGAGTAGCATTCTTCTTTTTTTTTTTTTTAATTTTACAGGGCTCAAACCCAAAGCAGAAAATTCAAAATGTATCTAGAATGAATAGTTCTTACCCTCAAAACATGTCCTTCATGTGCAATGTAACAATGATAGTCTGTTTGGTCCTTGCCCAGCTGGTCACAAATGCAGGTCTGCATTATGCCAACCCATCCTGTACATATGTTTGCAAATTGCAGCCAAAGGACTTAGTTTTATGGGGTGGGTGGGCAGGGCACAGAGGAGAGAAAAATAATTATCATTTATAAGGTTTAAATACGGCATTAAAAAGAGCATATCTAGAGACAAAACAGAAAACATGCCTTAAAAATCACACTACTACTTAATATCTATTTGGTGCTTAATACCTAATAAAATGCTTTCACAGGAAAGAGAAGGTTGTTAATGGGTTGTCACCAATAACTGGCCATCAGTATTTGAATCCATATCTACAAGGTGCTATCTCTTCCATTATCACAGTGTACTGGAAGAGATAGCACAGTATATTGAAGCAGAAGATAGTGGCTAACAGCATGGACTCCAGAGCCAGACCATCTGAGTTCAAATCCCAACTCTGCCACTTAACTAGCTGTGTGATTCTGAGCAAGTTACTTAAATGTGTGACCTCAGTTTCTTCAACTGTGGAATAGTTAGTAATCATACTACATAGAGTTGCTGTGGAGATAAAATGAGCACATATACACTTAGAACTGTGTAAGTGCTCTATAGTGTTTGTTTTATCATTCTACAATATGCTCTTTACTAATGAGAGAGAGAGAGAGAGAGAGAGAGAGAGAGAGAGAGAGAGAGAGAGAGAGTGTGTTTAATTAGCTTTCCAAACATTCAGCTGGAAGGAGAGTTATCATTCATAGAAAGGGTTAGGGTTTATTCTTTTCATAAAAAATCTTGTGGAACAAGGGAAATAACTTACCTTATGCACCAGTGATGAAAACCAGTCCTCAACACATCTCTCGACCAATGATAATGATATCATGCTTTTTTATGTAATGCTCTTGAAAGTTTCCCAATGTCAACACTTTTCACACATTTTATCCTCACAACCACTCAATGAGAAGGATGGGCAGATGGTTGAGTGTACAGATGGTGGGTGAAAGGAAAATTAAATGTTAGATTCAGAGAAGTTAAATGGCTTGATTAGGGCCAAGTAAAAAGTCACTTTCACAGGGCCCCATACCTGCTTTTAAAACTAAACCCAGTATCTCCACCAGCTAACAGCATTTCTCTGGAGTTCACATATACTAGGGTACACTCAAAATCTAAGAAGAATGAATATAAGTCCTATAAACTTTCTCTCCTCACCTGGTTTGATAAAAATGTTGATCCTATCCATTAGGGACAATGTGAGTGGCTAAGTAGGTTTATTACCTTCCTCTGTGCTGACCGTAACCAACACTCAAAGGAAGGTCAGGAAACTGAGGTCTGCGTGCCATAAACTCTAGTAGGATTGCCAGAAGTCTTGTGGACGACTGTAGATACGCACAGAAAACTACGGGGTCTGGGGCATGAGCTGAAATGCTAAAGAACTGAGAAAAAGTGAGTAAACCTGAGGAGTATCAAGACACTGCCACTTTCTTGCATATTTAAAATGCATTTTTTATTTCCAGGGCATTGTTTGACTCTACATTTCCTAACACGTACTTTCTAAATTGCCAGTCCCAGGAAAAAGGTCTACCTGGATAAATAAGTTTGGGAAATGTAACATATTCTGGATTTTTTTTGGGGGGTGGGGGGGAGTCAGGAGAAGGGGAAATATACGATGCTTGTCAGCATATTAAAAAGGTCTGAGAAGTATTTAATAAAAAATGAAGTTAAAACTTTTTAACCCAGGCTTTTTCAAGCTCATCTGACATTCGTACCCTTTAAAGTATAGCACTAGCTAACATCCATAGAATAAATGCTTTAAGGAAAACACTTGGGTATACTGGTTTAGACACATTTTTTCCACTCTTTTGTTTCTCCTCTTCTTCTTCTTCTTTGGACTGAAGAGCTCACTTGAAGAATATCTTTCTGGTACTCACTTTCTGTCTGTGAAGACTTAAAATCAAGGCCCTCCTTGTGTCTGAAGAGGTTATAGAAACAAGTAGAAAAAACTGGACCAAAACCCTGGTCAGAATTGCAGCAAACCATGCTTGACATAAAAACACAGTGCTGCTCCATTTTATCAGATTTCCATCAGCAGTGAGATTCATTCTGCTGAAAGGAAGGGCTGTGGATTGGCATCCAGGCTCTCAGTTAATGACAACATGGGGTTAACCCCACAGAGGGCAGACAAAGACATGCATAAATACCAGGTGGTTTCATGGGGCCTCATGAACCAGCTCAAAGCAAAAGCGATAGCAACCATGTTCTGATTCACTCTAGATGTATGGCATTGGGACTTAATCAATGAAACCTTACCAATAAGACTTTCCAAAAGCACCAATGAGAATTGCCATGATAGTTAAGTGAATGATTTCTTAGTGCAAGATAATGTTTTATACGAAGCAGAATTGTGCACAGTTTCGTACAGAGAGAGCATGTACACACACACGCACACCAACAGAAAAGGCAAGAAATGCAAAAATAAAATATCTTAACATGTAATATGTATGGTGTACCTCCTACATTTTTGCCCCAAAACATTACAACAAGCACCATGTCTCAGCAGCAGTGGTGTGACTGGGAATGAGGGCGGAAAGGAAGCAAAGCACCCCTCTTCCAGGGCCTCGCTCCAAGCACGACACCACGGATGAGCTGGAGGAGCGGAATCAATGGCCACGTCCTCTACCGTATCCTCCAACAGAGCCATTCAAAGCACTTTTTGCTCCTTTTTGTTTTTCTAAGGAACCTGCTTTTTAAATCAGAAACACAAACTATATGGGCGCGAAGAGAGTGAGGAAGGGGGAAGGATAATCATGCAGCCATCAACACCACACAACAAGGCCTCTGGGAACTAGGTCTCAATCAGGCAGTGACATGACAAATTCAAGATACGGGCAAGTGGGGTTCAGCCGCCTCCCCTAAAAATCCTGATTAATGATAATCTGGCAGAGTTGACTTAAATGAGGCATCTGTAATTATGCCTGGCAACTTCTTTACTATCATTGATAGCTATAGATATGACATTATTTATTCAAGTCTTTATTTGTCACCAGAATGTTAAAAAAAAAAAAATATATATATATATATATATGGATGTACAAACTACAAATCAATAGCAACTTTATAAATATTTTAAGTATCATTATTTAGCAATTACGTAGGCCTCCTCATGTGCCAACACTATACGATTTTTAACATGCCAATAAGCCCATTAAGTGTATTTATGCTGATAGTTATAAAGTTCAAGGGGTTTCATCCAGGAAATATAGTTCAGTAATAAAAACAACCATATAGTAAATCAGAAAGCAGATTTACTCCAGCCAAGAAATGAAGATACCCTGATCTTATAAACCTACTCAGCACCTACAAACAAGTCAGAATCCAGAGGAAAATCTTCAGGCAGTAATACGTCGCCTGCCTCTATCAGATGTCATCCTGACAGCATCACTCCATTCCCTTAAGTCATAGTTTCCTCACCTTAAAATGAGGATTCTTTGTCTGCACTACATGTAAAAATGCACACAAATATAAATGGTAAGTCATCATGTTCCAAAGGCAAAATAGTAATTTGTGCAACTTACTGAGACTCAAACTTCTTAGAAGTTCTAGAAGTGACTGCTTTAATTCTCGGTTACATGTTAGCAAGTCCAAATATTGTGAAAAAAATAACTCCCTCTTTCATAATTACATCCAAACTCTACAAGATGCTGTGACACATTTATGTCCAAAATGGCTTAGTCAATGATAATTCTGCTGCTTTTCTGAATTCTGATTAAAATGTAGAGTCTTAAATACGAGAGATCCTGCATGCTGCAAACCCTCAAAATACTGGAGAGAAGTCCAAGATTTGATAAAAATTCGTAATCTCAGATCTTTTATACAGAGCTAAGAAGAAAGTTTCAATCTTGAAACTGCTTTCCAATCCTGATCAAGTAACACAGAAGGTGAAAACCACAGAAGCATCTAATGGTAACAAGCAGCTCCATGTCCAGGGATCATTACTTTTAAAGGTCTCATCTTCGAACTTCTTTATCATGTAGTTGATCGGAAGGACAAGGCTGACGTCAAATGCCTGGGTCTGAACCCCAGTTGTCTGCTTACTACTTGCAATGGAAGGGGAGGCAATACCCTGATTAATCTTCTCTTGGTTTCTTCATGGGTAAAGTGGGAAGAGCAGGGCTTATTTCCCAGGGCTACTGGGAAGATTAAATGAGATAAAGTGTGTACGATCCTCGGCACAGACTCAGATATAATGACACCACGAAGGCAGTGCTCCCCTGCCTATGAGGAGCAAATGATGTCCCACCTCACGCTGAGATCTGCTAGTAACAGTCAGCTCTGCGTGGGCCCCAGTGCCGACATATTTCACTCTAATCTTTGTTTAGAGAAGGAGTAAATAATCCAAACAAAGAACATTCCAGGATGCAGTGCTGATGGTTCCATGATAAGGCAGGGCCTGGCACCAACATCAGGCCTGGCTATCTATGAAGGTGAACACACATAACTTTGATAATGAAGCTGTCTCCTGATTTATAGAAGCTCCCCTGTCTTAACTCCTGGGAGTCAGAGCCAACCAAGATCTGGAGAAAACTGTGCCTGGAGGGGAGGAGGGGGGTGGTTAAATAAGCAGCCAGGATTTAAACAGGGAAGATTTTAAGTTTGAAACACTAAAGCTGTTCTGAAAGAAAACAGTATTTTAAGTTCACCGAGAAAACATTTTAAAGGAGAATCCGAAAGGCTCTAAGTCCCATCTAGAGGAACAGTTACATTACACACAAAAAAACATTTTATACACCGTCCTCCCCTAAACTCACTCTTTACCACAGTGCCAAAAACTTCTGTGAGGTCATCTGAATTTCATTTCAGCATTCATAATAGCATTAACACCCCGGGAGAACAACTTAGTCTCTTAAAGCTGAGAGGCCATGGCCTCGTTTTAGCACGCTTGTAGACTGGTCACAGGTACACAAAGTCTCAGGAACCACATCTAAACTCTCTTTCAAAAACTCTAGATCACTGCAACCCAGCACTTCCCCAAATAAACAGTATAACCATAGCTTGCTGGTAGCTCTTTTCACTCTTATTCCAGAGACTTAGTAAGAAATGGATTCTGAAAAGCCAGTTGGAAGAAACTGGCAAAAATATCGGTCCGTGAAAGCTCTTAAAAAAAACTATCATAAACTTTTCCCATTAAAACTTGGATGAAATTTGCCAAAAAAAGTTTTTACCTTTTTAATGGCCAAGTGTAGATTGAAAGAAAAATCGTACTGAATCTCACAAACTTTCTACATGCATAACGAGTTTTTGGACAAGTCACAGAAATACGAGAGTAGATGGAGGCCACCCACTGAGGCCCTGGATGGGGCCTCAAAAGACCTTCAGGAAGACATCATTTATCAGGGAAAGTCCTGGACAGGACCGGTTCTTTCCCGTGACTATTCTTGTGCCACACTCAAGCCACACGAACTCCCTGCTCTTTCCTAGGCATGGCTCATGATTTTCTGCTCCCGTGCCATCTGGCAAGTTTAAATCTACCTACCCTTGCTGGCCCAGATTAAAAAGAGGAAAAGTCTCTATGAAGCTCTCTCAACCTTCTGGGATGGAAAGCACCTTTATCCATCCCTTTTAAGAATTTCCACAGCACTTGATATACAAACATCCCATATGGCATTGCAGTTATTTAGGGAGATATCCCATCTCTCCCTCTAGGCTGCAAGCCTCTTGGTAGAGTACCTGTTTTCCTTCTTGTGTGCTTCCCAAATAGCAACTGGCTCGTACCAGGCCCACAGTCAACATTTACTGGGTGAATCAATGGCCTTAATTACAGGTAACATTAGTGTCACTCCAAAGACAGTGGAAGAGATCTTCCTATTTGCCCAAAAGGCTGAACCAAGGAGAGTTTCCCAAAGCAGTTACACCTGCACAACACTGCCCAACAATGCTTCACACTGCACTCCCAACGAGCATGCAAATTCCATGTTTTTAGTTACTGATGTTGATGACCTATCAGGCATTTTACTAGGCACATGAAATATCAACCTAAGTAACACAAAGTTATTCTGCTGCTGAGAAATTTAAAGCCTCCTGAGAGAAAAAAAAACACACACACACAAAAAAACGTAAGACAGGGAACACGGGTATATGATGTTATGTACTACAACAAAAGTCTGCGTTGCGTCTCTGACCACAGTTCAGCATGCTTCTGCTCAATAGGTCCTTACCATTTTGGTGAAAGTCAACTTGCACATTTTACAACAGATCAGTCAAGTCTTAAATAGGTTTCAATATGCAGGACAACTGTAAATCACCACGAATTTGCCATTAATACTACGGAGCAAAAGAGAGACATCGTTTTTAAACTTCTCGCCACTAATAGTACAAACCGACACAATTCTTGTCGATTCTCTCACTACAAGTGTTTCAAACGACGATCCAGTCTGTTTTATTGATGCCATGTATGTGTTGTACTGGATTACGGAATTCCTCCAGTTTCTTCGCACCTAAATTTGTTTAACATGTTATAACCAGAATAATTTTCCTGCCATGAAATTTTCATCATCTCATTCGGCAGTTCAAAACTCTCATTGGTTCTTTACTGCCCAGGGATCCAAACACAAACTTTTCACACACTACCCTAGCTTCCCCTCAACAAGGTCACCATTTCTCAATAGCTTTCCTTTTTTTCTTGTTCTCTGATCTGTTATACTTTGCACATCCTCCTCTCCTAACTTAGACGCCCACTTCACCTTATCACATCATCCTTTATTGGCACCTTTCCTACCTGGCACAGGTCACAGTCCTCTGGGAAGCTACCTTTCAAAGGAAGCCACCTGAGCCCTGGTATCTCTTGCTATAGGTCAGTGGTTCTCAGCCTTCTGGCCCTTTAAATACAGTTCCTCGTGTTGTGACCCAACCATAAAATGATTTTCGTGGCTACTTCATAACTGTAATGTTGCTGCTGTTATGAATCGTAATGTAAATATCTGATATGCAGGATGGTCTTAGGCGACCTCTGTGAAAGGGTCGTTCGACCGCCAAAGGGGTCGCGACCAACAGGTTGAGAACTGCTGCTATAGGTCATCTCTACACTTAAGTCCTCAAATTATAACATACAAATGTCTTATCGGTGTGTAGATTTTGGCAACTGTAGCCCTACGGCCATTTCATCCAGGACAGCTGCTTTACAGACCTGGAGGCAGGAAACACACCAATGTCTCTAACCCTCACCCTCAGGTGCAAAGCCTTGCACACATAAGCTCCTCAAATATTCCACTGACCAACATTGACTGGGGACATATTGGGCATCCAAACCACGAAGTTCTCTAAAATGAAGCAAGACTCCTCTGTGGATATCCATCGAAGTTATGGAACACCAGCCATCACTAACCTGGGTAAAGAGGCATTCTTTAGGCAGCTGTAGATTTGATGGTTTTCATACTAAAGATTGACCTTCCAAAACCTGTCAAATTTCTACTCAGGAAAGCAGGGAAAAACGTTATCAGGCCAAATAAATACTAGCTATACCTAAAGAACCTCTAAAGCTCAAAGTTATCCTATCACCTACAGCTCACTTAAAGAGAAAGCCGTAGAGCAAGCATGTCAAACTCGCAGTCAGCGGGCTGCATGCCTCGTTGACTTAAATGAGGTATGTGTGAGGCATGTGGCCCGCTGGCTATGAGTTTGACATGCTTGATGTAGAGGTCTTCCACACATTTCTCAGAAACAGGCGGTCCGGCTGGGTTTTCGAACCAGTAACAACCTGCTGGCACCTTTCTTACAGTCCAGATGGTGGGTTCCGAATGTAAGGTGGAACTGGGTGTGCAGTATTTTTGACTATTCGAGTCTGTTTTCAGGCCTTAACTGGGTTAGACCACTTTTTCCTCTGATGTCTGACAAATGACTAAAAAGACCTGTTTGTGCCTCTGATGTCAGAGGAACTGTCCAGAAACAATTCATCCCTGCAAGGCTGTGAGTCAGAACACGCTGCCAAGGTCAGGGAGACCTCCGCTAATCAAGAAAGCAGTGGCCACACATTCTCTCTGGCTGCCTCAGCAAAGCTGGCTTCAGTGGCCACTCTTAAAAGTCCACAGGTCATCAATCATCCTTCCAGAGAAGCAAATGTCTGACTTCCCCCCCGGGCGGGAGCGCCTCCTGCGGGGCCTCCATCCTGGCTTCCCGGCTGCCTGGCCGGCGCTTTTCCTAGAGGTACAAGCGGCGATGAAAAGGGAGGCTCGGGGCTCGGTAGGGAAGGAAAGCGGGGAGATCCACTTAGCACCGCCGTGTGATGAAATTAGGAAATAAGAAGGCAGGAAGCACAGGTATCAGCTACTGGAACAACTTCTCCCTGGGGTATCTGACCTCCTTTCATGTACTCTAGCCTCTCACTTACTTTTAAATATGGTGGATCAGGCCGCTAAGTCAGGGAAATTCACTGGGTCCCCACAGAGCTACATATATTGTGTATGTTTGCACCAGCTCTTCAAATAAAAGATCTTAAACGTGGTTGATTTCTTTTTCCTTGGTTGGAAATCAATAGGTGTTTAAGTCTTCACGGATTTTTGAATCATTTCCTCCTCTTCCAACTACGTACAGCACAGGCGAGGGAAGGCGGAGAGCAAACTCCCGGGGAAAAATCAGCCCACAAATGTTCTCGAGTTTTATCCATGGGCGACAGATGAAACCTTCAGGTGAGTCACTGCCAGAGGTGGTCTATGGTGCTACACCGAGAGACGACACAGCTGACTGAGCTAGTCAGCATCACTTCGTCCTTAAGTTGGGTAGTGGTTGTGGGGTTTTACGGGGGCAAAATTGCCACATGTCCTTCCAGGTGACCCCAAGTGCGAAGGTCTCAATAAAAGACTTTTTCAGACCTAGACCTGGAGGTCGTCAGAAATATCCACTTGTTCCACTGAAGGCACAGAGAAGAAAGAGCAAAACTAGGAGCTAATAGCACTGGGGCTCTTATGTAATGTACGTGCTTTCTCAGAAATGCTAATGGACATCACCAAATTTACCCTTAATCTAACTCCAGCAGCAGAAAACCCAAGTCTTCCTGCTGCTAAAGTAAACAAAGGTATTTCTTTCCACATTACACAAATATGATTATTTCACTGAAAAACACACAAGGCAACCACACGAAAGCATTTGAGTACTTGTGTGTCCATGGCCAGACAATAACCTGCTAAATCATTCATTTTAAATTCTATCAGCAGTGCTCCCTGTAAAAACCTCATTGTTGTGATATGCAAGCATTTGCAACAGACTCAAAGATTAATGTGGGACCCACTTTTATTTCTGTTTAAATCAATTAATATATTGCTCTACCCACACACATGCATGTGTGTACACATACACCTCATTTTTTTAAAAGATAACTTGACAAATGTTACCCTCTTAAATATTTAGACATTTCCTCCCTTTTTGAAGTGGTGGGAAAATTAAATACTTGAAAAGTTTCCTGGGACATCATAACTTCATTCTCTCAAGCAGAGGAAGTGGGCACTTTTAAACTCTATCCTACTTCAACATGTGACAAATAAAATGCTTAGCCATTTAAAAAGCTGTTGTTACTGAGGACACTAAAACACCCTGAGCCAACAACTCAGAAGCAAATTAATGAGAGACCTTTTTCTGCCTCTGTTGTAAAGCCTGTAAAATGGGTTCATGCTGACACAAACCAATTCTCAAGATGATTAAAAGACAAGAAAATAATAAAATAGAACCTGGGCAACAATGTAATTAAGTAAGCAACTGACTGAAGTAACATGTTGTAGGATGACAAGGGAACATCAAAATAAAACTACTTTGTTGTTCTACTTTATATATTTACTTACAATGTTAGTACATGGATAACTGCATAGTTTAAATGCACTATATAAAACTTTGATGCTTTAAGGGTTTCTATAAAAAACTATTAAAAGTAGTATTATACAAAAACATATTATTTTTTTAATAGAAAAAATCCTAAACATTAATTAGTCAGTATATTCGCTCAGGGAAAAAGCGTAACTAAACTTTCTTCATATGAAATAAACTTAAAAAAAAACCAAATTGAATGAAGAAATAAGGTGTTTACACAAATAAGTGATGTAGAATATTATTTGGTTATTATTGTTTTTCCTTTAAAATGCTAGAATTTTATTAAAGTAAATAAGCTTTATGAAGAGAAAGGTCTGAGACTTGAGAAGAGGTTCTTAAAAATCAAGAGATTTCTCAGAGGGGAACAGGACCAGGAATAAAACTAAAATTTTCTTTGAAAGATACTAGTTTTATTCAGAGTTGTACAACAGTTATTGGTTGGAAAGAAGAGTATTATTAAAGATGAGATGCCTGATGCACGAAATTCGTGCAAGGGGCTCGGCCCTGGCAGCCTGGGCTTCGTCCAGACCAGTGATGGCGAACCTATGACACGCGTGTCAGAGGTGACACACGAACTCATTTTTTTGGTTGATTTTTCTTTTTGTTAAATGGCATTTAAATATATAAAATAAATATCAAAAATATAAATCTTTGTTTTACTATGGTTGCAAATATAAAAAAATTTCTATATGTGACTCGGCACCAGAGTTAAGTTAGGGTTTTTCAAAATGCTGACACGCCGAGCTCAAAAGGTTCGCCATCACTGGTCCAGACAGTTGTCCGGAAGGTCGTCCAGACGGTCATTCTGCTGTGCAGTCTAATTAGCATATCAGCTCTTTATTATGTAGGATGTTAGGCTCCTCAGAGAGAGAAGGGCAGCAATTATGGTCAGGGTTTAGAGATACAGGTAAAATACTAAGAGCAAAGGCCTGAGAGTTCCTTAAGGAAAACTTCCTAGGGTTATCAAACTCAGGGGGTTCAAAACGTGAGGCCATTATTCCATCTCACGCTGGTGCCTGTGCCATGGGAGATGACAGGTGAGGTGCGCCTCTGTGAAGGTCCAAAACTAACACTCTTTTTCAAGAATATTGCTAGCAAAGTGAGCAGGAATTGCCTATGTATGTGGACATCTCCTGCACTCTCTTCTGTAAGACAAGAGTAGGATAGCACAGCTTTGCAGGGGAACCACTTAAGTCACACTAAGGTCAGAGTCTCAGTTATATACTGTGGTTTGAGCCTTCATCAAAGTACCACCAGCCAAAAATGCAGGTCCCCCTGATCATCCCCCTGATCACTCTAGGGCAGTGGTTCTCAACCTTCTGGCCCTTTAAATAAATACAGTTCCTCAGGTTGTGACCCAACCATAAAATTATTTTTGTTGCTACTTCATAACTGTGATGTTGCTACTGTTATGAATCGTAACATAAATATTTTTCAGATATGCTTGATGTAGAGGTCTTCCACACATTGGATATGCAGGATGGTCTTAGGCGACCCCTGTGAAAGGGTCATTCGACCGCCAAATGGGTCGCGACCCACAGGTTGAGAATCACTGTTCTAGGGCTATCTGGTTTTCACATGATGACTTGCCTCCAACACCAGACCACACAGCCTGAGAATTATTAGATTTTACACTAACTTTTTACACACCTGTGCAAAGAACCAATGTGCCTCCCACCATTCAAACAGGACAGGTGCCACCCTGGCCAGTGTAGCTCAGTGCTTAGAGCGTTGGTCTGGCTACCACAGGGTCTCAGGTTCAATTCCAGTTCAAGGGCACGAACCTAGCTGGCAGGTTCGCTCCCCTTCCCTGGTGGGGGAGTGTTTGGTTAGGTAACCAGTGGATATGTGATGTGTCTTACATCTAGGGTTTCTCTCTCTTTCTCTTCCCTCCCCACTGTCCATCTCTTCCACTAAACAAACAAACAAAAGGATAGTTGCCCAAACACACTGGTGACATGAGTAACCTCAAAGTCAGCTGGGATGATACCAGAAGAAGGGGAGATGTAGAAATGCAGAGCAGGGAGAACACAATGAGGAGCAAAAGGAAGGATCTTACACACTTCCATGATATTTGTCGGCCAGCTCTGACATCCACTGCTCAGATAATTCTTAAAGGAAAGTAAAATACTGGTAATCAAGGAGTGGTTCTTAAAAGCAGCTCTGTACTAACAAGCTGCTATCTGTATCCCTCTTTGAAATCAAATTCATAAACTCCCTTTCCTCTCTACTCACCTTTTCGATGTTTGGAGTTAACATACAAATCTCACTGTCTTCCTACCTATATGCAAACAAGGATTGCTTGTTTGTTTTTAAGTTGTAATAACATTTTTTCTGCTAAAGAATCTGAATGTCTAGAGCAGGGGTGGGCAAACTTTTTGACTTGAGGGCCACAATGGGTTCTTAAACTGGACCAGAGGGCCGGAACAAAAGCATGGATGGAGTGTTTGTGTGAACTAATATAAATTCACAGTAAACATCATTACATAAAAGGGTACGGTCTTTTTTTTTTTTTTTTTAGTTTTATTCATTTCAAACGGGCCGATCAGGCCCGCCCGTAGTTTGCCCACGGCTGGTCTAGAGTCACAGGGCTCTGTTAGCAAATGATTTATCTCCTGACATTTAAACAAACAAACAAATAAACAAAAAACACTTTCACACTGAAAAAGAAGTAGTTATCAACCAAACCACCTCTTTCTTCATTGCTAATGGCAATCACCGGAATAAGTCCTCTCGTCTTGAAGTTAATAATTCCCAAATATTCAACCGCAACCCCACAGCACTGATTTCGTGGTGCCAGTGGCATACCCTGGTTTTTGAAACCAGCAAAGCTGCCCAGCAGTCGCAGGAACCCAGAAGGGAGCCGGAGGCAGGCGGGAAAGACAATTCCCTTTCGTGCGCTGCTAGCAGTACTGCTGGCTATTTGCAGAATTCTTGTGTCAACAGGGCCTGTAAACAAGTGTTAATATTGCGAGTGGAGGCAACGGCCAGAGGGAATTCAATGTCGTTAGCTGCGTGGAGCAAAGCATGGAGACCCCAGAAGGAATTGTGTCAGCTTCCTGGAAGCCTGCATCTGTGGCTGTCAGTGGTGTGAACCCGAGCTGCTTCAAAGCCGGCGGGGCTGTGACCTGAACATTGCACATCCCAGCGCCCCGTGAGAGAGGGTCGATGACTGTGTGTGCTGGGCTCCAGTCGCTCCCGTGGCTAATGCAAGCTGTGCTGAAAGACATGCTAAGAGGCCTCTGGGCAGCCTGCAGCCTGGCATGAGCTGAGCCTGTTACATAGCTTGGCTGGCTGGCGGGTGCACCAGGCACCAAAGTCTCGCTTCCCCCACCCCCTTCCCCAGTCTATCCCACCAACTCCCCTCTGGCTGTCTGTTTAGTGTCATTCAGTTGGGATGGATCCTGTTAAAGATCTGACGCTTAGTGAGGACTCGGAGGTGTCTGGAACGCCTGCCTCTAATCATAAACACCACAGCTGGCAATGATGTGGTCGGAAAAAAAATCACCTTGATCCAGTACACATTCTCTTTGATGTTTCTGCAGGGAGTTCACTGCCCAGAGAAAAAGGTACGTTTTTTTAAAAAAAACTCTGAGGGGAAAAAAAAAATCAAGCTTGACATTCTCAAATCATAACCATATGACTTTCAGTTCCATGCTTTAAAAAATTTCATATATATATGTATATGTATATATATATCATCACATTTTGTTCTAAGAAACTCAGAGAAGAGGCATCTGACAATGATAACATGAAACAGGTTTGGAAGATAATGGCAGTTTGAGAGGAAAACACTTCCAAAAGGGAAAAAAAAAGTCAGACTGCCACTACCAAAAAAGGAAGAAGCCTTCTGCCAAAGATAGCAAACTGCAGTGACCTTAAGTAAGAGACTGTAGCTGATTCAAGGGAAAATGAAAACTTTTCAAAGACAACACTGCTTGTGCAGCGCCACTGTTTATAAGTGCCGCATGCCCTCTTGCCTTTCGGGTGGCCTGGCAAACACACAGCCTCATTGTGCTTCCAGTGGGCTGCCGGGTTCTAATGAATATTCAGCCACATTAACATACATTCTCTCTCCTCTCTTGGGGTGTGTGTGTGTGTGTGTGTGTGTGTGTTGTGTGCTTTAATCCTACCAAGACAGGGCTGGTGTGGGCCGTGTCCTTAGGATGCCATGTCTGGTACCTGTTCCGTGAAGTGCTTTCTCAAGTTAAATGCTTCGTTGCTCCATAATTATGGGGGACTTAAAAAAGAACCTAAGCATCCACCTTCTGTCTCTTAAAGAAGTGAGTTTACAATGGATAAGCATTATGCAGATCTCAAGATAACAGATGAGACATTCTTATGTAAACTGAGGTACACATTACTTATTTGTCACCATATCTGTATCAGGTACCTAAGGTACCCTGAACACCCCATGACACAGAGTGAGGACTCAAGGGTTCTTTACACCCAACAGCCAGTTCTTCCTAGTATGCAGTCTTAATCTACAAAGAAGCATACAAAACAAGGCCGGCTTAATAAATGTGCTTCTTTTGCCTTTTTAATCCTATAATCCAAAGTCATTTGAAAAATCTCTTATTAACACTTTGTAATTCTACCTTAATAAAAAGTAGGGGGGGGGACACAAAATCCAAAAAGATATATTCACCCAGATAGTTTAAACTCGCTAAAATTGTCAGGTGAAAAGCCATCTTTTATACTTATTCCAGACATAGTAAGATAATCAGGCAATTCTAATTATAAATGAAGTAAATGATCGATGTTTCTGGGTTTCGTTGATTCCAAAGAAAAACTGCAAAACTGCTTTAAAGTGTCTGTTGCACGGTGACACAACCAATGTTTAAGAAATCACTCTATAAACGGCACCCAGGAATGCAGCAGCAACACATGCAGTAACAATATCCAGACAAAACCGAAAAGTTTGGATACTGCTGTGTTGTTCTAAACTGGCTGAGGTTTTGCAGACGAACAACATTCCCCCATCATGACGGTGGTGCCTTTAGATTGAGATAAGATTCAAATTTATTGAGGGTTATTTACTGTTGTGTATAAGGCTCTGCGTGTTAAGGAGTGAAGGGACTGGTTGGAGGAGGGCAGCTTGGCTGGGCTCACAGCTGAGAAACCTCAGGAGTGTGCATACCCCTATAAGGTAATTTCTTTCCTTTTTTAACATAGGCAAGGCAATTAAATGTTAGTTAATCTTAGCAAAAGGAAAGGCGAGGATATGCTATTATACACCGAATGCTGGCATTTACTGCAGTATTTACCTTATTGTATTAAAGTTTTTGTGATATCTTAAGTGTAGCTCTGCCAGAACTTTTAGTCTAGTTCTAATCACAAGTATGTGTTTTAAATTGTACTCCTTGCCAGAAAGAAAGGGAGAAAGAAGGGGGTGGGGGTGGGGAGAATCCTATCATGGAATTTATACAGACAAGTTCATTTTAATGACACTAAGAGAAAAAAAGACTTAAATAAATGTACATACCTGTCCTGATGTCCTGTGATAGAAAGCAGACTGTATTTTTATTTGCAATAGTATAAAATTCCTTAGTTTACCTCTTTTCTCCAAAGCTTAGAGCAGACAAAAATTCATGTCATTTATTTCAGTTTTTGAAAGTCGGTCGGGGGGGTGTTTATATAAACAAAGTGAAGTGGAGGCTTGCTGGAACCATATGAAAGTTTTCTTTACAAAAGGAGTTGGAGGAGTCACAGAGTTGGAAGTTTTCTAAGCTGGTCAATGAACTAGGTAACTTCCCAATTCTCAACCATACCTGAGGTTTGCAGATCAATCCATAATGGCATTTGGTACAAATATTTCATGCCAGGGTTTCTACCAAATCCTTTCAAAAACTGACTGGTCTGAGGGAACACAGACTGGTTAGCAGTCACTTCATGAAGAGTGAAATACAGGGAAGAGGAGCAATAGAAGAGGTTCTTCACTGTCTACTCTATATGCTTCTATGGAGCTTGCTTATAAAACATTACAAGGAAAACTAAATTTCACAATGAAAAACATACCTTTTGTGCATACAATGCCCCACTGTACCACTATTCATCTTATTCTCTTAAAATCTGTTACACGAGATTTGAGAAGAAAAGGTACGGAGGTCAGATTTGGTAGAACTAGAAAACGAATGCCTCTAAAATATAGTTTGATGGGTCCAACAAGGAAAAATTCAGGTGCATTACCAGCATGTCCTTATGTTGAGACATGCCAGTCAGAACTGTCAGAGTAATCTTAAAGATGCACACACAAGAGCTTTGCCCCAATTTCTTTTACTACGTAGGGATGAATGCTCCCTTCCAAGGCCTCTCTCAATTGTAAAATGTAACAGAGAATAGTGACTAGGGTCTCTCTGTTGTTCAGAGGTGTGACCTTCATTTGCATAACAAATCCTAGTGCCTGACTGGACCACAAAGGTAAGGAGAGGTATCACAAGGTGATTCTGAGGCACAGCCTAAGGAACGGGACTTTGAACGCTCCAATGTAGTCTCAAAAGACAGGAACTCACCCTTTGGAGGTAGGCTAAAACTTTGCAGGAAAAATCATCCCTGTTAGCAGACTGAAAAGATAACTTCCCCTTATATAGTAGGGATCCAAAGAAGAGAAGTGTCTCTTTGGATAGAAATAGCCAAAAGTATGCCTAGGAGTTTCTTGCTTTATAGTCATTGTATTGGAAGTGGCTGCACTAAGGAGGCAGCACAGTCAGGTTAGAACGGGGGACGCTGCTCACCAAGCAAACATAAAGAGGGCAGATCAAAAGGCCAGCCAACGCTGCCATGGCTGCTAGCGCCAATGACAACAGTGGCTGCCAGTTGAGGAGTTCTTACTTTGTGCCAGGCACTCGACTACCATTAACTCCATTTTTTTTGGTTGGTTTGTTTTTGCAGCCCTGTAAGGTAGATATTATCATCATCTATATTTTACAGAAGGGACAAGTGAGGTTCATTGCAGTGAAGTAATTTGCTCAAATTCATACCTCTGGTAAGAGAAAGAATTAGACTTTGACACATACTACCAAAGACTGTGTCTAGTGTTCTTATAGGTAGAGATAAATGACCCTCATCTCAGAAGGGGTCAGATGACCATACCCATGAGATTGTTAGCTCCTGATAACAAAGTCTGCTGACTAAGTCCGACATATCCCTAGGACCAAAATCCAAGGACCAAATCAAGTTATCTTCAAGAATTTTCCTTGAGGGACGCTAAGGGACAGACATCCACAGACTGGCTATTGTATCTTCTACAGGATGCACTTGGTTCCCTTCCCATCCGGGTACAAGTACTCAGGCATATGAGGTCCAGGGGGCCCAGGAAGAAGCACTTCTCATGATTGAAATCTTGGTGGGATCTTGAGCTAAGAGTGTAACAATCATCCCAGCCTATTCAACACCACCCCAAAAATACCACCTTAGAAGACACTTGAGCATTCCTGACATATAGGCCATGGGAACGGAAACATGGAAGGCCTGTGATCTAGGATCTGAGTGATTTTGAGGAAGGAGGAGAAAAGCAAGGAAGAATATCTTGAACAAGAAAGAAACTGAACATTCAAAAAGCAGAAAGGGTTAGGTATAAAAATGAGCAAGAAAATAATTGGTATAAGGCTCAATTTTAAATGAGAGCAAGAGAGTCCCATTCCTCCAGCATATAGTATGTACTTGAGTGTGAAGGCACTTCTCCCTGTCTATCCTCTCCCTGTGTTTGGACCATCATGGTTCAGAAGGCAAGAGTTTTGGAAAGCAAGAGATAGGGCATTATTAGATAGCACAGTGATGGCGAACCTATGACACACGTGTCAGAGGTGACACGCGAACTCATTTTTTTGGTTGATTTTTCTTTGTTAAGTGGCATTTAAATATATAAAATAAATATCAAAAATATGTCTTTGTTTTACTATGGTTGCAAATATCAAAAAATTTCTATATGTGACACGGCACCAGAGTTAAGTTAGGGTTTTTCAAAATGCTGACAACGCCGAGCTCAAAAGGTTCGCCATCACTGAGATCGCACCTAAGAGAGTACAAAGGGAGAGTTCCTTTCATCCAAACAGCCCCATCTAAATAATTTCTCTGAACATATTCCACTCCTGAGTACAGATAGCTAAAGTCTGCATACTGAGGAATATTTGCATGTTTAAATTCCAGATTCTACTGTACATGCATACACTATAGGCATATGCTGCATTACTATAGGTTCCTTATGCCAGGCTACTTAAATGACTAAGAAGTCTTGTGTTCAATGTGGCACAAGGATGGGTAAGAAAATAGCAAAGGAAAACAAAGGTCCGTGGCAATTTCAAAGAATTTTCTCCAAGAAAGACTGGATTGGCACTTTCTCCAAACATACTAATCTTAGTATTCTACGCCAGCCTCTACCCAATCTACATGGGTTGACTTCCATCCCAAGGCAGCCAGCTGTAGGGCCCATCACCACACCAGGCAATGAGGCACCAGGAGGAACCCCCAGGCAGGAGAATCACTAAAAACAAAGGGCTTAGGTTTCCTAAAGGAACAGAAATGGCCAGGCTTCCCTGAAAGTTTTCTAGAAAATTCTTCAAGATAGAATACATTTGGCCAATGTATTTGGAAGAGATCTGCCTGTGGCTGCTTTTGGGGAAAAAAAGGAAGGGGAAGGAGGTGGGGGGAGGTGGGAGAAGACAAAAATAGTAGAGGCACCATCTCTCTCCAACTCACATGCCAGGTGTCCTTCCTTGAATCCCTCGGCAACCAAATAAAAACCTCAAGTCAAATTTCCACCAAGCAATAACGGACTTGACCAAGTAGGAACGGGGAAGCAGTTGATAATTTTGCAGTGTAAGCAGCAATTCCATGACACTAAAGTGCGTTCTGAAATGGTGTATTAACATGGCAGTATTTTCTTACTTACTTGCCATAAATAGGTAACTGTCAATGATTTACATCATTAGATTAGAAAACAGAATAATGATCTGTGCATGTATACACATTTCTTATACAAGAAGCATAATGTACTTTCCTGAGGGTGGGGACTAGAATTAGAAACTTACCAACTCCCTTTTTTATGTGTGTGCCTTTGGTTTTTTTAAACATGTATTTTATGTTTTCCTTTTAGAGATTCTTTATAACATGAGATTCCTTAAAAGTGCCACTTCCTACACACAGTAGACACTTCATATCGTGTTACAGTGGGATTTTTTTTTTTTTTTAGTTTTCTGATCTTACCTTGAAGGGGGAGAGGGAAGTAATGAGCAAACATTTTTAAACCACAGCAAGAAATCCATGCGATAGCTGCAATAGCTTTTAAATACTCATATTTTAGGCCTCTCTGTGACAATGCTTCTTGGAAAAAATTAAAAAGGTCCTTCCCTCCAATAACATGCTCCACGTCCTCTTTTGCCAGAGGCATTCACTCATTATATAAATCAAACAAGCACACGGCACTAGACAAAAAGTGACTAGTGATGCCTGGCGCATTCCTCGGCCTGGGCTAAGACGATTTTGGTGCATTGCATGCAGATGTCAGGTATTTTAATAAAGAGCTCCATTGTGCAAACCCCACTACTCCTCCATAGCTCCCAGCACTCCCCAAACAGGGGGGAGGGGGGGACTGGGGAGAGGGGAAGAGCGACAGCCATTCCAGCTGGAGCTGGAACCTCGTCTGAGTCAGGAAAACCACAGCTCATAAGCAAAGAGGAAGCATAATGTTCTACAAGGACAAAACATTAGCAGAAATGTCACTCAGCCCCAGTTCCACATGTTGGCTGCCACGGCCTCTTCCTCCTAGCATGCCCGATTGATATAAATTCCATCTGCTCAGCAGCCAAGTGACAGAGAAGAAATACCGGCATCTGGTCTCCATTGCTGTCGGGTTTTTGTTCCATGTTAGACCTTAGCTAGAAACATATGAAGAGATGAAGGTGCTGGCAAACGACTAAAAGGCTGAACTGGCATAAAGGAGACTTTCTGATGCTTTTCACACTTCCCTCTGGATGTTTTAGGTGGAGGGGGAAGGGTGTGACAGAGACTTGATAAACTAACTGGTGGGAGCCAATAGGCCTGAAGGTCATTTCCATGTTTTTTAAGGTTTGGAAATTTTTTTTAAATGAGTTTTAATGTTAAAAACAATCAAGCACAACACATATTCCTCTTTCTGTCCTTTAATGCACCCGAAGGCAACTGAGTCACATAAGAATGTTCTTTAGCTGGTATTTTTGTCTGCTCTCTTCAACATCCACTGGTTTGGACCTGCTCCACAGGCACTTTCTATTCTCCTGAAGAACAGCTGAAAGATGCCAAAACTCGAAACCACCAAGTGTTTTAACTCCCAGCTGCCCAGGAAAGCATCGTCACCATGAGGCCTAGAACCCTAAATCCAAACTCCATAATCAGAGCTGGATGCCCCAAGAATTCACTCCCACCTCACCCTTAGGTCATCCTTTAATTATTCACTTGACCAGGAGACTAAAGGAGAAGCATGGAAGCCAAGGTGGTAAGAGAGACTACGGCTACGGTGCCTATCTGCATGTTTGCAAAGCAGTAACCATGAGAATGGCTCTAAATGTAACAGGGAGAGGGCTGGGGGGATTGTCTTTGGTTATAGATTGACACCAGGTAATGAAATTGTTTTCTAAAACAATTGTGAAGACGAATCTTATTAAATCCTCTTCAAAATATGACCCCCAAAATGTTCAATCTTTTCAGCAAAACAACAGAAAATAGATTGACAAGATCGCTTAACTGTACTATTTTAGAACTCTGATTTTAGCTTCACCTTAAAAACAGAACAAACAAAACAGAAAAAAAGACTACTATATGGGATTATGCTGTGAATTTAGTTGCTTCTTCAACCTCTTCCTTTTCTCCTTATCAGTTGGTGGACACTTGAGGTGAGAACACTGTACATGGTGAGAGGTGAGTCATGATAAAGACAATAATCAACACTAATAAAAGAGAAAAATGGTAATTGGCGTACGAGCTACCCTTTTCATTGGCTAATCAGGGCTATATGCAAATTAACTGCCAACTAAGATTGGCAGTTAACTGCCAACAAGATGGAGGTTAATTTGCATATGTAGGCACAATGCAGGGAGGCGAAAGGGAAAGCAAGAAGAAGCCCCCTGCCACTGACAGTGATCGGAAACCCAGGGGGGAGCTAAGAGCTGGGGGGCAGGGCAAAGGCGGCCCTGGGGCCGTCTTTGCCCTGCCCCCCAGCCATGATCAGAGAATCAGTCGCCTTTGCCACCCTGGCCAGTGATAGCAGGAAGTAGGGGTGGAGCCAGCGATGGGAGCTGGGCACAGTCGAAGCTGGCAGTCCCAGGAGCTAGGGGTCCCTTGCCTGGGCCTAAAGCGAAGCCCACGATCGTGGGGCTGCTGCAGCTGCGGGTCCCCGCTGCCCGGGCCGGACGCCTCAGCCAGAGGCGTCAGGCCTGGGCAAGGGGCCGATCCTGCGATTGGAGGGTGATGGGGGTCAACACCTGAGGGCTCCCAGTATGTGAGAGGGGGCAGGCTGGGCTGAGGGACACTCCCCCCACACACACCGAGTGCACGAATTTCGTGCACCCGGCCCCTAGTATTAAATAAAATGACAAGGAAGCCAGTAGGAACAATTGACGATAATCCCCCAAAGCCATCAGTCCTGGGACTGACTGCTAAGCTGTTAAAGACAGGAAATTGTAATGAAGTTAGTTGCCAGAAGTAGGTTTGCCAATGAACGAAGGAGGCTTAGGTCCCAGGCTCTCATCTGCCCAGACCCTTGGTCATTTAGAGTGTTGGAGAATGTAGAACATTGTAGGTGGAGAAAGGAAGTCAGCTTGCAACTGGGAAGAATTTCCAAGTACATCTTTCTAGTAAATTATTTAAGGAGATATAAGAAGAAAAAGGCCTGAATCTCTATGACGAGTAATTTTCTGTTTTGGTTTTTTTTGTGTGGTTTTTTTTTTGTGTGTGTGTGTGTGTGTGTTTGTTTTTGTGTTTTTGTGTGTGTTTTTTTTTTGGGGGGGGGGTTGGTTTCTTATTCTAAATACACATTCACCTAAAAATTATTAAAAGTTTAGATTAAAAAACAGATTTGCTAATTAGGACTCTGCTGTTTGTATATGTAATAACTTTTGAAAACGTTTTACATACTTCAGATAATCAAATGTCACTAAAATAATACACCACTGGATGAAGGATGTAGACAATCCCTATACAACTTACTTTTGCTGACTCAAGAAACATAAAAATCCGAGCTGAAAAACATGATTAAAAAAAAATGTAAACACCTACAAGGCAAAAACAAATGAAAGTCAAAAACAAAGTAAAGACCTACAGACCAACTAAAAACAAATATTTACACCATAGACAGACTACAGGCTACTTTCTTTTATATATATTTTTAACAGTGATAAAAAAAATTAGTAAGGAAAAGGATTTACAATGAGATTAGAAAAATGGGGAAAGAAATAAATGATAACCATAAGAAGAGAGTAAACTTTACTCGTCATTAAGAAAAATGCAAATTAAAGCAATGCACTACCATTTATCCCCTATCACCTACCAGAATACGAAAGATCAAAAAACTTATTTCAACATCTTGCCTATCAGCGTGAGAGGGAAGCAGCACATAAATCATGACACATCCATACAATGCAGCTGTTAGAAAAGAGTGAGGTAGCTCTTTATGTGCTGATATAAAATTGTTTACAAGATATATTATTAAGGGAAAAATGAAAAGTGTGGAGTAATGTGCTGATTGTATCCTCTCTCACCATTTTATTAAATAAATAGAGGAATATATGTGCTTTGTATGCATAGACAATATCAAAGACTTGCTTTCAACTACATAGTCCTTTCTAAAATTTATTTTTACAAAAGCATCTATTTCTTTACAAAATATGTTATTACTTTAAAAATGTAGTCTATATATCAGAAGAAGGGTCTGTCATTCTTGAACTTATAGCTAAATATCTTTTTATTCACCTTAATTTTTTTTATCACTCCATCTACCAGACAGTGTAAGTTCTTATAGGCACAGTTGCCCTTGCCCTTACGAAAGTAAATTAAAAGACTTCATTTTGAGCTGTTTTTTGTTTCTGAACTTCCCTGAAAATATAAGATTCTCACTCTTCTTGTTTTTTTTTCAGATTGCTATTGCATCCTATATAATAAAAGGCTAATATGCAAATTGTCCCCTCGACCGGGAGTTTGACAGGGAGTTTGACTGGGGGTGGGGCCGGCCAGCCAACCTCCACCATCCCCTCTTCCCGGTTGGCCCTGCCCGATCGGGGCTGGCTGGACCCCACCTGTGCACGAATTCATGCACCAGGCCTCTAGTTTTATGATACATACATACATACATAAATTACATGGATACATGGTATGTGTATTTCTATGCCCAAATTATAGAAATGCATATTTATGGTATTGTTCTTCCTATTAGAAATTTGATCATTTTTCTATTTCACTGCACTCAGTGAGATAAGAATAGCAAAGATAATTTGAAATGTGAATCCATTTCCAAATGAAAACCTAACCAATATAATGCCAGATTTACTTCTTTGGAAGATTTTTTTTAACGTCATAGTCTGTGTTCACAAATAGTAGAATTACTTTCGAGATACAGTTTAATGCTCTTTTTGCCTCGCGATACCTTATTCTCTGCCATTTCCTGTGCCATGTCTAAAGAAATCCTGTAGTACTGCCAAGACAGATTCTCAGATAAAGAAAAGTACATTAATCACTCACTAACCGGGCAATAAGCAACTGAAATGTTTTCCCATCTGCACCAGGTACTAGCACAATGTATGGGAGACCATATATACCCATAATTTACTGCTTGAACTCCCCCTTGATATGACCATGGTATGCCAATGGAAAGTGAGTTCATAAAAAAAATAAGCTTTCTTTCATTCTCATAACATAAACGTATTGAGGTTCTACGATGTACTCAGAATGTGGAAATAGCAAACAACATGAAGAACCAGCTTGTCAAAGAACTTACAATCTAGTAGAAGAAACAGAGAAGTAAACAGGTAATTTTTGTAGAGTAAATAAAAATTGTCATGGGGGCACTTGAGGTGATACAGCTGATGCAGAATATGCGGAAGAGCAGCAATTTCCTGGAAAAGTTATGGCTAAGTTGAGACTTACAGGCAGGTAGAAATTAGCCTGAAGAACTGTTGGGAGCAGCCCATTTCAGGAAGAGACAGTGGAGGCAAATGACACATGCCTACGTTGAAGAGCCACAAAACAGCCAAAGAACTTCTTAAGGGGCAGTTCCCATCCTCGGCATTGTAGCTGCTAGAATCCAATTTTAAGCTTTGATACAGGCAGAATGCCATACCTGACGGACCCACTCATCAGATCAAGCACAACAACCCCAAGTTTCAAAATACCAGACGATGACGAATGATGCCATAACAGCTATGTGCAGGTGTGACATCAAAGAAAGAGGAAAGAGGAATGCTGTACTTGAATCTTCACCACCCATCTCCTCCCCCACTCTACCTGTGCTTGTTGCCCTGCTGTGGGGTCTAACTGGGAGGTCCTATCATCTAGGGCCCCACATGCAATGCTTGCCTGTGAAGCCCAGCGACGCAACTTCCCTGCAGTCAGGGGACTCGCAACAATACGGCTGCAGGGGTGACTGAATAGCTGAAGGAACGCACATCAGCTTCAGCGGCAGGACAGCGCACCCCTCCTCTGTGAAAGACAACTGATGGGTCAAATCACCTGGGAGCTGCCGAAGAGTTATTAATGGTGACAGGTACACTACTTGGGAGACAGGTCGAGAAGGGGAAAAGATTATTTATAAGCGAATAGTTAACAGCTGTACCTATTGCTAAGCATTACATGGATGCCACAAACTGTAGAATTCAAAACCTGGATTATTCAAGCACGAACAACTGCCTGTCACCCCAATGCAAGGCATCGCTACAAATTAAGGTGGGAGACATGAGACTGCAATGCCGCCTCGCTTAGGAAGGCAATGTCATCCCAGAACTCAGATGAGAGGTGAAGAAAGACTGATATAACCATGAGGTGAAATATGGTTCTTAATAATAATAATGATGAATTTGCAAGAATAGCTTTATAATTTTTCCTGAGGGCTTTAACAATAGAACAGATGCCAAATTCATCTTGTATTTTCAAGAGTACATTGAATTTGGGATAGCAAAATTAAAAAAAAAGAAAACTTCAAATATGAAAAGAAACTATAAAAGTTTAGTTTAAAAAAATAATTGAAATAATTGTTATTATATTTTACATATGAGTAAATATAACATCTGATACTTGGATATGAACTAATATTAATTCTACTCTCATGACTCTGGACCATAAACTAAGTAGATACTATGAAAACTATCACATATATTAATATTCAGAAAATCGACATTAAGTTTTTCTTCTCAATTCAAATGTTCAGGAAAGCCTGGAAACTCAATATATATTGAGTTGAAAAAAATCTATGAGAATAAATATCTTCAACAAATTTTTATATTTTCATTTCTATGAGATCTGAAAATTGCTATGACTTTATATATTTTTCTACCACAACAAAAAAAGAGCAGTCAAGAGAAAAATAAAGAGAAAAGTGATATTCGGGAACTGGTCTTATTTTATAAAATGAATTCATATATTGTTAATGGAGTATAAATTAGTATAAACCTTTTGTAGAATACATAAGATACACTCAATAAATAACTGCAATATATGCAACCACTCTTAGCTTCTCTCTCCATGATACACCAAAGTGAAAGAATGCAAGGAATTCAATGCCCAAACTGTCTATGCTATTCATTTCTTTATGTAAAGAAGAAAAAGTAATACATATATACATATATATACACAGTTATAGACTATTTCTGTAAGGGTATACAAATATAAACTATAATAATAAAAGTGTAATATGCTAATTAGACCAGACGTCCTTCTGGACGAAGCAGGAGCTGTGAAGGAAGCTGGGGTCCTGGGTGCCTGCCGGCAGCTGGAGGGAAGCCCAGGTCCCAGGTGCCAGAGGGAAGTTGGCACCGGCAGCCGGGGTAAGGAAGGCCTACTCTTGCACGAATTTCGTGCATTGGGCCTCTAGTACACTAATAAAAGGGGTCATGTCTGACATGGATAACGGAACAACTGAGTTGCGAGGACACCTATGTGTATACCTATATTCAAATAATATTGAATATATTATTTACTTCAAAATATAATCTTATATAATAAAGGCCTAATATGCTAAGTGTCCAGTCGTCCAGTGACCGGTTGACTAGTCAACCAATCAAAGTGTAATATGCTAATGATATGCTAAGGCCACTCAACCGCTCGCTATGATGTGCACTGACCACCAGGGGGCAGAAAGTTGACCGGTCAACCAATCACTATGACGTGCACTGTCCACCGGGGGCAAGCGCTCCGACTGGTAGGTTAGCTTGCTGCTGGGGTCCGGCTGATCAGGACTGAGCAAGATGGGCCGGACACTCTCTGGAGCCCTCCCATGGTCCCTCCCCAGCTGGCCAACCTCCCGTGTCCCTCCCCGGCCAGCCGGCCCCGATCAGGACTGGGTGAGACAGGACTGGACATGCCCTGGAGCCCTCCCGCAGTCCCTCCCCAGCCCTGATCGTGCACTGGTGGGGTCCCTCAGCCTGACCTGTGCTCTCTTGCAATCTGGGACCCCTGGGGGGATGTCAGAGAGCCAGTTTCAGCCCAATCCTGCAGGCCACTCCCCTTGGGAGAGTGCCAGACGCAGGGCCCAGGGCTGGCGAGCAGTGCTGTGGTTGTGCGAGCTTCTCCTAATTGGGCACGAGCCCCTGGCAGGCATAGTCGGGCTGGGTTGAGCGGGAGCAGCAGGTAGGAGCCCAGGCAGCATTAGACTACGGGTCCCAGCCCGATCCCCGCAGGCCACCCCGAGGGACCCCACCCATGCACGAATTCGTGCACCAGGCCTCTAGTTGTTTTGTAAGTACCTACTTAATGACCTGACAATTCTATTTCCAAATATTTACTCTATAATACATTTAAACAGGCAAAGTAATTCTTACATATAAGGATATTCCATAAAACAATGTTTGTAAAGTCAAAATATTGGAAGCAACCCAGTTATCTTTAAATAAAGGATTATGTAAATAAATTAGGGTGTATCCACACAATGGAAAAACTATATGGAGGTTAAAAAGAATGCCTAAGATCTATATATACCAATATGGAAAGAGGCCTATATTAGTTTCTAAGAGCTGCTGTAACAAATTACCACAACCTTAGTGACTCAAAACAGTAACAATTTATTTTCTTACATCCCTGGAGGCTAGAAAGCGAGATCAAGATGTTGGCAGGACTGTGCTCCTTCGGAGGTCCGGGAGAGTATCTGCTCCAGGCCCCTCACCTAGTTCCTGGTAGCTTCTGCAATTCTTTGCTTGTGGGACCATCACTCCAAGCTCTGCCTCCATCTTCACATCACCCTCTCCTCTGTATCTGTCCCTAATTTCTGCCTCTCTTATAAGGATACATATGATAGTTTCTAGGACCCACTCAGATAATCTAGGATTATCTCATCTCAAGAGCTTTAAGCACAACTGCAAAAATCCTTTTGCCAAATAAGGTAACATTCATAGGTTTCAGGGATTTGACATGAATATTTGGGGGAAGAGGAGGCAAGCCATTTTCGGTCTGTTCCAAAGACTAGGATATATCATTAAAATTTTAAATAGTGAGCTATAAGAAAAGATATGCAAAATGAATCCATTTTTATTAAAATAATAAGAATTAATTAGGATTGTACATGCATGAAAATACATGAACTATACACCATTAAAAGAGGGGTTGTCTCTGGGGGAAAGAGCTACGAACAGCTTTCATTTTTTTGAATTACATATTACTGCAATGTCAATCTTGTATTAGTTTCATAAGCAAACAACAACACATATTTGAAAAGAAACGTTCATATATTTTGACATTTCCCTAATTTATCTTACCAACCTGTAATCTCTTTTGGTTTCTATTGAGGAAAAAAGGTTTAGTCAAACCTTTGTAACAGAAGATAAATGAGCAATTGTTTAGTAGAATAAAATTTTATAAGTAAATATCAGATCATAATTTCTAAGTACAACATTCATAAAACCAAGTGTCCCAAAAAAGAAAGGTATATACTAATTCTGATCTTTTACCAACACCTAACCATTATCCCATTAAAACCAATTCTATGGCCCTCAAAAACAAAGATTTTTAAAGCTGACTGTGCTTAAGCATGAAGGGCTCAAGTGGCTTAGTTGTCCACCTTTTCTTTTGCACAACTCTTCTCTTCGCAGGTATTCTCACTGAATATAGCTTCATCTTTAAGTTTTCTTTCATCCACAAAACTCAGTATCAATAGCCTCACTTTACTGAAACATTCTGGAATAAAAGTTCCAAAAATCACTGTACATTTCTCTGTTCCTTTGTTTGTTTCCATGAGAATCACTAAGCACTCTGAAAGTCAACTGGGGTTCCCTAGATTCTATTTCTCGGGCATCTGTAAAAATTGAACAACCTTTCTCTGTCTAGAAGAGAAGATGACAATCAAGATGTGCTTTTACAAAAAAGAGTACATTTCCCTAAACAGATCTGTGAAGAGTAGGAAAGGAATTTAATATAGGGGAAATGGAAACCATAACGTCAGGCCGGGAGTACTGTTTGCATTAACTTTCTCATTCATTGCCAAAGTCTGTGAAATGCCTACTTTGTGAAAGGTTACGACACAAACCTTGTGTATGTTGTAAACCGTGTGGCCTGCACTCCTGGTGTCTGAGAATTTGACCAGACGAGAAATGAGTTCACTAGAGGCAGACTGTGACTCTGACGCCAGGCAAGCCAGCAAGCCGAGGAAGGAGAAAGGTGCGGGAGGAGAGCAACAGTTGGACAGGTGTCATGCTGAAGCAGTTCTGCAGTCAGGGCTCTGGGTGCCTGATAATTATGGATATTGTCAGAACTGCCAAGAGACATGTTTTGTAATGAGCAGGGAACGGGTGGGGGGGAGGGATAGGAGGGGGCAGAAGCTGGCATATTACGAAACTTGCCACCCACCTCCCATTGGCACTATCAGTTTCATACGCTCTATTAAAGACAATCAAGGGCTCCCAGCCTCCCCTGAGATCAAGAGGAGAGGGTGATTATGAAAATAATAACAGTTTTAAAAATTACCTAAATGTTCTAAGGGAGCTTTGAGCTTTTACTTCTGACAGTGTTAAACCCTCCCAAGCAGGCAGGTGAAAAACAAAAACAAATGAGGAGACCACAGTAGCCTCCGTCTGAAAGGCCACTTCAGGGCTGCTTAAGGCAACCACTTTCTGCGAGTTCGGCGGTTAGGCCCTCCCTTCTCTGGGGTGGCATTCCACGGGCACCTCCTTCCCATGTGCAAGGAAGAGACAGGGCATGAAGACGTTACAGTGCATTTCTGCTCGAGACTATGTTTCTGGGGGAATAGCAGAGGGAAGAAGAGAAAAGCTTTTGTTCCAGATAATTTTTTTTAAAAAACAAAAACTGCCTAGAGACACTGGTTTGTGAAGCCAAGTTTGTTAAGTACAAGTGTAATTTACTTTTATATAAACATAACTTCACAGAGCTATCAGTAGGTTCCATTTCAGTAAAAACAAACAAAAAAAAAGAAGCTGCAAAAAATAATTATAAAACATATGGTGCAAACCCTGGCTGTGTTTATTTTATGACAGTTAACATTATTTACAGTGCGATCTGGTCAGAATTAATACCCAAAGGATTATAACACAAAGTATGCCCAATTTTTCTTCTTAGCCATGCACACCAGCAGTTTTGTCAACCCATCTAAATGAATTTGTCTAGAGATTTCTTTATTCCCCTAAGGAAATCAGTTACATTTTAAACATTTCTTTTTATGCAAAATGCTTGAGTAATACCACCTATCAGTTGCCAATAGCAATATAGGAAGAAGCCCACCTCTCTTTTTTACTAACACCAAAGTTTGACAAAAATGCATTTAACCCTCTGCCATTAGTTGCACTGAATTCTTTAATTGTACACTGTTCGTTTCATTACCTCAGTTGCTAATTTATATCAGCAATTTTAAAAGTCTCAAGTTGATTTTCTTTTGTAAGAACACAGGTACTACCTCATGTTCCACATTCATTATCTATATACCCTGTTGAGAAAAACTAATGTCAATAGCTTAACCTTGCTACTAGAATAGCTTTTGGAGGTGCTGACTATAGAATCTGCCAAATGGGATGTTAAGATAGAACTTCTTTTCCTTTTAATGTTTAACTGAGAGGCACAGAATAGCCAAGAGACACAAAAACAGAAAAGGAAAGAATTAAGAATAATTCTTGCAGTGAAAAATCTTAAAACTTTCCAAGCCCTTTTATTAAGACTCTAGTTTTATTCCCATTCAAAACTGATATTAACCTAAATACCAATACGTACAGAACCAGGTGGTATTTAGGAATTCTAGCTGAAAGAGAAAATTGCTGGCTTTCCTCCCTGGGCACCAGACAGGGGGCACCTCCTTCACAGAGCCCACAGACACCACTGTTTATCCAGGCCTGCCAATCACAGGGCATGTGCTAGAGCCAGCTCTCACCAGCCCAAGAGAACTGATTGTTAAAGGTCCTGGAATTTTGTATGCGCGTTGTTAAACGTACACATGAAAAAAAATTTTCAGTTGTATCAACTTACAATTAAAGAAATTATACTTAAAAACAAAGGTAATAAAAACTCAAAATTTGTCACTTCTAATTGTTTGACTACATTTTTCTATCATTTTTCCTCTTGAGGTAATTTACTTCTACTTATGGTGGGAAAATGACATACTAGTGTGCTATACCTCTTCCCACCCATGTTCAGTGACGTAGGCAGATAGGCTGAAATCAGCCATCGTGGGATATTTCACTATAGAAATCAGAAAACGTGCAATTCAGGTCTTTTATTTTTTTAATGTACAGAGCTGTGTTAAAGCATTCACCAACATAACACGAGCTTCTTCTGAATAACAGAGGACTGACTGATTTCGAAAGTTAGACTTCATTTAAAACACACGCTCATTTAAACTTCATAATCCCATCTGTACCCATTTGGGAAGGAGAAAAAGAGGAGAAAGAGATAATTTGGCTACGACAGATTTTTAAAAATAACTATAAATTTTATTTGGATCACTTACTTTTATGAAGCCTTGTAAAACATAACCTGGAACATGATTTCCGGATATGAAAAACATTAGATATGACAAATGAGATATATGGTTTGTGCCTCGGACAGGAAACACCCTGTACAGCCTCCAGAAACAAACACAAAGATTAAGCCGCAGGCACACAGTTATTTATTTTTTAAAATGTCTGGATTATTCTGTTTATAATAAGGCAGTAAATGAGATTCTAACCATTGTAACCTTTTTGCGTATTTTTTTTTAAAAAAACTGTCAATTGACCTATGATATAAATACTCCTAAGGAATAAAACATAAAATATTGAAATTATTCTGAATCAAAGCCAATGAAGGAAACACAGCCTATAGGTGTTAAGATGTAAGAACAAATTTAGAGATGAATTACTTTTGCTTAAGCATGTAGCAATATCTGTTAAGATGAAAATCGGGATGAATCAAATACTCATATCCTTAAAACTAAATCTGGATAGGAATGAAAATCTGCCCCTTTACATTACATGGTACATCCACAATCTCATTCCTTAATCTTTAGTTTATAAACTGAAAACAAACATTACATTTTTCAACATTACTGCTATTTGTAAATCATCTACTAAAAGGAAAATATTGAAGCTAAATAGCAAACCATTCAGAAATCTTACAAATGCCAACAAGAAGAAGAAAGGCAGGATAAATATTACTAGAGTTAAAATGAATGTTTTATAGTTCTTCCTACAGCAGCTGGCAAAATTTTATGGAAGTGAATTTTATTAGAGAGTAACACAGTCTAAAAATCAAATTTTAAGACAGCCAATCTTATGAGTAATATAGGAGATATTTCAATATAACTACAAAAAATGTAAGTCTGACTTCTAAAATTTGTTTTCAAAGACATCCAAATCTACATAGTACAGACTTTGATTGTGATCACGAAATAAATCAATAATTATAGAGGTGCTTTTTAAAGTGGTCCTACATTAAATGGATAATTATTACTTAAATATACAAAGAACTCTAGATGTGATATGATCAAAAGATTCAGATTTGAATACCGAGTTTTGGGTACTGTTAACCTTTTTTACCATTATCAAGGGTAAGTTTTAATACTTTATAAATTGATAAAACTTGCTCTCTCTATTCCATAGGTCTCCAAAGTAAGTGAATCAGTACATGTGAACTCCCTTTGTAAGCATCAAGTGTTATGAACCCCAGAAGTCAATTAACAAGTTCTTGTTATCATCGAGTAGTTGGCAAAGCCACCCACTCTGAGTTAGGAGAATAATATTTCTTTCTGACTATAAGATTGTGGAAGTCTTCCTGTTTTAGTGTGAATGAGAGAACACATGACAGAAATGGAACATCTAATTCTGCAACCTAAGTTTATCTGCTTTGTACCCATGGTTGCAGAACCAGATTGCTTTCATGATTTAAAAAAAAATAAAAATAAAAATGAGAATATCATTTTCAAAATCTACCTATTTCACTCTTCATTTTCCCTTCCCTTATTCTTTCTTCCTTAACTGACCATAATATAAAATTGAAATACATTTTCTCATTTGTTATACATAAGAGCTTATTTTTCTCCAAATATCCCTATTTATTTTATTTGTATGTAATTCACATGCCCTTAACAAAACTATGGGCCTCCATCCAAAAGGAGAACAGGGAAACCATGGCCAAACTATTTTCCATTCACCTAACAGGAAGATGACTTTTATATATTTTCACAGATAATCTAGACATGATTTCATTAAAAAATCACAATTTGGAGAAACCCCAGATTTTTAAGTAAATGACTGGGGGTGGGGGAGGAGGGAGCAAAACTTTCAAATTCTGGCTCTGAAAACTGAAGCATAAAATGGTTTAAAAAGAAATGTTATCACCAAATTTTTAACTTTTATCAAAGTTGACAGACTTCTAAATACAAAAACAATCTAAAAAGTACCTGTATATACTGAATCCTTAAAAATCCTAGGCAGATGTTCAGTTCTGAGAAATAAAACTAGGAAAATCCAAACGTTGAACTTTTTGTAATAGCGAAGTTGCCCATGTGTTTTTAAAAGATGAAATGAAACACTTCTTGTCATTTATTCATCTTTGCAAGGCTGATGGCAAAGAAAGCACTGGGATGAGGATATGAATTTTAAAGCAATAGGCTAAAAAAATAGTAATTTCAAAGATGCAGTCTCATTTCATATTAATGTTTCTGGACAGAGGAATAGGAATTGTTTAAAGAAGTTGCACAGATGTCCCATATTCAGTGCAAACATAATTAGGTCCAAAACCTTACCAGTTCTCTAGATTCCCACAGACCCAACCTTGAAGCCTGGACTCAATCTCTGAGCACCTTCTCTGTCCCTCACCTATGAATCAAGTCAGCATGTGGCTTATCTAACCCTGTTGTTTACTCTCCCTGCCACTACCCTAATGCCAGGCTTATTGCTACTGGAATTACCATGACTGCTTCCAAACTAGACAGCCTGGCTCAGGACTCCTCTCTCCTCAGTTCCAGGTAACACGACCAAGTGGAGCTTCCCAAGGCACTCATCTGGTGGCCGATGTTGCAGTACTAGTGCCAAATTGCTCGGGCTTCCTTGTATGTGTGTCCTGGAGCAATCACCTCCCACCCTGGCTCTGGGCTATTCTCTGTGACTTGCATTGGGCCATGGGATACTAGTAAACATGAAGCAAGCACACGCTTTAAAAGTGGTTGCACATGTGGACTTGTCCTCTCCTACTACTCTTTCAGAATCTTGCACCTCTCTGTATTTGAATACAACCAGGCTAACCTGCTCAATGATGAGTGACACAGTGTCCAGTTACATCCACTGCCCCAACCGACAGCCAGGCAGCCATCCCAGACAAGCCAGCCCCCCTACCCCCCGCCAGCGCATCCATCCATGTACGACATCCCTAAAGAACTTCCCAGGTGACCCACAGACTTGTGAACAAGAAAAAAAAAAGTGGTTGTTTTAAGCCACCAAGTATGAGGTGGTTTGTAATGCAACAGCGGATAACTAATATGCTCATCATTCAAAGAGAAATCAACTTCCAATGAAACAGAACTGTAAGCCGGCCGATCTGCTTTTGGGTCTCTGGTTCCACCCGGCTTGCCAAACCTCTCCCAACGCTCCTCAAGACTACTCCATCTTTCAGTCTCACTGACTTTGTTAAGGGCACTCAGCATTGTGTAAAAGTACAAAATGCCGGTGGAATTTTCTAAAGGCCATCTAAAACCACCACTGTGAACTTCCTTGGGAAGTTCGACAATACTCTTTTCTGCAGAAGGTCTTAGAAGGAAATTACTAATAACTTGACGTATGTAGGTTTTTATTAATATCTAAATATGTGTTTCCAGCCCCACAAATTAAAACACAAAAACAAGGACTTTTTGCTTTGTGTTCACTTCTTTTGATAACCACGATTCGCAGAGCCTCCGTGAAATGGAGGAAAAATACTCCCCTTTCCCTGTGAGGGTCTTGTACTTAAGTCCTGTCCACAGTAACCATTAACATTAAATAAATCTCTGTTTGCATCCCATAAATACCTCATAGAATTTTAACTCAAACTAATATTCTAATTCAAATGAAAAGAGATCAATCTTCACATTTTTACTCTTTCCCCACAGATATATTTGGGAAAGAAATGATTAAAATATGGAAACATTTTCTAAGCCAAATTTTGGGTTTTGTTCTAAACCAAACTTTTACTAAAAAAAAGCATGTTTTTTTCTTCTTTCTTTATTGATGAAGGTATTACATACGTGTCCTTATTCCCTCATTGTGCCTCCCCCTCCCGCCCCCTCTGGTTCTGCTTCTATGCTTCTATATAAGTCCTTTGGTTGATCTCTCCCCCTTACCCCCACCCTCCCCTACCTTCCCTCTGAGGTCTGAACATCTGATCGATGTTTCTCTGTCACTGGATCTGTTTTGTTCATCAGTTTATGTTGTTCATTATAATCCACAAATGAGTGAGATCATGTGATATTTATCTTTCTCTGACTGGCTTATTTCACTTAGCATAATGCTCTCTAGCTCCATCCATGCTCCCATTTAACCCAGTGATCCCACTTCTAGGAACAGATCCCAAGCGACCAGAAACACCAATGAGAAAGGTTATATGCACCCCTATGTTCATAGCAGCACAATTTGCAATAGCTAAGATTCAGAAACGGCCTGTGTGCCCATCAGCAGATGAGTGGATTAAAAAACTGTGGTACATCTACACAATGGAATAATACAAAAACAGTTTTTATCTGTTTATATTGTCTTTTTTATGCAATGAACTGTATGCTCCTCAAAGTTAGTTCAGTTATACAGAGGTAATTTCCTCTATTCAATGCATTATTTTTATCAGAACTAAATATTTAAAGTCTGACACTTAACATATTAGCATCTATCATTCTCACTAACATCTATCCAGCAGAAAAATTTTTCTGAAAACAGGTTCAGGGGTTCCATACTTAACATAATGATTTAGGTTTTTCAACTACTTTGGATAGAAGCTGTATATACCATTCATACATTTATTTTGTAGAAAAATTATGCTTTAATTCTGTAAATGCCTTTCAAAAAGAAGTTATATGCAATATATTCAATGACTATTAAGGACCATCTTTTCAATATATACTATAGAAACCTGATGTTATTCATTGCGTAAGTACATTGAGTCTCTCCTTGCATCTCACGCAAAACACTGTGGTATCATTTGCAAAAATTTCACAAAGTGTATTTTTTAACATCTGCAATTACTCTTTCACAAAAATCCTGTAAAGTGGAAAGCAGCGAAAGAACCATGATCCTCCAAGCCCTCTTTCTTAGCATTATATAATTTACTAAGTGAAACTGATTATAAGATATATACTTCAAAAAGTAAAAGAACACTGTAGTCACCACACAACACTGTTTTAATTCTACCATCTTGAGTTTTAATTAATATAAAATAACACATGAAGGAGAAGGGACACTGATCTTTCATGATGAAACCCAATCCAACGATTTCAACAAAAGTCAAACCTTGACCAAAATAAATGGCAACCAGACTCCCAGCAAGACAATTTGTCCTGTGGCATGGGCAAATCTAAAAAGTTTGTGAAATTTAAACTATCAGACACTTTTCAGGTCTGGGAAACCACAACGTATATCCAGGATGCTGTTTGGGCCTTCAAAGCAATATGCTCCGGTGAATAAATCATACGTGAAAACCCTATCCTGCAGCATTCCTTTCATAAAGTTCCTTTTCAAGAAGTATTCCCTTTGCAAGGGTGTGCCCCTTTCAGGTCTCAGATACTTTTCCATATGGGAAATATAACGCAGTAAAGCTTCCTTCCATCTGGTGCCTCCAAAAACATTTATGAAGAGGTTTTACTGTACATCTTTGATAATCCCGGTACTCCAGACATCTCTGTCAAAGTTGTCCTAAAATGTGAACTTCAGAAACCATCATTTATATTAACAGCCTGGATCCAGGTGTAAGGGAGAACAGAGAGAACAGAGAGGAGCAAGCAGATGGGGCTGTCGGACGGCCCGTCTTACTGTATCACCAAATCTGAGACTATATTCCACAAGAACCAGACTTTCACCTTCTTCAATCACACACATATTATTTATAAGGCAAATAAGCAATCAGGTGAACTGAAATTCTACATACTGAGCGAAGAAAACTAACGAAGGGAATATAGACGAATTCCAAATCTGATGTTATTCCTTTTACTATAATTAAAATAATTATATTTATTTTATATATTACAATTTAATATAAAACATCTACATTTTAACTGACCCAATTACTCCCCAAGTGGCACTGGCAATAGTCATTCCATGGAAAGTTTCTCATTCTAAGTGAGTGACTGCACAGGTAGCTTTTGCAAAAACGATCCTGATGAGGTTCAAATTGATATCTGAATTCTCACTAAAAGGGAATTTTAAAATACGGTTTTATTAACTTGTCAAAATATTTATGAGCTCATGAACTGGAAGGAAATACCTCTTTGTTATCTAACTTCTGTGATCTAATATATAGGTGAGTTTTCTACAACAGACAGCAAAATCTCAATAATTCAGAGTAAAATAAATGCTTTTAATTTTAAAAGTGGAGACTGGGTTGAAAATTAATTTTGTGTAGCCAGTCATTTAATTGCAGAGTTCGAAGTAATAGTACAACCAAGACAACCAGGATATGTTTAAAATTCTTTAAAGCATTAACTTTTCAAGTAAGTTGGAAATATGCCCCAACAAGCTATTTACATAGAACTCATTATTGCTCTAATTATAGGTCATGTTTATATATATATTTATTAGAAAATACACACGGATTACCTCTGCTTTTCTTTAGCTTAACTTGAGCCCCAACGTCCACCAAACCGAGGGCTACATAGAGAGGATCGTGGTGTCAGTCTCTTTACCATCTGAATACAGCAGCCACTCAAGTAAATATTTATTGAAAGAATACATTTTCCTAAACCCTCAAAATAGAAAAAACAAACACAATGTAAGGAAAATTTGCCACTTAATGGAATATTAAAAAAGGAGTGGAGGACCAAATTTGAAACAGTCTGTACATTAAGTAATGATAACACATTAAATTATAAATATTAAATTAATAAAATGGGTAATGTATAATTAATTTCCATTCACCACCTCTAACTTCCCTGTAAGTTTTCTGGACTTACCTCCCCAAATTTTAACCAGATGTCGCAGTTCATATTTTTTATTCAAAATTAATATGCATAGTTAAAAAACCCAATTTTCTTTCTATAACCGATTCTCCTACCATTCAACTATTTGACATGTTTTTTTAATCTTGTAACTCAAAGATACAACCCAGAAGGATGAGAAATTAATTTGAAATTCTTGCAGAAGAGGTTTACAGAAGCAAATACTAGAATTTTACAGAAGGGGAATTCATCACTAGAAAGATATCTGCATATCTGTATATGTACTGAAAATAATAAAATCATTTGAACATTATATGTTTCTGACTTTTCATTAATCCAGACTGATTTACTCACTAACGTAATTACTAGTGTTTTCCCATACCACATATGAAAATATGCATATTATGATCAGGTACCTGGGTACATGGGTCCTTATAAATTAAAATAAGGGAAATGTCTGCTCCTCACAAACACCAAAAACTAATCTAAAACTTTGATTTAGAGGAAACCAAATATTTCTCAAATCCTTAAAATAAATGTTATAGATGATTTTTTCAACAGTTTTTATCTTAGAGGGCTATCTTTATCAGACACAAGCATGACTGCCTACAAAAAGTGCATAAGCAAAGGGAGCTAATGGCTTTGCTTAATTAAAATGTAAAAGTTCATCATCTTAATTCCATTTATATGACTTTAAAGGAGGCTTCAGTAAGTCACTCTCTTGACAAGAGCATCCGGATTGCAGAGAAGGCTACAAAGGCCTTAATGACATTTACACCCCTAATAAGAGCTGTTCACACTTCATGGTTTTTCCTTGTTATTGCTCAGGACAGACACTAGCACCTCATTGAAAGATCAGTGCTGCAGGGGGAAAAGGCCCCTGGAGACACCTCAGACTTGAGGAAAAGCACTAAATCAGGTGATGCTACATAGATGACATGTTTGATTCTCTGCGATTCTCACTCACCCTATGGCCATGGATTTGAGGCAGTTAACACATTGCCAATCAAACCCTCCCCCACTCCCAGAAGAGCGGGCCATCCCCTCCTGCAGCAGGCATATTGAGGGCTAGGGAGAAAAGAAATACACTTCTTTCAGGTGCCCTAGGTCTGGCAGGATCCAAATGTCTTGTACTGATCTCAGTTAATCTCCATCGATGTGCAGCTGAATGAATAAAACACTGACCTTTTCACCTAAGAGACCACAATTTGAATCCAATGTAAAGTCACCAGAGGATCAATGGACAGAGGCACTCATCATTTTAACACAATAAAGCACTGCGAAAAGGGAAAGGGGGAAAAAAGTTTTGGGGTGTGTGTGTGTGTGTGTGTGTGTGTGTGTGTGTGTGTGACCATGGTTTTGGCTACAGATTCAACCCGGTTTCCCTGGCTCAGCTATTATGAATTGGATCTCTGATTCAGAATTGAAAAGCTCCCAGCACTGCCCCTATGGATCTCAAAATCTGGCACAAGCCCATGGCTACTGCAAGGCAGACATTCCCTCACATGTCAATACGTGGAAAAGCAATCCCTGCTGGTGATGGAATGATGGCTGACTCAATGGAATATACTCAGCATGAACTCTAATCCTGGCAGAGATGACAGGACGCGGACACAAGTAGCTCTTAATTACTCTTTCAAGAGGAATTTAAGTTTATTTTGTTGTTGTTAATTTAAAATTTCAAGACATGTCTGCATACTGTGAAACGAAGCAAATGAATGAACCAATTTAAGGTGCATCCCTGGCTACCTAATTTGGTGTCTTCTCAACACACCAAAAAGTAAACAGGCTTAATATTAATGGGTACTCTAGAGACAGAAACCTACAGGATACATACTCTCTATAGTTTAAATGTCAATTTCTCTGAAGCCTGGCCTTAACCTGACCAAAGTTTTCAGTGGTCTGTGTTCCAAACATCCTCCTGTTTATTCCACTGAGGAATCTGAAGCGGGGGTGGAGGAGGGGGGGTGGGGAAATGCCTGTTGTTTATAGTATTCCTGCAGCACTGTATCCCACAGAGGGTGCAGTGTGCACCAGTCTTCGAGTTACATTTATTCAACTGCTATTTTTGAAACCAAAAAACAAAAAAAGAAACACAGCAAATAAAACATTAAAATAAAAATAGAAAATACAGTCACCACATTACTCATAGTAACTAGAAAGCTGCCTCGGCCACTGTTATGGCTTTGTTAAAGAGAGAAAATTACACGAGAACAAGAAGACCAGGTTAAAAAGCATTTCCTTACAGAAAGGACCTTCAGTTCTCAAAGTCTCTGAAAAATGCTTTCCTGGTGGCTGTAGGTAAGAATTAAACAGTAACCTGAAGATGAGAATGCAGGCCAGTCAACATCTCATTTTCTTATTTTGGGGTTTTACATATTAGGGTCTATTGTAGTCACTGCAAGATATTCCACTGTTGAAATGCAAAACTGTCACTGTCCAAGCTTCTCTCCAAGTCCCCCATCCCAAGTCTACCTTGACTGAGAAAGCAAGCAAATGACAAACAGGCAGAGAGAGAGAGGACACAACAGGTCATTGAATTGCCACTAACAAATGAAAACATTTCCTAGACAGCAAAGGGCCTCACCTCAGGGGTAGGTTTCTAAAACAACTGTTCATGAAGTCACTGGCCAGTGATCTGCATTTTTTAAAAAAATATATATATATGTTTTATTGATATTAGAGAGAGGGAGAGTGAGAGGGGTAGAAACATCAATATGAGAGAGGCATTGATTGGCTTCCTCCTGCACATGCCCCACTGGGGATCAAACCTACAACCCGGGCACGTGCCCTGACCAGGAATTGAACCAGTGCCCTCTCGGTTCATAGGTCAACGCTCAACCACTGAGCCACACCGTCTGGGATGCATTTTAAGTTCCAAAGTTATTAGCAACAAATGCCAGGTTTGTAAGTGACCAACAGAGTCACTAGTCACACCCCTTAGAAAGGAATGGTGATACAAAAACCAGGAGAATCAAAAAGGACTTCAGATCAATGGACCCAGGCCTGGCTTCCCCACGCTCACCAACACTACAGTTCAATGCTACTCACCTAACTGAAATGCAACTCTCCCCCATAAACATGTTCACACCTCTTCCCAACACAGCATTCTTCCTGTTCGGAAAAATGTTTGTTCCATCCTTTCTACTGTGTAACAATATCTTTCTTCTTCCTTAAGAATCTCCTCTTTCAACAGGTCTTCCTGGAGTAATTCAATTTGGCAGTGGTCACTTACATTCTACTAGCAGAATGTATTGGCCTGCATTCCATTTTCCAATTGCTGCTAGCATTATTTATATGGCTATTGTATATAAATCAAAAAAAGGAATCTTTATTTATGTTTGTCCCACCTGTACGGATTTAGCAAAAGCTTCCAGAAACCCACACAGATCCTCATCTTACTTTCTACTTTTCACAGCCCGTCATGATTTCACATACGAGTATTTGAAATGCAGGTCACTCAAAAGAAACAGATGGTAGACGAGGGCTGGATCTTGAGAGGATCCCATGATTCTTTGCTACAGTCATAACAGATTTCAGTTCCTGTGTAAGCCCCTCTCATCTTCAATCTGCTCCTTCTATCAAAGTGGGGGGGGGGTATTAGAAGAGGGCACCGTGGCTCAAATATAATATACATATAGTTAAACAGAAAATCACAAAGCTTTTGCTGCTCTAGAATCTTAAGGATTGTGGTAGGTGGGGACCGGAAAATTGTTCTACTTAAGGAATTAAGGTTTACTGAGCTTGTCTATGAAATTAGTTCTCTTTATCCTCAAAACTCCACTAAGAAGGTATGTATCATCAGGAAAATGAGGCTCATAGAAATTATGTACTTTTTGCAAGGCTAAAGAGCTAATTGGAGGTAGAATTGAGGTCTAAACCCAAGGCTCAAGAGATCTCCACTCAAAATTCAACAAGGAGTACGTTAGAGTGTTGCTCTAGAGATCACATGGTTTAATCAGTGCCATCACAGAGAATATCCATTTCAAGTACATCTGAACTGGTTTTTATCAAATGGCGAATGGCCAGAGAGCTGTGGGCTCATTTCTGCTCCTCTTGGGAAATACAAAACCCTCTCTCCGTGTCCCATAGACACAAATCCTATTCTAGCAGTCACTGAATTCCACACTGCAATTTGGTGAGCTATGTATTTCTACCTTGAAAGGGTAAAGGGGAGATTACTTTTATTTGAACTCTGAGCACAGAACACCAAGCTATGTCCTTGGATATAAGATGTTTGCTTTCATTGCTGTTCAGATAGTTACAGCTTTGGCAAGGGATTCAAAAACCCCTGTATTCCACTTCCAGCTTTGACCCTGCCTGAGGCCTTCAGCCACGATAACTTTAAAACTGGGAATAACAGTCTCTGAAAATATCTCTCTAATAGGGAGGTTGGGAGGACTGCTGGGATAATTTCTATAGTGGTCCAAGCACTCTGGAAAACAGACACTCTGAATACAGCACATTGCCCTGGATCATCATCCTTTTGTATATCCCTGACAAAGACAGGGGGATCTTGACCATTCATACCTGTGATCCTTCTCTTCTGAAACAGATGCACATGTTGTTGACATGAAAAGGACACGATGCAAAGACACTTCACATCATGGCGGTGATAATGCAGTATTTAGTTGAGTCAAATAATTCCTCTTCTACATCAACCCTATAATCATCTGTGCATTTTTATCACTTTGATCATACAACTTGAGTGATTTGTTTATAGCTACTTTGTCCATTTGAGTGAGGGTTTCCTGGGAAATCTTCTTTTGTGTACTCAGCACAAGGTAATCAATAAATTTTGCTATTTTAAGGACTATCAGACTCTGCTCTGGAATTTCCTAAAAATCTGTGAGGTCAGATAATACCCATAAAAAGGATGCCTAGCCTGGCCAGTGTGGCTTCTTGGTTGGGTGGCCACTCATGAACCAGGAAGTCATGGTTCGATTCCCACTCAGGGCACATATCCAGGTTGTGGCTGATCCTCAAGGGGGGAAACACAGGAGGCAGCCGACTGACCAATGATTCTCTCTCATCATTGATGTTTCTATCTCGCTCTCCCTCTCCCTTCCTTTCTCTGAAATCAATAAAACATATTTTTTAAAAAGGGTGCCTATTTTAAATAATTTTACTTTATACAATGGGGTGAAAGCTGAGATGCTCTAATGAGCTTAATAAATTCATCAAGTACTCATTCATTCTATGTCAGGTGCTTGGAAAAGTATTAGAAGATTTATTGAAATAGAGGGTAATAAAAATGATAGTCATATATGGAATGAGTCAAAACTAAAAAAATAACACACATGCATATTCACTCACAATGTAATATTGGTTAATACTAATGAGAGTCCTATGGACTATTTACTTCACTAAGCACTTCATAAATATCATTTCATTTAACATTTACAGATGAAGAAACTCAGGTTCAAACATGTAAAATGACCTATCATAAGTAACAGAGCTACCAAAAAGTGAAACTAGGATTCATACCCCAGTCTGTCGGACTCGCAAGTCCAAAATCTTTGTCACTATGCCCTCCTGCTCATTATATGTAATCAAGCATGCATTACTAGTATGTACGTGTTTGTCTGCGTTCATAAGTATATGCACAAATGTATTCTTTATTTACAATTGAATAGTAGATACCCTTGGCCTGCCTGGTTGGGGAGCACTGTTCTAAAAGACAAGGTGAAATATAAAACATCAGGATTTAAGGCTGCTGTATACACAAAGGTCTAAAATGGTCATGTTGGCAAAATAATTAATGTCATCATGTTTTTCGTCATCACCATAAACATTGGTAGTTAACATTTACTGGATACTCAGGCAAGTGATACTACTCAATACTTTATGGGCATATAGGTTAAGGGATACAGACCCTATTTTCACATATCTAGTAAGAACTGGAGCCAGGATTCAAACCCATTAACTTACCTTGACCACATTAATCTGCTGCTCTAAGCTTTCCTGGTCCAACTGTATTAAAAATAAGCAGAATGATGGCTATGCCACCACACCTGAGTGAGGCCCTGACCTGTGCTCATCCTCTATGCTGCATAGATAGAGCCAGGAGCAGCTGCTCAGCCTGGCACTACATGTCCCAGTCCCACTCAGTCAGCTGGCTCCATTTAGATACAAGCTCGGATCAGTGACATGTGGGGAGAAGTCACTCTCCTTTCCAGCCAGGTCCATGAAAATCTCTCATAAAGACCTTCACCTCCCCTAGGGCTGCCACCTGGATGAGGAAGCTGAGGCCCCAGAGAATGGAAGAGCCATAAAATGGCAGGGGCCCTAAAATGACCTCTCCTCAAATCAACTCTAAGAGGAAAGCATTCACCACTCAGAAATGCTAACTGGTCTTGATGAGAGGGAGAAACAAACTCCTATTGTGTTAGGCCACTAGCATTTCAGGGTGTACTTACTGAAACAACTAGCATTTATTCTAATGATATTAACTAAAACCTACAATGGATTTCTTATCTTTTTCTAAGCATTTGACATCTGCAGAGAAACAGGTTTGGCACCTACTATTTCCCTGCAGTAACTGGTCAGAGTTAGGTTTATGCATAGATGTAAGTGAAAAATAATACCCTTTTGAGTAAGAGTTTACAACATGCTTTCATCTACATCACTTCATCCTTTGCCACTCAAAAGCAAAAGAGGTATAAAGGGTTATCTCAATTTTAAAGATGAAGAAACTATGGCTGAGACAGGCAAAATTTTCCATATTCACATAAGTAATCAGTGGCAGAACTGGGACTTTAGCCCAATATTCTCATCAGTATTGGTTCCTCCTTTTCCATTAAACTTGGTATCCTTTTATGGACCCAGAAAAGAGCTATTTCACCTCTGTTCCACCCCCTGCACATGATAGAACCTTGAAATCTTATTAATTAGGGAAAAAATAAAATGAAAATGAAAAAACATCCCCCCCTTTTTTACACTTAATTACAAAAGGCATGGATCCCTGAAAAGGTAAGTCAAAGAGAATTCACAATGAAGCATTAACGATAAACATCAGATCTAGAGAAAAGGTTTTGGTCATGAAATAGCAAAGGTAACCAGAAACAAGATGGAATACTTAAAAATAGCCAGAAAAAATACCATAAAAGGGGAACCAATTTCACCTAATGTTGCCTATGGTTGGGCAGTTATGATCCACCAAATATAAGAGAGATCTTAACTTAGTCTGTCAGTTCAGGTTTCTTGGACCTTCTCTGTTTCCCAAACCATACCACTTCATGCTACAAGATTCTAGTTCTGGAAAGACAGCTTTGGAGTCTCAAAAACACAAAACCCATCCAAACACTGCCTATAGAGTCAGAGTTAAAATCAGATTTCAAAATTTCCTCCCTCAACATTTGGTAAGCCCTACTATGTGTCCAGCTGTGTGCCGAGGGGTTCTCTTCCTCAGGAAGCTTACCATGCAACAGCTGTGCCAATTTACAGCTTCTGTGATCACAGGAAAGTCGCTTAACTAACCTCTTTGAGCTTCAACTACTCCAAATCTTAATTTACTGGGAACTCAAAAAACTAACTAATATGGGAACATGCTGCACAAAGGGCTGTTTAGATGCAAGTGTTTACTTAATATTGATGTTTTTCTACCACAAAACACTTATTCTATACAGACCTCTAGACTTCTTGATTCTCTTCTTAATGCTTTCACCAACCCAGCTGGGGTCACAGAATTTAGTCCCCAGGAAGCCTGAAGGAAGATGAAGGGCCCTTGGACCAAACGAAGTTACTGAATATATTCTGCGAGTTCCTTGGTGAAATATCAAGTTATGCCAGGTTAAGCAGGTTTCTTTTCCCAGTCATTTAACAGATAGTTATTGAGTATACCCTGCCTTTACAGTGTTCCCTAGTGAGGAAGCAGGGGGAAAAACAAACATTTTAACAGTTGATTTAATTGATTAATTTTAATTTGGATTAGCGCTTAAGGGAAACAGAATCCTCAAACAGAGCCACACTAGAGAAGACCTGCATTGGTTAAGCTGCACAGAATAGGTCTCTGGGAAAAAGTGGGGCTGACCCCTAACAGACAAGAAATTGCCCACGCAGAGAGAGAAGTAGGGGAATCCAGGCGGAAGAAACTGTGCTCACAAACAGGCCAAGTTGAAGAAGAGCCGAGTGTGTTCGGGAATTGAAGACTTCTTATGAGCTGGACAGAAAAAGGCTACTAAGTGGGAAAGATTGGTGGAAGCTACTTACCTACTCTCATAAACCATTTATTCCAGAACACGTCAGAGCCTGTATTATGCTAATGTTATCAAGAGGCTCTAAGAGAAGAGGCAAGAGTGTACTTCCTCCCAAATCTAAAGTCAAATCTCAAATCTCCAGAAGACTAATGCTTCGCCCCAAACCATCCCCAATACTCTGGGACATGTTCTTCTAAAGTGCTGATTGTTCTATTAGTTCTGATGGTTTCAAGACACAGGTGATTTGAAACGTGCATCACTATTCATTCTCTCACAAGGCCTGACGCCTCAGCTAATTATTCCAAGTGTCTGACATGGTTCCCTGAATTATGGCAGGACTCATTTGCAAAGAAGATTTCCACAGATAGGCTCGAGCCCAGGCAAGTCAGTCACAAATTCAAACGGAACAGAGACTGTGAAAACTTGATTTTTAAATGCTTACATTCAACAGTGATAATCACCTATATTTTTATATCCTAGGCCAAAGACAGGGAAATAAGTGAGATACAGACTTGAAATAAGAATTAGTACTTAGTAGAAGAAGAAAAACTTATTTCCCTTTATATTTAGATTTTAGCATCTAATTGCATATTTCCTTTTATTGCTACTTTGTGGAAAAATACTTCAAATTTATCTCATTTTTTTTCTGTACTTTAATAATGAATAGTTTAATTGGTACACGGGAGAATACTGGACTGTTTACCTTTAAGATATTCCTAGAATCTTAAATCACTGTAGTCCAAGATATACTATGAACTTTACACCCAGCTGGCTAGCTAATGTGTTACATAGATAATCACATAAATGAACAGTAATTTTTATCAAAACAGTACAGAATTCTTGAAAGGTACTGCTAGTCTTTTAGATGAATCTGTGGCATCACGGCCATCCCCCTCTTTCTTTAAATAACCATTTCATACATGCTTGCAAATGATACTGTGAATGACATGATCCTCTTTCCCCCCCACATCCAAAACCAAAAATTCAAAATCCAATTAGACACATGCTATTATTCCACATTCAAAACCATCTCTGAAACCAGGAGTAGCTGTGTATACGTTAGGGATGGAGGTTTGGGCCCAGTTCAACTCCCCGTACATCTTCATTTGCCCAGTAACACAATCTATAGCCAACTGCTAACCAAGTCAATATGTGGTAAGACTAACAGCCACCCTAACTTGACTTGATAATTATTCTCCTTTAACTGACATAATATTCAATATACTGTTGTTGAGAGCAATAATGCTAAAATTGATGCCTTGAGGGCTACAAGACAATTGAGTTTTAGCCAGATAAAATGACTTGTACACTAATAGTGCATTATAGGGTTCCACAACCTATGGAACATTTTATAGTCTACTTGTACAAAAATGTCATATATAATTATATTCTAAGGCATTTGTGCATGCTTTATCATTACTACATATAATTTTAAAATATTGACCAATAGTCAAATAACACTGCTTTAGAGAAAAAGGGTTTATTTCTATAGTCTAGCTCTTGTTTGGGGGGATTTGCTTTATTATTTTTTAAATGAGCATTTTATCACTACACAAGTGATAACAGTTTTGTGTTCTCTGACTTCTTGCTTTTTTTCTAAACCAAGAACTGTTTTCTCCAAGGAGTAAGTAGATAATAAATGCTGAATAACAAAAAGCATCATTTAAATAAAATCTATATTATATCAATTCTATCAATAAACAAGACAGAAACTAAACCTAGTGATCCTCAAATGTAAAAATCATCTATGATTTTCTCAAAATGTCAATTCTAGATTCTGAATGAAGAAATAGATTATGTTAAATTTGAGACTTTGTCAAAATGCATATTAAATTTAATGAAAATTAATCATAATTTAAGTATAACAATAAATGACAGTGTTCTTTATATGCAATATTTGACCTCAACAATAAGAGATTTTATAAATGGTTAGTTTATGGTTTTGGTGAATTTTTCTCTCACATTAATTTCTCTTGCAATTTTGTATCTGTAAAACCTGAGCCCTCATACAAAAATGAAATATGGAGTATGTTTTCTAAGCTTGCCTTACAGCTATGTTGAAATTTTGTGGGGTTTTTTTTTTTTTTGGTGGGGGGGGGGGGAGGGGACTAACATCTATAATAATTTCAAGTAAAACAAAAATAGGCACCAGTCAAGGCAGAACATTACGACCACACCGCAGAACAACCAAAAGGTTCGGTATTTACTGACAATCAGGTGCTGCAGTAAGCTGGGTTGTTAAGATGGCAAAGAATCACAGTCATGCAAATATCTATTTGTTTGGACAGAGAGACACCATGCATATGCTCCACATAGCTTAGGCAAACATATAGTACATGCAGAACTGAAATACAGCACCGATGATCAAACTAATAAGCATCTAAGTGGAGGCAGAAAGGACAATACTAGATTGGGGCAAAATACTTGAGTAAATAAAGGAAAAAGTGCTGAACCTAGCTAACAGGTCCACTCAAACATTTGCAAGAGGTTTGTTCTTTCATGTAGGACAGGGTTAGGAAACGTCGGGCCCGAGGGCTGTATAAGGCTCTTGAAATCATTTGGTCTGGCCCTGCCAAGGCATTAGGGGTGAGTTAAATGTCTGACCAAATACAGCAGCCTAACTTTTAAGTTGATAATTTTGTATGGCCCTCGAATGATGTTATAAATATCCATATGGCCTTTGGCAAAGAAAGGTTCCCCACAACTGGTGTAGGACAGAATCAATCCAAAATGGACACTAATAATCGTGTTGCGGAAACGTCTGCAGAAAGACGTGGCCCGGATGTGTCTTGAGGCAGCATAATCCGGGATCCTTAAACTGGCTCCATGCTTTCCTTCTCCTGGCCCTTCCTCCTGGACCTTGTGCCCCCTCAGTTCCCCTGACCACCCAGGACTTAACTTTCCACTCACCCCACTGACATGTCCCCATCCTGAGGCAAGTGAGAGAATGCTTGTGAAAGTCTTCTGTACACTGAAAATGTAATAGACAAGTATTCCTATTAACATCATCATCTCATCTTCAGAAGACCCAATTTTCTGTGCCTTCCAAGTTGACATCTCACTAAACGAAAAAATATGATTCTCTGCCTCCTATAGCAGACCTGGGAGCAGAAAGATTATCCCACTTCCCCTCTTTCTCTATGCTCACTCATCACCCCTCCCTGCTCTCCTGCCCTGGCTAACACCTGGGGGGACCACACAGGAGAATGACAGGAATGTGTGTTTTGATGCCAGGTTAAAGCAAGGGGAGACTCGCGGGGCCCCCACTCCTCACATACCAAGCTGGCAGCCAAGGCCTTGCACACAACACAAGGTAACTTGGGGAATAAACAGACTGGCAGAGCCAAAAGCAATTTTTTTGAAGGGCTCAATCCTCCTGGTATTATCCCCGCAGGAAATTTCAAAAATCACTTCAGAGTCTACCTTTTCCACTATGCTCTCCTCTAGCAGGAGGGAGAACTTCTTCATCATCCATGTAGTCTTTTTGGGTCCTGGGGTCTCCCAACATGCTGTTTTCAACATTTACCCTTCAAGGGTCGTAGGAAGACAGATGGCCATAAAAATACTTCAGAGGCAAACTACACAATGCAAAACCACTCATAACATACTGCGAAATATGATGAAAGGGGGGCAGGGGAGGTTGCAGGGGAAGGGAGTGGAGGCTGAGGGCCTCCCAGAAGAGCTTTAAGACCTACTGACACCAAGAGAGGGTTCGGGCTGTAAGAGCAGGTGCTACGAAGGCCAAATCTACAACCATGCCTGCATGTTTTGGAGTGTGAAGGTTGACTGGTTACAAAAGCGGGGAATTTATAGACATTATAGTTCTTCCTTTGATTTGGACGAAGAAGCAATAATTAGTTAGGGTGCACAGACAACCAACAAAACACCGAACCTACAAATTAAGGGTGAGAACACGCCTTACTAAACCCAGATGAAATGTCATCTCAGATTTCCACACAGGCATCACCCACCTCAAAGAGCCCTCCCCCTTGAGTAGGGCTACAGCAAGGCTCGCTGGAGAAGCCAGGGCGCTCATGGTGCAGGGAGAGAGAGCTGGATTCAAAGGGAGGCACACAAAGCAACACTAGGCAACAGGCCACTGTTTCCTTCCTAACATACACCACTGAAGCCTGCTGTCAGCCCGCTGGGACGTCACTCCTTCTTTCCAATTTCCCCGCAAGCCTGCCAAAAGCACCGTTCTAACCAGGAGAGGGTGTGCCTGCCTGGGACTGCGACAGGCAGGAAGGAGACCAGGTTTGCTTGCCAAGGGCTTTCACCCAACCCCTCCTAGAGCTGGCCACAGACACCAGCTTCAATGTCCTCCCCCTACCTGAAGGATGTACCCCCGAACGTAGTCCCGTAGCGTCCAGCCCAGGCCGTGCAGGATGTGTAGCACCTCCTCCTGCTTCAGGACACTGAAGAGCCGGTCCAGCAGGATCTTGAGCCGCACGGGCACCGCTTGCGTCCCGTAGAGCATCAGGCTGCTGATGTCAAACACCACGTTGGACTGCACAATCTCCACTTGCGTGGGGTGGTACAGGTGCTGGGTGCTGAGCTTATCCAAGGCTGTGGTGGTCCCACCAAGGTTCCGGAGGTGGGTGGGAATAAAGAGACAAAGGGAGAGGACAAACAAAGCAGAAATAAGTTACTGGAAGTTATCAGGGCTCCATTTCTAAGGCTGCAGATCACCACAGGAAAACCACATTAAGTCTTTAAGCAAGTGTTTGCAATGTAAATAGTTCTCTTCCCACCTCCTCCCTGTTTTGTTTATAAATTGCAGACTGCAAAAGACAGCAAGAAAATACAAAACGTATTCAACTTTCAGAAAGAGAGCCACTGAGGATGTTTCTAAATGACTGTGGCTGACTCTACAAACCAGACGAATTAATTAGCTAATTGAATTATGGTGCAACCCAAGTTATCATGGTGTCCTCCCTTCCCCCACCAAAGAAAAAATGAACAACTTCCACCTTATGTCCTAAGAACAGGCTCGACCAATATAATTTTAAAAAATAAAATCTGCCCTAGTCGGTTTGGCTCAGTGAATAGAGTGTCGGCCTGTGGACTGAAAGGTTCCAGGTTCGATTCTGGTCAAGGGTGCATACCCAGGTTGCAGGCTCCATTCCCACTAGGGGAGCATGCAGGAGGCAGCTGATCAATGATTTTCTCTCATCACTGATGTTTCTATCTCTCCCTTCCTCTCTAAAATCAATAAAGTTATATTTTAAAAAAATAAAAATAAAATCCACCCCTTGTAAAACCTGAATGGTTTAAAGAGGAAGAGAAGCATGTTCTTCAGAATGCAGGGGCCTAAAAGGCCTAATTTCAAAGGAATAATAAGGAAAGCTGACATCAGTGTAGGGCTCTCAAGTTAAATTAACAGGAGCGAAGGGAGATTATCCAGAGGCTTAGGTCTCCCACTTTTACCTCTTGCTGTTCACCTGTGAGATTTAGTTTAGTGTTCACTGGCATGTTCTATAAAAGTTATCCAGGAGAAACAAAAACAAACAAAAAAAAGAAGAAAAAAATACATTCAAGCCATAATTTAGTCATCTTTTAAACAGCTCTGACCAAGGTTTAGTGTTAAATGAAAATGGAAAACAATGACTATAATCAAAGTTTGAGAAGTTCTGTGAATTTCAGCTGTTACCTCAGTACAGAAAACGAAGGATGACCATTTCCAGAGTAAATATTTTAATTAAATTAATATTTCAACAATTAGGCCTTTTCCTCCTCAAATCTAAGAAATTATCTCTCTCCTCTAGATCTTAAAGCCAAGATCAGATCGTACTTCGAGTCCCCATCCTTATCTGATTTACTGGGAATTAACTATTGCAAATAGTTACTATTGCAAATAATATAATTATATTTTTCCTCAGTTTCTTTAAAGTGAATTAAGATAACATTGTATTATATCCAGGGCTCAAAGAGATGCTGCTGCAATGATTAATGAGATAATGAATGAGAGGTGCTTTGAACTCCTGAAGAGGACACAAAAGCATTAGGTCAACTGTAAGAATTATACACATATGGCCTTCTGGGGATTAAAACAGATAAACACCTGAGCCTGAAAAAATGGTCATCTAATCTCTTGAGTGAGGACAGCGGCTTTCAGATAACATCCAGGCTCAAATTCTAACTATACCTGAGAGTACAGTACCCAACGTTTCTGCAAGTTCTAAATCCCTGCCTGGTCTTTCTCACCCACCCTTCCCTCCACCTTAGCCCAGAACGGTACGTACTGTACTGTATTGTACATGTGCACTCTGAGTAACTCTTATTTGAATATACCAGTGTCTCTGCATATTAATGCAGGTATTTAAAAGTGCATGCACACACACGGTTTTTACTTATTTGAAATGTAGTTTTTCAGAGCTCCTCCTCCACTCTGGTTTCCTCCTGACTTGTGGTCACTAGAGAGTTCATGTACTCTTGATAAATTGCTTTCTTACATCCATAGTGTAAAGGCCCTTATCATTTACCCGCTGGCTTCATTCAACACATTTACTCCCAGGAATACTTTGTCAAAGAGTTCGGGTTTTCTCATACTTCATTTCTTGCAGTGGATTTGTCTGATCTTTCCTATTCTAGTGGTTGAGTCAACTTTGAATAAATAGCCTTAAAAATTAATTTAACGTTTGGGAAAGATAAGGGATTCACAAGCCTAGGGATTGAAGACTTCTCTCACCCCACAGGGCATTGAGCCTGCAAAAATGCAGGAAAGAAGTATTATTATCCCCGTTCTTCTTCAAGAACAGCTTAACTACTCTGCTGAGTGGCTGCTCTGCTTCCAGAACCCAGTGACTAGGTCAGGGAAAACCTGCTCTCCAACTCTCTTCCATCAACCCTCCTGGCCCAGATCAATCACTTCCTCACAAAATACTCTGCTTATACCACAACAAATAGGAAATCGAGAGGGTTTAGTAGGGGGAAGTAATTGACACTAAATCCTGATTTTTGTCCATGTGTTTGGACCTTGTACTTATGCACTGAGTAAATGCAGGTGTGTGTACCAATGTGTTCGAAGGCTAGGTGGGAAAATGTCATATCAGCCCTCTCCCTCCCACCCCTTAAAAACAGCAGGCAGTTTTTAGAAGAAAAAGACTAACCTGTTGAGGGTAGAGAAACAAAGAGAAATTGTTCAGATAACTGAAAGAGCACAGGTGGACTAGGTATGGCAAAAACATTACCCTAGTTACGCTTTTGAGAACACCAGAGAGTGAGAGTGTAATAAGGACATTACCTGATTCCTCTTCACACTAGTAAGTATGAAATATGTTATGAAGTAGGAATTCTGTTACAAGCCACAGAGACATAGAACACAGGTCAATAGCTTTTTTCTGTGAAGGACCAGATAGTAAATATTTTTACTTCTTATGGGTTTTACATTCTCTTTCCTAACTAATCACCTCTGTGGTTATGAAAGCAGGTCAGACTGAAACTAATGGGCATGTCTGTATTACAATAAAACTTTATTTATACAAACAAGCACCTGGCCACATTGAGCTCTGTTATGGAGGATGAAAGGGTGAACTGGATAGGTTTTAAAAATTCAATAACAGATAAGGAAAGATTCCTAAGAGTGCAATTTAAGCAGCAATTACCTAGAAGATAAGCCATAGACAAAGGCTGGAACAATATTAAAATGCCCAGCTTGCATATGTCAACTGTAAATTTTGGCATAAACATATCATCAAACATGATCTGTCAAATTTCTTGAATGTATCAATATTTTCTGCTTTATAATTGTAAGGTCATAGTGAGTCACCAAGTTGTCAACAACTTTTGGGGATGTCTCCTTGAGAACAAAGAATAAGTGATGATTTTTTAAGTGTCATTAATATCGATAAACTGAAAACTGGACTTCTGCTTAATGTCGTGATCTTCCTATGTCTGAATGTGGAGGACTCAAATTTGGATCTTAGTAGGGTTAGAAATATGAGTTGGGTCAATGGGATGAAGGCAGGTTAGGGCAAGAATTTTTTCAGTGGCATGAAGTGGGAAATGATAGTCACCTGTTTCATACTTTACTAGAGGCCCAGTGCACAAAATTCGTGCACAGGTAGGGTCCCTAGGCCTGGCAGGTGATCAGGGCTGATTGGGGCCTTCCCGTTGCCAGCTGGGGCTTTCCTTCATTCTGCACCTCCCCCTGGTGGTCAGCGCACATCATAGCAAGCAATCAAACTCACGATCTCCTGGTCGAACTCCCGAGGGGACAATTTTCATATTAGGTATATATATATATATATATATATATATATATATATATATATATATGCCTAACCACCTGCTAAGTAGTCCTGTACAAATGGTATTGCCAAAGTATCATTTTCCAATAAAATCTTAACCCAAAACTGGGTATAAAAAAACATAAAAGTGAAGCTGGAGTGAGCATGGATTAGAGAATTTGCTTGTTAATCCCTTTTTCTCTTCAACTTGTTTAAGCATCTCAGTTGGAACCCTAGAGTTCCAAGAAGCACAGTTTGAAAACATACTTTTCTACACAATAAAATGGAATCAATTGTTTTACCTGCTTGGCACCTACTCTCTTTCATTCTAGTAACAGAAACTGAATTTCCCTTTGAGGAATCATTCTTCCCCTATCTTGTAAAAAGAATATTCCTTAAGCCAGGCCTGGAAAACCAGCATATCCCAGTCGCTTGGCCACAGGAATGGGCAAGTGACCTAGTCTGAACGATGAGGTTGAATCAAGGACTTTAGCTATAAGTAGTGGGAAATTTTTCTCTTTCCTCAAAATCTGAAGCTGGTAAATATATGCTTGAGAACAAAAATCACATGGAAGGCAGGTGGGATGCAGGTGGTCTGAGAAAGACCAGGTACTGCCAATATTGTTTGATCCAGAAGATACGGACATGGTCATTTTGGGCGCGGGTACTTTACCTAGAATCTTGGGATACAAAAGCCAACAAACTCTCTCTTTTTATGACTGCTTGGAGTAGGATTCTGTAACTTGTATCTAAAAGAGCCTTAACTAAGACAACTACCTTTGGGGTTTCCAACTGGATACCATGTAATTTCAAAGCAGGTGTCAGTGGTTCAGTAAAAGGTATTTTAGTTCTAGGTCAAATGCAGTTTCTCCAGTGACTGGAATGAAGTATCCTTAAAAATTTCATATCTTGCACAAATTTATAAAGTGTGATAAGTGCCATCGACATTAATAAATAAAAAATAATTATGGGGGAATAAAGGAAATGATCTCTAAGTACTAACTAAATAGCATGCATCATTTCAGGGTTTTACAATGATCTCATTTTATCCTCTCAAAAATTAAAAAACACACATTATAACTATGATCACCTATTTGGAGATCACAGACTCAATGTGGTTTAGCAACCAGTCGGAGGTCACTTAGTTATGTCTCCTAAGAAAATTCTGTTTCTGCCACATGTTCAGATAAATAGTCAATAAGGAACTCTGGGAACTTGGAAATCTTCATCATGTTAGAAGTCCCTAACTCACAGCAGTCTGGGCTTCTTGCCCATCACTCTGCTGAAGCAAGCATTTCAAAGGTCACCAACACCTGCCTTACTATGAAATCCAATAGCTTTTCTCCTTCATTATTTTCCATGATCTCTCCATAGCAGCTGACCTTATTGATCACCACTCCTCCTAAATGCTCTTCTCCTTCACTCATGCATACATTCATTTATTCACCAGCACTTAACTCATCACCGAGGTTGGTGTCGCATGCAGATGCAGAAGTAATTTATGTTGTGGCTTCCACCTTCAAAGGTAGACAGATGCAAGCACTATCCAATGCTACAAGAAAGATTTGATATAGTACTTTAGGACACAGAAGAGAGGGCAATTCTTCCAGGAAGTCATAGTCTTGTAAGAAAACTAGGAATTTACAAGCAAGAAAGGAGGAGAGCTAAGGTAAGGTTCTTAAATAAATGTGCAACAGAATCAGCTGAAGAGCTTGTTAAAACATGGATTGTTGGGCCACCTCCCCAGAGTTCCTGATTCATTGAGTCTGGGGACCAAGGATATGCATTTTTAACAAATCTCCACAGGATGCTAATGCTGCTTGGCCAGGGACAGTATTTTAAGAACCACTGAACTAAGGGTATGTGTGTGTAAGAGCACTGATATCCAACGAATGTGTAACTCTTGAGGCAAAATATTTAGAGATAAGTATAAAAAGTCAGATGAGCCAAAACTTGTAGAAAACTTATAAGTTTACTTCTTAATAGGATATAGAAAATATTAAACATTTTATAAGATAAAAGTGATTTATACTTTTACATGTAAAACTCTGACAAGTGTCCGGAAGTTTAATTAAAGCAATGACTGTCAGATTGGGGGGCAGACTACATGTTTAGCAGTGACAGCCACTGACTACGGTACTGGATAAACCTCAGCCACAGAGCCACAACCTCCTAAAGGAGAAGAGCAAGAGGGAGATGGTCATGTTTGAGAAATCATCACAGGTGATTCTGATAGAAACCACACACAGACCACTGAAAATCACAGAGAGAGTTTGGGGGCAGGGATGGACTAACAGTGGTCGGCAAACTCATTAGTCAACAGAGCCAAATATCAACAGTACAACGACTGAAATTTCTTTTGAGAGCCAAATTTTTTAAACTTAAACTATATACGTAGGTACATTGTTATTAACTTAATTAGGGTTCTCATAAGGCTTAGGAAGAGCCACACTCAAGGGGCCAAAGAGTCGCATGTGGCTCGCGAGCCACAGTTTGCCGACCATGGGTAAGAATCACATGAACAGAGTAGGATATTTTGTAATACTCCCCTAGAAGATGACTTAACTCACTGAACTTCAAACTTTATATGCCTAAACCTGGGATATGGGAAGGCCTTCCAAAAGGTATGGAGACATAGGGACTCAATTTTCAGATCCTGCAATCCTGTATTTACTCTTTCGTAAAATCAATCCACCTGAGCACAGGCCTGCCAGCCCATGCAAATTAACCATTCTCATTTCTCCTCTGAAAATAGTACCCATCCTTCTTTTTGAAATAAAGGTACAGTCTGACTTGCCTTATAGGATACTCACTGGCCCAGGGTGTAAAACTCTCCTGGGTGCCAAAATAATTGGTATTTTCTTGATGATTTTAATTGCTGCATGAAAGCTTTCCTTCATGATTAATAAAAGTACCAAGAATCTGCCAAAGGTTTCCTTGACTATCAACACTAATAAAAGAGAAAAATGGTAATTGGCGTACGAGCTACCCTTTTCATTGGCTAATCAGGGCTATATGCAAATTAACTGCCAACTAAGATTGGCAGTTAACTGCCAACTAAGATTGACAGTTAACTGCCAACTAAGATTGGCAGTTAACTGCCAACAAGATGGCGATTAATTTGCATATGTAGGCACAATGCAGGGAGGCGAAAGGGAAAGCAGGAAGAAGCCCCCTGCCACTGACAGTGATCGGAAACCCAGGGGGGAGCTAAGAGCTGGGGGGCAGGGCAAAGGCGGCCCTGGGGCCGCCTTTGCCCTGGCCCCCAGCCATGATCGGAGAATCAGGCACCTTTTCCGCCCTGGCCAGTGATAGCAGGACGTAGGGGTGGAGCCAGCAATGGGAGCTGGGCACGGTCGAAGCTGGCAGTCCCAGGATCTAGGGGTCCCTTGCCTGGGCCTAAAGCGAAGCCCACGATCGCGGGGCCGCTGCAACTGTGGGTCCCTGCTGCCCAGGCCGGAAGCCTAGGCCAGAGGCGTTAGGCCTGGGCAGGGGCGGAGCCTGCGATTGGAGGGTGATGGGGGTCAACGCCTGAGGGCTCCCAGTATGTGAGAGGGGGCAGGCTGGGCTGAGGGACACTCCCCCAACACACACACCCAGTGCACGAATTTCGTGCACCGGGCCCCTAGTACATATATGATGAAAGATTACCTAGAACCTGATATTGGGTCCCTGTTGGAATATTCAGAATTCAAATAAAATGGAAAGTGGAGCAATGATGATGCACTCACGTCTTGCATTCCTATCTATTTTAATACTGTGTCACTCTTCATTAAATATCCTGTGAGAGCGAAGCAAAAATGCCCAATACCGAAAATGGTTCCTCCGGACCCCAGCCCCACATACTTGAAGATAAGCCATTCCTTTCAACTATTCCTAATACTAGGGGTGTCATCACTTGGGAAGAGAAGCATTGGGCGCATGTAAGTGATGCCTACTCTCAAATTAGGTTTGAACGTTTTCTTGGTACCTACAAAATTTTTAAAATACTAGATACAACCTGTGGATAGGAATTTTACATGATTTCTTGCAGAAACTATGCTTATCATTTGATAAGGTAGTTACAACCCACTTAATCAAATAATATAAAACTATTTATTTTGGTTATAATTAACCATTTTCCATCTTAGGCAATTTTCCACATCCTGTTAATAAAACTAAAATTAAAATAAATTATGATTTGAATGCCAAAGCACTTAATTCTTAGCTGAATATAATTTGTTTCATTAAATACATAAAACATTTTTGACCATGATATCTAGCAAAATTAATGTTTTCATATATGACCCTTATCTAATTTGTCCCTAACATCCAGCAACTGATTGTGATACACAAATGGAACTACATGATCAAAGTAATACCACGGCTTCTAATATATTCCTCATTTCATTTTTAAAAAATCCATTTAAGTTATATATTACAGTACATCATTACATATTAACTGGTGAGAAATAACACTTCTATTGTAAACCAAATTAACTTTTATTAGCTCCACCTTTTATTCTGGACTGTTTTAGTAATTTATGAAACACAGCCCACAATTTATTCATGTTTTTATTATGTTTCTCAAAATATATGTTACTACATCTATTTGAATTGAAATGTGGGTTTAATTTTTCTCAGTTAAAATTAAGTCAGATTTGGCAAGTTTCATCTGACCCTAAGCACTGGTGGAAATTTTCATCAATTAAGACAGTTAAGTCTTCAGTGATCATTTAAACAACGACTTACAGCAACAATGTAAAGTTCCCAGTGGTGTTTGCTGTCCCGCAGATGAAGGCCAGTTTCTATGACAGACTCCAAGGGTTGTTTAGATCCCAGCTCTGCCACCTATTTGCTGTACGACCTTGGTGAGTTTACTCAGCACATGAAATGTTAGGGTGGCTCATTTTCAAAATTCGTTTGGAGACAGGCAAGCCTAAGCTTGAAGACAGACCCCCTGCCTTAATTTCAAGGAGAATATAGAATCGAGACCAAGCAAAGGAGTACAGGAGAAAAACAGATGCTTGGAGTGAAGGTGAGGCAGGGTTATAGGATGAATTTGGGTGACTGAAGGGTGCCGGGGTCCAACCCCAGCAGGTCCAGGGGTTCCCAAAGGCGTAGACGGAGTCGGTGAAGAAGGAATATACACGGAGACAGCGTTCAGTTGATCAATAGCCTAGCCAGGATCTCTAGCCCGGATCTCCAGCCAAGTTCTGGTCTGGATCTCCAGAGAGGTTCTGCTCAGGTTCTCCAGTCAGGTTCAGTCACCAGGTTCTAGTCAGGCTCTCCTGCCAATCTCCGCAGTCAGGTTCAGTCCAGGATCTTTTGCCATGTTCTCTCCAGCAAAGTCCTTCTGTCTCTAGAGAACGTTCTGTGTAGGTTCTGTGCCTAGGTTCTGTCTCTCTTGGTCCTGTCTTCTAAGTTCTGTCTTCTAAGTCCTGTGTCTTGCTGTCTTGTTACATCTGTATTTATACCAGTTGATTCAATCCTATCAATCTCTATTACAAAGGTTAGGGCGTTTCTTATCTCCATTCCAGGGAGTAAAGATTATGTAGCTTAAGCATGATTGTTCATAGTTAAAGTGATTAAATTACTCGCCTGGCACTTAGTTGAGGGGTTTTATTCCCTCCCTAACTTCAGGGGAAAATCCCTACCTGGGGATTCAACCTTTCTCAGAGAGGTGACCTTGGTTAAAACACAGCTCCAAGAAGGTGAGCAAACATATTAAGAACCATATGCCATATATGCCAGGTCCCTTGAAACAGCAAGGATGGACCGGCTCCCGGCAGAAGGGGAACTCAGCTACAATGCAGGGGAAACGGCAGGGTTTTAGAGGAGCAGCCTCTCCAGCTGCCTGGCTGAAGACCCTGCCTCTAGGAATCCTACTCTCTGCAGTTGGTCCCTTACCCATACAGTGAGCTCTACCCAAGCTCCTTGCCCTCAACTCCAAACATGTTCTTGCCCCCTATTGCTGTAAAAGGTAGGACTGGGAAACTAGGCCCAAAATGCTTGAAATAATACCCTTTGCAGGGTTGGGGATAGTGTTTTCTGATTGGATATGTCATAGGTGCTCACTGAAAAAAAGTTATCAATTTGAGAAAGAGAAAACAGAAAGATAACCATCCATAATCCCATTATCCAAAGGCAACTATTGTGCACATGCATCCACCTTTTTTAATCCATAATCTTATTTCATTGAGGTCACACTATGAATGCAAATTTCTATCTTGTTGGTGCTGTTTTTCTCACTGAGCGTAATACATTAAGAACATTCAAAATGATCTCCGACTACTTAGAACCCATAAGTTTTTACATTGATGTTTTCTCTGGATCGATCCCTCCTTTCTGGCCTACTGTCCATCACTTCAGTACAAGTTTCTAGGCTCTCCCAACTCCATTACTGCAAGTGACTCTTGGCTGGCCTAGTACAACCCTCAAGTCAGTCTCTCAAAATACTGCTTAGAAAGTCTTGTCTCTACTCCAGGGTTTCCAATGCTGCTGCCTCCCTGCTCCCAACAACAATACACAAAATCCATAACCTGAGTCAGGAGACCTTGGACAGACAGACTGACTTCCCATCCTGAAAACTCTGACATAAGCCTTCTGTTCCAACCACAGTGAGGTACTCTCTGCCTTTCAAACAAACATTCCTAGCATTTAGCATTTGGTCATTAAAGGAACAGTACAGATTTAGTGAAGAAAAAACAGATATGATTCAGGCCCTCTGGAAGTGAGTAGACTAATGAGGAAGTCAGGCCTTTTAAAATACACATTACCATGCAGAATTACAAACTGGGTATGTGAGATGAGAACAGAATTAAATGGGGATGGGGTGGGGTGTCCCAGGCAAGGCCAATTCTGCTGGGACATGAACAGGGAGAGAGGCACACGATAAAGCTAGAGAGACAGGCAGGGTTCCACCTGCTGAACTATATTTCTTAGATTTATTTTCAATGCTGTTCCTTAAGTGTCTTTCCTCTTACTTACCCTTTTGACTAGCCTTTTAGCTTCAACTCAAATTCTACGTTGTTTTTCCATGAGGGCTGGACAGGTCCCCTCATATAAGAGAAATCTGTCTCAACAATCATGGCATTTACATGTGCCAATCATGTACGTCCCAACCATATGTTGCCCATTTACTGGGTCACTTATGTGCCTATTTATGAACAAGGGCTTGATGTTAAACAGCAACCCTACCTGAAACGTAATCCCTCAAGGTGTTTAGCCCTCATACTGTTGAATGAATGAATACAGTGAAATGTACAGAGAATAGGAAAAGACCAGTATGTATTTGCACTGAAGAGTTAAATGTATGATTCCACCGTACCACCAAATTCTTATTTTCACCCATGTCCCCTTCTCAACCCTCTCCTTTCGTTTGTGTATTCCTCTAGAGAAAGGTGGGGGTAGGTAATTAGGGCAGTTTAGAGAATGAGTTGGGGCTGCTAGCCCAGCAGTAATTCTGACCAACTTTGCATAATTTATTCCCTGTCCTTCCACTTCAAGCATTATTTGGAGGTATCCAATGGAATTCTAGGCAAAAACAGTATGAACGCTAGTATTGTTAAAGAAAATAATCTAACAGTGCATAAAGTAGACCATAATGTAGATAATATAAAAATTATAGCACAGGATCACTAGATGTATGATGAATGTGCTAGATTTATGGTCTCATAGCTATAGAAAAAAGTACAGTATAGACTTTGGAAAGTGGTCAGAGAACAGTGACACAACACAATAAGACTTTAAGAATAGCATCTATAAAGAAAAGATTGTTTTTCTTTTGTAAAATGCCTGGAGATATAAAAAGCAAACTCTCTTTAGTATGCAGAACTTTCTCTGGAAAAAAGGGGAGGTTTAACTGCACAATATGGGTACTAGTTAGGAAAAAAAAAAAGAAAATCGTACAATAAAAGCTTCTTACACTGTGAATTAAGTTACTGAGGGAACATAATTTACCTGGATTTATTTAAAATGCCAGAAACAGAAGCTTAAACTGATAATTTTCTGGCTATAAAACAAAGGAGAAACTGAAGCCTGGATATAATTTCAATAAACACTTTGATAGGATCTATAGTTTTTCAAAGGAGAATGGTGGCTAAGCCACAAGACTCAAAAATGACACATAAGTCTGGATAAAGAAAACTCATTTTTGTCAAGAATAGAATCACTATAAGAACAACAGCTGGAATTTTTGTGGTTCATTAATGAGTGTAAGATAAAACTAAAATAAGCATAAAGTGTAATGCAAAATATATAGCAAATGTAAAGTAATACACACTTTTAACTGTATTGCTAACTTAGAGAACAAAGTAATGTCCTTGATAAAATTCAGTGTTCGAGTATATAAAATCATGCTGGGGGGGGGGGGGTAGTCAGAAAGGAACTGCATCTGTCAAATGAAATGTGAATAACAATTTTTTATTTCAATTTTTAATAACAGGAATTACTCCCCAAGCCTTCAAATAAATTAAAATAAATGTAAACCTGTAATTCTACAGACTTCACTTCCAATATTTTCTGTGAAGGTCACAGAAATAAGAACATATTCAGATACTTTTTTTTCTTAATGTAGGAGTATAAAAGTGCTTTTCACTGATCCTAGAAAATTGGCTCTCAGTGACAGTTTATAGTTCTTAGTTTTCCACAACTTTTTTTTTTTAAAAAAAAACATAACTTTCTTTAAAAGCCAAATTCAAGTGACTTAGGTGGTTTCCACAGGAACATACTTGAACATTTCAGGCCCTACGTCCAGTGGGCTCCACCTAATAGCTGTTCAGGCATGGCAATATGAAGCTTATAGCCATTCAATAAAAAAGAAGTTAGCAAAGTGGAGTGTTTTTTCAAAGCCACCTACTTTACTGAGTAAAACAATTAAAAATCTGTATGAAATGGCCTAAAAGGAAACCTTTTATTTCATTAATTTCCAATCCTGCCCTGGATATTCTTAAATTTTTAAATGCTAATTTGAAGCAATTTTACAAGTTCCAAAAATTAAAGCAGCCTTCTTCTTTAATTTTGGGAGGAAGCCTAGTGAGCCTTAAATTGCCCGGCTAATTGTTTGGAGAACTCCCCGTCTATTGCCTCAACTCCCCTTAGGATTCCAAATTATAACAGCATCAAGTGGTCAGCTTTTAGGAGCTCTGGGACCTAGAATACTATTAATTTCCAATTGATTAATATTTAACTCGTGTTTTTAAGGGATTGTTTTAAGAATTCTTTCCACGATTATGTTAGGAATTCAGAAATGAAGTTGTTAGTGACAAGATTTTATTAGAGGAATATCTGGGGTCAGATTTTAAAATTTTGATTACTTATAAACAGACTATTGTTCTCTTTCCTACTTCAAATGCCCAGGCCATAACCTCTGAATTTATGAGGATGGTGGCTCTTCATTATTGCTAATGTGACCAATAATTTCCAATTATATCACACTTTATAATATGCACACTATACCCAATATAATGATATGTCATTTCAATGTAGCTAGCCCATGAACTTGTACAGGTTTAATGGGATTTCACGTATTTAGAATTTCATCATAAAGGGGCCCTTTGGAATCATTATAACATCAATCCTTTCCCATTATAAGACTCAGCTCTCTTACTAGGCAGGGCCTCAGGGCTCAAGGCAAGGCTTAACTTACCCGTAGATTGTAAGCCAGATCCCAATAAAAGCCATAGCACTTGGGGAGAACATTAGTAAATGGCAATGATGACATAGTAAAAACTTTTTAGTGAATCAGGGGATCAATCACAAAGGCGGACAATGATTGTTCATAAGAGAAAAAATTCTTATGACTTGAAGTAATATTTAAGATCTACACATTTTATTCCCTACTTTTGGGGAAAAGAACTATGTAATTGGGAGCAAATTAAGTACAGAATAACTCATGTTCCATTTAAGTCACAACTTTCTAACTGTAACTGTCAAGGTTGAATTAATTAGGATATTTAATACCAAGGAGAAAAAAGGCTTGCTTCTAGAATTATTGTTTTTTTTTTAAGAAAGAAAGAAAGAAAAAAAAGAATGACATGCAGCTGAAAGAGTTGTTCCCCGAGCCTGGTGATAAAAACTGTCAGCCCTTATGTGTGAAGGGTTTATTTTTTTTCTTGAACAAATAGTGTGCTAGTGTTTTAAGAAAAAAAAAATTCCACTGAACCTCCATAAACCTTGATCACATTACTATGCTTTCTATACCTTATGTGAATGGTCCCTCATTTTCTTCTTGTCCCTTAATACATGAGGGATAAATATATGAGTATCTTATGGTCCATTATGGATGTCATTCTAGACTGTAAAGGAGGGAAGGGGGACAAAAGTAGTTCCAATGAGCCCCCCCCCCCCCGCCCCACTTCCTATGGATTTTAATCATCCCTAGTTGACATGTAGCTTTGAGAGTATGTGGGTAGGCACACACAAACACCCACAATTAGTCCAGGGTAGAATCTGAGCTCCACTTGAGACTATATAGGTAATATTTCAAACTGATTGGCATTTCCCCCCTGGGGCCTTGTGCATAATAAAGTCTTCACAACAGACTTTGGAAATCATTAAAGTCTGACTGAGGCACACATAAAAGTAGACTGTCAACACTTAGCTGTTCAGAAGCTCACTCTCTTGGCTAGCAGATTAAACAGGCTCTTGGTTTTACTTCTCCTTCCTCTTCCTTACATGGTCCACTTTTGGGGGCATGTCTTTCCTCGTTTGCAAAAACTCCATCAGAAGGTGGTAAGAGGAAAAGAGAAAATTTAATCTGCAAACTTGACAGTAAATCTGAGAAGAGACTTGGTAATTGAATGTACTTGCTGAAATCAGGTTTGGGGGTTGTGCTGCTGTTCTAGCCAACCTTTAGTCATCAAGGCTAGCTGCAAGTTGACTCCACAAACTTTGCTTTATGTAATTTTATAGATCAATGAACTAAACGCACACTGACTACAAAACATACCATTTTAAAAGTAACTACAGGAATATGCAACTTCAGTGGTCAGCAAACTGTGGCTCGCGAGACACATGCGGCTCTTTGGCCCCTTGAGTGTGGCCACGAAGTTTCAATTGCACTGTACGTGTGCGCCTGCACGTGGTAATTTGTGGAAGAGCCACACTCAAGGGGCCGCAGTTTGCCGACCACTGTGCTACTTGAATGAAACATGTAGGTCCTTTTACTAAATAAACAAATAAAAAATGAATTCTTTTGTAAGAGAATTATCACCCTTCCCCAACTTATTAGCTTTAAAGACTACATTTTCTTGAAACCCCATATATCTATCTAAGAATTTCATTAAAGTAACATTGTAACTGAAAGGCATATTTATTTTTGATAAAACATATGCTTTAAACTCTATCAGAAGTGGGGAAGAAACATTTCAAAACTAAGAGAGCAGTGATACATAAAGCCGGCATCTGGTAAGAAATACCTATAAGAAAGAAATTACTATATTCCATCTTTTTTTTTGAAAACGAACATCCCCTTGTGTCACAAGTATTTTGCCTTCCCCCTCTCAGTAAGTCAGCCTGAAATCTCATTCTAAATCTATAATCAATCTTTCTCTGTTTCCCCCTACTGTAATCCCTTACAAGTGTGGGCTATCACACACACTTCTGACACTGATGTGTGTGTTTTTCTGGATTGCTGGATTTGCCTAATGCATATATCAAGTATCAAACTGCTCTGCACCCATGACTGGTGGAATAAAAGACCCTACATAGAACGATTTGCTCATTTAATAAAAAAAGTTAAGAAGGTAGTCTCAAGTCTTAGGAAAGGAAAAGTCTAAACTAATCAAGTTTTAAATGCAAGAGCAAAAAAAATATTATGGACTAGTAGAGCAATACTTACTGATTTTCCTGCTAATATGATCAGAGTATGATTGAGCAGACAAGGAAACCTTGAAGTTACCATCCCATTCTACTAGCTGGCTGTTTGACACATATGAGTTACCCACAGGATAAATATCTTTGAGGCCACTGGCAAAATAACACTATTTTATACCATCACAGATATGTAATGGAGTTCAAACTTTCTGGAAAGAAGTGAAGTCTCCTGAAATAATGTGAACAAAGAAACCAAGGGAGCATGCTTGTCAGCACTTTGAATCCTGGTTACCAATTTGATAAAGATAATGACACTAATTTCTAATTTAAATTTCTATTAATCAGTATCAACAGACAAAATTAAAAAAATCCAGATTTTAAAATGTAGCCATTTTTTCCTTTAGATATTTTACTGTATTTAAAAACCAGTAATAGAAAAACACTTGCCAAGTTCATTTAGTCTCTGACTGAGGCACACATATGTGATTTCCTAATTTACAGCTTGCACGTACAGATGTTCACACTTAGTAAAAGGACTTCTTAATAGCTTTTTTTAATTAAAAGTGTGTTGATAATAGGTGTTTTAAACATATCCAAACAACACAGCTGAACTGACAAATGCCTGTCTTCATGCCTCACCATGTCTCACATTGTGGCAAGATTTTTATAAGAGAGAAAAGATTATGAATCAGTCGCACGTATACAGGATAAATGTTACCCCAAAACCTCCAAATGAAATCTTTCATTAATTTTTCTCTCTATGATCTGTTTCCAAGTAGAAAATGTTAGATTGCTACTAGGTTTATGTAGCCGAGAGCAGAACCACACAGCCTTTGCGTGCTGCCTGCAGGTTTTTTTTTCTCCTTTGCAAAACTTTGAACCCCATCCAGCTTTGACACACTGCCTCTTCAGTTAATAACTATCAAGTTTCCCTTGTCTCCTGTCTACTTTTCTTTGAGGCAATTGCGCACTCAGCACCCCGAGATAATAACACACATCTATAAGATAAAAGCAGTGGCATTAATGTAATTGTCTGCCTCTCTCTCTTTAGCCTAATCTTTTTCTCCTTCAGTTTTGACTGCCTGTGTGACACCTGTTTTTGTCTCCTCTGATCCTACGACAGGTTTTCCGCTGACAAGGTTTTTGCCTGACAGAGATTCCGAAGACAAGAACATAATAAAATATGAAGAACTGCTTGTCAGAGTTTCTGCCAATGCTCACATGAAATAGAGAAAAAAATGACTTTTTTTTTATGAGGGGCCCTAAGATGGTCGCTTTTGGCCTGTCAGGAAAAAGACCTCCCTGGCCAATTTCTCCAAGCAAAACAGGTGTTTTCTTTTATGTTAAAGGTTGATTTGTTTTTTAATTATTACTTATAGTAGAAAACCTGAACAGCCAAAAGTGGGGAAGGGAGAATTTCTTGCTCTCAGACTTTTGCAGGCAAAGGAGTATTGAAGAACTGCTAAATAGAAGTGGAAGATATTTCACTCCAAAACCATATCTTCTGACTAAAACAAAAATTCCGACATCTGTTAATGATCAAATAAATTTAGCTTCTCTAAAATAAACTCCCTGTTAGTGAGGCTACTAAACACTCTCACCTACCTTTCACTTGTTTTGTTGTCTGAAGACACAGAAGGAAACAGAAGTGAAAGCAGAGTGAGGGCTGGAAAGGAGAAATGCAGAAACGGGACTAAAGGCAAGGTGTTTGCAGGCTGCTGGAAAAGAAACTGGCAATTAGGAATCAGAGACTTTTAGATACACTTGTGAGACTTGCCATGAACTGTTGTTCCATGTGCTCCCTCGGGGGAGATGCTGGGGTAGGTATCAGCACACGGAGATGAGGAAGTGCCCTTCCTGAGCCCCCAATCCAGGGGAGGGGTCAGTATCCCACAGAAACCACCCTTCTGGTCCAGGTAGAATACACTGAGGGCACACAGAGGGACGCATGTGCTCCTGATGACGGCGGCAGGATCAGTGATGAGGCAAGGGTGAAAGCACAAAGGGCTGGGACAGAGTTGACAGCGATGAGTGAAAGGAGCATGAGATCTAGGATTTGGGCTTTTAGGATTCTCAACACCAATTTGAACTACTCTACCAAGCAAGTCACTGTAACCCAAGCTTCGGTTCTCCAAATACATTATCTAACTCTTAGGCCTAGCAGAGTGATTTTAACAGAAATATAAGTTAAGTCACATGTGTCATTTTCATTTTTATAGTCTCATTTAAAAAGTGAAAAATAATGAAACTTTTAAAAAATATTTTATTTAAAATAAATTTAATATACATTAAACTATCAATATAGAGACAATATAAGAATAATTCTTAATGCATATATATATATATATATATATATATATATATATATATATATATGACTAAAAACCCAATGTATCCTTTATACTTACAACATATCTCAGTTGGGACTTAGGCACATTGCAAGTGCTCAAGGTGCTCAAATCACAAGAGTGGCTTCGTTAGTGAGCAGCCAGCTCTAAGCTGCCTTTGCATTCCTTGGTCCCACTTGAATTTAAGGCCCAACAAGTCCATGCTTTCAACCAGATGGGTTAGGACTTGCTTTTGTAGTGTCAAGCAGGCTGGGAGGCCTAGGAGGCCAAGGTAGAGATTTCCCTGGGTCTCAAAGAGCAGCTTCAAGGAGAGAAGGGACTTCCTATAGGGCCCTTAACAGACACTGCTTATGAATCTATTCATTTGTGGCAGTAACTCCTTAAAATACTTTCCATATGTTGCTTTGGGTATAGGCTCACTAATTAGTAACTGATTAATTCAAGGAGCTTTTAAAGTGCTACAAACATCTACCATGCAAGAAGGCAAAGACTGGTTGGGAATGAGTTACATAAACAACATTTCATGCCTCCCCAGTAGACAAGTAGGAACTTATCTAAAATACCATCTTTATCTCAGTCAGTGATTTCACTCTTCAACCAAAAAAGGGAGAGGGACATGTCCCAGTTGGAAGAAGCCATCACTGTGACACAAAGGAGAAGGAAGAATAAGTGAGAGTAGCAAGATGGTATTGCTGAGGCATATTGGGTCATTATGACTTAGCAGACTCTCCTAGTTTGTCTGAACAGGCATCCTGAGTAAAATGTAAGGAGTTGCATGTATTTCATTTATAAACCCCTTCAATTTGTGTTCTGCTTAACCTGGTGAACCCCAGTTAATTAAGATGTTCCTATAAACAATTAAGCTTCCTGTAGGATCGTTAGCAAGATATAAAAATTTATGATGTAATAAAGGGCAATAAAATGATAAAGTGGTGAGCCCATCAAAGCACTTCGTATGCAAGAATATAGGTGTGGAAATAGGCAAAAGTAGCTTTAACCCTGTTTCAAATTCATCTACTTCTGGTTTTTTGAACTTTCAACACGTAAATATTCCTACAATTCATTTCAACTGGTCTGATTTTCTTTCTCATAATGTGACTTTTGGGATACAGTGTTTCCTACTTCCCTTCAAATAGGGCTTACATGGAATTTTAAGGGGAAAGGAAGGGATGGAACTGTCTTGGATTTCCTGGGGGAAACACACTCTCCTGGGAACACTTGGACCCTCAGCCAAAAGAACTGGTGACCTAAACTCTGCCACTGGGCACTGAAGAAACCGCCATGGAAGGGGAAGTAGCTCACACCACCACCTCTGACCTGAAGTCAGGCTCTAGATCAGCGGTTCTCAACCTGTGGGTCGCGACCCCTTTGAATTTCACAGGAGTCGCCTAAGACCATCGGAAAACACACATGTAATTACCTATTGTATTTGTGATTAATCACTATGCTTTAATTATGTTCAATTTGTAACAATGAGATTGGGGGTCACCACAACATGAGGAACTGTATTAAAGGGTCGCGGCATCAGGAAGGTTGAGAACCACTGATTTAGACAGTCTCCTTAACGTTATGTCCACTCGTTCATTTAATCCTTTCAAAACCTCGCTGTGATAGTTTGGTTTTTCCTATTATTTGAATTTACAGATAAAAGAACTGCAATGGGATTTGACCACTGGTCTGGCCACACCCACCTTTTAGTCACTAGACTATGCAAAGCAGGCAGGTCAGATCCTCAAGAGTGAAGTTTCACTTCCACAAGAGTTCAATAATGAAAACAACTAAGGCGAAGTGGATTATCTCATTTAATCCTAGGAAGAACTCTAGTGTAGGCGTTATCACTGTCCACGCTTCACAGATGAGAAAACAGAGGTTACATAACTTGGCCACCATTCTACTATGATAGTAAGTGGTGAGCCAGGCTGTGAACCTATGCAGAGCTGCACTCTTACCCAGTCTTTATCTTCCCTACCATTTGTGCACCTGAAGCTTCTTTCTAGGCTGCGGTTCCCACTTTGCATACGTCAATATCAAGAGCCTCCCTAGAAACTGCTTTGGCACCTTACACTTCAGTGACCAGAATTTACCAGATACACTTCTTGTTCCGGCTGAATAAAATGGAGCTAGAAAAAAAAAAAAGATCTGGAGAGCTAAAAGGCAGAGCGCCCAAGATTTTAAGGGGAGGCACTGCTTGTGCTATGACTTTTAAAAAGAAAAAAAGTTTTGAGGGAGTTCAAAGCATCATCTGAAAGGTGGGCAGGCAGAGAAACAAACCAAAATAAGCAGCTCAGGGGCACAATAAGAATACAGTGACTGCCATTAATCAAGCGCCAAAGCTCCGCCTTTGTGGGGTGTCCTCCCTTTAAAGCTGATCAGTGGTGATCAGGGAGTAAAGGAGAGAAGCAGAAGAGGGTGACATGCCCTCGGGTCAGCAAAGGAGGCCCCTGTGCCAACCAGGAAAATGGCCTTGTTTTTGCTCTCTAAAATAAAAATAAATGAACAAATGTTCAGGGACATTGTCCATGGAAAGGCCAGGACCCAGCTGCCTCGCCAGAGCTAGGAGTCAGCTGAAAGCTGTTTCCCTAATTACAGGAGGATTTTGCTGCGAGGGGCCGCCAGGTTTCAGAGCACAACGTGGAAGCGCTAAGACCACTAGAAAGCAGGGGTCCCCACCTTTTCCACACCAGTGTGCCGGGGGAGGAGGACTGCGGAGTTCTGATACACGTGCTTCTCAGCAAAGCCACCTACCTATCTTCCCAAAGGATCAAGTTCTCGCTTTGCCTGCATTCCCTGGGAAGCCTGCATGTACTTTCCTGTGCTAAGAGCTCATGTTAATGCCTTTCTTATATATTTCACTAAATCCTAAGTAGCAGCCAGCAACACTTTTCTCCCAAAGCAAAATTCCCTCTTCTTGGGACAACCTCCAGGACAGGCAAGAGGAAGGCCAGCGCTTTCCTGTAGGTTCCTATCTGGGCGTATTACTTTCCTTTGTCAGAGGAAACTCAATTTTACTCACCCTCCTTTCTTGATCTCGACAAATTTACAAATTTCCTGATAGAAACTGCTGCTGAGTTACTCAGAATGATGTCACAGACATGTCATACTTTGTTGCTCATGGTGGGGACCCATTTGTGGTGGGAAGAGGAGAAAAGTAGGGAAGAAAACAGGGCAGTTCTACCGGCTTTTGGACTCAAGTCAGAGAGAATATTACAGTGTTACCAGTTGAGGATAAACTACTCTCACAGATGTGTAGACAATTCATAAGAAGAGCACAGACTGGGACAAATAATAAAGACACGTGACCTTTCTCTGGTTAAAATGAAAAATGACTAGTTTTGATTTGCCCTGCTGAAGTCCTTATTAAAGTACCATGCTGCCAAAAAAAATTAGAGGAATTTGTAAACACGACAGAGATCTCGTGATTTTAAACACAGAACTGACCTAATCAAAAGATTTATTATAGAATGCTCAGAATCAATGGCCCCGACTTATGCAAATTAGGCCTAACTATGATTTTCTTCTCCGTGTATGCTTGCCAGACTAGTTAGTAAAATCACAGGGCACTCAGCTAAATTTGCATGGTACATGCTAATACTAAAAAAAAAAAAAAATTATTGTTTGTCTGAAATTCAAATTTAATGGGGATATCCTGTATTTTCTTCTTTTATGTCTAAGATATAAATGACATATAACATTATGTTAGTTTTAAGGATACACCATATCTGATATTTTTTCAAATTGTGTGAGGGTTATTTATAGAGATAGATACCCCTGTTCTGATAAGATATATCATGTACAGAGCTGAGAACTCAAACTCAGTGATGCTGAAAAAAAAAATTACTTCCAGTGAATTATTAAAAAAAAAGGTTTGGAATTAATGGATTATATGAATATTAAGTCTTACAGTACATTAAACCATAAAGCTGGTTGCTATATGACACTAAATTAACTTTATACTGCTCACTACTTCCTGTGGCACAGAACTGAAGAATACCTGGCACAGTAGTTTACATGTGACATATGCTTAATAAACATCTATTGATTGATGGCCAAGCCTGCTCATTTGACATTAAAAAAATCTGAACAGTTTGGAAACTGGCAGAAAAGCAGCTGGCTTGATGAGCAAATAATTAAGGTAATAAAGTAGGACTATCTTTTCCTTGAATGAACTGCAAATAGTAAAGAGAAATCACATTTATGGAACATAAAGAAAAGGTCTTAAGATTTCCAGTGCAACAAGCATTCTTGCAGGCAGACCTCAGCCAAAGTAAATAACTAGTGTTAGTTCAGATTGCTTAGAAGTGAATGAAAATTCCAGCATCACGCAGCTTGTTGAAATGACACATCCTATCGGTTTACAGTCAAAGTATTCTGTGAAGAAAATATTTTACACCAAGAAAGCTGCTGTGGGGTTCACTAAACTATGTAATATATTTCTTATTCATCAAGCCTCATATCCTTGCCAAATGCTCACTAGACATACCAAGAGACAGTGGAAAAATTTTTAAGGTAATTGTAACAAATGGGTTTCCTCAGAAGTAAAAACTACTAATCTAGGAAAGGAAAAACATTACATTTTAAAAATCTGCCCACTTCTTTTATCAAATACACCACATCATAATAAAAAATAAGTTTCTAGATGTTTGTATTATCATGAAATACTCCTAAAAGTCATTTAGAAAATAAATTACTTTTTAAAAAATGTTACTACTTTATTGATATTGTTAATGGTTTAGAAATAAAATATTTATCTAGACAATGACATTTAAACTAATCCTATATAATAAAGAGGTAATATGCAAATTAACCCTCATGCCCTCACAAGATGGTTGCCTATGACCAGGTCAGCAGGGGGGTTAGTGAGGGACGACCAAACAACTGAACAGCAGGCTGCGAGGGGCAACCAGGCTGGCGAGGGGGGGCAGTTGGGGGTGACCAGACCAGCAGGGGGGCAGTTAGGGGTGACCAGACCGGCAGGGGGGGCAGTTGGGGGAGATTAGGCTGGCAGGGGGGGCAGTGAGGGGCTACAAGGCCAGCGGGGGAGGGGAGCAGTTGGGGGCAACCAGGCAGGCAGGGTGTTCTGTTAGGGGTGACCAGGTCAGCAGAGGGGGGCAGTTAGGAGCGACCAGGCAGGCAGGCAGGTGAGCCATTAGGAGCCAGTGGTCCAGGATTGTGAGAGGGATGTCCCCCACGGGGTCCTGGATTGGAGAGGGTGCAGGCTGGGCTCAGGGAACCCCCACCCCCTGCACAAATTTCGTGCACCCGGCCTCTAGTTTTCAAATAATAAACAAAAATGATTCAGTACAACAGTTCTTAACCTTTCACCACACCTCCAGTTTGTCACCAAGGCAAGGAGGTCCTATTGTAACACTTCCCACCTGAAGCAGATTCCTTCTGGGAAAACGCTGAGGTGGGAGCACTCTTCCTCCTGCCCCACCTTTACACTTCACCGGGTGTACATGGTGACAATTACTAACTCCTAAGCCTTTGTGAACTCCTTGGCTGAAGCTTTAATTCAGTGAATGGAAGAATAACTACTCTAGTGTGGTGGGAAAGGGTCAACACACAACCAACTGAATTTCTACCAACATGAACATCTATGTCACCAGAAAAGAAGCCTGATGTCTTATTTGGCACTTTTGAACCAAGAACTTGTAAAATATGTATTTTTAAAAATATATTTTTATTGATTTCAGAGATGAAGGGGGAGGGAGAGAGAGGAGGGAGGTGTGTGGGGGGGGAGGGAGGGGGAGAGGGGGGAGAGAGAGAGAGAGAGAGAGAGAGAGAGAGAGGTATCAATGTTGAGAGAAAATCATTCATCAACTGCTTCCTGCATGCCCCACACTGGGGATCGAACCCACAACCTGGACATGTGCCCTGACCAGGAATTGAACCGTGACCTCCTGGTTCATAGGTAGATGCTCAACCATTAAGCCATGCCAGCTAGGCAAATATGTTTTTTTAAAAATAATTTTTCAAGACTCACTCGATCATTCTACTTAATTGAAGGGAAAGCATAGGAAAGACAATGCAAAACAGAGGAGGGAAAAAATACAATTGTTAAGTGAATTAAGTGGCAGTATACACAAGTCCTTTATTCAAGAATGCTAAATAGAAATATGAGAAACTTAGAAACTCCGGGTTACTTCTGCCATACCAACTAAGTTATTATACAGTACAGGCATGGACATCCTATACCCCAAAAAAGCTTGTTTTAAATAAAGTTAAATACAATAAAGCCCTGCTTTCTAATATCAAAGTAAAAGAGTTGAAATTCACTAATGGGGAGGAAAGGGCAGGAAATCCTTTATTAATTCAGTAGGAAATAAATACCTATTTATATTCAAGGAACTTTTTTTTTTGCTCCCCCTCACTCCCTTAAGTCAATGGTCCTAAAGATCTCAAGGAAGTAATTTGTGAATAGAATCAGGGTCCAGTGAGTAATTTTAAAACCCAGGTGTTATATATGATAAATTAATCACCCACTCGTTGTAATTTTTAAAACATTTTTCTTAAGATTTTTGTGACACTGCTAATGTCAACAATTCAAGCAGGTTTGAGAAGCAATTTATAAAGTAATGAAGTGAATGAGTGTGTGTGCATGTGTGTGTGTGTGTATAATGTACAATGACCATGAAATCCAACATCTTATAAAGAAACCAAAGATGCTGCTAACAGTGGAGATACAGGAAAACAGTTATTCAAAAGAGGCTGAAATTTTTCTAAAAATTCTTCTTTCTGTAGAGAACATCTGATTTTGGCATTTGGTTATTTTTTAATAGTAAACATAGGAAATTTTTTTTACAGTACAGCAAAGGTAGAATGTGTTCAGTGCTATGATGAAATACTTCTATGAGGTATATCTCAGTAGTCTTTTGCTGTTCCATCCACTAAAATCACTCACTAGAAAAAACAAGTCACATTCTCCTTGTCTTACACATAGGGCATTGCACTGTGTGAGGCAGGTAGGAAGACTACTGCATTTCACCTCTGAGCTAAAATAACTGGAGACATGACTTCAGGGTTTCTGCACAGTGGGGAGAGAATGTGGCGGTTAGTTTAAATGCTAAGGGCAAAAAGAGTAGGTGCTCTCAGCCCACTGCCAACTCGGAAGCTAGAAGCTAATCCCTCACTGTTGTATTTGCCCATGAATGGGGGGAGACTAGGGTTTGTAAATGTGTGTGCATGTATTTTGAATTGTACTAGTATACAGACATGTCTGTGTTATGGGGGGAAAGAGATGTCAAGGTGGTAATAGTGGTGAAGGATAGTAAAATCTGAGAAACTCTAAAAGTAGTATCCCAGAATCAGAGGATTACTAATGACACAGTAGGAAAAGCAGAGGCAGATACAACAGAAATACCCTTATTCAAGTTTGGTGAAAAATTACATCCTTCAGAAAGCCTTAGAAATAACCATTGGCCAGGAATAATTTATGTTGTTCGAGGAGGAAGAAATATTGCTTCCCCCTATTACTACTAATGTAATATGCACGTGGAAGTTGGAGAGATGGAACAAACTGGTGACACAGTAAACGTTTATACTCACAAGGCGACCACAGTAGACCGATGATGGTAACACAAGATGGCTTTAGAAAAAATCAGAGTGAATAAATGAAAAGCCCCTTGTTTAATAACTGACCCCCCCCTTTATTGCCCATCCATTGTCCAGTTTGTTACTTTAAACATATATTATTTATTTTAAAGGCATCCTACATTTTATCTTAATCCTCATAATAATCCTACAAAGTATTATTAATCTTATACTATACATAAAAATACCCCAAGATGTAGAGATGTTGATTTACATGCCACTGAAGCTGCAGAGCTGTTTTAACCCAATACCGCCCCCTGATTCTTGATGAACTTGGGACATAAGCAGTACTTCTTCAAGTTAAGAAGGATATTTAGAAAGTGCTATTTAGAATTGTGCTCCCCCAAAATTCAGAGATTGAAGCCTTAACCTCCAGTATTTCAGAATTTGGAAATTGGACTTTTAAAGAGGGGATTAAGTTAAAATGAGGCCAGTAGAGAGTGTAGTCCCCAATGCAATCTGATTGGTGTCCTGATAAGAAGAGGAAGTGTGAATGGGACTCATCACAGAGAAAAGACCATTTGAGGACAAAGCGAGAGGGCAGCCATCTGCAAGTCAAGACGAGAGTTCTCAGACTGAAACCAACCTTGACAACACCCTGATTTTGGACTTCTAGTCTCCAGAAATTTCTGATGTTAAAGCTACCCAGTCTGTGGTATTTTGTTGTGGCAGCCCTAACAAACTAAGATAGGGACACAGAAGAGGTCATCAAATGTAGTATCAAACGTAGACTGCGTAAGTAACAGCAGCTCATCTATTGTCCAAAGCTGGCCTGAGGGCTGTTCCAGATGTTGGCCTTTACTTGAAGCAGGAATGAGTTCCATCCCTGGGGGCACTGACAGGTGTTGGCTATATCTGCCAGGCACACTCCTTCCAGTATATTCCCCATACTACTATGTCCACCTCTTCTCACTCCCCCTCATAGAAACATGGCTGAAATGTCCCCACAAGGCCAACACACACACTCTAACGAGCAGGGGACATGATAAATGAAAAGCATTTCAAAGCAGAGCCTGGTGTTGTTACCTCAGATCTTGCTAGAATAACATGACATTTATAAAAACACAACCCACTCGATATTTGGCTCTGCTTCGGAATGAAGAATGTGCCCACTTAAGAAACTAGAAAGGCTGTCAAAGAAATCTCAAGCCAGAATTTCTTGTCTAAACATTACCTATCTTTAAAAATTCTATAGTCTAGGCAGTAAAGAAAGTATCTCTACTTATTTACCAGTCTCCCTTTGCCTAAACATAAAAAAAACATAAGCCATATATAAGAACAAGTGAAATGCTTAGGGCAGGCACATTGATGGAACAGCTCTGTGCATCTGGCTAAAGCCTCCACACTGCCAGCCTTGGCCTGGATCACCTTTGTCCCCAACACACACCTACACAGAGCTCACACACCACCCATGCTGGCCACCCCAACACACACACAGAGCTCACACACCACCAATGCTGGCCACCCCAATACACACCCACACAGCGCTCACACACCACCAATGCTGGACACCCCAACATACACCCACACAGAGCTCACACACCACCAATGCTGGCCACCCCAACATACACCTACACAGAGCTCACTCACCACCAATGCTGGCCACCCCAGCACACACACACACAGAGCTCACACACCACCAATGCTGGCCACCCCAACACACACCCACACAGAGCTCACTCACCACCAATCCTGGCCACCCCAACACACACCCACACAGAGCTCACACACCACCAATCCTGGCCACCCCAACACACACCCACACAGAGCTCACACACCACCAATGCTGGCCACCCCAACACACACCTACACAGAGCTCACATACCTATAATGCTGGCCACCCCAACACACACCCACACAGAGCTCACACACCACCAATGCTGGCCACCCCAGCACACACCCACACAGAGCTCACACACCACCAATCCTGGCCACCCCAACACACACCCACACAGAGCTCACACACCACCAATCCTGGCCACCTCCAATCCCAGCACACACTGAAAGGGGTTATTTACGGATTACTTTCTCAGATACCAGCCAAACAATGTTCCCGTTCACTTTGTCACCCACCTTAGATTATACAGCATTTAACACCTGGGAGGATACACTCAGCCCCTAAGGCATATGCCAAGGGTGAGCAGTCATCAAGGTGTTCTCCACAAGCAGAACGGATTTGCCAGCTTCCCTCTGAGGTCTGGGCCCTGAAAGACCAACTGCAGCACGTTTGAGTTTCCATCAGGCCTGGTGCTTGCTGGCTGCTGTGAGGTTAGGTCAGAATCCCAGGGCCCCGCTGTCCTATAAACATCTCAGCCTTCTGTTGGGAGCTGCTCACCTAAGCTTTACATCTTGGAGCTGAAAATATGCTATTTGAGAACCGCAGGATGAATGTTTGCTGACACTTGGAGCACAGCTGACCCCTCTCATCTCCAGACCAGTGATTGCTCTACAAAAGCATGTACATTCACATGAACATAACAAGAACAGAAAGAAAGGCCCAGCTTTTCCTCACCATGTGCCACCCAGCCATGTTTGCACTGGTCGCAAGTCCGCAGGTTAATCTTCCCCGGCTGAAAACATTCGCACGTGCAGTTTACCAGTGTGCAACGGATGGCCTGGAAAGTAAAGGAGGGAAAGGAGTGTCAGCATCTGTTCGAAGGTACATTTCTTCCACATTTTACTAAGGAGCAACCACTTCTAGGTTTAAAGTCTTCATGTTGGGAGGGGCCTGGAGAGGTTTTTGATACCATCAAAATCTCATAGAAATGTAAGAAAAACAAGGTTCATTCACTAAGAGAGTACTTCATGCCATTCATGTAACCTTTAAATGAAAAGCATAGAGTAGAGTAAGAATAAAGGATGACTTATCCTACAAGATGCTGGATTTGTAACACCAGGATCCAAAAGAGGAAAAAAAAATTGCTGCTATTCCCATGTAAGTTCATCCATTTGGCAGTAATGCAAAAATTATACATTCAAACAAGATAATGTTCAAGTGAAATGTTGATGAAAGTAAAACAAAACATACAAATGTTATTAGAATATTATTTTTCTGCTGAGTTCCACTTAAATCGTTAATTTTTCAGAGACATGTTGAAAGACACTCCCATTGGCCCAATAAGACCTAGTATACCGTATACTTCCAGTATTATTTATCACTTCCCAATTCCTTGTTTTCCCCCACTTGATATATTTATTCCACTTTCATTCCTATTTTGACAAATACAAAACAACCCTCCCTATATTTTAACAGTGATGCAAGAAAATAAGTCTAAATTTATTTTAAGAACAGATGTAGAATAGGAAAAGCCATTTATGGGAACATTTTATATCTGGAACAACACAACTGTATCTTAGAAAACTTAAAAACACACTAAAAAATCTTTCATTTCTTTACAAGTATTATTAAAAAATCGTCTCACCAATTTATATTATCAAGTGAGTCCATAGATAATTAGCATAAATGAAGTGTAACTTTTTTTATGGATAAAAACCTATACTTAAGAAGTATGCTAAAGCTGACCTATGCTCCTAGACTACAGTTAATAAATTTACCTCATACATTTCCTTCTAATTTGCATGGAAATTCTGAAGACAGAAGGGATTTTGTCCAATCATTCACAGATTAACAATCTACTGTAACTACCTGAACTGCCAGGAAAAGATCTCTCTGCAGCTTCACATGTAATCAATGATTGCTGATTTGGGGGGGAGCGGGAGAGGGGGCAGAGGAGCTACCGGCAACTGCAATTCTGTGCCTCCAAACTATGCTCACTTGCACCCCCAGGTGCTCATCTTCCTGGAATCATTTGGAGTTCTACATAAACTGCCTCATTTGTAACAGACAGGATTTGAGATTTCATTAATAGGATTGGACCAAATTCCATTTACAGAGACGAAGACTGAACAGGCTTTTACTGCTCCCTATGCTTTGGATCGGGCAAGTTTAAAATAGTTTTCTTTCACTAATGACAATTAAATCTATAGGCCCCTATTCAGTTTCTGATGTTAAAGACCTCACTGAAAATTGCTTTCCTACTTCAATTCCATCCCTAATTTGCTCCTCTATTACCACTAGGGAAATACTGAACTGTATAATCTGCATGATATTTCAGGGTCTCTCTTCCACTGTCAACAGTCCAATTACATATGAGCTAGGTTGTCAGACTTGGCTGTATGCATTCGTAATTAAAGGAACTAGTATTAAGAAATAAGGACACCAAAGGAAATGCTAACTAGGCAAGAATACTATATGTATGTGTAGGTTATAAGGGGAGATGTTTCTCCCAAAATTTCTTATCTCAACTTCAATAGTTACCGACTGAATGATATATTAGACCATCTCAGGTTAGAAATAGCTTCTTTAAATAACATGATCATTAGTTAACAAACTCACAACTTGACTGAACTACAGTCAAAACAAAACAGTTTAGAGAGCAGTGTTTCTACTAAAAACAAGGCACTGTACAAACTATCCATTTATAAATTCAGATATGGCAAGAATTTAGCATTAAAATATTTACATAATCTGAAGTGTGATAATAAAAGCTTCCATAAATTCTGAAAAACCCCCAAAAACCCTGTGTTACCACAATTAAAGGATGACCAACAGAAAGAGATGATCTCTCAAGGACTATATGTTAACTAACTCAGGCACAAAAGACATACATATTTTAGATAATTAATTTGATAACATTTAATTATTTTATAAAAATAGCCTAATTTTTCCTGGGGTTTAAAAGTACACTTTTTAATTCTAACTATATTCAGGACCTGAATAAATCAAGAGATTGTGGAATTGTTTTATTTTTATGTATACTTATTTATTCACTGGTTGAATCATTGATTCACTTACTCTAAACTCACTTATGATTCAAATATTTTCTCTTCCTAAATAACTTTATGTGTCTGGCACATTTGGGAATTAAACTTCTCAGATCATCATCTTTATAAATTCTACTTTTTTTGAACCTAAGCATACAAACATTGGAACACCTCAACTCCTCTTGTATATAAACATTTAAGTACTGGAATATCCTTTTTGTATTTCTATGAATTCCAGAAGGTCTATTTGTTTTAAGTCCAGATTTATATACACTACAATTGTTCCTTAAGGGAATTATATATATTTAAACAATATGGTCTAAATAAATATTTTGAGTAAGAGAATATTGTGGCTTCAAAGGAAGTTTTATTCTAAATAACATTTTTGAAACGACATAAAACTTTGACATACTATTTACTCACAATAAAATAGAACCAATGTGATCACTCACCAACTCGCACACACTTAAAAAAATAAATTATCATAAAACTATCAAAGGCAGTTAAGCCTCAAAAAATGTACATGCTTTCGAAGGAGACAGTTGGGAAGAGCAGAAATAAGTGAGATTTGCTTTCCATGAGCACATTCATTTCTTTCTTCCTTCAGCTAACCTGTGAGTGCTGCCCACTCACTGCTGGGCACTATGAACTATAGAAAATTCAGAGAGGCTGACAAAGTGTCGGAAACGGGACACCAAAGAAAGTACAGACAGTTTAGTCAGACTCTTCCCATGCCTCCAGGACCCGGATTCATCAGAGTGCCCTGTAATTCTTTCCTCCATTCTCACATAACCAGCATTCCCAACTCCCCGTGAACAATAACAACAACAATAAACTTTCTTAAGCCTGCAACGTATTAAAAGTAATATTTCCTACTGCTTACCTTTACCATGGAGTTCTTGAAAGGGAAATCCATGCACTCAGCACCCAACTGCTTCCACTTCCTCACCGCCACCTACATGCTAATTTTGCAATTGGAATTCTGCAACTGAAACCGCTGCCTCCAAGAGGAATGTTCTCCTCACCTCTGGTCCCTTTTCTGGGCTCCTTGTCCTCCCAGACCTCAGAGCAGCTTGCAGCACTAACTTTCCTCCATAGAGACCAACTATCCTAGTTTTTCTGGCAGCCGCTTCCCAGTCTCTCTCCACTGTAAATAAATACAGGTGTTTCCCATGACCAGGCTCTTCGCTTTTTAATTTGGCAATTCCATCCCCTCCTACGGCTTCAAATATCATCACTATGCAAAATCATCCCGTTAAAGCCACGTACTATGTCAAGTGGCAGGAAATAGATGGCGGAGTCCTTGTGCTCAAGGACTTCATGGTCAGAGTTTGTGGGCGGTGGGTTTAGAGGACAGACCTAAGAGCAGGAGGAAGTGCTTAAACAGGTCTGAGAAGCACTGTCTCTCCCTGTTTATTCCTGTCTTTTATTAAATCAAACCAAAGGCAGGACTTTTTAAAACTTATTTTTAACAGTGAACGATTGGTATTATTCATAATAGTTAGATTTACTGGATAATTGGCATTTTCTAGATCCTGTGCTAAAAAATTTACACACATTAACTTACTTAATCCTCAGAAAATACCACTAGGTTGGTACTATTATCCCCTTTATTTTACAAACAAGGAAACGGGGGGCGGGGGAGAGGGGGAGGGAGACCCTTAGGTACCTTGTCTAACATTGCTCAGTAGTAAAGTCACAGGAATTAGACGCGGCAGGTGGGTGTGAGCTCTCCATTCCTGATTGGAAACCTTGAGTTACTATCTGATTCCCAGTTAGGCAGTCATGGACCTGTACATGCCCACCATCAAACCCCCACTGTGTATTGTGAACTCCTGCTCATGTCTCAGATTTCAACTCAAATAGTTCTTCCATTCCCCAGGGCAGGTGCCTAAGTCAGCAGGTGGCCATCCCCCAATGGGTCCCGGGCTGCAAGAGGGCACAGGCTGGGCTGAAGGACCCCCCTCTCCCGCCAGCCAAGTGCACAAATTTCATGCACTGGGCCTCTAGTTATGTTATATTTATACATATGTCTGATTTCTTGATTAAGGTCTGTCTTCCCTTCTAAATATATAAATTCCATTAGGGCAGGGCAAAACGCCCATTGGCCTAATAATAGGTGCTCAAGGGCACTTAAAGGAAAATAAAATTCTCTGAGTCCCTCTCCTCATCTGTCAAATGACAGTAACAATAACATCCCAAGAGTGTCAAAAGACTTAAATGAAATAATGAATATAAGGCATGTGGCACTGTGCCTAGCAATAGTAAAAGCTCAATAACTGAAAACCACTTATGACCTCAAGAAACTTTCCACATATAATATTTGAATTAATTTTTCCTTATGATTATTCCCAATGTATTAAGTTTTTCCTACACCTTATAAAATGCTTAACACATATTTAGTCATAATTAATAAATGAACACTTTGACATACATGAGACCATATTATTCATGCTATAATCATCTACAATGGGTATGACAGGGATTATTAGTGTTAATACCTGGGTTCAGAAATGTTTATATGCCTCTTAAATGATAGGGTGGATTTCCCAATTATTAATTAGTTTATTTCTATTACTCATAGAAAAAGGAAAAGAAAACATACAATTGAAACCAGTATATTATAAATACTCACATTCGAAGTATATCTCAAATACATAAAATAGGGCAATTTAATAGAAAAATATTTATTTCTGTTTTGGTCAGTAACACTTTTGTATTTGAATATTAAATAAGAGTGCATTTGAAAGTATTTTGGATGCGTTCCAAAGCCCTACTCAAATAATAGAGTCTGTTATCACTACAACTGAAGTCTCTCACTTTATTATGCTCATAGCTGGCTTGAACTCTGCAAGTATATGTGACCTGAACATCAATCTTCTCACCAAATGACATCTCTCAGGAAAACACAGATTGATGCCTCAGCTAATATGTAGTGTACCTCACACAAAAAAACTATACACAAGGCTAATTAATAAATCTCCTATTAGCTGTTCCTTGTTTGGGAACATTTGTATAATTTACTTGATATAAAATAACAAAATGCAAAAATAAGGCCATGGGGCAAATAGAAACATAAAACAGGAAACATTACTCTGAAGGAACAATCATAGAAATAAAACCAAACCCTCCTCCTCCACCCCCCAAAAAATCTACCAAAAAAGAACAAAAAAAAAAAATGAAAAAATAAAAAAATGTTTTAAAAGTAAAAAAAAAAAAAAGACACAACTAATTTCAATATTTCAGTTCTGGAATACACACACACACACACACACACACACGTGGCCTACACACACACATACACACACACACTAGTGGCCTATACACACACACACATACACACACACTAGTGGCCCAGTGCACGAAATTCGTGCACGGGCGGAGGGCGGCGGGGGGTGTGCCTCAGCCCAGCCTGTACCCTCTCCAATCTGGTATCCCTGCCGCAATCTGGAATTGCTGGCTCCTAACCACTCCCCTGCCTGTCTGCCTGATTGCCCTTAACCACTCTGCCTGCCGGCCTGCTCATCCCCAACTGCCCCTCCCACCAGGCTGATCACCCCCAACTGCCCCCCCTGCCAGCCTGCTCACCCCTAACTGCACCCCTGCTGACCTGCTCACTTCAAACTGCCCCCCGTCACAGTCCTGACCACTCCCACCAGCTCTCCCCAACTGGCCTGATCACCCACAACTGCCTCCCCTCTTGGTATCTAACCACCTCTACCTCAGCCCCACCACCATGGCTTTGTCCAGAAGAACGTCCAGAAGGTCTCCTGGAAGGTCTCCCAGTCTAATTAGCATACAGTGGGGCCTTGACTTATGAGTTTAATTCGTTCTGAGACCGAGCTCGTTAAGGAGCTCATTAACTCAAATTACTCTGTCAACTCAATGCAAAAAATCGGCCGAGAGACAGCTGGTATCTCAAAAAACTCGTTAGTCGGGACACTCCTAAGTCAAGGCCCCACTGTATTACCCTTTTATTAGTATAGATTAGTATAGATAGAGGCCTGGTGCACAGGTGGGGGTCAGCTGGTTTGCCCTAAAGGGTGTCCCGAATCAGGGTGGGGGTTACCTTGGGGAGTGGGGCAGCCTGGGTGAGGGGCCTGTGGTGGTTTTCAGGCAAGCCATGCCCACATTGGGGTGGGAGGTCCCCACTGGGGACGGTGCTGGCCTGGGCGAGGGGCTGGGGCAGTTTGCAGGCCAGGCACACCCCCATGGGGTGAGGGTCCCCACTGGGGGGGCATGACCAGCCTAAGTGAGGGGCTGATAGCTGTTTGCAGGCTGGCCATGCCACCCAGCGGGGATCCTCACCCCATGGGGGTGTGGCCAGGTTGGGTAAGCGGCTGAAGGCTGCTTTCAGGCTGGCCATGACCCCCAGTGGGCACCCTCACCTCGACAGTGTTGTGGCCAGCCTGGGTGAGGGGCTGAGGGCCATTTGCCAGCCCCTCCCTCGGCGGCCAGCCCAGGCGACCCAAGCCTCCCACATGCTCAGGCCGGCTCTATGGCCGTCGCCCACAGACCCCTCCTTCAGTGGCCAGCCAGGGTGGGCGGAAAGCTTGGGTCACCCCTGGTCATGGAGGAAGCTTCCTCCGTTGCCGGGGGCAACCCAAGCCTCCTACTGCTCTGTGGCTGCTGCCCACGGGCCCCTCCTTCGGCCGCAGGCCCAGGCAGATGGAAAGTTTGGCTTCCTCCATCCCCAGGCACGACCCAAGCCTCCTGACTGCTCCAGTGGGCTCCATGGCCGCTGCCATCTTTGTCCTGCTAATTTGCATATTCCTTCTTGATTGGTTTGTGGGGGTGTTTGCAGAAGTACGGTCAATTTACATATTTGTCTATTATTAGTGTAGTTTTTTTGTTGTTTTGTTTTTGTTTTTGCTGGGTGCTCCCTTCAAGTGTTCATTATCCTTGGTCAAATCTCCCATATGTAACTAAAAATCCTTCTTATGGTAAACTCACTTTCTTCTTATTCATTTCTTGGGAGGATACCAAGATTTACAACTTGAATTATGAAATTTTACTTGAGTCATTTTTAAATGTTTAATAGTAAAGCACATGCCCTGGATTAAAACTAAATTATAGAAAAGTTTGTCATGAATATAGCACCCATTCTGTCCCATCATTTTCTACTGTAAACTTAGGTGGTATAATCTACCTATATAAATTAATTAGCTACGATGAATATTTGTGACAAGGTTCACTGTTCTTAGTTTTAACAAGAACACATGTCTTAATAAATTAAAAAATTAAATTTTCTTATTTGGAAGTCACATGTAGGTATCATGAATATGCAGAACTGGCCGACAGTCTATACATGGTGTCAAAAGTCAAACGAACCTCTTTATTGGGTGGGAAAATTGTCCTTCAAAGACTATCTAAAAATATGTAAAAAGATAAAAATATGTAAAGAACTTTTCCAGGATTGTCACAGAATACACAGCAGTAATTGCAAAGTAACAACTGTCAAGCATTATGAATGAAGAGAGTGATGTTGTACATGACCAAAAAGATGCATTGAGATTAATAGGCCTTCTACACACATGTACCCATCTTGTGTATGAGAGTCTAAGGCAGTAATTCAAGCATTGCCACAAAGATGCTAAAAACCTCACAGGAGAGTAATGGAAATAAAGTTAGGGAATAGCTCCCTGTATAATTTTCAAGAGAGTTTTTCCTCCTCCATGTTCACACAGCTGGTCCACAAAACTAATGGAAAGGAAACAACTTTCCAAAAAAGTAGTTTTGACTTGAAAAACCTATATGATAATTGTCTTCATAGAAGAACTCAGTGTCTTAAATTTGGCCAAATCAAATGCAGCTTGAGAAAAAAAAATTTTATTATTTTTTTTACTTGATTGTAACACTCAGACGTGATGAAAGTAAAGGAACATCCACCTGTTGTCCTACAGGATTTTGCAATCAGGTATCAAAACAAGACAATAACATGAGAGTTGGGTAGACACAGAGCGTGAATCAAGAGACTCATGGTTTTAAATATCCAAATAAGTTTTCTAACTTTTTAAACCTAAGAAGCCCAATCTAACTCTGACCAAGAGACTATTAAAATACATCTATAGCTGTAGTAAGGTGGGTATGTTTTCTGTATTTATACAAAGAAACATATAAATCTGAATTTGAATGAGCAATTTTCCTCATTATCAGCAATTATGAAGTGTGCTGTAAAAGGGCTCACAGAGTGTTAAACAACAGTGTAAATGCCACTACTCATAAAATAACAGTAATAGCTGCAAATGAGAATCAATGAAGTTATTCTGCCTGCTTAACAAAACCCATTCAAAAATTCACACAATGGGAAATTATAGCAAAAGTGTACATTTTACTTGGTGTCAAAATTAAATTAGAAATCAAAGAATTACATAACCCTTAAATAGAAGGTTTCTTAAAACTTGTCTAATTGTTTTTAATGCACTATGAAGAAAGAACAACATGATACAGATGATCATTTTGTTGTATTCATGTACGCTGAAATTTCTTGATGTCTTTTCAGCAAGGAGATCTTGTCACTGAGTGGGAAGATCTGAAAACACATGGTCAGTCCAGACTCACTAGATCATCTTTACAATAAACAGACCTGAAATAGTTGAAGGAGATTCACTGGGGAAAAGAGGCCTTTGAATACCATTAACTGTTAAAAATCAAAAGATTTAAAAATCTCATTTTGAGTTTCCCTTAAAATGGATGATCCCTCCCAACTGGCCAATGCATAAACATAATATGGTATCCTCCTATCTAATAAAACAGAAACATGGTAATTAGTGTACGACCGCTACCCTTCCCATTGGCTAATCAGGGTGATATGCAAATTAACTGCCAGCCAAGATGGCGGCCGGCAGCCAGGCAGCTTGAAACTAACATGAGGCTTGCTTGCTTCAGTGACGGAGGACTCCAACGTTCCTCGCCTGCCGCTGCCGGCCTCTGAGCTTGCGGTTTGAAACATAGTTACAAATATAGAAGCTAAACAAAACCCCAGAAACCTGCTTTCAGCCAGCCGGGATCTCAGAGCTGGAGTTGAAACACTGTTTTGATTATAGAACACAAACAAACCAGATACCTGCTTTCAGCAGCAGAGGCCTCAGAGCTGGAGCCAAGCCTCAGAGCTAAAGCTGGCCCAGAATAAAAAAAGAAAAAGAAAAAAAGGAGCAGTTGGAAGCTTCAGTCACCTGTCAGCCTGAAAACAGCCCTCAGCCCCTCACCCAGACTGGCCAGGCACCCCAGTGGGGACCCCCACCCTGAAGGGTGTGTGACCAGCTGCAAACAGCCATCATCCCCTCATCCAGGCTGGCCAGGCACCCCAGTGGGGACCTCCACGCTGATCCAGGACACCCTTCAGGACAAACCAGCCAGCCCCCACATGTGCACCAGGCCTCTAACCTATATAGTAAAAGGGTAATATGCCTCTCAGCACCGGGATCAGCGGAGCCGCAAGGCCTACCGGCACCAGGATCAGCGTGACAGGGGGCAGCGCCCAAACCCCCTGATCGCCCTGCGGCTCTGTGTGTGACAGGGGGTGGGGCCACAACCTCCCTATCGGCCCTGCTCTGTTCCTGACAGAGGAAGGCTCCCCAACCCCCTGATCAGCCCTGCTCTGTGCCTCATGGGGGGAGCTCCTCAACCCCCTGATCGCCCTGCGGCTCTGTGTGTGACAGGGTGCGGCGCCCCAACCCCGATAGGCCCTGCTCTATGTGTGACAGGGTGCGGCGCCCCAACCCACCTCCCCCCACCCCCACGGGCCCTGCTCTGTGTGTGTGACGGGGTAGAGCCATAACCACCCCATCGGCCCTGCCCTGAGTGTGACAGTGTGCAGCGCCCCAACTCCCTGATCGGCCCTGCTCTGTGGGTGATAGAGGGTGACGCCCCAACCACCCCCCACGGGCCCTGCTCTGTGTGTGACGGGGTAGAGCCATAACCTCCCCATCAGCCCTGCCCTGAGTGTGACAGGGTGCGGCACCCCAACCCCCTGATCGGCCCTGCTCTATGTGTGACAGGGGGTGGTGCCCCAACTCCCCTATCGGCCCTACTCTGTGAGTGACCGTGGGGAGCTCCCCAACCCCCTGATCGGCCCTGCTCTGTGTGTGACAGGGGGAGCTCCCCAACCCCCTGATTGGCCCTGCTCTGTGCGTGACGGGGGTCGCGTCGCAACCTCCCCATCGACCCTGCCTTGAGTGTGACAGGGGACGGTGCCCCAACCCCCCAATCAGCCCTGCTCTGAGCCCGACCATGGGCTGCACCTAGGGATTGGGCCTGCCCTCTGCCACCCGGGAGCAGGCCTAAGCCAGCAGGTCGTTATCTCCCGAGGGGTCCCAGACTGCAACAGGGCACAGGCCGGGCTGAGGGATCCCCCCTTCCCCCCGAGTGCACAAATTTTTGTGCACCGGGCCTCTAGTCTATAATATAAAAGCCTAAGCGACCATTCCACCATTTGCTATGACGTGCAATGACCACCAGGGGCAGACGCTCAATGCACAAGCATGGAAACATGGAACAGACAGATGAATCTCAGAGGAAACTGGGGGGGTGGGGAGGGTGGGAAGAGATTAACCAAAGATCTTATATGCATACTGGAGGCTGCTGCATGGATTTGTGCACCAGTGGGGTCCCTCGGCCTGACCTGGGGGGATCCAGCCAAAACCAGCAGTTCGACATCCCCTGAGGGGTCCCAGATTGAGAGAGGGCGCAGGCCAGGCCAAGGGACCCCACTGGTGCACGAATCCATGCACTGGCCCTCTAGTATCCATATAATGAAATATTATTTGGCCACAAGAAGAAATGAACTATTGATACATACTACAACCTGGATAAACTTTGAAAACATTATGCAAGTAAAAGAACCCAGTCACAAAAGACCATATATAATGTGATTCTATTCATACGAAATGTTCAGAACACAGAAATTCATAAATATAGAAAGCAGGGAGTGGTTACTTTGGGCTTGCAGAGCAGGGGTAAAGAGTATCTGAAGTCTTTTGTTTTGTTTTGAGGTGATGAAAATGTAGTAAAAATGACTGTGATGATAATTGTGCATATTAAAATCCATTGAATTGTACACTTTAAATGGGTAGAATGTATGGCATATGAACTCTATATCAATAATGCTGTTTGAAGTGGGGGAGAGTACAACCCCCTCCATCACCTAGTCTCTTTTAGTGTGCTAAATAGTTTCATTCATAAGATACTATTCCCCTAGCAAACAGAATATGGTATCATGTCCATCTTTAACCCAGGAGGTCTTCAATAGGCAAATGCTAAATCAGTGAATAAACAGAAGGCAGAAACAAACAAAAGAATTTCACTGCTGCTTAAATTTGAAAATCCCTTTTACTTTGAAGATGTTAAGATCTAATATATCCATTTAAAAACTGACAGTTATTTTTAAAATCTGTTGCTACTTCTCTATCAGGAAAATCCAGGACATCTTTTAAAAACTTGGGGGAAGGGGTATCTCTCAGTTATAATGCTCAGCATACTCCTATCAAGATACTAAAAGAACTCTAAGAGGATGTGTCTCAAATTGACAATGGTGAATTCTGTCATGGACACTAGCAAAAATATTTCTCAGTTTACTGTTATGAAAAATATTACTTCAGAAAAAGTAAAAACAAAACAAAAACAACACAATTTGGTTTAGGGGGAGGCAGCAAAAAAGGGAAAACCATAAACTTTTGAGTAGATGTTTATATATGAGTATAAGTGTTTCTATGACCATGTGTGAACATATAACTACAAACAGAGAGAAAGGACATACACACAGGCACATAAATTTTCACAGACATGGATCCAATGAGCATCTGTAGTCATTATTTTATGGCCACAGAGTACTATCATTCGACATGAGGAAGACCCCATTTAAATAATTTAGGAGTTCAGAGTAAAAATCAACAGCGGGATATAGCCAATTATATACAGAAAGTACGCATACTCCTATGGAATCAAAGCATATGCAGGCATGTTATGTCCCACCCTCCCCCCAATTAAATCAGGCCTATGGTAATACAAGCGATTTTGTTAGGTAGTTCGTGTATTAGAGAAACAGGAAATGAAAAGGCATTTCAATTTGGGCAGAAACATTTTATTTTCTTGCCTAACAGTTTACAATTAAGATATTCCATTTATTGCCTGTATGTTTACAAGTTTTACAGACTATTTAGGCAGCTGTGCTAACATGACTAAAAAGGAAATATTCTTTCCCTGAACATAGCTATCATCTAATTGAAAATAAGGGGTTAGCTCACTGTAAAAAATAAGCACATTTCAACTAAACTCAGTCTCCATTTACCAGAACATACAACTTAAAATGAAGAGCCAAAGCACCTCCAATATTTTATGAATGCTAAGTAGTATTCCTCTCATTTTACCTTAATGTTGAATCAGCAATTCTGTATTCCATTGATATACATTTTATTCATTTTCACTAATGCAATTTGAAAGGTGGTAATGTGATTACATTTCTCTGTGGCATTCATGAAAACAATTACTAATATAATATGATAGGGAAGACATTAATAAGGAAGGGATTTATAATGAGATGCAAGAAGATGTATAAACCTTTAGACACTTTACAGTGAAATGCTCCTCATTAGGCAAGAAGAAGGAGGCAAGTCAAGATAAAGCTTAAATTCTGGAATTTCAGAAGCGGCCTCAATCCGGGGAAGAGTGACTTGCATGTTGATACGTAAGTTGGTGACCAAGCAGAGATGTGCAGGAGTAACCCAAGGTTTCTCCCAGGCTGTGCCAAACGTAAGGCATCATCCTATATCCATGGTGCCTCTCCTTCTCAGACAGACTGCAAGGGAAGGACTCCTTCAAAGAAGAAGTCCTTCTAAATCTTGATCCTCAATAAAAGGAGCCAGCCACACTATTTCAAATGCCAAAGCACAGTAACCAAACCCACTTACCAAGCAGGAGCATAAGGTGGATGGACCTTGTAACTAAATTGACTCCTCTAGGTTTGGGAAAAGAATTTATCCCAGTGAAGCAACCAGGGGCACAAGCTGTTGCATTTTAGAAAGTATCTTTTTGAATGACAGCCAGGATTACCCAGGCCAATGGAGGCTGTCTTTGTGAGACTAATAATACCCCACTTTTGTGCGGCACTCTGAAGCTTGCATAATACTTCAAAATACATTCTCGTATTTAATCATCAAAATCCCCCAAATTAGAGATTTTTCAAACAGCAGAAAATGTGGCCCTGAGATGTCTTTACATGGCCAGAGCCAGTAATCCAGGGCTCTTTCCGCTCTGCCTGAGTAGGAGAGTCAAGGAGCTAAATAATCCCCCTGGCTCCCCTCCTCCGCAGTGAGATTTCCTCAGATATTTTCCCAGCTCCAATAGGAATTTAAAACCAAATAGGAGATGTGGACAAAACTATACACAGAGGGAGAGCAGTGGGTAAAGGTTTAAGCAAACTTGAAAAGGTAGGGAAACCGCTAAGTGAACAGTTAATTTACACTAGCGTTTTCTACAAAGTGGTACATTTTAGACAGAAAAAGCAACTCCGAACAGTGTTCCATGGAGTCTTCAAATGGGTATATTAAGAAAGTCCAAAATATTTTTTAAAAAGTGAGACAAGGTGTTCCCGGGAACACTTGATTTATTTTAGGTCATCTTACCTCCCCTGCCTTGGGACTGCCCATTAGAAGTATATCTCAATAAACATTTTAATCCCTACCATTGCGCACACAACTGTGCATCAAAATTATGTCTGATTATGAAAGAACACGTTGCTTTGCCCAAGAGCAGACACCACCTCAGGAACTATACCTATTACAAATAATAATAATGATATGATGAACAGTCAACATGCCCTCCTATACCTTATTTATGTTAGGTCACAGACTCCCCTGAGGTCTGTGCTGAGACCTGGACTGGCCTCATTAGAGTATCATATAAATCACTAAAGGCACATCTTGATTTTACCACTGGCTAGAGTCCCTGAAATTTTTCAAGTGAAACCTCTCAGGTAATACATTAAAAAAAAAAACCCACACAAATACAATTATTATCATTTCTTCTAAAAGGTGGTTTTCTTAAATTAAATCCAAAGGGCTAGATTCAAATGCTCAAAGAAATCCTATACATTGCTATGGAATCTATAAGCATCTGAGGATAAGATGTGCCCTTGAGTGTTGAAAAAAAAAACATTATTCTCTTTTTTCTTTTAAGGATTAGTAGGTTTAAGAGACAAAGAGAGACATATATTTATAGAAAAAGACAGCAAGGAACAGACCATCTAGCTGTTAACAAATGCTTCCACATCGCCAGCACACAGAGAGACCTGGGCAATGGCTGTCAGGAACCGAGCTAACTCTTGAAAATTAAGAAATAAATAGAAAGCCTTGTGGAAAACGAGGGAGTCTTCCAGAACAATGTTAATGTCATCTTGGGCATGTGGACTGGGTTCACACATGTGTCAGCTGAATCAACATAATGGGCTATAACAGCTTCGAAGCAGATAATATGGTCCATTGGGTCAATAATCCGTGAACTAAGAAGGATTTACTTGATAGACTATAAATGGTTCATAAGAACTCAAGAATCACTCCATCAGATCAAAAATCCAATTTTCATATGGTGCCTTTCTACGAATTAGCCAAAAGAAAGTAATAGCTCTGAAGGACTTCAAGGTCTATCAGTTTAAAATTTACTTTTTAAAGAACAGTGTAGAGGAGGAAGTTAAGAATTAAATGTGTGTCTCTCTCTCCCTCTCCCCTACCTGCAACCTATTTTAAGGCGAAAGATACATTTTATAACGGAAAGCTAATAAAACACAGAAAATACTCAAGGAGCTTTTCAAATTTTTCTATGGGTGCTTGAATGTATGGAGCCAAAAAAAAAAAAAGAAAGAAATACACACACAAATGCATTCCCTCACTCTTTCTTATATTCTCTCTCTCCTCGCTTCTCTCTCTCTCTCCTCTCCCCTCCTCTCTTCTCCTCTTCTTCACATGTCTCCACATACCTACATACACTATGACTAAGTACATTACATAATTATTTCTAGGGTAGTAACTTAAAATCATGATTTTTATTTTATTTTTGCTTCTTTACATGGTTTGTGTTGAGTGTGCTGTGTAAGGCCTGTGGCTATAGTTTGGGACAGCACAGAGATATTGGCAAACTCTTTCATCCTCACATATGAAAAAGTAGGCAAAAGGAACTACAGAAGGTAAACAGTAAAAACTACAATACATATTCAACATGTAAGAGAGAGAGAGAGGGCGGGGGGGAGGAGTGGGCCAGTTCCTTGGATGGTTAAAGCTCTTAGAGCCCGTGTTTATAGGTACCTGAAACTTCTGTCCACTCTAGAATGCAGAGAAAGAGTCGCCTTTATCCTGTATTGTGAATTTCACTGTGTATTCACACTAGGTGATAGTGGTGGTAGATTAATTTTTTTTAATGTAAGCCTATCTATGTAAATAATTGCATTTACTAAGTGCGTGTCGACCAAGAAAAGCAAAGGAAAATGCTCCAAAAATATAACAGGCTGTAATTAGAATTCTCAACAAGAAAGAACTTCTCTACTGGGGAAGAAAATGTGATCTATCACCTCTCTCTCAAAATGCTATTAGCCTCTCTTCATCATGAGGACAACAAGAAGGAATCTTTTCCTTTTTACGGGAGTAACACTAAATAGAGTAATAGATGTTTTTACATCAAACTACACTGGCTATTGACATAAGCTCCGTCCTCTTAACTTTTACATAAGGGAAAGAAAAATTCCAATAATTCTGAAATAGACAGATAAAACTTTTTTCTGTGGCTTTGGCCATGTACTATTATATGTAACTGCTTATTTTTAAAAAGAGCCTTATTGGTACTCTCTGAAGGATTTTCTTTTATACATAGCTTTATCCTATAATTTTGTCCCTGTTGGGCACGCTGCCTAAATTCAAACACAAACAGTCAAGCAATGAAGAAACATTAACACATTTACTGTGAACAAAAACTCCCAGTTGTACAGTGAAATTTTAATACATTTCAACTTATCTCTTTTACTAATGGGGAGAGTACAAACCCTGCAGGAATTCGCTCTGCAAACTGGTAATTACAGAAGACTCACTTTTTTTTTTTATAATGCATATGTATAGTCAGACACAAAAAAACCCCTGGCTGCCCTTTTGATGTAAGTAACAATAGGAATGTTTTAAAAATTATGAAAATCTACAGCAATTCTAAAGGAATGCATTATTTCATGGAAAACTGTCCTTTACATCTGCATACAGGCACAAATAGACATATATTTAGATATCAGCTTTAAACACCAGAAGGCACTGTTTTTTCTGCATGTGCTTTTATGTAGTCTTCCCATAATCTAAGTGTACAGAATAAATTCATTTTTTGTATAAAACTAGGTGTGATTTTGACTATCATAATTTATCTATGACATAAAAAATGATATTCTTTCATCCCATACCTGGTTTGCCTATTTTGTCCCCTCTAGTATCAGGGGTTTAAATTTGTATATTGAGATCACATAGTATCTCTTAATTAAATAATTAATGGGGAAAAAACTATGTACATACTTGCAGAGAACAAGAACCATATGTTGTAATATTAATAACATAGCACAGATAGTTGACAGAAATGAAGTAAAATCTCTGTTGCTATTCACATCACTTGCTAGACATTTCATATTTATCTCTCAAATTTTTGGTCCCATAACAACTTTCTATGACATTGAAATCTGATAGACTGCTAAGAGTCTATCAATAAATAATTAACATTAAACTCATAGATTGAAGTAGTGGCATATTGGTGGGGGGGATGAAAGAGAAAGCTTGTAAGTAGACGTAATTTTTTGTAGTATTTTGTGAATTTTTAAATAAATAAAATTGCTAAAAATGCCCATATGTGACGGAGTCATAGCTGCAAATTCCAGGAGTGTCTATGTGAAAATGCAAACTATAAAACTGACATACACATACAGCATATACTACCAAAATATGCAAGTGGCCATACCAAAATCATTTCCTGGCCATCCAACTCCAGGTAAGAGAGGGATAAGGGGTAAACATTCCCAGTAGGTGTGTCTGTGGCAGAATTCACTCACCATTGCAGAGAAGAGACATTTTAGATTTACTCAAAAAAAATAATCTTACTCTAAGGATGCATACCTCACTCTTCTTCTAGGCAATACCAGTAATATTCTAACCTTGGGTCTCCCTGTCATTACAGGAAAAAAAAAAGCCCTCTTCCCTACTATTACCATCTCTTCTGCTTCCAAAGGCTACGGGAATAATAGCATGCCTGAGACAAAACAAAACAAAAACGAAAACCAGACTCATCACAGTTCAATAGCTAGGCATTTAGGCACTGGCTTTGTCACAATGTGTCTATATTTTGGGCCAGCTTCTATCTGGCAATGAAATGACACACTTCCCATTTTTTAAAAAAATTCCATATACTAATACATATGTAATATATAAATGTGATTTACACATACATATATATTATGTTCTTTCCCTAAAGTCAGTTTTTATAACTGTGCATTTTATTCCTTGATTCAAGTGTTACTAAAAATATCAAGTGGGTTGTGGCTTTAATAGGAGTAAATTAAAAGTATACCTCAAGGACAGCTACATGTAAAACTTCAGCCTCTGCAAAACCCATTCTCCCTGTATAAACACAACTGAACATGAAGATCAACACCTTTAATATGCATGTGGTCTATCATAGACAAAGAGTGAATGCTTTCCTTTGCTAAGTCTACTACTCCAGAGACAGTGCTAGAAGTCAGAAACATAAACAAACATACCCTCCTAAACGAATTCTGACAGCAAAGCAATCATTAATATAAACTTAATGCCAACCATATTCAAGTAATTTGAAGGGTTAAACCATAACTTATGTACTATAGCGATTTATAACTTTCTTAGAGTCAAAAGGAAAAGCATAGAAATCCAATATTCTGATTTCCCTTGCTACAAGCACAGCGATGGTTGGAGCGAAAGCCTACATAAGCAGCCCTTCACGACATCACACACCCACCCCCTAGCACCTCCTCCAAATGAATGGGTCCCTAGATTTGTCTTTCAGTAAAAGCGAAAAGCAGGTAGAGAGAGTTCATTTGAATTCCCTGCACAAGGTGATGCAACCCTCCCAATCAATCTGCTTTCCTGCTCTGGAAAGGAATGAAATGGTAGTATAGAATCCTGATCAATAGGTAAGTAATACAGGAATGACAGACAGACAGATATAACACTTTCATACATTTCTATTTTTCTTTAATTATTTAGAGGGCATATCCATATGTTGTGGTGCGTCCACCCCTTTCTTCAATACGAGTACCATTGGGCAAGTCAATATATTATTGGATAATTAGATGATTAAATATACACAAAGCTTTGGTGGTCTGCAAAGAATGATAAAGGAAGACAGCCGCAACCAACGAAGTTTCACTGCGTTTATCACTGGCCCACATTCAGAACTCTGATATATAAGAAACCTATACCTAAGCCTACATTATGAGTTTTAAATAATCCAAGAGGGACCCTCACTAGACAACCACAGGCCACAGATACTCCTCTTCATGACACTGGACATCAATGCCAAAAACAAAGAATAACGAGCAAACAAATGACAGAGCACAGGTTGGTTTTCTGCAAAGTACCTCTTAGTTTTGCAAGATAATTGTTTCCTATACTATTTACACAATTAGCCTGTTCCACGTGGGTGAATCGTAAATGGATCAGGAAAGCACAATTCAATATGATTTCACTTAAACATTATCTGAATATCCATACAGCTGGCAGTGAACATGTTTTAACATTGCATGTTTGATCATATCCAGTAAATGTGAGGGTGTTATTTTAATTGTGAAATATATTACCAGTATTCAAGTTAGCACTGAGGCCTCGCTGCCAGATGGCACACCTTGGATATAAGTAGGAGTGACAGAATTTTAGAAGTGGGTGTGTATTCGTACAAACTAGTCTTCCGACAGTTTTCAGCTTTTTACCTCTTAATCAGAGATTAACAAACTTTAGAGTTAGACTACATGGTGCTTATCTAGCCAAATACTAATTATCAAACATCACTGCCATATTTATCTCCATGAAAAATACTTTAGATCCTGTGTATCAATTCATTGACACAGAGATTCCCCCTCTAACTAGTCTACTCACTTATTTTAAAATATTAATGACTGGGATGGGAAATCCTTGGTGCTGAAAGTAGTGTAAGATGGTAGTGTTATGTCAGCCACTAACACTTGTGTGTGTGTGTCGGGGGCAGGGGGGGTTATACTGAGTTAGTAACGGGAGGCTCTCTGCACATAGGCGTCAAGTACGTTCCTCTGCATTTGAGAAAACAGAACATATAAAGAACAGGGGTGGGAAATGTAAAACCTGGGCTGATAATGCCTCCCATGTGAAACTGCTTCTTGCTTTTATTTGACTCTCAGAAAGCAGTGGTAGTGGGCCTTTTATTATTTAGACATCAAAGGGAGTTTGTACACCGAAGGTAAGATTTACTAATGTGCTGAGAAAACACAGTTTCTTACCACAATCTCATCTGTTGCTATGGACCACAGGTTTCCACTTCTTTTAAAAAAAAACAATGAAGCAAAACAAGACCCTTACCTACCCCATATAATAAAAGCCTAATATGCAAATCAACTGAAAGGTGGAATGACTGTTCGACAGAGGGCGGGGTGGCGAGCAGTGGCGGGAGGGGATGGAGATTGGGAGGGCGGGGCCGGCCGCTTTCCAGCTGACGCCCACAGAGGGAGGCCAGACTGCAGCTCCAGGAGCAGACCTAAGCCGTCAGTTGGACATCCCCCGAGGACTCCCAGACTGCGAGAGGGCACAGGCCTGGCTGAGGGGCCACCTCCCACCCCGCCACCCCAAGTGCATTAATTTTCATGCACCAGGCCTCTAGTTAAATATAAAAGGGAACAGGCCATATCAGAACCATCCATGGCACTTTTCAGAAGTACAGTGGTCCAGGACCACACTCCAGAATCAATGCGTTAGAATCCCAAGCACAGTTGCATAACCCCGAAAGCAACTGCAGCTCACCAAATTTTCCTCCCCAGGCACATGAGCAGCCTCATCCTACTCGGCCCTGTAATTGTTGCTATTATTGTGGTGCTTTAAGGGAACTGTACTCAGAACTAAACAAAAGGTCAAAAATGCAAGAAGATGCTCTGTGTGAAGGACGTCAGGGGAGAAGGGAAATCCCAAACTTGTTTCACATCCCTTTGGACACTGTGAGGGAAGTGAGCAGTTTCCTGAGAAAGACCTCAGGAGCTTTTCCAACATTAGAAAGCAGAGCCTCTCACAGGGAGCTGTGGTCCAAGCCAACTGCTGGAGCAAGTTCCCACTCCATACTCGTGAGCCTGATCCCAAAGGAGGGGGAAGGAGGAAGCTGGGAGGGCCAGGATCTGGGTACCTAAATGGCTATCCACTTTCATTTTAAATGGATGCAGGGAAGAGGCATAAATGATTAATAATGACTAATCAATCCCCTTAGTGATTCCTTTCCTTCCTACAGCTACCACTCACCAATTTTTCAATATGCATTGAAAAAAGTAGAGTATGCCTACAAGTGACAACAACCACAATCACACTTTTCTACAAAATGGAAGGCATATAATAACCTGCAATTTTAAAAGGTAATGTGTAGGGAAGTGCCTACATATTACCTACTGCAGTCCCTCCAATATATCTCCTCAGCAACGTTTCTCTTCCCTTCCCAGTTCCATCCTTTGTATAAATCATTGAAGTATGGGAAGCCACATATACAGCAATCAGGTTGTTTCACACTTAAAAATTGCTAAGGTCAGGGGACTAATCTGTACGTATGTATGTGTATATATGTGTGTGTGTGTGTGTGTGTGTGTGTGTGTGTGTGTGTGTGTGTATATATATATATATATATATATCCCCAACCCCTTTACAGCAACTAAATCCATCATTCCAGACCCTTATGAACACAAAGCAGATTCTTCTCCTAACTTATAGTAATTATAAGTGAATTGGGCCAAATGGCTCCCAAACTGATTTTTAAAACACTGATATGCCCTCTTTTGGCTTCTCGTTTAAGAAATAATAAAATATTAGTTTATTAGAAGCGTTAACATGTGAGGTGGAGTGGTCTGTTCAGTTACTATGTTTACTAAAAAAAATTTAATTACATAATAGAGATTTTTCACAGCTAAGTGATAATAGTTGGAACTCTCGACATTGTGAAAGGTGAGGACACCTACCCATGACACCGTGCTCAGCACAGGGGCTGTCAATGAGTTTTCCCAAGTCAAACCACAATGCTGAAGATGACATACATCACAGGAGCAGGGTTCAAACGAGGAAAACCAAAGTATGCGTACCCACTAGCAAAATTTGAAAAAAAGTCCCCCCTTAGTGCCACACGCCCCATCGTTGGCCCACTGTGTGCCCAGGCAGGCCTGCTTTCACAGCTCAGAGCCGACAGCAATGCCAATTAGTGTCAGCTGTGATGGGGTTTTAGCGACACAGCTCTTCGTCTTAGAGGAAGTGGGCTGCAACCACCAACTTACTGTACAGAGGCAACCTAACAACCCATTAGGTGGAAATGACTTTTCAGCCACTTCCTCCAGGGAATACATCAGAAACGGATGGCTTAGACAGATGGGAATATTTTTACATTTCTGTACTAACTGCATACAGGAAGGTGGATTTTTATCATTTGATGCTGCCCAATCCTCATCTTATCCCCTTTCTCCTCTATGTTATTCCTCATTCACTATAATATTGATATACAATTTAACCTAATAAAATGATGAATTAAATCCTTTAGACATAGAGGGATCTGTCTTACTGTGTGCATTAAGAGCATTCTATGGATCATCCACTAAAACTTTAGGGAATTGCTAAAAATAAGAAATTTAATTACTCGAAAAATTTTCTAGAATAGCATACTGTGTTTTGAAAAGATGTTGATAGTAAGATACCTTCTATGCCCACAACTCTCCAACTTGTATTAGATTTGATTAAGTCTATCAAAAACCAAAGTAACCGTACTCCTGAGCCCGGAAAAGAATGGAGTCAGGCGCCACAAAAAGGAATGTCCGCCCTTTTGTTGCAAAGTCAAGGCTGGGAGCTCAAAGCCAGCATTATACTCCTGGGCATGTGTTGTCATCATGCTAAAGCAAAATTTCCCTCCACCCATAGCATCATATAGAATGCTAATGAAAACTTGCAATAGGTTAAAATTAAATTTTCATATTCTTTAAAATGTGATTTCAAAAACATACATAAGTTTATTAATTGTTAATTAAATACTTGTTAAATGTTTTAACAAACAGGTTTACCCTAGCTAATCCCAATCAAAAGAAGTCCTTGTGCAAAATTGCTCAAATGAAGAATGTAATTTAAAAAAAACATTAAACATTCATGTACACAGACTTTATTTATCAGCAACAAGCACATTCAAGCACTTTCATAATAGAGATATCCAACAATCGGAACATCCCTTTTGGTACAAGATGCTTCCGTTTGCACAGAACCAAAAGGATATAGGATAATGGGAGTGCTATGAAATCTGGCAATAACATGAGGTTTTTCAGCAATATTTTAATTTTAGGTGAGCTTCAATCCCTCAAATCTGCTGTGAGTGTTCCCGCTCATAAACTCAGCTGAGTTTATTAATGCAGTGAGAGATGTAAATTTTTCTGTTTAGGTTTTCTTAAAAACCCTCCTCTCAAGCTCCCTCTTATAAATTAAATCTCTTGTAAAACATCTACAATGGAATATTCTGTCACAGTCCTGATTAAAACATGTTTAGAAATTTCATATAAATTTACAATTTATTTCCTTGCTCAAATCAAATATAGATATAAAGGCATATAAACTCTAATAAATAAAATTTTGTATGAATTTATATATTAAATAAAATCTTATATAAATAATATTAAAGATCTTGAGTTTTATTGGATTTGGATGTTGGCAGGTTAGTCAGTTCTTTTTATTTCATTTAAATTAGCCTACAGTTTGCCTGGCTGGTGTGGCTCAGTGGTTGAGTGTTGACCCATGAACCAGGAGGTCACAGTTCAATTCCCAGTCAGGGCACATGCCAGAGTTGCAGACTCCATCCCCAGGAGGGGGTGTGCAGGAGGCAGTTGATCAATTAACTCTCTCTTCATTGATGTTTCTATCTCTCTCTCCCTCTCCCTACCTCTCTCTGCAATGAATAAAGCATATTAAAAATTTATTTAAAGCCTACAGTTTTAAAAACACTAACAATTTTCCTACTTATTTAACAGAAATAGAACTTACTATAAAGCAGAACACAGCTCTCTCAGTCTCTCTCTCTTTTCTCTCTGTGTATGGTACATGGAAATTTTTTTTAAATGTTATAAGAAAAGCAATGCTCTGTTAATACCATTACATCCAATCTTTTTAATTTTATAAAAGCAACACTGAAATACTATGTTTATTATTTAAAAGCTACATGACATACTCTGAATTCAAAGCAAAATATATAAAACTTTCTTCAGAAATGAATTATTTTCAATTAAAAAAATCCTGTAAGATAGTGGTGATGATTGCACAACATTGTGTCTGCATTAAAAGCCACTGAATTGTACACAATAAGTGATGGATTTTTCTGTTATGTGGATTTTACCTCAATTTTTTAAAAAATAGACCTTGTAAAACAAAAGACAAAAATACTTCTGGGTGTTGGTCTGTTTTTATGTGTGTTTTTTTTAGTTAAACTAATAAGGTTATTGTAACAAAAAATCCCTCCATTGTGGGGAATTATAAAAATAGAGTATAAATTTTAATGGACACATCTCCTTCAAACATAGACTTCATATAACGTCCTCTCCCACATGTCAAAAAAAGTCACGATAGGAAAAGGAGCACTTTGGACCTTGAGAGCTTGTTTGGAGGTTCCAGCAGGGGAGCGCAGCTACTCCTCTATACCCCTGACCGAAGACCGGTCCTCTCCTGGGGGGGGGGTCATCCTCTTCGACCGAGCGCGCAGCTTCGGGAGGGACGCACATGGATCGGTGAGGGAGGAGGGGGACACCTGCCTAGCCAGCCAGATCAGCCGAATCAACCCTGGCGATCAATGGGGTGACAGATGTCGCAGCCAGATCGCCCTCACATCCAAAAGGAGCACTTTAAACACCGCAATTTCTTTCTTTAAAACACACTGAATAGGTTGTGTCAATACAAGGAGAACCTAATTCATAGAAATAAACTGTTCTGGAGAATAAAGAGAGGAAATATCCCACTGCAAGATATAGTGAATACATTCTTATTTTCTTTCCATATTTCATATCCTGCTTGGAGTTAGATAATAATAGTGGCCAACACTTCTTATACACTTAGTATATACCAAGCACTGTTCTAAATACACAGTTACCTTATCAGGAGAGTATTACACTACCATTACCTCTACTTTACAGGTAGGAAACCAAAGCACAGGGACAAAGACCAGCTCTCCCAAGGCTGAGCCAGTGTTCTCACTTCTGCAAGTCTAGTCTGCTAATCAGGCTCTAGTCCACTAGGCTTTACCATCTTAACATTTATAAACCTTTATTTATGTCCCATAACTACCATGAAGTAAAAAGTGCTATTCCCCTTGCTTAACACACAAGATGAACTGATTTCAAGTTTTTCTTATTGACGGAGGAAGAACCCAAAATGGGAATTTGACGAAAATTCAAAATAGAAATCCTATATAATGAAGTGGCAATATGCAAATTGACTGCCACACCCTCACAATGTGGCTGCCTATAACCAGGCCGGCAGGGGAGTTAATGAGGGACGGCCAAATAACTAAATAAGCAGGCTGCATGGGGCAACCAGGCCGGCGAGGGGGGCAGTTGGGGGCGACCAGGTCAGCAGAGGGGGGCAGTTAGGGGCGATCAGGCCAGAATGCAGAGGCAGTGTGGGGCGATCAGGCCGGCAGGCAGGTGAGCGATTAGGAGCCAGCGGTCCAGGACTGTGAGAGGGATGTCCGACTGCTGGTTTAGGCCTGATATCCAGCAGTTGGACATCCCCTGAGGGGTCCAGGATTGGAGAAGGTGCAGGCTGGGCTAAGGGGACCCCCCTCCATACATGAATTTTATGTTCCAGGCCTCTAGTCCTATATAATAAAGTCTAATATGCAAATCGACCAAGCGGCAGAACGGACGGTCGCTATGACACACGCTGACCACCAGGGGGCAGACACAACACAGGAGCTGCCCCCAGCCCACAGGCCCTAGGACAGCCAAGGCAGGTGGCATGTGGGGCCCCCCAATGGTCCTGCCGGTTGCCCCACAGATCGGCCCTGATCGCCAGCCAGGCCTAGGGACCCTACCCATGCACAAATTTCATGCACCGGGCCTCTAGTATATTATAACAACAAAGTAGACTGGAGCCGTGAAAACTAATATTTTTAGAATTCAAAGTACACATTCATATCTTTAAGTCAAATTTAAAAAGGAATTAATCCAATCTCTCAAGAACTACCTTTATTTTAAAACCAGTCATTTAGAAGACCCATTCATCAAATGGAAGAAAGAGCTTACAACTTCAATGGCAAGCAAGTTTTGGGTCCTAAGTAAGAGAAATGATTACTTAAAACTAGCTAACATGTGTTTTTAGAACACTGAATAAAGAAATGTGTAGAAGACACAATTTAAGAGAACTAAGAGAATGTTTTTTTAAAAGGATTCGCTTTAAAAGGTAATAATAATAAAAAAGAAAAAGACATCGCTCTAGCAGACACTGAAGGAAAAATCTGAGGAAATAAATAGGTAACTTTTTTTCTTTTTTTTTTTTTTAAGAAAAGGGGATTCACTTTGATAAAAGTAATGTGAAACCTGAGAGAGAGAAAAAAAAAATGAGAAAACAAGAAGAGATGGATGGAGTCAAAGATACAGGAATGTAGAAGAAATGGGCTGATGTGCTAGAGGTGCCATTTAAAGCAACACAGGGCTTGGGCCACTTGTAAATTTGGTCAGAACCATTTGAACGCTGTCGGGTCAGGTCTAAACACAAAGAGGTGTGATAACGATTACACTTAGGGGTGAATGAACTATTTTTTTATGCTCTTAGGGAATACATTTTGAAGGCAAAAAAATAAAATAGCACATTCCGTTTTTCTACCTTACCAATCTTGTTAAAAATAATGCCCCGAGAAACCCACGCTCTGCCTGAACACAGCAGAGTGTGCTAATGTGTTCATTTCTGCCGCACAGACCTGGCTTTTATTATCGGAAGCGGTCCTTTTTTAAGACTTGAACTTGGAGGCGATGTTTTCCTAGCCTTTCAAGGCAATTCAGACTTCCAGATGGAAAGCCCCTTAATATTCTAGTCACAAGCTCTAGTAATCTAATTTATAAATTAACAAAAGTTGACACCTTTTTAAAAAACATAAAACAAGGGTAAGAAACTTGGCTCCCATGAAAAGTTAGTGTGTAAAGCACACTTTCAATCAGTCAGAGTGGTTTGTGGGGCCTCCCCAGCTTACGCTCATTACCATTATCTACTCCCTGGTTTCCAAAACCCGAGGGTGGAATTGGTGGCCACACCGCCAGCAGTGACCACGCAGCACTGTTTACAGGGAGCAAAAAAGATTCAAGAAACTTTTCAGCAACTAATGCACACCCCAGGGAGGCAGGTGAGAGAAGGGTGGGAAGCCAGTGATTAACTAAATCTATCCTTATCCTCCATTTTCCATGAACAGAGAACAATTCCTTAGGGTACTCCCCGCTTACTGTGTGGCCTTGTGCAAGTTATTGATCATCTCTGAGCCCCAGTTCTTCATTTGTAACAACAGAATTATACTATTTTTTAAAAATATTTTTATTGATTTTTAGAGAGAAAGGGAGTGGGAGAGAAACATGGATCAGCTGCCTCCTGCTGCCCCCTACCAGGGATTGAGCCTGGAACCCTGGCATGTGCCCTGACAGGCTATCAAATTGGCCACCCTTTGGTGCATGGGACAACGCTCAACCAACTAAACCATATCAGCCAGAGCAAAATAATACTATTTTTTACACAGAGTTTTTATATACATTATTGATCAATTTTTTAAAGAGCTTCACACAGTGCCAGGCACACAGTAAGTGATAAATTAAAACTATTATTGTGAGTATGAATCCTTATCGTACACAAAATAAGCTTTGGAAAAATAATTTTTGATATAAATAATGTATGGCTTCCAGATATACAGTTGATATGCATTTAGATATGCCCTCACCACATACTATGTAAGCGTATGTGGTAAAAAGAGATTCTGTCAGGCCCTGGTTGGGTAGCACAGTTGGTTAGAGCTTCATCCCTACACACCAAGGTTGCAGGTTTGAGTCTCTGTCAGGGCACATGCCAGAATCAACCACAAACACATAGATAAGTGGAACAACAAATCAATGTCTCTCTCTCTCTTTCTCAAATTAAAATATTAAAAAAAAAAGAGAGAGAGAGAGAAGGTGAATCTGACAGGAGGAGATCATCAGAGAGACTTAAAAATCTTGAGTGCTCCTTCCAAAGTTATCATTCACTGGCATGTGAACTGAAAGAGGCGAAAATCAAACTCTACACTTCAACTTCCTCTCCCATGTCACGTACGAGTTGGAAAATGCTCTAAATTTCCTCCAATCTCTAGTTTACACACTTTATGATAATGTACTTGCTTTGAGTATGTGCTAGTATTTCCTACATATCAGACCTCTCCAACCTAAATTTAGTCTCCTGGATGGAAAAGAACTTTGGGTTTTGGGGGGCCTAGACCACTGCTGTGTGAATGAAAAGCTGTTAGATGTAGGAAGCTGGCTAACTCTGATCACTGACTGACTGGCTGGAGGAAACGGCACCGCAGGGGGCCTCTCAGAGATGCTATGCATGGGCTCAAAGAGCTTTTCTAATAAAAGTTTCAGAAATGGAATGATTACTACAACGAACATTTTCTGAGTGCCCACTCTGTGCCAGAATCACACTGTACTGTGAGACAGTATCCTCAAGAAAGTTAGTTGGCGAGTTAAGTAAGTAAGCAATTTAAGGTAGAGTGGGGTTATACACAGGATGCTCTGATGCATAGAGATGGTGTACCCCTAACCCATCTTCTGGAGAAAGGGACACTTCCCTGGGGAGAACAGGAGGAGACTAAAGGTGCAAAGTGAAAGTGAACTTGTGTTGCTCCAAGACAAAAAATTGTACTCAACTGGAAGACACGCTAAACATAAGAATACAGAAATAAGTGCACAAGCCATGTACACCGTGCTAGAACTGAGACTGAACTTTATTCTTGCATCTTTACAGAAATGGGGCGATATTCCCTGTTCTTCCTTGTTTCACAGGTAGTAAATGAACATAGTTCATGTGGCTACAAACTATTCAGGCACCTGGACACAGAGCTCTGGCTATGGGATGCACCTTAGGGACATGTACTCTGGAGCAGTGGTCGCCAACCTTTCGGACCTCACAGGCCACCAGTGGTAAGTGGACCACCGGTTGGCGACCGCTACTCTGGAGCATTATTTCTATTCTGGTCCTTAATCAACCTAATCTGGAGAAAAGTCTTTTCTGGAGACTCCCAGATAGTTTGGTGTTCTTCGCAGTAGCAGTGTTCCCTCTTCCCCTCCACTTATTCCCCACTGAGTCTTGAATCTCTTACGGGGCCTGCCTTGTAGTCTGACCTTTTCCATTGTTCCTTGGGACTCCTTTCCTCAATCTTAACTGAATTGAGAGGTTGAAAAAAAGAGATTTGACTTTGTTTTGTTCTTATTGTTCTCTGCTTCCCACTCAACTGTCTTTTGTCTCAGGATCACAAGCTCCTAAGAAGGTGAGTCACCCCTATTTTAATAACGAATCATTTATACCGCGTCCATATTATGGGTAAACATAAGACAGCTCCCCAGCCGTTCTACAGAAGAGGCCTTGCCACATAATACAGATATCTCTTAGTGCAGCCATGAGGGAGGGGGAAAGGGTGGCAAAGGATTCAACGCACCATGTAACCACAACCAGAAGGATTACAGTACAAGGGAATGTACCTAATAATGCAACTGCAGACAGATACGCTGAATCTGAAGCATTTTAAATTACACTCAAGGAGTGGCATTTGGGAGCCCTCTTTGCTCGTCTAATGGTTTTCATGCCTGCCAGATGCACGACTATAATTAGATTCACTAAAACTTGAAAAGAATAGCCAATGAGTAACATTTTTCCCCCTAAATATCCCCAGAAGGAATCTAAGGTTCCCAACAATGTATGTATGGGAAGAAAAAGCACACTACAGATAGGAGGTTGAAGGGGTAAAAATCCTGCAAGAAACTGACAGAATATTTCAATGATTATAATTTATCAGGGTTATATGGGTCTGTGAACTGAAACGGAGACGGGTATGTAGGAGTAGTTTACCCAACAGAATTTAAATGGTATCCATGAAGAGGATGCAATATACACCTGAAAAAAGAAGTTTCTATCTGCTTTTAAGTAGTCATCTACTCTGTGGTAAACTTAATTCTTATTCTAATCCAAAGTATTTCACCTTTTCTTGCCTCAGAGTTTAAGAATGCCGGCATTCAGGAGACCCCGTAAGTATGTGGCTTCTCTCTCATGGCACCCCTTCCCGTAAGTGCTTAAAACCATGAGTCATGACTGTGTACCCATTTTCAAGATGGTGTATATAGAGCAGGCTCTGTTGCTCGCTGGCACTTAGGAGAAATATTTAATTTGTTCTGCGGAGGTAAGGAGAAAGCAGCTGTCAGTTAGGCTGCCATTTCTGTCATACTTCTTAATAATACAGCTCCTATAATTACACTGTGGTTCTTTATATTAACTCAGTGAAAGCTTGCTTGCTTTTAGCATGAAAACAATTTATGAAATTATAGAAACAGACTGAACACAGCAGTTCATTTGTTGAAGCAATTATCCAGATCCTTGTCAAAAAAAAAAAAAAAAAAAGTACAAGCAAGAGAAGACTGTGATGTGCAAAAAATGGTTCTAATTCTATGCTCTAATATGTACAATATGTCTGTGGTTGTACCGAATTATGTTAATAAACTGCAGCCGAAATATATTTGTCACAACACAAAGGAAAGGCACTATCAATTGTCCTGCCAGATACTTTAAATTAGTCACCAAAGGGTCCAGCCAGAGTTTCCTCTGCAACCAGCAGATGAAGGGAAAGGCTCACTGGACAGTTTTTCCTGTGGAGCCAGAAGGATTCTTCTAAGTATTTTGAATTAATTGGAAAATGGCTGTAAAGTGCACTGTGGCACAAATGCTATTTTTAAGTGACATTTAAAAATTTTAACCCCGGACACCAATCTGATGTTATTTTTCACTGGTTATCCATCAAAACCCGGGTTCCCAAAAAGCTAAGAAAGGGATCTGGGACACTTGTTGCAGGGAATGTGAGGGAATATGGCAAATCAGGTGATGGCAGGATTACTGTCTAAGTAACTGCAGAAAGGCCAAAAACTCTTAAGGTAAAAAGAAGTCTCACTTCGCAGTCTGTTAAGGCAAGAGTCTACGATCCCTTAGCATCTATCGATAAATAACTGCTAAGAGCAGCATTGTGAAGCTATGTCATCCAAGTTTCACTGAGCAAGTTTTCCAAGCTCTCTGAATGATGACTATGAAGTTCAATTTTTTAATGTTGTACCTGTAAAGAAACGATTACTGATTGAACTGAACTAAACATCTATTTCCAAAATTCTTATGTGTGTAAATTTATCATATAAATATTTCCCAGTGAAAATGGTTCAAGGAAGAAAAATTACTTCTCCATACCAATATAACCTAGCCTCTGTCTCACAACTAGACCACTGAACTTCAACAAAAAGAACACTACTAAATATTTCCTTTTAATTATTTTAATAGTTAATTTGCAGGAGGTGAAAAGGAGGATGGGAGATCTAACACTAAAGTAAAATGAAGTGCTAGAAAACAGAAGCAAAAAAAAAACAACCTCAAGCTCAAATTGTGAATTGTGCAAAGTGTTATACGCAATAAAATGTGGACGTCGCTCTTTCTCCCCACATCTGGAGATAGTTTAGTATACCGACTTCCAGAAACCGAGCAATTGTCCAGTCTGACTAGCCCCTTTCATTCACAAATAAACAATTAATGGAATGGGCAACTAATTTTCCAAGTGTTCATATTCATTAGGCTGTTTCCTGAAATTAAGTATCTGCCTCATGATACAATACTGTACACATTAAATGGTCTCCCACCCCCACCCCTTCCCCAGCCACCCTTTGCCTATCAAACTTAGAGAACTAAGCATTCTTATTTCTATTTTCCTTCCTTATAACAGACGACGATTGGAAAATTAAATTGCCTCCACTGTGCTGAGTAAGTACAAAGTACAAGATCCCCTCACCAATTCTTAGCAAGAATTTACATTCCCGTGGACCCATCGATTCACTAAATATTAACCAAACACCTACTATGTGGTAAGCACGATTATAAACCCTGACTTGTAAACATAAATAAGTCCTTGAGGAATTTACAACCAAGTAGGGAGATCAACCTGACCACAAATAACTATGTTATAAAGGAGAAGGTGATCAATGTGACAAGAGAGGCATAAACAAAATGCTTTCGGGTTCAGGGGACAGAGACTAGTAATTCTGAGGTAATGAGAAAAGACTTAGAGAAGGAAGTGGTTTGGAAGATGGATAGGCTTTCGAGAGGCACTGGACTGGAAGGTCCTCAAGGTCAGAGACCATGTCTCCTTTACTTGGCATCTCCCTGCCCTGCCCACCACCTCCAAAATACACACACACACACACACACACACACACTAACTCACACTTACACACACACATACACATACGCACACACTCACTCACTCACACTCACTCACACACTCCTAGCACAGTGCTGGGCTGTTGACACTATGAAAAAACTATTTAACTGAATTCAAAAAGCCAAGATAGGCAAAAAGATCACCCAAGAAGATGGATGAGTACTGACAATGGCCACAAGAAGGCATGAACCTGTTCAAAAAATGTGGGGATTTTATAAAAGAGACTACCGAGGAACAAAAGATTTATCTTAAATTTGAAAACAGCGGAGAACAATGAGACTTTCTCAGCATATGAGTAATATAATTAGTAGAGCCGGACATCTATTTTACCAGTTTAAGTAAGAATATATCCCGTGTCCTTTTCCAATTTTAAAATGTGGAGCATTCAGGAAAGAAAAATGTACTTACTATGTTAGAGAAACTATTAGAAACCTGCAAATTCTCTGACCACCAAGTTGACATTGTGCCTTGAAGGCCAAGAAAAGATTCCATTATGTGTGTGGGACCCAGAAAAACATTTCTTTAACAAATTTTCAGTTAGGAAAAGAAAATCAAAGCGAAAGGCAGCCCCAAATACCATATGTTATTGGAAATGGGTGGTGGCAGCAGGGTGTGGAGCCTTCCACCACCACCACTCAGTAGTTCCTCAGAACAGATACTAGAACAAAACACCTATCGCTCCTCTGGAAAAGCAGATGGGCTATTACTTTGTGGGTTGTTTTTTTTTTTTAATTCCTTGGAGTATGTGCAAACAGTGCCCCTCGCTGCCCTTCATTTAAGTGACACGAGGCAGATGCAAAGGGGAGGCTTCTAGGCCTCTGACCATGACTTAGGGTCCCCTATACCATTCAACCACCAAATCAAATTTAAGTGAGACGTTGTTATTAGCCACAGCAGACTGTGGCATTTCCTTAGGACTTCCAGGAAGGAGTGGTGATAAGCATGCGTGTCATCTGGACATGTCATACAGGATTGCAACATGTTCTGAGTCGTCTGAGATTCCAGACAGACTGTACATTTTAAATTGTCTAGATGAAATCATGAGACATTTGGCTTAACAAAAAAAAAAATGTAAAAGCCACAAAAGGGAGAAGAATAGCACTCGTATGGAAAATCAGCCCCAAAGAGAGAAAAGCAAATTGAAGATAAATCCAGATTCCTGGTTCACATGTCCCCAGAGCCAAACCAAATGGAATAAAGCTCAAAACCAAATTACATGTCCTACAGAGTATCAGAAATTAATAATTTGGACTGAAACCCAAACATGTTAAATTTAACTGTCATAAACTTCAAAGGAAAATATTTTAAAAATATGGCAGAGGGAGTCCACCCTAATATTGTAATGTATGTACATGTAGCAATGGTTGTCCATTGGCCCAAACTTGGAAATCTTTCCAGAAAATTAAAACTAATTAAGCTTCTTCTTAGCAAGGATGGTGTCTTAACCATCCCAGGCTCTCAAACTCTAGAGTAGGCAATCAATATATGCATGCTGCAAGGACCAAATTCAGTTCACTGCGATGCTTTTATTTTACAAAGCCAGCAAAACCACTTGGAAAACTTTATTCTTGTTTGAAGGGAAAAAATCCAAATAATTTAACCTCATCAATGTAAATGGATTTACTGTCATAATTTATGGAGTTAAAAACACAAAAAAACACATTTTTTCCCCACCCGCAAAACAACTGTAGACATGCCATGATGCCCCTAGCCAGGCAATATTTGCTGCTGAGCACAAGGAGGATGCTTGCAACGGTGAGGATGCAACACAATGAATCCATCATGACTGACATAATGAATGAATGGTGAGACAATTCATGCAATGTAGCAAGTACCATTCTGCCTCACATATTCCTATAGCTCATTATCTTAGAGTTATCATTTCTCAGGCTCTTGCTATGTACCAGGCACTAGTCTAAATACTTTACATTCATGGAAATACTTCACATACATGAATTTAAATTTCATGACAACTAAACAAGGTAGAGATTATTATCATCTCCATTTTATAGATTAGGAAACTAAAAGTCAGAGAAATTAAATGACTTGACCAAGATCTTATAGCCGGTCAATGGAAGAAGTGGAATGCAAAACCAAGTCTGATCAGCTCAATAACTCACATTTGTCCATTACATCAAGTCCCATTATATCAAGATAACTCCAATTAAGTTGGCAAATTTGGAGACCATGACCAGTTAATTATATTTCCACAACCATATTGAAAACATTGAGCACACGTGGGAATTTCTTATGTAGCCCTCGCAGTACCCCTATTTGAACCATGCTGTCCTCCTTGCCATTTGTGCAAATATTATTACATCTTTAGGAAACCATTATGTGTTGCCACACAGAATATGAATACCAGTCATGTGAATTACAACAGGTCATTGTGAAAGGGTTCCGGAGTTGGCAACTCTGTGGTACTTGTTAAGACAGTGAATTTGAGAACATGAAAATTAACCTGGGGGGACGAGATAAGCATTAAATATAAATCTCATGATCTATCTCCAAGGCCATTTTAATCTTGGCACTGCAATCTAAATAAGGTACTTACATAACTAAAAAAGAAAAAAGACATAATATATCCCTCCAGATGTTTTGAGGAGTAATAAGTAAAACCTTCTAAAAATACTTAAAGAATAAAAAACAAAGAGTTGCCCATTTTTGGAGAAAAATTGATGGTCAGACATAGCTTCATATTAAGATATAAAATGAAAGTTAACCAGTTTGGTTTTTTAAAAATGCAACTAAAAATAGCATTCTTAATGACAAATTATATTATGCTTCAGAAAGAATGCATAACTCAAAGAGAGCAAAGCAGAACAATGTAAAAAGGATTATAAAAACAGCCCTATTTCTAAATCAAAGTGGAGTTCACTTAGGCCATACTCACACACAAGGGAATCCCCACAAAGTCCTTCAAACCAGCCCCTCCAAGTTCAACCTATGAATGAAGGGGGAGGGGGGGAATATGAGGTCATCTATAGGAGCTTCTGAGTACAAGACACATATATATGGTGTTTGTGGCAGGCACAAAGTCACTAAAATCGTTCAGTCATTTTTTAATGTTTTAAAATAACTTATTTTTAAATTATAGTTGACATAAGCCTTTCAGTCTTTATAAAGGGTCAGTTTCCAGGGCCTAGATTTCATTAATGATTCTCTGGAGCATCAGCAGTTCTCAGAACCCAGTTGTTGTTGTTGTTTTTGTTTTGTTTTGTTTGTTTTTTTTTAATATATTTTTATTGATTTCAGAGAAGAAGAGATAGGGAGAGGGAGAGAGATAGAAACATCAATGATTGGCTGCCCCCTGCACGCTCCCTACTGGGGATCGAGCCCGCAACCTGGGCGTGTGCCCTTGACAGGAATCGAACCTGGGACCCTTCAATCCGCAGGCCAACGCTCTATCCAGTGAGCTAAACTGGATAGGACTCTTTTTATGTTATTACTCAAACTCATAGGACGTAGATTTTATCATGCCCATTTCACAGATGAGGAACTTGGGGCACAGAGGCTTTCGTAACCTGTCCAATGTCACACAGCTACTACAAAGGGTTGGAACAGGATTCAAATCTCAGCAGCCTGGCTCTGAATCCATACTCTTTATCATGGCGCCATGCTGCCCTTTCCCAGGAATGCTAGTAAAACCATGCCTGGACTAGTCTCTAAAGTGAAGTGTCATTTTACAAAAGCAATTCTACAAAAGTGACCAAAAGCAATTTCCAGGCGACCTACTCTAGGATATGCACTCTTCTACACAGGCTTGTGTATGGGATTCCTGTCTATGACCCCCAAACCCCATGTCCAGTGCAGTGCTACACTATCAGTGAGGTCGGCCGGTGCCTTGGGGACTGTCATGATCAACCCCTCCCTGGCATGTGACCTCTGAGGTGGCAGGGGTCTGCTGGCTGGCTGCATTGTCTCTGTGATTTAAACCAGACCATATGGCCGCCTTGTTCTCTGAGCTGGGGCATGCCTAAAAAATGCTCAGATTGCATTTAACAACTTCTCTTCTCTCTGGCCAGATATAAGCTCTAGAGTTATTTTACACAGATTTCAGTTCATTCTATAATAGCACAGAAAAAAACTTTCTTTGATATGAACTCTTTCATGACCAAAGTCTGTCCATGGGATGACCCAGCAGGAAGAAAGCCTTGGGGAACATGGCAGTAAACTTGACACAGGACGGCCAACATAATGTTCAGGGCCATCTCCTTATTTACAAAATGCAATCAGTAGGAAAGGTCTGTAAATTTCTATCTCAAAAAAAAGGAGTAGAATTTCACATTACAATACTTAATAAACCCTAGGCTTAGAGCATCTGCAAAGTCTTCAAACTACAATTCAAAGCAAAGACTGAAGCAAGGAGTGAGGACAGGAGGTGGAAAAAAGATGCATATTACTTTCTTCTACATGAGCCTTGATTGTTCAATTATTTTAAATCTCAAAGATCACTAAAAACAAAGAATCTCATTGTAAAAAGTCGACCAAAGTGGGGCTTAGAAAAAGAGAGGGGAAAAGTATAATTGAAGGGAATTACAAAAATTCAAAGGGAGTGGTGGCTCTGTTGGGGAGGGAAGAGCTGAAACAAAATTCCAGTGAAAATGCTCATGGAAAAATAAACATGTACACCACCAATGCAAGAAACTGAGCAGAAAGAGGGGAACAGGAGAAGATTCACCCCTAACATAATGCATTAGAAAAAACATAGTTATTTTTGAAAAACAAAACACAAACAAACAAACAAACAAACCCTCTGGCACACCAAACTCCCGGTGATTGCAGGGGTGAAAGTGTACCATAAAAACCCAGTCTACACGTGCCAGAGGAAAAGAAACTTTCCCCAAATAACAAAATAAAAATAAACCTTTGGTTAAAATAATATATTACACACTGATATAAACTGAAATGCTCTTGTCCGTGGGTTGATCTTATGAAACCCTTAAACATGACCATGTAACACTAACAAACTATTTGACATTATTATTTGGGTTCAAAGACTCCCTTTCTCTAAATGTTTATAGCACCATACCAGTTATTTCAACTGAGCTGACACAATGAATTTCAAATGATCTAATACTTCTGACTTACCAGAGGATTAGCACATGATTACCCTGAGTAAAAGGATTATTATTACTGCTGCTCTAAGATATTAACACTTTCTGTAACACACTCCAAGGACGCTGCATAGATCACTAAAAAAAAAAAAAGTGACAAAATACACTGGGGGAAAGGGGATTTTTAAAAAAGGGAGGTGCTAAATGTTCTTCTCTTTTAGGACTTACTAAAATAAGATGGGCCTCCCTCCGGCAGAACCAGCATTTTGCATGACGCTTTCCGTGGAGTACAAGCCTCAGATAAACAAGTCCTGTGTTCAGCGCCCTCGGGAAATTATGCCACGGTGGCCTTCCTCTTCCTCCCGTGAAGATCAGGCTCCAAACCAAAACCTCCACTTTGTAATAGAAAACTAAATCTCATGTAATGAATGACAGAACACAGCACTAATGTACTTAACAAGACAGAGCTAAATTCAATGAAGCTTGACGCCATTTATACGAAAAAGGGTTACATTTGTAGACAGAGCCAAAGGGAGAGGAGATAATTCTGAATTAAGTAATGAAGCTTCTGCTTTGGTTTAGTCCTCTCTCTGGAAACAGAGATCATAGCTAAAATATGACCCTTATAACTGGCAACTGCAACAAAGCCAAATGCCCCTGTATTAAACTCTAACTCTCTCCCAGGAAGAGGTAACAGCTAAAGGACTTTGCTCACAGTTTCTATTGGCAAAAGTGCCATCTCTTTGTAGCCTAATATCTGCCCAATAAAAACGTGTATTTCCCTACTGGATTCCATGATATGCATCCAGCTCATACATAACATTGCCACAGAAAGTTCAGATAACCTAAATGATGTCTTAGCATCTACAGAAACTTGTGGATATATCATGCAAACAAAAGAGGTGAACGTAAGCCGTGTGACACAAAATGTGTATGTTGAAAAGATAAACTTAGGCGGCTTTTGTGAGGGTTTTAGTATTACGTTACCTCACTCTATAAAAAGGGGGGATGGCATAGAGACACAGGTAGTGTGGAAATGTGTATGTGTGTGTAATTCTTCTTAAAAATATTTTCTTAAGCCTATGAATAACAAAATGCCATCCCCCCTTTTTCAGTGTAAGTTTAGGAAAGAGCTTTTGAAGTTACATTTAAAAACACAGCAAATGAACTATGCCAATCAAGCACCTACAACTAACCTGAAAACAATGTATGATTTATTATAAGTAGACGAGAGAATATTTTAACTCCTCTGCAGGTTTTCAGTAAGAACACTGATCTAACTAGCACACTTAGTGCATCTGGTGATATGACTTATTTCTGTAGGATGTGCTCTACACACATGGAGGTAACACCACCTGGAACTGCTCTACCTCAAGTCAGGGAAGCCTCGGCTTTCCTCTTCCCTCTCCTATGCACAGTGTTATCTGGTTCTGCTGTTGTCACAGAGCCAGGGAATGAAGCTCTTCCAGAAAACTTACCCAAGATCAAACTGTGCCTGGTGACAGCAATGTCCAGGCCATAAGTAATGTTCAAAGGATTCAACAACGCCTGTGACTGATCATTCTCTTTCCCTTGCCATCACCTGCTGATTTTGTCCAGGTGTTTTATGGCTATCTTGAGGATCTGGAGAACAGACAGAGGGAAGACTTTGCCAATTTCTTTTGTCTGGGATTGTGAATGAATTCCTTACACAGATGGCGGACAGCCTCAGCTCAGGGCAGCGCCAGGCTATATTGCCTCCAACCTCCGAAAGGAGAAACGAAGGGGAGACATTATCCGCTCCCACAGCACTGCCTGTAATGTGTCTGTGGTTAGCAAACTGAGACAGCATGGCTTCACAGAGGGGAAAATGAGGAAGGGAGAAACGCGACAAGTAACAGGAAAATATTTACGTATTTGAGGTGTTACTAAGCGCTCAGGAAGGAATAAAAAAATGCTGATCAGAAAGATGATTCCTGAATACATGTGCTTCTAGCAAAGACTTTTTAATCTAAGGATCAGTTACTTTTTTACTTGTACATTAAAGTCACAGGCTCTCCTAAGTTAACCAAAATTTGGACTTTAAAAACCCAAGTCAACCCTTTAAAAGCTATTTCACTGTTGTGTTGGAAAGAAAATTGGATTGTTATCTAAACCTATGCTGTCGAATAGAGAAGCCACTAGCCAGCCATACCTGAACATTTGTCACTTGAAATGCGGCCAGTCCAAACTGAGAAGTCTACAAGTATACAACAGACACTACATGCGGAAGACTCAGGATGAAACGAAAAATGCTAACGGGCGATAAATATTCATATTGAGTACCTTTTTTGATACCTAATATGTAGAAACGGTCATTTTTGACACACTGGGTTAAATTAATGTCAAAATCAACTTCACCTGTGTCTTTTTTTAATTTTGTAATGTGACTACTATAAAATTTAAAAACTGCATATAAAAATGGATATATTTCTACTGGATAGTGCTGGTCTAGACACTGGGACTCTTGTCCATTTCAATCTGTTTTTATTTGATCATGGCCTTTTTTCTTTAACTTTCTGAGCCTCGTTGAGATGATGTGAGAGGGATGGAAATCAAGGGTATAGACTCCAGATTTCATAGCTCCTAGAATTACAAAATTTTAAAGCTATTTTTCAGAAAATAGCTTTTCAAAATTTTAAAGCTTTCCTTCCTAAAATCTATGATCCATTTTCATTTGTGCCAGCTTTAAAGAAGCAGTAAAGAGCAAACAATAGGAAAACAGGTTTCATTCATTATTCAATTATGAACCTACAGCTCCATCTGATGACTTTTTTAAATTAAAGTTATTCAGAAAAGTTTACATAATGTGTTTGTTGTGGGCAACCTTAGTGATCATGCGCATTCCGTCGGTAACTGATGACTCTAGATGATGTATAAACCCACCTATGCCCAGGGTGGAGATGGGTTTATACTATTAAAGCAATGAACTGAGTTGTTCGTTTCATGGGCTCAAGCTCACCATCACAGGTACATATGACACTATTTCATTTTGGTAAGAAGGCTACCTTGCAGATAGCCCCTTTAAAAAAAAAAAAAAAAAAACACCTCAGAAAGCTTTTGTGGTTTCCTCACTAAATCGGGGGAAGTATATTTTAAATTACAAGGTGTGGTTGATCCCTCTTGAAGGCACAATTTCTGAAGCAATAGCTGCAAAGATCGCATCAGTTATTGCTAACTTTGTGATAATTTATGAAACACCTCCTCACACAACTCTTGGGTGGCCAGGCCCAGAAGAAGCTATTTTTAGGAGCCTGGTGCTCCCATAACTTGGACTGTCAGAGTTAGGTGATTCTAACAGGGCCAAGGATGAAGCAACTGAAGAAAAACAACTTCAGGTGGCACTTTTAAGTATTTAGTACCATGCTAGAATTTCTCTACTCTTAAGCAATGTTCAACAACAAGTTCCTTGGTAGAAATAAACATTTTATCTTACAGGTTATGTGCAGGATTTGAATGTGTGCTGCCTGCATCAGGGAAAGGAAATGGAAAACAGGAGGTGGAGATTAAATGCAGGGCAGAAACACAGTATCTGTTTAATCCGTATATTTTTACCAAAATGATGGTGAAACTAAACCTCACATCCTGGCTCATTGAAAGCCTTGATGGAGTATGTTCTTGTGTATGTAAAACCTACCTACACCCCTCTCCCTCATTAATGGATATATTCCAGTGAATAAAATAGAGAGAGTAGTCAGGTCAGCCATAATACATTGAAAGTGCAGCATACACCACTAAGGAGTGAGGAACTGGGAGAGAAAGAAAGCAGCATGTTTTACCAGAGAGAATTATTCCCGAGCATGATGAGTTTTCAATTCTAATACATAGCTAGCAGAAAAGAGCTACCAATGAATTCTATTCTATTGTATGTATCCAATGGGGGAAAGCACAAAATCTTGGAACTTTTGAAAGAAAGTGTGTAAGTAAAGAACACTGGTGGATAGGTGCAAGTGAAAGGGTAGAAAAGGTATGGCCAAAACTAAGGAGTCTGCAGAGAAAACTATGTGAATGGCTTAATTAGGCAATCATACCCTGTAAAGCAATTAAGAGGGCTATTTTAAAATGTCAGTGTTACAAGTCTGAATGTATATTTGATGATAAGAACCTAACTTATATGCAGTTAAACATAAGTTTAAATTATTTTCTGTTGTAAGTATTCCTAATGCCTAACAGATAAATACTAAAGTGAGGCTGAATTAATTCCCCATTGCTCTTTTCTTGGCTAATACCAGATGTATGTGGGTCATAACACGAATGGCTCTTACCAAAAGACTTCAAGAAAATCAGAATAAGGCTAGTTTTGAGCTCTATCAGTTGTAGGCAGGGTGAAAACACAGGAAGGGATGTTACCTGAGGAAATGGTTTATTGGGTATTTTTGTACCTTTGTTAAATGTTTCTTTAAACAAATAACATAATTTGGATTTCAAAAGATCATTCTGGTGTGTTTTTTTTCATTTACTATTATGTTTTATTACCTTAAAAGACACTTTTTAAAAAGATATACCAAATTTTTAAAAAATATTTTAAAATGCTACTTAAAACTCATTAAATAGCATGTTTTTAAAAAATCTTATTTCTTCACAGCAAAGGGCTTCCAGAAACCACTACAAATTCATGCCCTCTGAATGTCTGGGAATGGCCGGTTCATGTGTTATTAATAATCCAGACAAAATGTTCATATTAATGGGCATATAATGAATATTCAGTGGCATATGGACTCATACCACAGGGATATCAAAACCAAAACCCACCTTTACTTGTGCTTGCCAGACATATACTAGCACACCTACCTGAGTATACCAAATTTTTGGTGTTTATACAGTTATATAAATGCTCACTATGGCACCAGAACTAGATAGATGCACAAAGAAATCCCTATACTGTTAAAGTGGGGGCAAGAAAAAGTGCTCACCCAACATAAAATTTAATTTTACATTAGCATCATTAACATTATACTCACACTGCAACCGCCAAATAAACCCTGTGCTTTTAAAACAAATCCGGTCACTCGAGCTGCCTGCTGTGTCTGCTAAGAAAGCAGAGACTAGCATGCATGGCTAGCGTTGACCCTCTTCCCCAATGACTCGTATTATCTCTGGTCAACTCTCAAATCTTCCTTTTCCATGGTTTGAATCAGAATCCTTCACTTGTACAATGTTAGTGGTATTAAAAACACATAAAAGCTCGAAGGAATGGTTCCAACTAGAAATTATACTTTTTTTTTTAAGTCATGGTTATTTCCCTAGTTTACTCAAGAATTGAAGTTGTTTTGTTTTGTTTTTATCTTTAACTCCAACAAATATTTCTTTTTAAAAGGGGGTTTTTAAGTGGCTGAAATGAGAATGCACATGAGATAGTTTTTCAAGGCCAGCGAGCACTTCCTAACCAAATCCCCCACTTCCTTTGCTCGCTAAACATAACTCCTTTAAATGTGTACATCCTTTAGAAAGTTAGAAGGGAGCACCTCGCATGTAATAGCTGGCAGCTGGGAAGCCAATTGGTGCAGTCCTAGTGCACATCTTAGAAAGCAGCTCTGCAACATTCAATAACTAAGTGGTAATTGGGCACAGAAACATAAACTGTCAAACTGAATCAAAACCCCCTTGCTTTTCAGAGTATTATTTGTAAGATTAGACTAGAATTAAATTTGAACATGCATCCACCCTATGCATTCAGTCAAATTATAAAACAAGGGGGGGAAATGCTGTGCTTTCTTTGGGTAAAATTAATGTCAGCTTTGTGTCCTTAAACCAGACCCGATCGGGAAATGAAATATGTTTAGTTCTGAAATAGTTGTGGTAATTCAATCCCTGCACTCTCCTTATTTTCCTGATGACAAAGAAAAACTCCCAACTGGCAGGGCCACCTGCACTGATTACTCCTCCATCCACACCCACAGAATATGAAAATGAGCCAATGATCATTAACCTTAATTTCTTCTAACATAAACCTCGGCTCTTTTTCAGTCTTGCTACTCAGGGAACTCCCCTGAGATAGAGAAAAGGAGGGGAGGGGGTTGCAAAATAAGAAAATAGGGACTGAAAGCTCAGAGCAAAGGGAGAGAAAAGCAAATGAAAAAAAGAGAATCCATTGGCTTTTAAAAAGCTGCACAGCTGGCTTATTAAACTTCATACAGCAAAGATGTTACAAAGATAAAGGGATTCTAAGGCATCACCACTCCTGTCCAACCCTCTCCTTCTAAGAGCAAACAATAAGAAAGGATGCTTCCTCCCACCCTTTCACTCCCCTTCACATCACTCCTCCACCCAGACATCACTATAGAGAGAGAGTGGGCAATAAAAGATGAATCAGGACAGCAGGAATGCAGGTGTGGCTGGAAGATCTCCAGAATGAGGACCAAAGGGCCTCTGCCACCAGGAGAGAGATCAGAGATTTCCAAGGTGAGCACTTCAGATACAGTGCTGAATGCATCACACCTTCTGGTCATTCACATTCAAGTATCACCAACTGGAATCATTTTAATTCAAGCTGTGTGGGGCTAGATCCCATTGGCATTACATCACCTTCTAATGGATGAGGAGCTAGTTGGGGCCCTACAAAGAAACACAACCAGGAGGGGAACAGGAAAATTTCAGAAATAACAGCCCATTTTGCACAGATGTGTATACTGAAAATTACCTCGTTACGTTTGCCTACAGACCTAAACAGATTGCCCCAGAAGATTCTAAGAGCATGAAAATGAAAGAACATATCAACATGTCAATATATGCAACTCCACGTAACCCTCTGTAAAGCAAATTTTAAAACTGTTACAGTGCTAAATGAAAGCAAAAAGTGTGGGGTTTATTTGCCCATTAAAATATGGACGCAAAAGGCAAATAAATGCTTAAATAACACAACCAAAGTATAAGTGTGTTATCTGCATGTGTAATAGAACCTGTCTGTTGTCTACCCAACACAGGCGGAGAACAACTTTTGCTCACAGTTAGCCCCTCATTTCAGATCTCAAATCAGTAGAAGCCACGAGGTGGGTGCGGCAGAAAGGCAGGGAAAACAAACACAAACATAAACCTGGTTATAATTTGGTCCTGGATTCCACTGTGCAATTTAAACTAAAACCTGGCTCTAGGTTGCTCCTTGTTCCCTGCCTCCTTGCTTAGCTACTGACTGTAAACACACAGCAACTACATACGCCCTGCCTTCTGTTTTTCTCTCTCCTTCCTCCCCCCACCCTCACCAGGCTGTCAGAGGTCAACGGTCCTCCCTAGAAGTGAGGACGGAGTGCTGAAGTATTCTGTGCCATGAGTCATCTTAATAGATACTCCAGCGACTGCTGGTGGCCCAGCAGTGGGCCCAGATAGCAGGGCTTTTAATAAAGCAGCACTTTTGCACACTCACAGCCTGGTTAATGTGATACCTGCCGCTTGTTTACCAAACAGCGCAGGCATGTCTCCGCGCCGATAACTTCCCGGTGACAGTGAGGCGACTGAATCTGGGCATGGAACAGATGCACCTTTTTACGCTCTGTTAAGCCGTGTCACAGACTACAGCCCCCGAGCGCATTCCTTTATTTATGCTGCAGCCAGTTGAGCTAATTGTCAGAGACAGACCTGGTTCTAATTCTGCAGAGTCCAGCAACTGCCGGAGTGCATGTGCGGAGGCATGAATGGCGCAGATCACCTCTGAAAGGGAACAGCGGAAAAACAGAGTCACAGGGCAGGGGCATAATCTGCCCATATTTTACCTAGAGAGACTTCAACGATGTGGCATATCTCAACAGTCGGCGATGGGGGTGGAGGAGACAAAGGGAAAAAGCAACACTAGGGCTTGAATGAAGAAGAGGAAAGCCAATGTTAAAGCAAATACGAATGTAAAGAGAACACAACAGAGCTGAGGCGGCATTCGTTTTTCAAAGAATACTGTTAGGCCTGTGCAGCCGTAAAATATTCACAAGCTCAAAAACTACCTGACCACGGGTCCATATTCCATGCAGCTCACACCGACAATTCTGCACAGTACCAGGGCCCAGCATTTCAGATAACGTGATGCAAGCCCATGAATGACACCAAAATTATGAGAAAAAACAAGCCCCTCACTCATCCAACCGTACAACTTCAGTCTGCTTGATCATGTGTCGACAAAGGGACGTCCATTGGCCGTTCTCCTCACACCCTGCAGTCTTGGAAGTGTTTCTTATTAGCTGTAATGCCATACTCATATTTTATCAGTAGCAAGAGTTCACTCCAGTTAAAGTTCTTCACCCATCATGGGCATTTTTCAGCAAATTAATGTCTTTTACTTGCATGACTTCTCTTCGTATTATAATTTGGGGTTTAAGCAGATCATAATACTTTGCAGAAAAGAAAAAAGAGAAAGAGAGCTCGGTGTTGATAATTTTTACTACTTATGACTAAATGACCTCAACTGAGAAATAAAAAATTAAGTCATTTGTCTTATGAGGTACCAGAGGACGTTTTATGGTGTACAATTTAGCTAATAATGGGTTGGGGCCAATCCCTAACAAGTCACATGTTTCCATTGTCCCTTCACCCCCTGCTTATGTTTTTACCACATCCTAACAAAAACATGACCAGAACTGGTGAAAAACATACGGTTCCAACTAATGAATCACATACTTTCCCGCAAGTACAGTAAGTACTACCAGCTGTGTGACAGTCTTGCTTTGGCAGTGGAACCAGCGCAGAACACGCCGGCCCATCTGAAAGCAGCTGTATTGAAAAACCACAAGCAATATAAGTGTGTCTGCCTTCTCAGGGAGGCTTTGTCTCTGTTCTGTGTCTCTGCTCTGTCCCCAGAATGTGCCAGCCATCTTGTTTAAAGAACATTTCAGAAGTTACAAAGGTAGAGAGAGAAAGCCCACAAATTTAAAAAACACACACACACACACACAAGTTTTCAGAAAGTGTTGTCACTTTGTCAAGTGGAATTCAAGGAAGCCACCTCTCTCCCACATCCACCCTCCCATGTGCATCTTTGGGGCTTGCCTTGGACTAAAGAGTGTGCATATCCATGTATCTAGATAAGGGTGGAGGAGGTGGGGTGGAGGGGGATATCACAAGACCCAGCTACTGACAGATAGGCTGACGAAGGCACACAAACACAGCAACACACACAGAGAACAGTTCACAGGTTATCCACTCATGCCACCGGAGCCGCTACAAAACATACACTTGCCATTTATACAACAGGCCTCATTTGTAACCACAGAGCATACTGAAAAAAATTATCTGGCAAGCCCTAGATATTTTCATACAAATGCACTTTTCCTTTCTGTGAAACAACATTCAAATGGATAAACATTACTGTTAAAGGGGGGAGGGGGAGTCCATCAGCATTAGTCTAGGAATGTAAGTGCAAATGGTAGGATTTTTTAACCTTTATAGTGTGTGAATGCAATAGCTAATAAAATTTTACCAACATCATTAAGCGATCAGTAGCTTTCATGTAGCTCCTAAGTACCATCTCAAGCTTGCCCTACAAAAACAGAAATACCTAGAGCTGTCATTCTGGGCTTTTCCAAAGTCGTAATCAGGAATAAAAAGATAAAAGTGGTAAAATTCTCTTTTTTTGGCAAGAGTTTTAAATAGAGGGAAGTCACATGTAAGGACTTAACAGAGAACTTTTGCCTTTGATGTTTGCCTTTATCACCTAATTTAGCCAAACACATTATTCTAAGCTTATGTTGTAAAGATGTTTCCTTCAGCAAAATGTTAATCCAAAAGTCGTAGTAACACATCTTTTCTTCGTGCTATGCCACAGTTCTTTAGGTAATTTTGTTTTTAATGGCGTTATCATCTGTGTAACACTTCAAAAATGGTCAGAAGATTTGCTATGTTAATGGAGACCATCTTGGCTCCTGTGACACCCATGCCTCCTAAGTGAATGTGTTGTGTGTGGATTGGGTTGGTCAAAGGCAATTGCTTTGGGTGAGTCCAGCAGTCATTACCCATATGGCTGGATCAAGCCAGACAGCAGGGTAAGGTTGAGAGCACCAATAGTAATAGGAAAACAGCAAATGGTGGACATGAAGCACAAGACTTTTCAAATATTCACTGAAATGTGGGTTTGAAAAGCAGTACACTGATAGAGAAATAAGATGTATGATTTTTTTAAAAAATGACTGGTTGGTAGTACTCTGAGTTCATATTAAATTTAATATAGAATGCCCATCTAAGAAGGAAAATATCCAAAATTAGATAATGAAATTACACAGTGAAATCTATCAAGAAAGAGCTAATATGGTTGTGCTGATCTTATGATAAAATTACTATAAAATCATTAAAACTCACAGTAATTAATTTAATGGCAGGGAAAGACAGTTGCAATATATTGACATTTAAAAAGCAAATTATGAAGTAGTATACACAGTATAATCTTATTTCTATTTTTAAAATGAATACAAGAAAAAGAACAGACAAGAGAAAATACCCTAAAATGATTAACACCTGTGTGAATAGAGCTATTGGCAATGGTTTTACTGCTGTTAAACTCTATTTTTCTAAACTATATTTATTTAGCATGTATAAATCACATATAAGAAAAATAAGTCCAGAGGTGTTTTTTCCAATGCAATAAATTTGACTGTTAAGCAATCTAGTAACTAGATTCCTGGTCTTGACGAGTAATTACGCTTGAAAGCTTAAATACCATGCAAAACTTTTCTCAAAATAAAAAATTGGATTTCTTTGAATAATTCTTTAAAAACTACTTTTTTCGTGTGTGTGTGTGTGTGCATGTATTTTCTTTGTAAAATCTGAAGACAGGTACTGAATTTACTTATGCCCTACCCCCATTTCCCAAGAGTATACTTTCATCATTTGAGCTACAAACTAGCCTTTGTTAATTCAAACTTTACAAAATTAATGAACCATAGATCTAAATCTTTGCCTTTCTAATAAAAATAATACCTTTAGCACTTCTAATTGCCAAAGCACTCCCATAAAATAAAAGCGCATGCCCACCGCTGACACACTCTTTCTTCATGCCCAAACACAGCGGCTGCCATGCAGAACACAATCCAAGGCTTTGGTAGTATGTGATAGAATAATAGGATAAACAGACAGCATAAATCTGTAAAATATGCTTTTCCAGGTTGAAACACGGGAGAAATAACTAGATTAACAAACCGTACCCTTGTAAGAAAGGACTTAGAATCATACCAAGGAATTGGGAGGATTTACTGTTAAACATTCGAAGTTTTTCATTCTATGACTTCTGAGAGGTCACTCATTTGGCAAATATTTATTGATGAATTAGCGTGGCCTAGTATTCTGTCCGTGTTTGGGTTTTAACACATCTAAAGAGAGGTTATTTGAGCTTCTTGACATAAAACATAAACATCTACTACAGGAGAAAATACAAGTACTGTATTTTAACACACTTTCTAGATGAGTAGATGTTCTCTATAGAAAGAACAGTCCAAGAAAATAGAGAATAGCCAGTAACTCATTTGGGGCTTTAAAAAGACTTCAGGAAAAAGGTAGAACTTAATGAAGCTTAAAAACATGTTTAGTAGCCAACCAAGCAGGATTAGGAATAGGGAAGGGGGACAACATGGGATATGCGACAATGGGAAACAGCAAAAAATCAGCAGAGAACTACAATATGATCTGTGGTGTTAGGGCATCAAGGTTGAGGCAAGAAAAGAGAAGAGTGGAGGCTAGAGGAGGGGGCAGGGTCCAATCACAGAGGATCTTCTCTGCCCCTTTAAAGAGCTAAGGTTCCCTTCATCTAATTCAGTGGTTCTCAACCTTCTGGCCCTTTAAATACAGTTCCTCATGTTGTGACCCAACCATAAAATTATTTTCGTTGCTACTTCATAACTGTAATGTTGCTACTGTTATGAATCGTAATTAAATATCTGATATTCAGGATGGACTTAGGCGACCCCTGTGAAAGGGTCGTTCAACCGCCAAAGGGGTCAAGACCCACAGGTTGAGAACCACTGATCTAATGAAATACTTCAGAACTGTTCAAGTTCCACAGTTCCATTCTCCAGAAGAGCCAGGACTATTCGTCATCTTCGGGGGAATGGGTGGACATGGGGATACAACTAATCCCTCTTTTCTTTTTCTCCAAAAATGCATTTACAAAGCACCTTCTATGTGCCAGGCACTTTCCAAAATAAACAGTAGTGGCTCCTTGCTCCTCGCTCACTTCTGTGGACTCCTCATCCTATATGATAAAAGGGTAATATGCAAATTGACCCTAACAGCAGAACAACTGGGAATGACCAGTTGCTATGACGTGCACTGACCATCAGGGGGCAGACACTCAATACAGAAGCTGCTCCCTGGTGGTCAGTGTGCTTCCACAGGGGAAGCTCTGCTCAGCCACAAGCTGGGCTGACAGCTGCGAGTGCAGCGGTGGTGGCAGGAGCCTCTCCTGCTGCCATGGCAGCACTAAGATGTCCGACTGATGGCTTTGGCCCACTCCCTGTGGGCCTAAGCCACAGTTGGACACCTCCCGAGGGCTCCTGGGCTGACAGAGGGATGTCTGAATGCAAGCTTAGGCCTGTCCCCTGGGGAGCGGGCCTAGGCTAGCAGGTAGACATCCGCCAAGGGGTCCTGGACTGCAAGAGGGTACAGGCCGGGCTGAGAGACACACCCCCCCCCCACGAGTGCATGAATTTTTGTGCACTGGGCCTCTAGTTTAGTAATAATTTCTATAAAAGCAAAAACAAATTAAAACTGGAATGGCCCACTGTGTCTTTTGGAACCTGAAAGCAATGGAAGAAAAGATAAAGACAAAGAATCTGTAGCTCTAGTCAGTTTGCTCGGTGGTTAGAGCGTCAGCCCAGGGACTGAGGGGTCATGGGTTCAATTCCCAGCCAAGGGCATGTACCTCGGTTGCAGGTTTGATCCCTGGCCCTGGTCAGGGTGAGTGCAGGATGCAACCAGTCCATGTGTCTCTCTCACATTGATATTTGTCTCTCTCTTTCTCTTTCTCTCTCCCTCCCCTCCTCCCTCCATTTCACTCTCTTTAGAAATAAATCTGCATATGTAAAAGCATAATGTTCCCAAATCATTTTATCCCAAATCATTTTACTGGTCACATTTTGCCAAACTGATGAAGTCAGAATCAAAGAGAACAATTTGTTAAGGCATTGCTAATTGCAGATATTAGCATATCGAACCAACCAGCCCTGGGAAAATTATTTTCTTGACAAGGTACAAGTATAACCATTTCATATAAGCCAAAGCAAAGATAGTGGACATTAAGGTCTAGACCACACCTTTGCTCACCGATTATATTGAGGATGTGCTGCCATTTATTTGAGACACAATCCCAGGGCCTAATTGCATGCATTTAATTCATAAGATACCAGATAAAACATTGTGATGCAAGTTTTGGCACTAGTCAAATTTTAGTACCAACTTTTATGCAAAAGTCTATATCCCATAAAAGCCACTTTCTCAGTAATTCCTAACGCTTGGGGAAAACAATATAATCGAGTTTTATAGGAGGGCAGGTTTCTGAATACCAGCTGGAAATATCTGGGCCCTAAAACATGAGAACTGATCATATTAAAATCCAGATACCAGCTATTATATCTAAAATTGTGGCTTCATTCATATTTAGCATGAAGAGGAGTCTTTCTAAAGCAGGCTCTACTTAATACAATGTGGTTTTAATTGGAGTCTGCTTTCAATGAGCCACCTGTATTTCATCGTTTTAAAATTATCCATAATTTTCTGCGCAATTTGCCTCTGCAACATAACGAATAGCAGTTATAGATTATTGCCATTGTTTAGATGTCCAAGAAGAGAAGGCAAAAACTCTCTGTTTACCAAAACCCAATCGCCCTGTACCAAAGAAAGTAGGGAACCAGGGTTCTGGTTCTGTTCCAGTGCATGAATGAACAAAGGCATATATGTGAAATTATTATTGAGCCTTAACTAGAAAGATAACAGATTAAAAGCCCTATTGTTCTGGCTTCATTATGGCTGCACTGAAGCTTAATGCTACAATAACTAAAATCTCACTTTATTTTCCTCTCAAAAAAGAGCTTCTTTTTAATTTAATTTAACATTTCTAACTGGAAATTCCATTGTTACCCACTACCTCAAATAACCTTTTCTTTCATCATGCTATGGCTCCATTTTCCAATAATTTTCACTTCCATATATTCATGGTTTCTTCCCAACTAAATATTTATGCCCTAGTCTGTGTGGCTCAGTGGATAGAGCATCAGCCTGTGGACTGAAGGGTCCCAGGTTCGATTCCAGCCAAGGGCACATGCCTGGGTTTCGGGCTTGATCCCCAGTGGGGGGCATGCAGGAGACAGTGGATCAATGATTCTCTCTCATCATTGATGTTTCTCTCTCTCTATCCCTCTCCCTTCCAGTCTGAAATAAATAAATAAATAAATAAATAAATAAATAAATCTTACCTAATAATAGACAACCATGTAAATTGACCATCCCTCCACTACACTCACCAGCCAATCAGGAGAGTATGCAAATTAACCCAAGAAAGATGGCAGTTAATTTGCATACATAGGCACAAAGCGGCAGAGCGGAGATGGCAGCGAAGGCTCTGGCCCAGAGCAGCGAAGTTGGAAGGCTCCGGGCTGGAGCGAAGGCCTGGGTCCCAGGTGCCAGAGGAAAACCAGTGCTGGCAGCCAGGGGAAGGGAAGGCCTACTGCACAAATCTCTTTGTGCAATGGGCCTCTACTACATAAATAAAGCTAATCATAAGGTTAGCCTATTTTCTAGGCAAGTGTCCATCTTCCTGGCTTATCTGCCTAAGAACTGGTAAATCAAACATTATAATGAAAATTCATATACAGATTCAAGTAACTACCAGTTTTCAAACTAATTTATGTGATGTGTATTAACAAGAACCACACAATAACAAAAAATACTAATATGCAAATGTCAAAGATGATTCTTCATTTAATCTGTTCTGAATTACCAAAAATATATCTCAAAGTCAGTAACTGAAGTCTGAATATCATTGGATATCAAATATATTAAAACAGCATTTTGTCACATACTAAACTTGGGTCTGCTGTAGGTTATTTAGCAGGGAATAAAGAGTCACAATCCACTTAAATTTGCTGACATTATTTATAAAACTATACTACCCAAACTTTTCTCTTAATGCTTACCAGCTAACAGAAGTGATTTCTTATTATTAGTTCTCCTTAAACAGAGTTTGTTCCACAACAGGTCTCCACTCACCTTGTCTTTTGATAGGACTATTTACATAAATTATATCCTTTAATTCCAATTTATCACGCCCACTCAATGGACTTAAGTACACCACACAAATAGCACCTTTCTCTTTTGCAAATATAAAAGTATTTTTTCCTCTACTAAGTCTGGCTCTGCTTTGCATTTTCTACTACCTACCACATTTATATCTGAGGATATCATCGGCTTCTATTATTTCCCAATTTCTCCAAATACAGTTTTTATAATTAGCCACATGAAATCCAAATATCTGTCTAGTGATAAGTAGGTAAACTCAATATGTCAATTGTATTAAGGGTAACAGATCCCAAACATCTAACCTCAGAAAAGTATTGCCACTTATTTACAATATTTTCCTGTCTCTAGACCTTCAAATATTTCATTCCTAAACACCAAATTCTGAGTGCAAGAATCTGCCTAAAGGAGTAGCATGCACTATGCTTAGTGAGCAGAGGGAAAAAAAAACACCTAAATAATAAAGGTCTTTTCCTTTTAATCCCAATAACACCAGCAATTTCCTTACATATTCCATTAGGGAAGTTGTAGTTTGAGTTCAGTGCCATGTGATAGAATCTATTATAACATGGTTTGTATAAATTACACATAGCATACCCCATATGGAAACCATATTTTCATAGTAACTGATGTTTAATAACAAACACTAGAACTTGGAGCATCTGTAGCATTTTCTCTTGTTCTCTTATTCTGCTACACTATTTCAGCAATCTGTCTGCTTGGAAATGTAGTCTATGAAACCAAGGCTCTTGAATTTTCTCACTGTAGTTAAGAAGGGATTAATTTTATCCCATGTTGTATTAGTTACAAGATAATTGGGCTCTCTGAAAGGCACCACCATAAATTATCTTGATCCAGAAATTATTCTGAACATTGGGAGGTAACAATGCTCTTGCATAAACATATTTGTTTGTGGAAGTTACTAATTAATTTTGTTTATTTAGTTTACAATTGTTACGTCCTTTTTTCCTCTTGGTCTCTGTCATGTAAAATTTATTAGATAATGTGCCACAAACTTTAACGTTTCATTTAATATTTTATAATACTTTTGAGTACTTTGATAACAGCAAATATTTTTGTTTTAATAAGCACAATCTTTATGTTAGAATGTTATGAGAATATACAACTTTACCAAAAAGTTAAAAAATAAAATTAGTGATTAGGTCAGAGTCTGAATTAATATTTCAGATTTTTGCATAAGGGCACAAGATATAATTGTAAAGATATATTTCAAAATGAGAAGGATAATTTTACTACATGGATTTCTAAGCTACCTCTTATTGGGGACTACAACAAGCTAAATATATTTCTGGACAAAATCTCGTAATAAAAAATAGTCAACAGGTAAGTCATAGGACTCTTTAGATGTGGTATCTAAATGCCACAATCTGGTTTTCAAATGGGTTTCTTCAATACAAAGAAGGAAAAATTGCTTATTTAAAATATCATTAACAAAACATACACTCCACATGACCAAGGGTAAGGAGTATGAGGTGGAAGGCATTAAGAGGAATAAAATGACTCCCAGCAAGTGAGGGTTAGAGTAGTAGTACAGGAGATATCTAATAAGGGGGTGGTTGTTGTTTTTAAATGTTGAGAGACTGGGAGCAATTTAAACTTAAGATAAAAAAGGATACTAAAAATTTGCACAAAGCAAATAGCAAAATAATCTTAGGAATGTTCCTTGGACTAATCTGGACAATTAGAATTGAAGACTTAGTATGGGTGAGCTAGCACACCTAAAAACTAAATTAAAATTTGAAATTGTATTAGCATGTTGGTCATAAAAATCATAATGCTGCGTAAGTATCTACAGAGGGGAAAAAAGCCTACAAATACAAAAAAATTAGAAAAGGCTGATCAACTGCGGTTTACTGTTCAGGAAGGTGCATGTTTTAGAGGAAGCCTTGTTTTGTTTAATGTTCAACTTATATATCTATGGACTATGTATGCCACACAACTGAAAGAGGTATGCAGTAACAGATTCCACACATAAGGCATACCTAATAAATAACTGAAGTAAAGTGAGGAATTTCTGGATTAATTGACTCTTATGTCTTTCTTTTTTTAACTAAGCTACTGGAATTCTGTATCTCACCAGATCCTTACAAGAAGCCAAAAAGGTGGGATGTTATTTGTAGCCTCAGCTTTTATTAAATTAATAAACTAATGAGTGATGTGAAATCTGGACATGATTTTAAATAATTGGTCCTTTGCCGAAACCGGTTTGGCTCAGTGGATAGAGAGTCGGCCTGCGGACTGAAAGGTCCCAGGTTTGATTCCGGTCAGGGGCATGTACCTGGGTTGCGGGCACATCCCCAGTAGGAGATGTGCAGGAGGCGGCTGATCGATGTTTCTCTCTCATCGATGTTTCTAACTCTCTATCTCTCTCTCCCTTCCTCTCTGTAAAAAATCAATAAAATATATTTAAAAAAAATAAAAAATAAATAAATAAATAAATAAATAATTGGTCCTTTAATTATTCCACAATGAAACATAAATTTTGTAAAATGGCAATGACGCCCAAACAAGCACTGCTTTCCTAGCTCATGCAGAGTACAAGTTGGAGGACCTTAAGAATTAGGTCCTGCTGTGGTTCAAATACAACTACTCATGTTTTTTCTTCTTGCCATCTAGACAGGTGCCATTGTTTTCCATTTTCTTTTCTTATCACATCTTTACAGCTCTCATTAGGCACCTGAAAAACTGTAGAATTTTGTGTTCAAAATTTCTCAATACCAAGCTCTGTGAATGAATACTTTCAGAAAATGATGTAGAGCAATAAGCTTCTTAAAGTGCCTAATGAACACACCAACTTTAAAAAGAAAATTCCCCTTTACACCCGAGCGGGTTTGGTTCAGTGCATAGAGCATTGGCCTGAGGACCGAAGGGTCCTGGGTTCGATTCTGGTCAAGGGCATGTACCTCAGTTGAAGGCTCCTCCCCAGCCCAGGCCTTGGTTGGGGTGTCTGCAGGAAGCAACCAATAAATGTGTTTCTCGCACATTAGTATTTCTCTCTGTCTTTCCCTCTCTTTTCCACTCTCTCTAAAAATCAATGGAAAAATATCCTTGGGTGAGGATTTTTTTTAAAAAAATAAAGAAAAAGAAAATGCCCCTTTACTATTAGTTCAAGTATTCAAACCTAAAGTGACGTTGGAATTTTGTGAGAGACGCAGCAAGAGATTCAGAAAGCTCTCATACAGTGTAAACACAACAGTTCAACTTGTGATGCTCACTGACATCAAAGCCATCTATCCAGAACGTGCCGGGGCAAGCCTCTGCCAGGGGAGACCCCGCCTTGTCAAATGGATTGCTCTAACTCCCAAAAGGAACCCAGGGTGTGATTTAAATCACCACATACAAAATAAACTTGGGTTTCATCATGCTGATTCCAAGTGTTCAAATTTCTGTGGCTAACCCCTAAAACATACATCTACTTTAAATAGCAGCTGGAAGAGAAAGGCAGCAGCCCCACGTATTTCAAAGGCACATGCATGCAATTAAACATCTAACGCACCTTCCTAGCTACTAGAAAGTTCAAGACACAAATGGAACAAGATTAAAAGAAGAAAAAAAAGGTAAGCGCTATCTGTTGTATCAAAGGTTAACAACATATATCAGGCAAGGAAAAAAATACATAGGTTCAAAATGTTAAGGATATTGTGGTATAATTTACATACAGTGAACTATACAGACCTTAAGTGTCTAGCAAGAATACATTTCAGAGGGAACATATGATGAAACTCAGAGATTGGATTTTTACACTGCTTTTCGCACTGGGATATGGCTGATCACAAAATCCCTGGGACATTATTGGTGACTATAATTAGCCATGGATGACTCTGAGCAGGACTGGATCCTCTTCCTAAGTTTTAAATGATCGCTGCAAGCTATATTTCTGGGAACGTCTTTGGTCTAGTAATCAGTCTGGGAGTCTTGTAGGAACAAGCTTTCTCGTGATATTTCCACTGCCTCGTGGTTTCTGGCAAGGTTGAGCCGTCTAGAGAAACAAGATTTTCTAAGTGTCTTGTTATTTCCATTTCCTATCGCAAATGAAACCAAGTGCATGTGGATAAAAATGTTAAAAATACACACATGTGCAAACTTTTCATCAAAGTTATTTCTAAATTCGGTCAAGTGAAATTCGTCAATAGCACTTTAGAAGATGCAAGGCAGCTCTCGCTGTACTGATGATTGAATAAAACAGAAAATGTGGGAGAAGAAAACCAAGTAATTTTGTATTTTTAAAAAGCAGATTATTCACATAACCATGCCAGCATTAAGAAAATCAAGAGTTGCCGAAACCGGTTTGGCTCAGTGGATAGAGCGTCGGCCTGCGGACTGAAGGGTCCCAGGTTCGATTCCGGTCAAGGGCATGTACCTGGGTTGCGGGCACATCCCCAGTGGGAGATGTGCAGGAGGCAGCTGATCGATGTTCTCTCTCATCGATGTTTCTAACTCTCTATCTCTCTCCCTTCCTCTCTGTAAAAAATCAATAAAAATATATTTAAAAAAAAAAAGAAAATCAAGAGTTAAGACATATTAATAAACGAAGCACCGCAAAGTCTTAAGACTATAGGACTCTTTCTAATGAATGATTCTTTACCTTGAGATTCACCCCTCCTCGCCTTACATGGCCTGTAGGTCACTAATCACAACCCTATCTCCTTTTATTGCGCTTCATGTTTTTGAGTGTACTTTACAGATGTTGTGTTTTTGTATTTTACAAATTGAAGGTAAGCACCCCTCTCCCCCACCACCAGCAAAAAGATCACAACTGTCTTTACTGCGACAGTCACTTTATTGAGGTGGTCTGGACCCAAACCCGCATTCCCCGTCCCCAGGGAATGACTGTACGCTTCAAACCCTTATATATACGGTACATTGTTACACACTGTACCATATTACTCTCATAAAAGTATAGTCCTAGAAGAAGACACCCTATAAAGGAAAGAAAAAGAATCAACTTTTTCATCTGTTAAAAGATATGCCAAACAATGATAAACTCTGAAAAGAATGGAATAATTCAATTTTTAGTATTTCCTTTTCTCCATTATTTTAAATTAAAAAAAAAAATTGACTGTATTTCTAAATGACCATAAAATGGCTCACCTAAGACCACTGGACAGGACTTAGAGTTCTCAGCAGGGAATTTAGTATCTAAACACAGTGATAGTATAAATCTCAAAAGTTAAAGATAATTAGACATTATGACATTGAGGGTAGCAATGTCACTTCAGTTATTACTGATTTGAACGTATAAAATATTTAGAAAGTCTGAGGTTAAAGGGACTCTCATAAGAAGAAAGAAGTAAAAAATTCAGGTATATAATAGGCTGTTTTCCCTAGAAATAGACATTTCCTCAATGCTGACTTAAAAAGTACTGATGTTATGAAAGAAATCATTTTATTTATTTTTACAAAACAGAAGTTAAAGTGTTCTGGATGACATCAGAAGTCATTTTATCAAAAACAAAGTTTAGTCCAAGTGATAGAAATAATGGAAATTCATATTCATGACAATGCTATTATTAGCCTCTGTTAAGTATTGGAACAAATCAAGGCCATTTTATTCTAATATTAAATTATAGTATTGCATTGCTACATCTAGAAAAGAACAAAAGCTCACCCTCTGGCCTGTTTACTTCTGTAGGCATAGGTCTAATGTATATTTCAACAACAATTTCAAATTATAAGAAGTAATTATAATCTCAATGCATCATTGTTGAATGCTATTACTATGTTTTCTTTTTATTATGTTAGTGTTTCCTAGTTAATTCTGTATCAACAATTTTTCTTTCCCTATAACAACATAACAAACCTTACAACATTACATGTTAAAAGGCAGGAGGAAATCTGCAAAGTGGATTAAATGTTGTCCCCACTAGTATCCGTTTGAGTGTTGTTCTTTAAGACCAATTTTTACTTTTAAAGATACATGAACCCATTTCCACTATACTGCTTCTACTGATTATAAATAAAAAGCAGCAATATCAACTTTCGTCTTCATATAAAAGAGAGACCAGAGATACATTTCTATTCTTAATCTTCCCAAACCACATTCTGGTTAAGAAAATTAAGCAAAAGAAGAACACCAAGTCAACAGACTGAAAACACCAAGAGTAACTCCAAGGGTTGAATGCACACCCACGCTCGCTGTCTCTCCCTCTCTCACTAAACTGCAACCATCATTTCCAACAGATTTCATGTCCAGGCAATCTAAGTACACTATGTTAAGTACAAATACATTAGAGTTCATCTAATTTTGATATTTTCACACAGTGTGTAACAAAATACACGAGGGACAGAATCTTTTCATCTTAAAGAAAATGTCAATTATTTACTACTAGTTCTCAACTAAACTTTCGTTTAAGGATAACAGTTTCCCCAGAAAGCAGACAGTCCTCCTTATTATGCCTTTAACATTTAAAATTATACAACCCTATTAAGAGATCATCCCATTAGGCTATGCAAACTTGTAGGAAATACCCAAGTTTATGCAAGAAACTGTGAGGGTTGGCTTGTGTGACTCAAGCATGAGCTTCGGCATGTATTGTAAAAGACCTTAAAAGACCTTCAAGAAGCTCCTACATAAGCATCAAATATGTGAACATTAGCTTCCAGTATAACAATCTGTTAATGACGAGCCCAAATGGGGCATCAGAACGCCTGGAACCAACACCTGGATATGTCCCTTGTGATCAAAGGACATCAAGCATCTGGATTTCAAGAGCTTCGTTCTTAGAAGGGAACTTGCATTATAACTCTGTCACTTTAAAAAGATGCTATCAGAACTCAATGAGCAATTCACAGCTCTAGAAAAAGTTAAAATACTATCATTGTGAACAGATGTTGCCAGGATGGGAATACAGACCATTGGACCTTCAGAACAAGACCTAGAGATGCTCCTGGAGGAACAATTGAGAATTGCCGGATAAAGTAACTACTGGAAAAGTACCAAGAATGAAAGGCTTTGGTCTGTGTTGTAGAAATCAATACCCAGGAATGTTCATTCTCAAAGTCCACTGATTATTTCTTAAACGTTCATATTATAATACAATCATACTATGTATAGTATTTGAGTATTTTTGTCAAAACACTTCAGATTGCAAATCATTTTAAAAATCAATTGAAATATTAAAATAAATATTTGAGAAGATCTTAAATTGTGGTCAGGTGTGGGATAAGTCACTTCTCCCTTTTAAGAATATTCCCTTTCCTGGAAAAATTAAAAATCCACACCAAATAAATTTGCTAAGGTACTGTCTCTCCCAGAAATTTTAAAGTCATCCCTTGTTACTACTTTGAAAACTGTTCATTATCCCAATGCATTGCCTCTATTTAATTCACTGTTTCTTAGACTAATTACTAAACAGTTCAAAAGGTAATAACTTAGTCTCAATTCTAAAAACTTCTAAATTAGAAAAGTATTCAGATGCCAGTTAAATAATTTATTGAACTAAAGACACCTATTCTATATAATAAAAGCCTAATATGCTAAGTGTCTAGTCATCTGGTCATCTATTTAACCAATCGCTATGACGTGCACTGACCACCAGAGGGCAGAGAGTCAACCGGTAGGTTAGCTTGCTGCTGGGGTCCGGCCGATTGGGACTGAGCAAGATGGGCCGGACACACCCTGGAGCCCTCCTGCAGTCCCACCCCGGCTGGCCAACCGCCTGCATCCCTCCCCAGCCCAGCGATCATGCACTGGTGGGGTCCCTTGGCCTGACCTGCAACCTCCTACAATCCAGGACCCTTTGGGGGATGTCAGAGAGCCCGTTTTAGCCCAATCCCGCTCAACACAGAAGCTGCCCCCTGGTGGTCAGTGAATTCCCACAGGGGGAGCGCCGCTCAGCCAGAAGCTGGGCTCATGGCTGGCGAGTGCAGTGGCGGCGGTGGGAGCCTAAGCCGTCAGTTGGACATCCCCCGACTGCGAGAGGGCACAGGCCAGGCTGAGGGACCAACTCCCCGATAAGTGCACAAATTGTGTGCACTGAGCCTCTAGTTATTACATAAGTATCTGAAATCCGTGGATCTTTAGCTGAGATTTCTAAAGCTTTCATCATCCAAATAGATAATACATTTCAATGGAGGTGTAAGGATTAAATGAAATAATGCATATAAGATATATAATCCCTTTAGGTCTTTTTCTGGTACAAGTCAAGACATAACAGGAATACTATGTAAGGTGGTATTAATGGAATAACCATTTTCATGTTTGGTGTTAAAATTTAATAATTCATACCAATCTATTGGTTTAAAGATTTGGTCTCCACAATAAGTAAACACCCAAATGCAGCAAGTTACTATGCTACATGGACCATCTGATTCCCACCTACTTCTTATAATTAAGACTTACCATCATGTTCATAAGCCAAAATAAACAGTGACCCTACTTCTTAAATACCCATTTAACATATTACTAAAGTATGTCCTTGTGAACATGCTCTTTTCACCTCCCTACCCTGAACATAAATACAGGTTTTCTTTCTCTTTGATACTTCAAAAGGAGGGCACAAGGGATTTTTTTTTAAGTGAACAGGAGAAAGAAAACAATACCTGTAAGTATTCAACAGGCCTGCACAGTGTTCTGTTTTGTACATGCTGCTTTAGAAAATACACTGTACTACACTAGCTTCTGATTCTAACCTAAGAAACTTCTCTGAGGTCCTTTCAGGTGGCACTTCTAAGTATTGCCGCCACCCACACCGGAACTCTTCTTTGTAAGGTAGAGTGCAAAGCTCAACATATTCCTCCTTGCCATATGGCTCTCCTTCATTTTTCCTTGGTGATAAAACAACAGAAACCACACTACAAAACCAATGATCAAACTGCCCCGCCCCTCCCACAGCATCCCCCACACTAACATTTTTGTTCCCTTTCTGCAGACACAAAATCTTTGAGGCAAATCTACAGCCTCAACTTTGCCAAGTGTCTGTTTGGCAGCACAAAGACTGTCATCACTAATATCCTGTGCTCTCTTAGGATTCAAGAAACAGGGAAGGAAAACAGGGAGTGCCTTGGGGCTACATTTTCTGTTTTCTTAATTTCAAACTGTGGTCTAGAGTTCCCATGGCTTACACTGTCGACACAAAAGTTCTGTTTTGGAATGTGAAGTAGCAATCAAATCCTTCTAGGAGAAGGTACAGGTAAGAAGTTCAGAAGCCAGTGTTCCGGAATTGCCAGGCTCCAATAACAGTGCCTCTGCTTATTTTTGCTCCGAAAGTGTAGTCACGTTACTTAATCTCTCTGGGCCTGTTTCTTTATCTGTCAAATAGGAATATTATTATAGAAAGAAGGAAGCCCTAAAAACTCTTACCACAGAGCCTGGGACACAGTAAGTGCTCACTAAATTGAGCCATTATTACAATAGTAGAAAGAAGACTACACAAATGAGTAAAGATCACAGAACTGACTTTTCTAGACAGGGAGCTGGAATTAATTTGGGATTAGCACACATAGGGTAGTGAGAAAAACTCAGGCCCAAACCTGGGAGACCAGAATTCCAATATCAGGTCTCAAATAATTACTTAATCTCATAGAATAATTTTACTGTGATTTTTATTGACATCATCTACACCAGTGATGGTGAACCTATGACACGCGTGTCAGAGGTGACACACAAACTCATTTTTTTGGTTGACTTTTCTTTGTTAAATGGCATTTAAATATATAAAATAAATGTCAAAAATATAAGTCTTTGTTTTACTATGGTTGCAAATATCAAAAAATTTCTATATGTGACACGGCGCCAGAGATAAGTTAGGGTTTTTCAAAATGCTGACACGCCGAGCTCAAAAGGTTCACCATCACTGATCTACACCATCCTGTTGTCTTTGAAGGTTTTTTAAAATATATTTTATTGATTTTTTACAGAGAGGAAGGGAGAAAGATAGAGAGTTAGAAACATCGATAAGAGAGAAACATCGATCAGCTGCATCCTGCACACCTCCTACTGGGAATGTGCCCACAATCAAGGTACATGCCCTTGACTAGAATCAAACCTGGGACCCTTTAGTCCGTAGGTCAACACTCTATCCACTGAGCCAAACCAGTTAGGGCTGTTGTTGTTGTTTTTTCTTAATTTTTCGCCAGCCCCACAACTCTGAACTGCATATGCAAATTAACCCTCCATCTTTGTTGGGTTAATTTGCATACTCACTCCTGATTGGCTGGTGGGTGTTGCAAAGGTACGGTCTAGAATCTACATGAGCAGTTTTCAACCTAGGCTGTATATTCTAAATATCCTTGGAAATTGAAAGAAGTATCCATACATACCACTCTCTATCACAAATTGAATTTTAATTAATACTGGTTATAGCGTTTGGTATCATCAAGTTAGGTCCCTCCTATCTTTTAATTCTAGAAGTCTTAGCTTTACTTATCTTTTCTTGTCTGAAAAATATGACCATCTAATATTTCTAAGCTCATTAAGAGCAGCAATCACTACTTATGCTTCTTGGTATTTATGAGGGTAGCCAGTATCCAATATTTTGCATTTAGGAAATCATCAAACAGCTTTCTTTAGCACATTTTCCTCAAGAACACTGGCAATGAGTAGGCAGTTTATGAAATATAGGCCCAGTATATGAATTCTTGTATGGGTGGGGTCCGGCCTGCCATGATCAGGTTGGGGGGGCCGGGGGGGGATGATCAGGGGTGGGGGCAGCCATGGGGAGGGGCCACAGGGAGGGGCCATGAGCAGTTGGCTGGCCAGCCCTGCCCACAACCGGGATTGGGGGGGTGGTGATCGGGGGAGGGCGGCAGCCAGGGTGAGGGGCTGTGGGCGGTTGGCTGGCTGGCCCCACCCCCCCTGGTTGAACTCCCAGTGGAACCCCGGTCAAGGGGGACAATTTGCATATTAGCCTTTTATTAGATAGTATTGCATTTTCTTGACCCTAAAAGTCTCAGAGATAGCCATGAATGAGGGTATACCTAACACCTGAAAAAGGACACTGAGAAAAACTTAGAACCTTCTGATAATCAACCTATAGAGAAGTCAAAGTAAAGATTCAGGCTTACAATTGGTAATACACATCAAGTCTTTGAAATGCCTTTATTTCTAATCTGTCTTTCCACAGTGACATCAAAATTTCTTACACGTATCAAGTCAAAAGATATTCCAGAGAGTTATTTTCATTCCCAACTTACCAATGGAGCCAGAGGCAGAAATGGGAAGAGGATCCAGATCGCTGGAATAATATTAGGTGGCCCACCAAGTCAGCACAACATGAGCAAAGAAATGAAGGGATTGAACTGAATTATAAAAGGGTAAGGTTTTGTGGACTTTAAATACATTTTTATGTAATTTTATTGTATATGTGTGTGTGTGTAAAATTATATTTCAGAGTGGAAGGGAGGGGATGAGAGGGAGGGAGGGAAGAAGGGAGAAAGACCAATTAGGAGAATCACTGATCAGCTGCCTCCTGAACACCCCCTACTGGTGTCAGAGCCAGAAACTCGGGCATGTGCCCTGACCAGGAATTGAACTGTGACCTCCTGGTTCATAGGTTGACGCTCAACCACTGAACCACCCTAGCTGGGTGACTGTAATTTTATTTTTAAGCAGCATTTTCTTTTTGACAGTATCAAGAGTTGACTATAAACTCTTATAGGCAAGAAAACTTAAAATTAAAGTAGAAAATTCCTTTCACTCTTTAATCATTATGACTATTAATAGAAAAAAAATAAAGAAATAGACTCCAAATGCAATCTAGATATGCTAAGTCAGTGGTCGGCAAACTCATTAGTCAACAGAACCAAATATCAACAGTTCAACGATTGAAATTTCTTTTGAGAGCCAAATTTTTTAAACTTAAACTATATAGGTAGGTACATTGTTATTAACTTAATTAGGGTACTCCTAAGGCTTAGGAAGAGCCACACTCAAGAGGCCAAAGAGCCGCATGTGGCTCGCGAGCCGCAGTTTGCCGACCACTGTGCTAAGTCATTTAGGGTCACTGGGATTCTGAATAATCCCTAATTCTCTAAAACAGTACTCATTTCTTTAAGCTTGTACCTTATGTTTATAGAAAATCATAATTTATCTTTTAATAATAACAAACCTGAAAGGAAATGTATAATTAGTGCCATGAGACAGTTAACAAAGGATCACCCTAAGAGTACTGAGGAAGAACCAGACAGAGACAGTAAATAAATGATAGACATCAACTATCTAAAAACCAGTGACTGTCAAGGAGGGAATGCACTTCCCAGACACGGAGCGGCGGCTGCTTATAGCAGATTTCTTTTATTTTGGCTAGTGTGGACTCAGGCTTTTTATTTCGCTTATTCTTATGCTCATAAAAGTCTGAAGGAAACTAGGACCCGTTCTAGAAGCAGACTTTGTAAATTGGCACCTAACTCCTGGAATGCCTCTGCTTTACAGGAAGTCTTCAACACTGTCAGGGGAAGCTGAATTCATCTACCTAAAAGAAGTCATTCCTGACTGCTGTCATAACATTCTCTTAGGTAAACTCTAAACAGATACAAGAGTGTCACTAGTCCCTGTCTATGAATCAAAGGTTAAATAAAAAGATAATAATTAATAATGTTCTTTAAACATTGGCCTGGAGAAGAGAAAAGACCCTTTGAGAGGGTAGGGAAAGAGACACGAGGAGATAGTCCAGGTCTCCTCTAGGTCTGTACAACTGTGCAAAGTCCAGGGATCCTGTTTCAAATCCTTCATCTTCAAAATGAGTGCAACTGTCCCAACTACTTCCATTCTTCACTAAACATTATTATTTTGTTATTTGTTTTGAGATCCTTAAATGAAGGGTATCCAACGTGGTCAGAGGTTCCTATTTGATTTACATTTTCATACTTTCCATAATATTCAATAGTATAATAAGTATATTATATATCTAACAGTAAACACATCTATATTGCCTCATTACCTATTTAATACATAGAAGAAGATACCAAAAAAGTACTTAGGGGTCATTAGGGTAAAGTATTTGAGAATTTGGACATCAGTTCCAGAATCATATCCTTGTCTCATCACTTATTAGCTGTGTAACATTGGTAAGTTATTCAAAGTTGAATTTCCTCATCTATCAAGTGGAGCTAATAACAGAGCTTACATAAATATGTTGTTAGGAAGATTATATGAGATAATACATATGACGTCTTAGCCCACTGCCTGTAAGGGTTATGGAGCTTAATGAAGAGTTACTACGATTAACCCAATCACCCAGCACTTTTGTCCTGAGAGCGTCTAGGCCAGAGGGACTACAGAAATTTTGCAGATGGCCATTCAAGTCCAGAGGGACTTCTGGGGTTTCTAAGTCCCTCAAAATCTAAATGGGAAAACAGTGAGGACAGACATCCCATCTAATACACTTCCAGAGACTCTCAAACACAAAGTTCCTTTCAGGCCAATCCAGAGGTGCTCTGGAAAAGCCCTCAGACTATTTCAGAACCCCCACATGTACACAGGATACCTCTGCCTTCTGGTGTCATAATTACCCTACAAGGCAATAAGTAAGGACGCCTGGAGTTGAAGATGCTGGAGAACAGCTGAAGCATCCAAGCCCTGACTCTGGCCCATCTCAGCACACCTAACGGTCACTATTCCCTCTGAAGTTCAGGGTGCGGACTAAGAACACCCAGAAGCCTACACCTTCGGGATGGGCAGCTAGCCCGCTGCTGGGGAAATCTTCTGCCTTGGATAGGAAGTAGCAGAGCAGTGGCAACAGCAGACACACGACAGTCAACTTTCTGTCAAGTTCAGGAGGAGCTGTGGTGTTAGGATGCTTCTACTAGATAGAAACAATTCATAACATATCTCCAAATAGTCTTTTTTTAATAGATGTTGTTTACAATGGAATATTGCTTGGTAGTAAGAAGAAATAAACTATACAAACTATATGGATAAACTCTTAAAACATTGTGTTCCATGACAACCAAAAGCCTGCCACAACGTAGTACATACTGTATCATCCAACATATATGAAGTTCTAGACAGGTCAAATTAATCTATTATGACTGGAATCAAAATAATGGTTGCCTCTAGGAAGAAAGGGAGTGACTGACAAGGATCATGAGGGAGCCTTATAGGTGAAGGAAATGATATAGATTTTTACTAGGGTGATAATTTAGCATGGGTTACACCAGCCGTGGGCAAACTACGGCCCGCGGACTGGATCCGGCCCGTTTGAAATGAATAAAACTAAAAAAAAAAAAAAAAAAAAAAAAAAGACCGTACCCTTTTATGTAATGATGTTTACTTTGAATTTATATTAGTTCACACAAACACTCCATCCATGCTTTTGTTCCAGCCCTCTGGTCCACTTTAAGAACCCATTGTGGCCCTTGAGTCAAAAAGTTTGCCCACCCCTGGGTTACACACATGCGTCACACAACTCATGAAACTACACTGGAAATCTATGCATGTTATTGTATGTAAATTTTGTCTCAGTTAAAAAGATATTAGGGGTCACGCAAAATATAAACTAAAGTTTTAGACTAGATACAAAAAAAGGGATAGAGATCAACAAAAGATATAGGCCAATGTTGCAACAATTGGGAATGGATAGGAAGTCCATACCTGAGTCCCAAGGATAAGTAACAACATAAGCTTCCTCCTGTGAAGCACTCAGACAGTTCTGTTTTACTTGTCAGTTCCAGCAGGCCATGCCCACCCATGAGCAGGCATGAGAGAGTAAATTCCAAGTATTACATATGAGGAGGTGGGGAGGTGAACAGCCAGAAGAAGAAGAGAATAGTAGCTGATTTTATTTAAATGCAACCTGTTTGTAGAAGACATTTCCCATGTATACACATATTCCCAAGCAAACATCTACATATGGTTGTATTTTCCTGATGTCTATCAGCCCTTTTTGTTCCAGACTTGAGCACAGCACATGTTCCAATTAACTCCATTCTTTGTTGCAACTTGCTGAGTCGGGTGTCCCTTGCCAAAAAGGAATAGGTGGTGGGTTACATAACAAGGATTGGGGTGGAATCTGCTGCCAAGTCTACACAGAGAGCTGGTGGAATGTGTGTGGTATGGTGGGAGCTGATGGGAGGTGGGAAGAAAAGGGGAGACCACAGGAAGAATAACATCCTTAGAGACAGGTTTTGATAGAGGCAGGCCTCATCAGTTGTGTGACTATGGGAAAGAAGGTGGAAGGAGAGCTGAGTTGGAGATGGTGAGGAGTTAAAATATAGGGTGTACATGAGGTTGTTCTATTACACAAGAATTTTCCCCTGGGGTGATGCTTCTGGGAACAGACTACAATGACAATAACTTTAGGAAGAGACTTGTTCCAAGTGCAACCATGATGGGATTTTGATAATGAGACAGAGAAAGGAAGGTCATAAGGTTAAAATAGAGTGGACTTTAACAAAGGTTTTTAAGTAAAATTTTTAAAAAATCCAACAATATGCACATTCCCATTGTTGTAGTGAGTAAAATACTATGCACAAGAAAGCAAACTTTAAATCTTATTTTCTTGGGCTGGCTTAAAGGTATTTTAGACACTTAGACTGATATGCTATTCAAACTCACGTGCAGGTCAGGAGGTTCTATTCCACAGCATGACTATATTTCCAACCCTATTCCACTATCTCCCAATCTATGGAAGAGTTTATTAACAGGAATTCATTCCTACTACTGAACAAAATTAAATGACGGAAACTACATCTGGAAAGGCAGTCACTGTAAAGTGTCCCTGGGAATCTTCCCTTTGAGGACAGGATTATGGAAGTCACCAATGCACTCAAAAACTGTTTTATTTTGTTTTTAAAAACAATGGTCTTTTTAAATTTCTCGGTAACAGACACTATGGGACAAAGATTAAGTTATTTACTGAAGAAATAGATACTACCCTTTTAAAGCAAATACTTCCTAATCAAGGCAGCTATAACAACAGTGAAAAAATACTTCACTACTACAGTTACTATCATAACTACTGCCAAACACCCTTGGCTTTTTAAATGAAACTATATGATTCAGAGATTTTCTAGGCTTTTTATTTAAAGCATTAGAATACCAATCAGGACATCAAACTATAAAGGGGAAGATGACAGAGTTGGCCAAAAGAATGGCAATTGTAAGGACTGCATGGTGAGAAGTGCTCCCCATGATAGCAGTGGTGAATACGCACCCAGGTTCTGTTAGCCAAGCCCAGATCACAAGTGTGTGAAGCTGGGAAGCTGATTAGAAACACAATTCTGAACATGGAACTCCCAGGACTTCCATGAACACTAAGGACTAGGGGATCAGTGACACACACACACACACACAAATATGCTACTTACTAGGCTGACTACAAATGAGGACAGAACCTATCATGGCATGTTTAATAACATAATTTTACTAAGGCAAACTAAGGGGTGGCTAATGAGGTCCCATCAAATAAGCTATGTGAATTGTGTCATTTGCAAACCACGAAATATCACTAGTTAAGGGAAACATTTGACAAGCAATTTCAAGTCTCTTGACCAATTCCACATTAGGCAATCTTGCAAATGACATCATTAACACAACTTACGTAACTGATCTCCATTTGCAATTTATTAGGAATAGTTTTACAGCAGAATTATTTCCCCTAAAGGTGATCGGGCACCTAAGGGCAGTTAACGGATATGAGGTACTCAACGTAGGTTAAAATGTAGTTTGAGTCAAGCACTTTGGCTTAAAACCAATGATGTCCCTATGCCAAAAAAGTATAGCTACTTAGTCCCCTCAGACTCTGTGACAAAAGATGAAAGAAAACATAGAGGCATCTAAGTGCATGTATATACTTAAAAATTTATCTCATGCCTTCCACACAACTGGAATGTTAAATGATGAGGTCTGTGAACGGCGATCTGTTTGCACTTCCAGTGAGAGAGAGAGTGAGCCTGACTAAGAGAGAAATTCCAACGGTGCTCCAGGACTGACAGCATCAGATAAGCTCATGGTCCTCAGCACACTGCCCAGACCGAGAGCTGAAAAGCAGCATGTGCTGTGCCCCTTAACCAGCCAATGTTTGCAGAGGCTAGTGGTCTGCAGCTGAGCAATTCTTTAGGAACCATTAGTTTTTACACGACTTTCTGAGAGTCCCTAGGAAAAGGAGGAGACCTGGAAGAGTGCTTTCTTAAAACCCTCATAAATCAAAATTGAGAACTGAGTCCATTGGCAGCACATCTTTCTTTCCATAGGCCTAATGCTTTTCTTATGAAAAGTATCATTTAACTCAAGAAAGAAAAAACAAAACGAGGAACACTGGCACGGATTAGAGAAAGAGAGAAATAGAGGAAGGGAGAGAGGGAGGGAACATATTCTGCCTGACTCTGGATTTTTCTTTAAGGAATTTTCAATAATAAACCAAGGAATGAATGTTTGAAAAGCATCCTCTATAGGTTTCTAACTTGTAAGCTTAAAATCTATATAAGAGAAAGGCATTTAATTTACTTCTGACTTTTAATGGATGAATCAGCCAAAATTTTCTTTTCAGATAATGTGCGATCATAAACTTCATCTGAGAGACCAATGCTATAGAATCATAAGTGACATGGCCATAAGCATCAGTTCAGCCTACACTAAAATGCCAAGATCATTCATCCAGCTGTAAACTTCTGGGACACCCTGAATACTAGAACTAACTGTCAATGCCGACTTCTATGGAGGCACAGAGACATTATAAATCCATTCTGTGATATTCTTCTAAATACTCCCTCAAGGAAAGTTAAATTATAGCCCACAATTTTAGAAATGGAGAAACTGAGGACCAAGTAGTTCATCACATGTGATCAGTTTAGACGTGCAGTCCACACTCAACCCCTGTGTGTACAGGAGGAAGGCAAAGAACAGAGGAGAACGCAAAAATGGAGATGAATGCACAGTTTCAAAAGAACTTTGGCTGAATACAGAATACTAAATGTATATTGTCATTCTCAAGACACAGGAACTCTTTAAAATTTAAAACATCATTGACTGTCAACAGATAATCTGAAAATGGAATTGTACTTGTCAACCATTTTTAACAAGGAACAGAGGGCATATATAATGGGTCTAATCCATTTCAATTATTATGTTTTTAAAAATTGGAGCTGCATTGTGTCTGAGTATAGGCAGGACCGGGCCCAATGGGTTAGGCCATCACTCTTGTGTTTACGTCTTAATGGTCAAATATCCTCTTTTTACCTATTATGTAAAGACTAGCCCTAACCGGTTTGCCTTAGTGGATAGAGCGTCAGCCTGCGTGCTGAAGGGTCCCAGGTTTGATTCTGGTCAAGGATGTGTATCTTGGTTGCGGGCTCATCCCCAGTAGGAGGTGTGCAGGAGGCAGCTGATCAATGTTTCTCTCTCATTGATTTTTCTAATTCTCTATCCCTCTCCCTTCCTCTCTGTAAAAAATCAATAAAATATATATATTTTTTAAAAGACTAATAAAAGCATTTTCATCTTCCCATTCAAATTATAGGTCCACAAAGGTATATATTTGTGTTAGTTCTCTAAATATTGACATCCATTATAACTAATAAACAATATTTTTTACTTTTAATTCATTTATCTGGTTCTTTGTACTCAGGTAACAAAAACAACCATCTTTATATGCCTCAGTTTCCTCACCAGAAAGACGGAGATAATAAATGTTTACACTTAGATGCCACCCACTTATCCTACTCCCCGGGAACATTATAAGGATTAATTAGATACTAAAGGCAAAGTGTTGTAAGTTGTACAAAAGAGAATGCTTGAATACAGAAACAGTGATCATCTTAAGATACACTGCAACAGAGAGCCTCATGATGTTGTAAGTACAGTATATCTACCCGTTTTTCTTCTAACCTGTCAGGTAGATCCTGTATGTTCCCAAATGGTAATTTCCTGGCCCAATTTTGCTGATAACTTCAATCAGCAAAAAAATAATAAATTAAATAAGTAAGTATAAAAATAATCAAATAACTTAAAAAGCCAAAATCACCTTACATTTCCAGTTACAAGCAAAATCAGAGCCATGCATACCTTACTTTATGACTCTGACGATTCCTAAATGCTGCTTGACTTTATTGTTTCGAATGATTCATATTACAAAGGTTTTGCCACTGAACTGAGGAAAACATTACAGGGTTTGGGTTTCTTACCCTCCACTAGTCACCTGTCCTGGAAGCGAAACAGAACTCTCAGCTCTGGCTGATCATGGCTGGGAGCTCATTAGGCTGTTCCTCACGTTAAGTTACTGAAAAGGGTGATGTATTTATAATACAGCTTGCGATGCTATAAAATGGCTCATCAATCTGTTTTATTCATGGAAAGTCCACATAAGGCCACTAGTCTGTTACTGGCAATAAACCTTGGGTGCATCTTCAAAAGACCTGCATATTAGATAGTGATTTATGCCTCTGTCCAAGAAATCAAACATGGTACTAACAAGGCAAGGGATAACTCAACTGACACTTTCAAAAGCAATATAATTTCAGTAGTAAATCAAATGGGCATAACATATACAGGGAAGACAGAAAGACAGATGATTAGCATGTATGTATTAAAAGAAATGCCAATGTAACAAAAAATACCAATCCTAAGTGTTCAGACCTTAAACCATTCCTAACCTCCCCTCTGCACTATTTTTCTTAGCTGGCATTTCTTATATAGCAGAGTCACTCCTCATCTCCCATTTTATGACTAGAATGTTCTTTTGTAAAGACAATGATTTAGTCTAAATAATTTTCTTTTTAAAAAATTACCCAAAGGCAGAGTTGCTTAACTGTCCCTACCCTTGAAACTATAAGGCTCTTTTGGATGAGAAAGACCCAACAAAAAAGAATGAGAAACATTTAGAATCAGAATGAGAAACCAAAATAATTCATTAAGTCTTACAGTGTGTTCAGAAAAAATTACACTTATCAAACAATCTTCTCTGTTAGGAGTCTGGAAATCCCAATACGTAAAAGAGATCTCTCATCTTAAGATCAAGCAAAAGAATGACTATAAAACGAAAAAATATTTTTTTAACCATTGAAATTTCCTTTAGGTTGCCAACAGTCAATAAAGCAAACACCATATATATGAAAGTATATAGGTAGAAAATAAAAGGGTTTTTCATACAAGTGAGTAATGAGTTTAAGATGCCTTACATGTAGTTGCAATTTTTATCTTCAACAGTCAACTTAAACACACACACACAAACACACACACAACGTCATTTTAATAAACTATTAAAGTAAGTTATGCAAATTCAATATCCTACCGAATATGCTGAACCTGTTTGCATTATTTTATTTGCAAAAGAGAAGCCTTATTTTAACAGAGAGGGTTTTTGAATATCCTTTGTGCACATGACATTACCACTTTTCTTCTCCATCAGTGTGGCTTACATTCTCGTTCAGGCTAAACTGGAAAGCTACTTGTGTTTTCTCCGTAGACTGCTCAATCTTACAGACAGGAATCGTGCATGGGACAACATTCCTAAAAATGAAAGGGGGAAAGGCATCCTCCCTGTTATTGTTAGTCAAAATAAAACGCTCAGCCTCGAAAGGAGTGACTCTTCAAACACTAGAAGCAAGCCCTCCTGACGCACTGTGGTTGCGGCCCAGCCTGACAGAGGACCGGCTGTGTTTGCTGAAAGGCCATTTGTGGTCCTTTCTTCCTAATGGCTTATAGGTTCAAGTTCTGCACCCTTCATTTCAAATGTTGGGGGCTATTTGTGCTTACATTCGACCACAACAGATACAAATTCTAAAGTACAAACTAGTGTTTGCAGCTAAAACTCACTTGATTTTCAAAATAAATTCATTTTTAAATACTGCAAAAATGGTTTAAGATTGCTACAGAGTTTAAGACTAGAAAGGGAACAGTGGGTTCACACGGTACATGGATCTACGTAGTTTTACTATTAAATAACTTTCAAAAGAATCACATATGAATTAAGTGTTAGAGTTGATTTTCCCCACCATATCTCAATCTGTCACCAAAGCTTTTGGAACAGAGAAAGAGAAAACTACTCCCCCCGCCCCCCCAAATCAAAACATATTTAAGTGCCCACACACAGAGATTTAGTGCCTTGGATATAAACAAACAAAATAAACTATCTTCTCTTGCCTTCTGAAAAAAAAAATGCACACTACACGCCACCAGCCAGACATCCATCAGGTTATCTCACAGTTACATAAAATAAAAAGGTCTTCTTTTTGTCCATTCCCTCTCCCCCACCACCCTCTCTCTCAGTCCAAGAATCCTGCCTCCAATTTTCTGTCATGAGGAGCGCTCTGGGGGCCCAGGAGGGGGAAAAGTGTTTGGGAAGCAGAAGGAGCCGGTTCAGCAGGCATCGGTTTCTCTCTGTGCCTGTGAAGTGGACATTGGCATATCTCGCCTCGGCTCCCCCTGCGGGGTTCATCTGGTCGGCAGGGTGGGGAATAGTTGTCTGCACCATAGCAAGGTCAGCCGGCGAGGGCTGACAATCTCTGTCTCGGTACAAAGAAAAGAATCAATACTTTTGGACTACGGCTGTGCCCTCAGTGTAAAACAACAAACATGCAGCGTCTGACATGTTTCTAGGTGATTTGTGGCAGAACCTCTCGTCTGATCTGTGTCCAGGAGCTGCTGTGTTACTGCTCTTTGCTTTTCGCCTCCCCCACCCCCCTCGGCGGCCCCCTCCCGCCTGCCCCAGCTCTGTGATGTCTAATACTCTACTCAGGTACAGAGGCGGGTGTTCTACCCTACAGCGACGTGTCACTCAATAAATCACACCTACCAGTGCAGTCTGCACGGAGTGATCTGGGCTTTAACAAAGGATCAGAGGGACAAAGTGCAGGCAAGATACTGTAATTATAACAAAACTAAAATATCAGGGAGAGGGACACACGCACAGGCTCTGAGGCATGGGTAAAATGTCAGGAGAAATGGTAGCTTTTGTCCTTTTTTTGGTTATACTCTTCACATGTACCCCTCTCATCTTTCCTCTGCCATTACCCTCTGCTCATCTGTCTTTTTGGAGTTCTTGTTCTTTGTTCTAACTAGAATTAAAGGCATAACGTGAGCTTTATTAAAGCGTTCACTGAGACAAGCAATGCTCATCGCCCATTTTAAAATACATGTAAGTTGTACGGAATGAGAGAGAGACACGTCTAATAAGAACCTTTAGTATCTTCACATCGTATCCTTATCTAAAATATTAGTGCACAGAGGCCCTGAATCCTCCTGAAACTGCCCAAATGTGAAAACTATACCAAGAGACAGCTATTAATTATGGCTTGAAGTTAATTATTTGAACAGCCATTAAGTGATTTTTACATATACAAAAACATGCTTGTTTTGTGTGGACAGTTGGTGTAGAAATAAAATGTTAACATACATTGTATGTTCTTCAGTTTGCTTAGGAACAATTTTATACTAAATCTGCTTTCTCTCATCCATCTAAGCCCCCCCCCCCGCCCCAATTTATTTTCCAGAGTCTGAACCATTAGCCAAGTCAGATAAGAAGATTTTGGACAGTTTCTTCTGTTCTAAATATTTTAAATGCAGCAGTCTGAGTTATCCCGGCAATTTCCATCACATCAGACACCTCTTAATGCAGGAAAAGTGATGCTCCATCATGGAGGTCTTGCACAAGTCTCCACTGTAACTGTTGCTGATGAAAATAAAAGTGAGTTAGAATAGCTCTACACTTCCTTCCTAGTCAATCAATGCCTGACAGCACCAGTTCCTTCAGCCATGTACTTCAGCGATAATGGATCAATAACTGTGGTTTAACAACAGGGAGCCACCAATCATTATACGAATGATTAAAAGGGGTCTCACTCACATACACCTCTGCAGACAGAGTAGACCATAAGATCAGAATACCTGCCACATCACACTTCATGCCAGAGAAATTCAGGTAAAGGAGGGAATAATGGGGGTAGGGGGATCATTAAGACAAAGAATAAAGGAAATATAAAATGACACTGCTGATTTTCAGCCACTGTTGTATTAAGACAATAATTCTCCAAACTCACCATAATGAAGTGAAAGAAAAGCAAAAATATGGAGACGATTGCTTACCGGTAAATTATACAAAGCACCAACTCATTAGGATTACTTGGAAGATCACACAGACATGTCCTTTACCTGCCACACACCCTCAAGGTCTATCTGCCAGGAGTGCCAGTCTCAGTTCACTTTCTTGGAAATCCTTGTTGCCTTGACTTACTTTTATCTCAATACATTAAAATAACCCTCTGAATATCTTTGTAAAAAGCCTGAAATGCCCTGAAAGGTTAGGACTGTTTCATCCAGTAATAAGCAAAATCCCTGGCAGAAAGCAGATGCTCAACCACGATTGACAAATTAATGAAATAAATGAATCACTTTAAAAAATATAGCCTCTTTGCCCTGGCTGGTGTGGCTCAGCTGGTTGGAGCATTGCTCTGTACACCGCAAGGTGGCGGATTCCATTCCTGGTCAAGGCACATAACCCAGGATTCAGGTTCAATCTCTGGTAGGTCGGGTGCATATGGGAGGCAACCAATTGATCTTTCTCTTTTCTCTCTCTCTCTCTCTCCTGCTTCCTTTCTCTAAAATCAATGAAAAGCAGATCCTCAGGTGAGGATTAAATAATAAGAGGAAAAATAAAAGATCTAGTGCTTTGTTAAAAAAATAACTCTAGCAAAAAAGATTTCACTTCACCCATGTACCTATAGAATATTACCTTGAATTCACTAATTACAAAGCAAAGCACCACAAATTATCAAATTAAACAATCAAAATCTATCTCTTGTAGTTATTTGTATATGGCAAAATTCTCCGTTACCAACTAATCTTTCTCATTTGCCTGGAAACAGTAACAAGGGGTCCATCCTGGCACATACTCAGCAAATGACTCTGGTCTCAACACTGCTCGAGATACAGTGGTGCACTGGCTCTGACCTCTCCCAGCAAAGAAGGTAAACAAGTAAAGACATAATGACATACTTGTACATAAAGACATAATTGTACATACTTTGGAAAGGTACACAGAGGGGAGTGTTCTTAACCAGGGGAATATTGCTGCTCAGGGAACACTTGGCGATGTCTACAGACATGTTGGGTTGTCGCATGGGGGCAGGGGACAGAGGGGAGCTTGTTATGGGCACCTTATGGGTAGAGGTCAAAGATGCTGCTAAATACCCTACAATAAACAACACAGCACCCCACCACAAAAAAATCAGCCAACACAAAATGCCAATAGTTCCAAGGCTAAGAAATGCTGGTATATAGGCTGTCCAGAGAGCACTGCGAGGAGAGTGCCTCGCTTCTGAAAGAAGAACAGCTGGAGAACAGAACAGTGGAGGAATGGGAGAACCCAGCCATCCCCAACAGTGATGGAGAACACAGTGGCCAGAGGAACGGACAAGAGATGAAAATGGGTCAGACCACGCTAAGGAGTTTATACTCACCTAACGCCGGGAGAGTTGTCTTCAGGGTTTGGGAATGGGCAAGTGTAGAAGTGACAGGCTCAGATCGGCATGTCAGATTACTCTGTTCACAAGAGGAAGGACAACCAAGAGAAAGCTGAAAGTGGATTTCGAAATAAAAAAAAATAATGTCTTTACAAGATCAGAAGCATGGGGACTGCAGAGAAATGAAGAGGGAAACGGCAATGTGCTACCTTTTGGAACTGGGGGAGAAGCCAGAGAAAGGGCAGAATCTAGGATGGCTTTGCTGGTGCTACCTTGACAGGACTGGGGAAAGATGGTGATGCCATTTAACTATAGCAAAGGCCGGCTGGATGAGGGCAAGGAAGGACACTGAAACATTTAGGTTCTGACTGGCTAAGTTTTGAAGTGGAGCCTCCAAGACAGCTAAACTTACAACTATGAAGCTCTGCAGAGAAGTCTGGGATGGAGAAAGAACTGGGTAGTTATTAGAAAATCAGCAAGAACGTAAACAATGCGAACGAGTGCACTTGCCCAACGTGGGTAAAAGAAAACCGGGAATGACTTAATATTTAAAATACATGCCAAAGATGAACTAGAAAACAAAGAGCTAGAAAAGTAAGGATAGAACTGGAAGGATGAGGGGCCAGAAAATCCAAATACTTCCTGGAAGTGCAAATGTGGTCAAAAGCATCAAATGTCAGAGAGAAATGTGAAAAGCAGAAAAGCTTCTACCAGAGGCATCAGACGAGAGGTCAGCTCTCCAGAGCCACTGTTGTGGGAAAGAGCAGACACAGAAGCCAGGCTGCAGCAGGCTAAGGTGGGAACAGGCTGAGTTCTGAATGGAAGGTGAGATAAAGGGATGCCAGAAGGGAACAGAGGTGTGCCTGGCCATCCATAGGCAGACAGGAACAAACCTGGACCACAAAGAGGCTTATTTTATCTTTATAACAGGAACGGGTTGGAAATAAACTCTAGGAGAATCACTGGTGTCTATATGATGGAATAATGTGTAGTCCCTAAAGATGATAGAAGGACGGTCACAATATTATATACATTTATGAATATACAAATATGTGTCAATGATATTACACATGAGGCTGCAAACATACACCTGAAGCCAATTTGGGGGTGGGGTGGGGACTTACAATGGATAGATATGTCATGATTATCTTACGGTGACTGGGGTTACAGATAATCATGGACTTGCTTTTTCTAAACTCTTATTTTATAAAATTAATATGTTTTTGATATGAGCAATAATTTATTTTAAAGGGAATTAACCTCTTAGGTAAGACAAATAGAGGCTCAATAATAGACCAGAATCTCGGACAAGAGAGAGGAGGAAGGGACTAATTTGAGAGGGAGGTAAGAGTCTCTATATTATAATGCCACCTTTCTGGAAAGTTAGAAATTCTCTAAACCAATACTACCTATAAAATGAGTGGAATTTTTCATTGTTAATTTTTCTATCTAGAATTGTAGAAATTTTTAAAGTATGAGTATTACGAAGTATTTTTGCAATAATTTCAAAGCACAAAAAGAAGGAAAACTAGCTATAAAGGGGTGGTAGAAAGGAGTGGAAGAAGAAAGAAAACAAAACTTTGAGCAGTTGGTATATTCTAGTAAATTTTCCTAAATGCCACTGTGAAACAAAGCCACCTCAGTTTATTCTGCCTGAAACTAAAACATATTAACTTGGCCAACTGCTTGGCTAAATGCTTGTTTTTACCATGAATAGCTCCCATATTGTCCAGCATATCACCTCCTAGATTCCTTAATCATATTTTCCTTCAAATGGTCAAAGCCACAATTAGAGGGAACAGGTCCAATGTCAAATTCTCAACAATTCCCTTATCCTCCCAAATTCTGGGAAAGATCATAGGTCTTGCAAGTATGTGTCCAACCCTTTTCCTCCCCAGCATCAACAAACAACTTGGACTGTCTCTTAGGAAAAGGCTGCATTTTGCCACTCAGATGATTCACTAAGTAGCCCAGAACAGACCATCCAATTATCAAATATTCAGTGTCAGTGTGCTCTGTATCCAGATGTGATGGGTACTCTTTTTTCTTGCCTCCTTTTTTCAACTCTTTTCCCTGTGAGGTGCTGGTGATGGCTAAAGTACATATGACCTATTGGCCTGGAAGAGTATAATGTGACAACTTACACTGTCTTAAAATTATCAACTAGGTTCAGAAAAACAGAGGAAGCCGATACATAAGCCACTGTTACTATAATATTCCATTTCTTGGAATGTGATTAAACTTAAGCATGGGTTCAATTAACAGCAAGGGCCTAGAATGGTACCTGGGTCACAGAAGGTACTCAGAAAATACTGAATGGTTGGCTGGATGGATACCTAGATGGGGAAATGATAAGATGGCTCTAGCTGGTTTGGCTCAGTGGATAGAGCGTCGGCCTGTGGACTGAAGGGTCCCAGGTTTGATTCCAGTCCAGGGCACATGGCCGGGTTGCGGGCTCAATCCCCAGTGTGGGGCGTGCAAGAGGCAGCCGATCAATGATTCTCTCTCATTATTGATGTTTCCAAAGATTCTCTCTTATCATTGATGTCTCTCTCTCTCTCTCTCTCTCCCTCTCTCTTCTCCCTAACCCTCTGAAATCAATAAAAATATATTTTAAAAAATGATAGATGAATGAAAAAGGGGGGGGGGGCGTACATGTGCATGTACACACACACACATACTTAATGCAAAGAGCCCTAACGACAGGATCGCAGTTATTGTACTTTAATGTGAAAAAGCTATGAATTTCATTGTGCCCTTCTGAAATTTCAGAATCCTATAAGTTGAACTTCACTGATAAGCACTACGCTTCTCAAAATCACCAAGTCTGCTCTCACATCAGGGTCTTAGTAATTTTTGTTTCCTCTGCTGGGAGGCCCTTCCCCTAGATCTGTGCAGGCTCCCCCTCTAACTTTACTCAGGTCTCGTACTCACATGTCATCTCCTCAAAGCTCTCTTTTCCGATCATCCCCTATAAAACAGCAGGCCCTTCCCCATCCCCCTCCCCATCGCCTTGCTCTGCCCTGTCTTTCTTCATAGCCCTTACTACGCTCCGTAACTATTTAGTCGATGGGTATTTTTTGTCTTCTCCGCTAGGACATCATCTCCACAAGGATAGGACTTTGTCATATTCACCACCGTGTCCTCAGCAACCAAACTGGTACCTCGGGCAGAATTATATGCTTAACTAATATATTAAATGAACACAGCCGGATTATTTCCTGCAAACCATTTTATAAAAATATCATCTCCCCTCCCAGGAGGTTTCATCCACACCAGCAGCCGCTGGATTACCTGTTGCCCAGAGGTAGCACACACTTAGCTCTCTGTTCGTGATGCTTCCCTGGTCTTCGACACCTCGCTCCTTCTACAGATTCTGCATCTTTTAACCATCCAGGAAGGGCTCAACACAGCACTTCCTTTCCCAGCCTTACTCTATGGGAAACGTTATTGCTTCCTTATCTGTAATCCCCCTAGTTCCTATAGACAGCACAACTATACCTTGGAACATTCCGTATTAGTTACATGTCTATGAGTGTACCTCCCACCACTTAGCAGAACATGAGCTGATTAACTATCTATTATTAGCATGGGCTATAATCTGCCTGCACAAATAAAGCCAATCTTCTTTGCACAAGGAAAAAAGGAAAGGGAAAAAATATTTAAATATGAGTGCCCACGGCCAAAGTGATACATGATCCCATTTAATCCTAAAGATGGTGAAATATAAATGCCACTATTCCCATTTTAAGGGTATAGAAACTAAGACTCAAAACAAGTAATTAACCTTCCCAAGGTCACATGGCAAAAGGGGGATTACAACCTAGGACTTCCTTTCTCCTCTCCATGGTTGGAGAGAAGGAAAGAAGTCCATGCTTCTCCCTGTTGTCACCAGAAGCATGATGTTCATCTTTTAAATAGAAACCCTGGGTTTTAGTCTTACTAAAGGCAGTCTCTTGCTAATTTTGTGAGCTTACTTGGTTAAACCACATAACCTCACAAAACCAGTTTCCTCATTTATAAAACAGCAGGTACGACCTGTTCTGCCTAAATTGTGTTTATATGGAGACCAACTTCAGGCTCTAAGGGAAAGTGATTAGTTCCCCAGAGGTGAAAATCAAGCATGGGCCCACATTACAGAAAACTCTAGAGCCCGCTACCTCATAATTTCAAGGCCATTATAGCGTAGTGTCATCAGTTTCCTCCACATTCAGGCATTCCCTTAGTCACAATCACCATATATTTCTACAGCTTTGGAGACTCCTACTAAAGCGACCATGAACTTCTATTCATCTCATTTCCTTCTCTGTCTTTAAAGACTATATTTGTTGTCTTTAAATACACACACAATTTGTGATCATGGTATCTCCCCTGCCAGGTAAGTATATAAATACACACACAATTTGTTGTAACAGAATTACCTGACTTTAAAAAAAATCAATCAATAAGATAAATTTCTAAAAATGTTTCAAATGTCTATGTAAATGCACATGAAAGAAAAATCAGTTCATAAATGCCTACTACAGAATTAAATATTAGCAGGCCCTTTTTAAAAAACCAAAATATTTAATCAATTAGAGTAATCTGAAATTATTTAACTCAACTTCATAGCCAACTCCTTAGCTTCAAAGACAAGTAACAGCACAGGGTCTAAGTTTTGGGTGTGCAGCAAACCACACTAACAATCATCTTCAAACCACCAGTTATTTGAAACAGCTGCAAACATGTTTCCTTAGAAAAACAGATTGGGATTTAGGGGCTTACAAGGTGATAGCAATTTAGTTAACCATTCAAAAGGAAATTTCTATTCAACCCATTAAACTCCTAATATTTCTCCTTCAGGGGAGGAAACATTGACACATTAGCTCAGGAGTTTATTCTGTGTACTTGAAATAGACACTCTGGTCCTCTGCGTGGTAGATGTTGTGATACTACATATCTGAAACACTTTAGAACATATGGCTCAAAGAAGTAAACACAATAAACTTACAATGTGTGTACAGGGCAAGAGTCCACTATATTTGACACAAATCAGACCACATTTCCAATGTTTTCTTTACATTCTACTTTAAGAGAAACATTGATCACACAATGCGGGTCACAGCCAGACATAATTGGCCAGATTGTAATTCATCACAAAAAAGGAATGAATACTTGATGGAATAAAGTCAGGGAGGACTTTCCACTAGTTCCTTTCCTAGAAACACCATTCTTAAATAAGGCTATTGAAACCATGGTGTCTATTCAAAGCATTAAACAGATACCGTAAGCTCTCACTATTCCCAATTAGTACCCTAAGCAGGAAGGATATAGAGAAAAACAGTCTGTCCTCTAGGAGTTCGCAGTCTACTCTGGTTCCACCCCATCTGATCATCTCAGCTGTTTCATTATAAAATTCAGCAATTCCATCAACAAACATCCCTACCATCTCCTCCCACCCTGAAAAATCTCAGTGTTCTACAGGCAACCCCACTGTATTTTGGGGGGTAGCATAAACACATGTTCAGTCTCATTTACCAACTAGATTACAAGTACATACTCCAGCTGTGTAACTCTGGACCGCACTATAACAACAAGGGGCTGATATCTGATAATCCTGGTATTATTATTCTAGCTCTTAAAACATTTGCTCTAAAATTGTGTCTGCCTGTAACTACACTCGGGTTCTATCTCTGTCCTCTGATACTACACAGGGAAACACACCACACACAAAACAGCAGCATCTCAAAAATCCTTCCCTCAATTCAAATATGCCTGCTAGGATCTCTAATACACGGAATAAAATTTTAAGTTAAAGTGTGAGGTGTGAATATTATTTCCTAACTTAGTAAAAGTATATATATAAGGACATGCTTATGAAAACAGATTTTTCCCAAAACTTTTGCCTTAATAAGCAATTTCCTGTTTGCGTAATAATAAATGTACTGTTAATCATATAGGAACTTGTCTAGAGATTAGCTATAAAATCCTATTATATTAAGGTCCAAAACCGGGGAGGAGGTAATCTCCACTCAAGGAAAGAGATCTTTTTTAAAAAAAAGATATTTTTATTGATTTCAGAGAGGAAGGGAGAGGGAGAGAGAGAAACATCAATGAGAGAGAATCACTGATCTGCAGCCTCCTGCACACCCCACACTGTGGACAGAGCACGCAACCCGGGCATACAACCTGGGCATGTGCCCTGACCAGGACTCCAACCCAGTGACCTGCTAGTTCATAGGTCAACCACTGAGCCATCTCAGTCAGGCAAGAAAAGAGATCTTATTTGGGATCTGCTATGCAAACTGAACTCTCCATTAATCCTGAAACCCTTCTATCCTGATTCTCTAAATAGTAGGCATTCATTCTTTCTGTTTCTCAATGAAAAAGGACATACCATCAGAAAGAAAAGACCAACTCTGGGCTTATGAAGGCTCTGCTCATTTCATCTCAAACACTGTGCTCAATGGAGAGCGCTCCACGTCACTGACCTCTTTCACCTCCAGGTCTCCGAGGGTGTCTACTGCCCATGCCAGTCCTTGGCTGCTACTTGCCCATGTTGTTGCATATTCGCATGCTACTTCTTTCCCAATGGTGCTCTTTGCCCAGAATTCCCACAACTCTTACCAGCCCGCTTAACCACAACTCATGAGACCAAATCTTTCATGCCCAGTAATATTCTACTACAAGGGCACCAAGTGATGGCCATGACTCAAAAAGTTACACCAAGTTTTTGCTCAGGGCCTCTCTTCTTCATGATGGGACTGATTTGGGGCACTGAAGGGAATGTAGCTTTGCAGAAAGCAACTGCACCTTCAGAAATCCTCTTTGGTAAATATTTCTGAAAATTGCCTGTATCCTAGTCTGGTCTGGTGTTAGGTATGGTTTCTAGGTTCTCATCAATGAAAAATTAATGAAAATGACAGACAAAAATAATAGGGGCAATAGCAGCTTTGATGTTTTTAAAAATAGGGCAAGTAAGAAAAAGACGGCTATCTTTGGCTGAGCATGCTATTCTGCTGGGTGTGGAGGGGAATTCTCCCCATTTCAAACCTGTCCTCAGTCAGCGTTATTAACGTTAACTCTGTTACTATAATAAAGAATCAGCAATTCAGAGTGGGGAGGGGGGGACAATCCAAAGCAGGTAGTTGGGGGCTAGGCCTAACTCTGACACCATCTGTTGACTCTGGTCAAATCATTTGGCTTCTTTCATCTGTAAATCAGATAGGATTGTCCCTTGCCTACTTTTCTAAATGGAAGAGAAGATAAATGAAAACTGTTCGATAAATCTAAGATAATATTGCCATCACACAATATTTTTTTGAGTTCTTCCTTCCATTCATTCCATTATGCATGCTCTCAAGCACCTACTCAAGCACCTGATTCTCATGCACCAGACACTGTATCCTGAGCTGGAGGCACCCACAAGAATGAGACAGGGCCACAAATCAAGGCGCCACAACAGCCTAAATGGGGGGAGAATAACAAGAAAGCAATTCTAATTCAGTGTGGCAGGAAGAGATGGTGTGGTAGGACAAAGGCATCACAGGAAGCTCTGAGAATAAGAGGGCAGGAAAACCAGAGCCGGTGGACAAGGTGGTAAGAACTCTTACAGAAGTAATACCTAACTAAGTCATGAGAAGGAGAATGTATATGGCCATACCAACCTGCAATTTGGTAATTCACACACCTTTACAAATCTTGTATTCGACTAATTATAATTCAGTGATTGTTTCTAAAAACATAAAATGTATGCACTGGAATGTTTCATTTGTACCAATGAACAGATACCCAGTCTATTCTGAGCCTAAGAAATTTTGTATATATAAGAGCGGTGCCTTAGAAATCATAGAAACTATCCCCTACTACACCTATAACTTCTTTTAGGTTGAGCAGTCTTGGTTCTCTTATTTTACTATTTGAAGCTATCTTATATTACCAAGCACACAAAAAATGTGTTTGATATTTGACTAGCATCATGAATGTATTTCTAAGACTAATTGGGAGATATGAACGCTCATTGCCAGTTAATTTTCTAATCAGCACAAAATTTACTACTTCTTAAAATTGAGCCATCAAATACCATAAACAAGGACACACTCAAGCCAGGGTCATTCACAAAAATTATCCTATTTGCATTTCTAAGTATAGTGAAAAAAAGCCCTCTACTTCTACTTTTCGGTCCTCTAACTTCTTTTAAGAAGTTAAAAGTAGAAATTCCAATATTTTCTTTCCTTTAAATTTATTAAAAGAACAAGTCTAAAAAAATTCTTTAAGTATAGTCTTCCTACATCTTCCTAGGAAATTATCACCAATAAAAAAAATACACACTACTGTGATTAGTTTTTAGTGATATTTACAATAAAAACCTCCAGAATTAAATAAAGAAATCACTTATTATTTGAAGGAAATCTATCAATGTGTTAGTTTCTGTGATATTTCAAAAAATATCTGTGTGTTTTTTAAAAAAATAGTAATTTTAATAATTACTTCATTGACAATTCCTTTGGGCAGATTATATCTTGTATAAAATCTCAATTTTAATTTCAATATATAGGTCATGTGGCTTTTAGTATATTTTTCCCGTAAGATGCATTTTTAATGCAATTCTACCTTCCTACATACTTTCCCCTTCAGTGCTATATTTTGCCAGAGGGCTTTTCTCTCTCTGTTTTTGGTCTCATCTTCAATTATGTTTTCTTCACTCTAGTAATTTTGTCATTCCCTTGCTCTCTATCATCTCTGTTGCAAATGTTCTCTCCTATAACTCTATATAGATATTTTATTTTGTTTTTCTCCACAGCTAGAACCCTTCAGTAAAAGAGGCAGGTGGTATTAAAGATATTTAATACACTTCATTAATAGAAACAACAGCTAAAAACACATGCACTAAAAGGTTACTGACCAATTCATTCAATGTCTGAATACCACAATGCAACTGATAACCAGTAAACAACATCTAAGGTATCTTGGCAATTAAGTAAAAACATCTCTCAGGAAATCATAGATTGCCTTTCATTACTGAAACTTGTTGGGTGATTCTGTAGCTAAATGCTTCAACACACATCCCACTGACCTGATATATTTTCTTGGTTCAAATGTGGTACCTAAACAGCAAGTTTACCTGTTCTGCTGCCAGTATAAAATGTAATCTACACTGATTTATTCAAACCAGGATTCAGACATATTTTTGAGGTGATATATCTTTTAAAAATGGTGTTTTGAGAAAGTAATATCTATTTCACTTTAATGTAATCAGTGTTACTCAATCTGAACACTTAACTTGCTTAACATTTTCTTTTTCTTTTCTTTTTGTTGGTATTTTTTCCTGCTTAAGTTTATAGTGTTTTAAAACTTGCATACAAATTCAAATATTTATAAACTGGAATTTGAATGGCATTGTACTATGAAAAGATTTAAGCCAAACATCAACATTATAGGTTTCCTATTTCCATTAAAGAGGTAAATAATAATTTCAGAGAGAAGCATCTCTCTCTCTCTCTCTCTCTCTCTCTCTCTCTCTCTCTCTCTCTCTTTTCACACACACACACACACACACACACATCAATATTATGAAACTACTGTCACTAGAATGCATGCTTTAGTTGTTTATCCAAGAAGGGTAATGAGATGTGATGATCTACCTTCTTTAGCCAAGTCCTCCTTTGTAATAATAGCAGCCATTGATTTAACAGCTAACCAACATTTGGAGCGCTGTCTGTGTTTATTCAAGGGGTTTTTCCCTTCACAAACCTAACCCGCCCATACAAGAATCAAATCCATAATCAGGCTCTTGTTGATTCCATGCTCTACTCAACTGAGATAGGCAGTGCAAACAACTGAAGTATTGTTACTGGACAAGATTATCAGCAATGTGGTTAATTGAAAATTAACAGTGGGACTTTCTATTTAGTGCCAAATGTAGTCAATGTGAAGTAGTCACCTTCAACAGCCCAAGAAAGAAAGTCTATTCCCAGTTATTTGAAAATGAGAATTATCTGAGCAAATAGTACTTTCCATTTCTATTGACATGATTAAAGCAAATGACATATGTCTTATTTTTTTTATAACATTTCATTTTCTCTCGCATAGCATTTAGACATAATCAAACAAGAAATGTTTTTAAACCAAAATATTTACCAGATCCTTAATTTGGAAAGTAAAAAAAAAGATGAACTTCAAGTTTATATATAGAGAGAGCAACACAGTATATCTTTTTGAGAACCTACAATGTGCTGGGCACTATACTGGACACCAAAGTATAAAAAGATGGTTCTTCCCCTCAAGGAGGGTGTCTTTCAGCTGAGTTTGCTGATTCTCCACTCTTTGTGCTATAGACAAATACAGTCTATTTAAAAACGTGACTAAACTTTACCCTGTGTGAATTCTTCCCTGGTTTGCCTATCTTCTGTGACTCCATGGCACAAAGACCAGCATTTATCACATTAATTCATTCATCAAGCAATGATGACTAAGTGCAGGCATGATGGTCATTGCTGAGACTATGAAAACAAACAGGGCAAAACTTATCCCCCAGGAAGATCCCCTACAACTCTAACAAGTTAGCTTACCACCCACTGCATATAGCAGAGCTCCCTTGAACAATAGCGTATGTATCTTTTATCACCAGCCTTGGCATACTGCAGGAGGTAAATGTTAATTCTGAACCTGATTAAAAAAAAAAACTTTAGATGGGAAATCAGAAGACCATGTTTTAAGCAGAGGATGTCCCTGGATCTCACTTTCTTCCTCAAAACAATGAGTTGGCGGTCATTCCCCCACCCGAAGCGATCTCAGGCTCTACTGGTGTATCAGTGAATATTCTCGTTTCAAGCGGGAAGGGTAAACATATTTAACCACCTTAGGATGTGCCTTAAACAATTTAAAACCCATCTAAGCTATGATTAGTTCAATGGCTAGGCCTATGCTGAAATCACATCTTGAAACATTATTGTAGCCATTATTGTGGAATTTACTTTCTGATTTTGATATATTGAGTTCTTTTCTTGTCTCCCCTTACCCGGAGATGTATAATTTGGGTCTGCTGTATTCTTTCAAAGGGAGAATTGGCAGGGTGGTTGCTGTTACTTAGGATAAGTGTATAATCTCTTTGACTTTCTCTTGTTGGGCAAACTGCCCAGTGAATATCAATTTTTTTAGAGCTACAAATATGGTTTTAATAGATTCACAGATTTCAAATGATTAAAATTCAGAGCACATCTCTCCCAGGGTGAGCAGATAATTCACAACAATCCATGTAGATTCAAAGGAGATGACAATGGATCAATCTGTATGTGAATAAGTTGACACCGTGGTTTACTGCTCCTCCCATCTCTACAGCCCACTCCCACCCCCACAACACACACACTTTTCATATGAAGAAAAATGCCTCAGTCTATGGGAGTTCAAATTAGTCATAATATCCACGTGAGAGACTGAGGAAGACTTACTGTAAATCAGCCACTCAGAAACCACATTTGACATATTTTGGTTAACAGTGTAACAATAAGTTGCATAATACTGTACCTATCGATTGGAGTTTGGGATTATAATGGAAAGCAATTGCCATACATTGAAAGTGACCAACCACACGATAGAAAATTGTTTCTGAAGAGCCCACAAAGGGAATCATTTTCCTTATAATCTAAAACTTTTATCCTCTAGATGGTATATTCTATCACACCCTTAAGGCTATATTTTGTTTTAAAGGTGCTAAGGTATCTTAACCTCAAATCACCCAATTACTCAACTTTCTCTCACCTAGAAAAGTTCTAACAAAGTAAATTGAATTATTTCTTTATTCAAACAGTACTGTCTATTCCAAAGTGAAGCAAAAGAGCGTATCAGAGGAACATCCTTCTGGATGACAATTCCCAAATGATCTGAGAACATTATACCAGCTATCCTATCTAATAATAGACAAACATGGAAATTGACCATAACTTCGCTACGCCTCCCATTGGCTAATCACCATGATATGCAAATTAACCACCAACAAAGATGGCAGCTAATTTGCATACTGCAGGCAGGGCAGGACAGCGCCATCCTGCCTGCCCTGCTGCCATCCAGGCCTGCTATCTGCGACCCAGGGCAGCGGGTGTCCATGTGTGACCCGCCCGGGGCAGCGCCCCAACCCCCGATCGGCCCTGCTGTGTGCACGACCCAGGGTGGCACCCTAACCCCCGGATCGGCCCTGCCGTGTGCGTGACCCGGGGTGGCGCCCCAACCCCCAGATTGGCCCTGCCGTCTGCTCAACCCAGTGAGGCAGGGCAAGCACCGAGGGATCGGCCCTGCCATCTGCCACCCGGGGAGCGGGCCTAAGCCAGAAGGTGGTTATCTCCTGAGGGGTCCCAGGCTGTGAGAGGGCACAAGTGGGGCTGAGGGACACCCTCCCACCCCTCCCCCACTAGTGCACAAATTTTAAAAGCTTAATATGCTAATAGACCGAACAGTGGGACAACCGGTCGCTATAACACGCACTGACCACCAGGGGGCAGACACTCAACGCAGGAGCTGCCCCCTGATGGTCAGTGCACTCCCACAGGGGGAGCACCGCTCAGCCAAAAGCCTGGCTTACAACGGGCAAGCCCAGCAACAGTGGCGGGAGCCTCTCCCACCTCCACTGCAGGCGGGCAGTAAGGAGCGAGGGCTCCCAGACTGCGAGAGCTGTGGACTGCAAGAGGGATGTCTGACTGCCGGCTTAGGCTGGAAGGCTGGATCCCCGATTGGGCCTAAGCCAGCAGGCGGACATCCCCTTAGGGGTCCCGGACTGTGAGAAGGCGCAGGCCGAGCCAAAGAACCGCCCCCCCCCCCACAGTGCATGAATCTCATGCACTGGGCCTCTAGTAAATTCATATTAGAATCTGCCTCTCTATTGCTTTTCTGCCTCCCTGTCTTTTACCTTTAAAAAATATAATAACTCATTGAGGTAATTACTGTTTGTCAGATACTGTGCAGTGCATTTCATTTGCAAGGTGTATCTTCCATCTACCTAAACAAATAGAGATCATGTTCTTTTCTACCATCCTATAAGCGGAATATCTCTATATAAAAACATGAAAATCTAAGAAGGAAAGAAATCAGATACCAAAATAAGAGCAGTTTTCCACTTCTCAGAAGCAAAAGGCGTTTGAGACTTGAACTACAGCTTAGACTAGATGGTTGGGCACTTTGGTATTTCATCCCCACTGCATGATCCATGCTAGTAGTTAATATGATAATTTTGGGATCATGATACCAATATTTACATACCCACAATAAAAACAACGCATATAATAATTGTGTCACTCAACTGCTTTTGTTAAAAATTGGCTTCTAAAACAGATTCTTCTGTCATATAAATGCTGAAGATATGCATGATGTTTAGATTCCACTCTGGACTACTTTTTCGTTTTCCTTACACTCTTCTCTAAGTCTTCACTAATCTATCAGATGTCACAATTTAATAAAAGCATTAACTATACTAAATTGGGGCTCCTGGGTCCACTTAGGAAAATGCAATGAAGATTTGGACCTACCTTTCAAGATCTGAAAGTGCTGATCACACTGTGGCAGAAGTCTGCAAAATCACTGTTTTTCAGAAGAATATTAAGAGTAGTTTAACAGTTAACTTTTCCCCATTCCAAAATTAAGGACAGGGGGTAAAACTGAGATGATGCCTAAACTGCTATGTGCTTCAATGTGGATAAAGCAAGGGACCTGTGCCCATGAAAGGGAAATGCATTACCTGTTCCAGATCACTCTACTCGAGTGGTGAATGACTAGTTTTATAAGGGATATGCTAAACTTCCAAATAAAAAAAGTGGTTGTAAAGACACATCTAAACTTACCTGACAAGCACACAGTAGCATAGGGGGGATTCAGAACAGCAAATACTTCAAAGCATTCTGGGCTTTTAGACCCATACTGAAAACAATGTATCAATTCCTATAATGGGCTTCTCCTCTGTGCCACAAACATCCTTCCTGTCTCACCTCTTATTCCAACTTCCCACTCTGTAGCTAATTACCATCTGACCCTGAGTTCCCCTTGTGTGTCTCACACACGTCAGGAGAGTGGGAGGTTAATGCTCAGAGGACCAAATGAGAATGAGAACCAATAGTTAAACATCTCCCCCTTTTATTTTGTGGGAGACATATTCATTAGGTGTCCTAGATGGCCCCAGTGAGAATGAGCACTCATTAGCAATAGTACTGGTCGCCTCCATAATTCACCTTTGTGATGGTTTCCCCGGTCCGTCACTCCTACTCTGGGAACTAGCCAAACAAAGTACCTTCATGCAAGTCACTGTCTTAGGATCTGTTTTCAGGAGGACCTAAGTTAAATCAGCTCTCCCAAAGATCCTAAAATGTTAAGTAAAATTACAAAATATCTGATTCTATCAAAATGAAGAGATTAGCTACCGACATAATTCACAACAAAAAAGAAAAGATCCTAATAAATACAGAATATGTAAATTGACCATCACACCATCACAACGATGGTGATGCCCAGTCCCCTCAGCCTCGCTGGAGTCCCCCAGTCCTTTTAGCCTTGCCAGGGGTGGCAGGCCCGCAGTGCGCCCGGGCCAAACCTGCCCTCAGTCTCCCAGCCACCCAGGGCAGCCCAAGGCTCAGGTAACCAGGGCCGGCCGAGGCTTACGCTGCTGGCAGTGGCAGCACCTGAGATGTGATGGGAGCGTCACCTTCCCCTGATGGCCGGGTCGCCTCCTGCCCCTGAGGGCTCCTGGACTGTGAGCAGGCCAGGCTGAGGGACCCCCCACTCCACTGCATGAATTTTCATGCACTGGACAGACCTCTAGTAAATAATAAAAGGAAAGTAGGAAAGAGCAAGAAGGCTAGATCTTTCCATCCAAAAGAACAGGAAGTTCACAGAGACGCCATACTCAGAAAAATCCTGAAGGGTAGGTACAATGTGTAGCCCTTTACTTTTAAATCCAGGGCTTCTATTTGACAGAGAGTCAAACCATACCCCAGAGCTTCTCCTGTGCTTTGGTCCCATGCATCACTCCCAGCTAGAAACAGGACATGGAGCCTCATACTGTCCTCTCAGCTCTTTGAAACGTGCTTCCTATCATACCTTAGAAACGGGCTCTCGTAAGCAAACAGAGCAGTCAGCCCACTGCTAGTCACCTCTTTAACCAAAGGAGTCCTGTCCCTCCGTATGCCTGGTTCCAGTCAACAGGTCCTCTGTTTTCAATACTGGTTATACAGCACTGTCCTGCAAGGCTTCCAGGAAACAGACCCAAACTCCATCAGATCTCTCTGCATAGTTCAACAACTGAAAATCAGAAGAAAGCCAAGTGTAATAGTAAAAAAATGTATATCCTTATAAATACTGTGAGGTTGTTAAGGAAACTGAAAAAATCATTCATAGGTGATTGGTCTGACTTCTTTTACTGGTTCCTGATTTACAAAATCACAGAAATAACACATATGCTGCTAACAGCCAGGGATGTTGCTATGGCATCATAGGTCATCACAGTTCAAACTAAGACCTGAGGCACTTCTATGACTACGAGACAAAAATCTTTAAAATAGTATATCCAAATATCTGTGTTTTCCTTTGGAAATGTTTACCATCGGTGTAAACCAGTAATGAAAGCAATATCTAATTGTTGAGGGCAAAATGAAATCACAATTAAAATTTTACTATACACATTCATAACTTCTCTGTGTATAATCCTAAAAGGGCACTGCTCTAAGTCCATTCTCTAGGTGAAATGAAGTAGGAGCAAGAAATACCAGTCATCATGCACCATTCATAAATGTACATCAGGAGGAAATTACCTGTGACATTTTTCTGCAATTCCTTAAATTATTGGACACCACTGCCAAATCCTGTTATAGAATAAATGAATGTTATGGCATACTTAAGCAACCTAAGACCTAGATCAATATATTGCGTACCTTTAATTTAATTTCCCCAAAACAAAATGTTCATTTTTGGATATGAAGGAACCAACTTCATGGAGTCAGTGGAATGGGAATGAGGAATTAGGCAAGAGTACATAAGAGCAAAAAACACCAAGCAGAAGTTCTGAATCAAATATTAAATAATGAACCTGTCAAATTTCTTTTGCACTAGGATTGTTTCTTTCTTTTTAAGTGTCGCTTCCTTCTACACTCTGACAAAAGATAACGAATGTTCCTTGCATGTGTTAGATATGAACTTACATGACTAACAGGTATAAACAAAATTCCTTTGCACATCAAAGGGAAAAAAAACTATTTATTCAAGAAATTCCTGATGGCTTCATTTATAAGTAAATTTTTCTCTTTATTTGAGACCCACTAGCACGAAAGAGGAGAGCTAGAAGACAGCAGGTACCACTCATAATGAACTATGCAGTTTTGAGAAAATAATATCTGAAGGCAATTCTTTCTTCTGGGGTCAGCAAATGAGTGGTTCAAAAAGAATAAACTATCCAAAAAACAAACAGACAAACAAAAAAACTACCACACAACTGGAGGGGATGAAGAGGATCATTCTTACATTCTTGCTAATTAAAATTTCCAGTTCTTATGGTCCTCTATATACACAGATCCCAGTCGAGAAAAGCCTACAGGATCAGGCCTGTACCAAGAAAAAGTATCCCATCATCACATTAATGGTATTATTACTTCATAATGCTCACCAGCCAGGTTTACATAGAAGAGATTAAATAACAAGATAATCTTATAAACAATGCTCATTTCATCAGTGTACCAAATAAGTCTGATTTATATCCGTGACTGCTCTTCTAATTAATTTATGCATCCACTTGCGTTAATTTACACAGACAGACACCTACACTGGGATAGGGATAGCTATTTTTTTATAAAGTCATGAACTTTGAGACGGGTTCATGTTTAGACTTCCCAATGCTGCTGTTTTAGTTCCCCTACACTTCAAAAATAAAGTGACTGTTAAAATACCTTACATTAAAGTTGAAGCATGCAGAAAGAAAATATTTTATCAAACTCAATACCTATCTCCCCCTGCCAACATTTATATGTTTAATTTTAGTTGGTACAGCTGTACTCAAGCTCACAACCAGATCTGTCTATTCCAAGGTTATGAACTTACTCTTCTTACCAATATTCCACCCTCAAAGCCTTTTGGATATGTTAAGTTCATCTCATTACAGCACAAATCTCAAATGCCTGTATTTGTTTTCATGCAATTTCTAATGACTTAGTGCCAGGGGTGGGGGAGAGACTCCAAATTTTTTAAAAAATCATTTCTACTAACATCTGGGAGTTTTTAAAAGTACACTCCACAATGTTGGTTTACAATAGCAAGTACTACCCGTCAACAGTTTTAAATGGAAAAACTCCATAGAGGGAGGAAAATTCAGCTCTTCCCAATTCCTTAACCAGAAAGATAAAAACTAAATACAGGCCCACTCATAATAAGCTATCAGTGACATCACCATAATGCCAGCACTCTCTGAAAACCCGTAAAGAATAACACAAAGGAATTTCCTGGTGTCGGAATTATCCCAGTTTAGTCATTTTACAACTTCCACGGATAGCTTCAGTGTGGGGTGAGGATGTCTGTTTACTTATTTAATCAGGCAAACAAAAACGTTTTTACTTGCATTTGCTAGAAAACTTTTATGTATTATTTGATCAATGTTTACTTGTAGGGCCTTAATACAATAACAGATGTCAGCCACAATATCTGTTTTTGATTATAAACTACAGGGCAGAGACCCTATCTCTTCAGCTCACTTTTTATAGGACGCAAACAGAGTACCATACCCAAAAAGGCACTTAAAGATGGTTTTTATGTTAACAATGATTTCAAGGCGCTTGGTCTGCTTCTAGGCTCCATCAAACTCCACTGGCATGTACTGAACATTAAAGAGTAACACTTTTATATTCTAGGGTAATTTCATTCTTCAGATGTCAGTAATGGCACTTCTCTTGTGAAACAGATTATTTAGATGGGACTGTTTGCCGTTCTTAATGTTAAACAATTAGCTTTTGTCCAACACCTAAATTCTATGAAAAAAGAAAGCCAGGCCCAAACATTCCATTTCTTAGCATCAAGCTCCGACATTTCCTACATTGGGCAAGAGGATCTGCTGTTTCCATGAGGGAACCTGTTAAGACCACTACTGTGGTACCTAAAAATGTAGCCCCTTTGCATTCTTTATTTATGTCCACTACGATCATATAGAACTAAGGACTCACTGAGTTAAATACTTTTCTGTGACAAGAAGAAAATTTGAACACTGTTATATATTTATAAACTCTAAAGGAATAAAAACCAGTAAACAATATCTTAAGTGCTTTGACACCTCAGAAATGAAGTCTTTTAAAATTTCTGGGCCTCAGTTTCCAAATCTGTACAATTCAGACATCAGATTATAAAACATCAGCTATTTTCTAGGTTTAAATTTTAAAACTATATGAAAAAAAATACTGAGTCTAAAGAAAAGTCTAGTGAATTCTCACAAGTTGAGATTGCATTAAATGACCGAACAAAAGATTTTTTCTTTATTTTGTGGGTGGAGATATAGGTGGACTATGTGCTCTCAATGTAAATTATTGTATTATTATGACTAATACATTAGTCATAATGTATTCGTTATGACTAACTCCAACAAAATTTTCAAATAGACCATCGCTATTCTTATCAACATAAAAATGTGGATTCATATGTAATAAGAAATACATTGTATGTATATACAAAAATCCATATACATGCACACACTCCCACACAAACACATAATTCTATTCAAGCCAAGAATTAAAATTCTTGTTTTCCTCTTTTCTTTCTCATTCTATAAAGCCCCTAGGACTTAGGAACTTAAAGTAAAAGTAAGCATCTTATTCAATATTTCTTATGTTAATACCGACAGCTCATAACATGAACAGCTTATGTTAAATTGGTCATCTGAAATCTAAATAACATTCTCTTATAGAAACAGTGATATGGGAGAGAAAGCAGGATACAGTTAAATTCTCAAGCCATTCAACCATGGTTTTCTAATCCATAAGGTGACTGAAATGTAGAACTCAAGATACAGAATCTAGTAAATTAATGCTACTTAAGCAGAGAGAGTAATGGTAGCACTAACATAAGAATACAAAAGGACCTGAAAATATGTAGGGACATCCAGTCCACAGGTCACCAAATATTTTTAATGGGGGGGGGGATCTTAAATTTATGAAATTACTTTTTATTTGTAAGCATTTGCTTAGATAATTGCAACTTCAAGCAACTATTTAGGGTATTATCATTGTCTTGTTTTGAGAAACAAATAAATGCGCTAAAGAATGCAGTGGTTTCTTCCAAGTAAAGGAAAAATAAACACCAACATAGGTACCTTGTTAAAAATTTTCTATGTTCACCTTGGATTCCTTATCCTTGGGGGGGGGGGGAATTACAAAACTATTTCAAGGTAAATAATATTTAAGTAGTCAAGATTTATTAAGTTTTCAGGAAAAATTTATTCCGAAGTTTTATCTGCTTAATCAACAGAAGCTAGTTAAATACATTTATATAATAACAGTAATGCATTCACCATCAGTTATATGCTAGGCACAGTGCCTTATACCCACACATTATAGCCTTCAATCCCTCCAATGATGCCAAGAAGAAAGACCTGAAGAATTCAAGTCTTCCTATCCCATTTCATTAATTAAAATAAAATGCAAAGATCAAAACACACAGGGAGCAATGTCCTAATTACTGGCTTACTCTATTAGACTTCAAGCAAGTTTAAAGTCATGACACTCAAGTGCTTCCATTTGAATGGTTTCCTCCTAGATCAGGGTAAGAAGGATGCTAGTGACTTGGAGCCACAAATTTTTGGCTTTTATCAATAACAATTCCATTCAAGAGTCTAGGGATAGGATTAGTGGGCATTCTGAATTCCTTTTAAAAAAATTAAAACAATTAAGGTTCATTCACATTCATTTGAAAAATCCACCAATGGTCACAAAAGTTTATGTAAAAAATGCACTCTAAATTTTATAAGTTTATCATCTAAGTAACTGTAGAAATTAATCTTTTAAATAGTAACAGGAAAACGAAAACTATAAATGAGCCTCGCCGGTGTGGCTCAGTGGCTGAGCATCAACCTATGAACCAAGAGGTCACGGTTCAATTCCTAGTCAGGGCACATGCCCAGGTTGTGGGCTCCATCCCCAGTGAGGGGCATGCAGGAGGCAGTCAATCAATCATTCTCTCTCATCATTGGTGTTTCTATCTCTCCCTCTCCCTGACGCTCTGAAATAAATAAAAATATATTTAAAACCTAAAAGACTGTAAATGAAAACAGAATTGCAGTTCATGTCTATGGAGGATGGAAAATGAAAACAGGTTGTAAAAAAAAATGAATATAAAAGGCTAAAAGGAATAAGGCGAAGAGGAAATAGAGAAGGCAAAGGAAAAGGAGAAGAAAAAATAAAGGAGATACACAACAGGGAAAAGAGAAGGCCGTGAGGTTGACAGGAGACTGACCAAAGAGACTGAGATAAGGTTGGTAGTAAAACGGCCCCCCTCCCAGGCCTGCCCAGTTCTGGACCATTGCCTCTATCTGACAGAGCGATTACCTCTCCTGTGGTTTTAAAAAATGCTTTCCATAACTAAACAGTCTCATTTTATTTTTCAAATTCTCATGTTTATTTTTTAATAAAAGTTCAACTTTGAAAATGTTGCTTATGTGTAAAAGGAATGACTTATTTTAGAAATGTACTTTGGAACCTATACCCCATTGCTCAGTTTAGTGCTCAAAACCTCAGAGATGTCCCGACATTCCAAACCTGACAGTCTTTCCTTTGTCAAGAAATGAGGCCTGCCTCTCTCCACAGTGCCTGAAAATTACATTGGAAACCACTCTTCCCCGATTGTGCAGAGCCTTAAAAATATGTCCATTTGCTCGAGTAGTAATCTACCACCAAAAATAGTTGTTTTTATTCGCAAGAAAACAACATAGATGTGTCCAAGGTGTCAGAAGCTCTCAAACAAAAGGACATCCAAAGTGGGGCATCAGAGAGAAACTGTCCTCCAACCTGGAGTGCGTATGCAGAGCAATGACACCAAATATTGTACTCAAGCCCAGGTTCTACCTTATGGTAAGCTGTGCACCCATTCAGCCTGGCTTCGCAGGCTAAGAATAAGAACCCCACCCACCCCGCCTTCATCTGATGGCTTACTTCTTTCTACCCATCCACCTACCCATCCTCTCCGTGCTCGAATAAACCACTGATCCTCGCTATATAAGCCCTCGGTACCAGAAGAATGCTTTCATATAAAAATTAATTAAATAATGTACCACTTTCAATATATTGATCCTACAAACTGTAACTCTGTGAAGTGGTTCAACACGATGTCATCACTACACGGCAACTTGTTTCATTTACAGGATCTGTTTCACTTCGACTCATGAGCTAATATAATTCAATTTTTTTTTTTAACTGCACACAGGCTGCTAGACACATGTGCATGGCAAATGGAATCTGAACTTAGCTTAACAGCCTCATTTATTCCTGATGGTTTAAATTATTTCATCACAATTAATGACACCCCCTCAGCTTCCTGTGCAGCACTGCCAGATGTTCAGAGACCACAAAGCCACTCTCTTCTTTGACGGCTGGTGACAAGTCGTCCTCTGAAGGACGTTCCCTAGGTGCGCGGGCCGGATGACACCTCCACTGCAGAGCCCCGCTATGCCTCCCAGAGTAACCATGCTGAGGAAAAGGCAGGAAGGCAGGAGAAACCAGCGAATGCATTAATGAGGGCAAATTATGTGAAGTGATCTAAACTCAGAGGAACTTGGCTCCCGCCACAGGAGTTCCTAACCTTGTTGTTTTATGAAAGAACTCTTCACCTCCACCTTCCCAGCCACTGGCATCCACGAAGGTGCCGGGCATGGCGTCAGTCCCCGGGGAATGCCAAAGGACGAGAGAAATACAAACCTCTTTCACAGGCCTCCTTTCGGATTTCGGCGAATTTTGTTTTGGGGATTTTGTTTAAACTTACCACAATAATCTTAATCATCGTGGTGTTTTTGATAGTGAACAGTTTGTCACTGTCTACGTCTTCAACTACAATTTTTCTCTAATGTTCAACAGACACTTCCAGTAGCGAACCGTTTACCACACATTGCCAAAATGTTGTGTAACAGTTTTACCCCTTTTTCTTTGTTAAGCTTTCCTGAAGTAGCATATAATTGATATACAAAAAACAAACAAACAAACAAAAAAACACGATGCACACATTCATGTACACATCTTGATGAGTCTCATTTACCTCTTTTTCTTGGGCTCAGTAGGATTTATTCTTTTCAGGGGCTGTTGGCTTTTTGTTTTTGTGCCTGTTAGGTTTTGTTTGTTGCTGTCTGTCTAATTTTTTAAGCACATACTGACAAACAGACTTCACACTTTTGCTTTTTTGATTCTAATATGGGTAAAGCCATTTATTTCTTTCCTCAAGAACAAAAATTTTTTCCCCTCAGTTTAGAAATTAAGAAATAGTATCTTGTATTTGTCATTTGAATTTCACACACCCACACACAAAATTCCCACAATCACAAGTAGCTGAGAGGGTATCAGAAACAGTAAACACACTAGCACTTTTACAGTAAGAATCCAATACTACAGCTCTAATTTGGAAAACATTTCCATCAACTAGCGAACATGTGGCAGACATTTTATGGATTATTTTTTAAATGTTAAAAAAAAATGCTGATCTTATTCAGGGAATAAGGGGCCTTTTAGTTTGCCAAAAAGTGTAATAGGAAAACTGAAGGGCCACCTGTGTCAGCCCACCCTATAGTATGAACATAAGCTCTAAGAGCATTTTGGAAAATATTTTTTAAACTGAGATGAGAAAAAAATCAATATCACTACAGATTCCAAGCAGATGCAGAAGGCTTCTGTGCATGGTAGTGATTATGTGTGTGGCCTGCACAGGCTAATTTCAGATGCCTCCAAAGCTCCGTGGACTTTCTCTCTCATAAGCTATTTGGGATTAAAACTAGGACCTCATCCATTTCAACTCTGACAATGGACACAAACACAAGGTAAGCTAATCAAGCCAAACAAGTTGAATGTTCCCCCTCACAGATGGCTCTTTTAATCTTCAATGACTACTGAATTTTACCAGACATGCTACACTTAATATTTTGACAGTTGTTTATTAAAATTACTTTCCTAGGAAGTCCTATGAAACCAACAGTCTAGTTTTTATCAGAACAGAGGTATCAGAGCGAAATGGTATTGATAGCATACTTGCAGCAAGCAGACAACAATAGGAAACTCTCAGCACTCCCAGAGTTGCATCAAATTTTCCATGCACCAAAACTAAAATGAAATACTCAATTACTGAGAGGTAGATAAGTAAAATAAACAACTAATTCACGTAGTGGAGTTGGGAGGGAATCATATGGACCTCATTCTGTTGTCTCCAAACACTTTATCGAAGGGGGGAAAGGAGCTGAATAAACTTTAAACTCTCATGGAGGGATGTATTGCTTGTGTGTCCCTGGCAGATGTGGAAAGGAGATGAAATGGGCAAGGGAGAATCAAATATCCCATCGCTGCAGGTTTGCTGAGGGAAAGAGCACTGCAAAGATCTCACATCTGGCAATCATTTGTCAAGAGCTGGAAAGAGAACGGCAGGAAACTTTCTGGCTCTTGGAGAAGATGAAAAGACAAAAACCATGTGTCACACACACACATACGCACGCGCATGCACACACACACACTCGCGCTCACACACTCGGCAATGGTACAATGACTACTACACTTATTCCCCACCCCTCTCCTTACCCTCACTAAATTTAATGATCTTCAGATATACTCCACTCCATGGTCAAAAACATGCAGTCACTTGACTTGTTAAAGCTGCAGTCTATGTACATTTTCAAATAAACCCCAGGGCTGATGTTAGAAAATCAAAATCAGTCAACCATAGACCGCCTGGTACTTTGGGCAGGAATCCTTGTGGTTTCGTCAATAAACAGAATCTGAATGAAAGACACCACAGTAACTAGACAGTAACGTTTTGAACAGTTCTTAACTTGAAGGGGGGCTGGGGAAGGCGGGTGCCCTAGCGACCATGGACAGAAGTCTACCAGTGCATTTACATCACTCACTCGACCTGTGACACAACTGTGTGTAGCACAAGCTCATCTGTTATTTCTAACACACACTCAAAAATACCAGTGAACTTATATTTGAGGGATGTTGTGAATGAATTTGGAGAGGAAACTGTTTGTTGGTTTTTTTAAAAATTAATATACCTATTTAAGAGGATGGGAAGGGGAAATCTCAGATTCCGTTTAATGCACACTAGTGATAACAATATAAAAAAATTGCTAGCTTTGTTATGAATTCATAAAAATGACCAGTTTTTCCATCAGTAGGTTTAAATAAAAAGTTTTCAGGGCACCTTGTACGCAATTAGTTAACTTCTCCAAAATCACGGGAATTTAAATCTGCTCATGGTGATCTACAGACTTCAATGGGCAGCTTTTGGTCCACCCTTATGCTGCGTTTAACTAGCAGCAGCAGCCAAGCTCGTCCCTGTGATTCCATGAGTGAATGCTGCAGGTTGTTTAATAACCTGGCAAATTCACAGTAGCTTGTCAAATTATTACAGGAACAGTGTCATCACTAAACAAGCCTGATCACGGTTAATTACAATGCAGACTAGAGAGCAGCCACAATTGTTCATTAATTACAGGAAGCACCTCATTTAAATTTTATGGAAATTTACACTTGCACCCCGGTATGTCTGGAAAAAAAAGTGATCCTTCACGCATTCATAGAAGAAAGGAGTCTGTGGTTTATGAAACACCACAGTAAATTGTGTCTCATCTAGTACAGAAATATTGGTTCATTATTTACTCTAATTTTCTAAGCACTTTAGTGGTGAAAAATATCAAGTCAAATCCCACATCTTGAATTTCCCAACCAAGAAAGGAAATGTGCTGGGCCTACTGTAACAACTCAATACCTGATGAGGCACAGTTAGACTGAAAAAGTAACTTTTCTCTGATTAAAAATAAAAGTTATTATGGGAATCTAAACTAGAATAACCATTGCCTATAAAGCACTTATATAAGAACACAATTTTTATACACCATCATCTACTAGACATCAGTTTACCTTCCCAGCTGAAGAAAGTAGTTTTATACCTACTTCAAAAGCCACTGAAGAAAATTAACAAAGTTAGATAATGAATCAAAATCTTGATTTCCAGCTACTTTTCTAAATCAAGTCTATTAACACGAAGAAGAAGAAAGAAGGAAGAAGGAAGAAGGAAGAAGGAAGGAGGAAGAAGGAAGAAGGAAGAAGGAAGAAGGAAGAAGGAAGAAGGAAGAAGGAAGAAGGAAGAAGGAAGAAGGAAGAAGGAAGAAGAAGAAGAAGAAGAAGAAGAAGAAGAAGAAGAAGAAGAAGAAGAAGAAGAACAGCTGTCTTTGCAAAAGTCAAGTCAGGTTATGATCATTCCAAGCCAAAGGTATATTAATGAAAGAGTGTCAGGGATCTTGGGATTAAGAAACAATAACTTTGGTAAGCCATCTGACATTTTAGAGATAAAAGGAAAGGGTTAAAAGGAATACCTTAATCAACCAAGAAAAAAAATAAAAGGAAGCAGGAAAGGACTCCACCAGTCATGAAAACTCATGTCAGCTAAATATAAAAGTAGACCAGATATGGGTGCTATGTGTCTAAATGAAAATCCTTTTTTAGGAAAAGATATAAACACACATTGCTCCTAAATTGAGGTGCCCACAGGTTTATTCTCAGAATCAAGAGGTGACGTCACGAATCCTCTGGCGGTTATGGTGTCTGGCCCTGAGGGAGAGCCTGAGATCCGAGTGGGGAAATAAATGACTCCGATGACCCTGGCAAGTCCTAGAGTGAGTCCCATGGAGTGAAAAGTTGGACTAAAATATAAGAAATGGCTCATTCTGTAAGGGGAGGGGGGAAAACCAAACACCAGAGTACATTCCATGGCAAGAATGAAAGGACTGTAAGCTAAAAACTACTCCTGGAATTGTTTGCTGGTGAAGAAGATATTAGGGGTCCAGTTTGTTATGACTGACATAATATGGATATATACTAAATAGTATTACAATGTATGGAAGCCATATTAAAAAATGAAGAGGAAAAAAAGAGAAGGAAACAGTTCGAGTGAGTCCCAGTTAATTCACCAATTCACTGTAGTTGACTATCTTTTGACAGGTTCTACCTTTCCACTCAGTCTGCCAAAATAGTGTTGCAAGAGGAGGAATCCAATAAACTGAGCACTTTCATTTCTTTGCCCAGGAGTTCAGTTGTCTTCACAAGGCCCATGCTGAACTGTCAACTCCACAATTTGTTTCACTACCTACAACCAGAGTTTCACTTAAACTTATAAATACACATTTCCTCCCTTGGTATGTCATCATAATGAGCTGCATTGGTCTCTTCCAGTTTTACTTCACACAGTCACATCTGCAAAACCCATTGCTCTTTGCACCATAACTCAAGGTTCAAAAACAAATGATCCAACAGCCACCCATGACAGATCATTCCAGGTGATATGTTTGAGGACCATCAATTGTCCTACCCAAAGAGGTCAAGGATCAGACTATTCTCCACCAAAAGTCTTCCATCACTTTGCATTGACGTGTCACACACAAGCTGTTAACTTTCTAAAACTGGGAAATGCACGCTCATGTCTCATACGTGTCACACCTGCTTTTCTGTTGTATCATAGCCATGCACCACCCAGGCAGTACCAGCTTGTGGCACTGAAGAGCTCAGGTGGTCTTCCTAGTCCAAGAGCAGGTGTGCAAGTGATGGTGTACCCTTCAGTACCATAAAAACCGAAACCTCCTCCAACCACCCCTTCTACCTTCCCTCCCACTGTGAAGAAGTAATGTTTAAAACTATTCTCTTTTCTCATGTGGGTTATCTCAATCAGTAATACGTTTTAAAACTGAACTCACGATGCTCATCCCGTAAGTCTGAAAATTTTAGAAAATGATGCCAAATGGAGGTCCTAAAAAATACTCTGAGTTGGCTTATGCTAGGGATTGGCATCCCTGTTGAAACCTCAGCCTTGCATCACTGGCACACACATTTCTTACATATTTAAAGGTACATGGAAGTGGAGACATTACTTAGGCCAAGACTTCATGTTTATATTTTTAATTTGCAACATACCAGACTGCTTTGACTATCTCAAGACCAAACAAAGTGAACTGAATTCCAAGTCAATACTTTCACCAAAAAAATGTACTTTGCTAATAATCTTACTATTCTACCAGAGGCCCTATCTCCCGATCCATGAAGAAGGAAGACAGCTATTATTGAGTCCTATTTCCCGAAGACAGTGCCCAGTGGAATGGCTTCCATTCTCCTGGGCTGGGAGACCATAATGCAGGAAGCAGGCCTTGCTCACCAGGTATCCCCAGTCCTTAGCGCAGTGCTTAGCACATGACTATGATGATTTAAGAAGATGGGAGCTAATATTCCCGGAGTGCCTGCTGCGTGCCAGGCCCTAGGTTAACTGCTAGGTATACATTGGAACATTTAATCCTCATAATCACCTTGTGTGGTAGATCTCCATGTCACACATGAGAAAGCTAAAGCTCAGTTAAGCTGAGTGACTTGCCAAAGGTCTCACAGCAAGCAGCTTGCATCACCTGGGCAGCCAGCCTTCAGAAACCACGGTCTTATCCACTGCAGTATGTACTATTTCTTGGATTAATAAATAAATGATCTCCAGTTACAGACAACTTATCCTGAAAAGGACATTTTGCTGCATATATGCTACACTGATCCCTCTTCTACACTTGTCTCAATGGTTGTCCGTCCGTCTCCTGATGTCACGGATACATTTGTGTGGCCTTTGGGGGCCACTGTTTCTGTCACGCCACCCCCAACTGATAAAACAGTAAGACTCCAACCTGGACTTCCAGCCTCTGGTCTGGCTCCTCCAGGTTTGGGCAGAAGTCTGCACCCAGCACTCTGCCAGCACATGCCACTGGAACCTGGGGGAATATGGCGGAGTTAGATAGGCGCTGGGCATGGTGGCTGAGAACTGCACACGCACGCGCGCACACACACACACACACTCACACACTTGACCCAGGCAGAAGCAGGGACATCCCAACTGCAGGTCTGAAACAGGCCATCATGGCTTCACAGGTTTTTGACACTTAGTAGGTCAAACATGTTGTAAATATCACACATCCTAGTTTACTAACTACCAAGAAGGTAAATTCCAAGAAAAAAAGATCCACATAAAATGTATTCCCCCTTGTATCTACAGCATGCAGCACAAGGTAGGCACTTAAATATCTGTAGATGGAAGGAGGAGAGAAGGAGAAAGGTAAAAAGGCATGGAGGAAGGAAATAAGGGAAGGGGAAAAGAAGCTTGGTAATATTTATTCCTCTTTTAATTTTCTTATGTGGGAATTAAGAAAATTGTATTCCATAATGCCTAAAGTTCCTCTGCACTCTTAAAAGATCTATCCAAATCTATTTCTGATATAGACTAGCAAGGCAAGTTTATTTTTCAATATTTATTATTTACGTCTGTTCTAATAATAAAATGATAACAATAAAACAGCTATAACTGAATTTAGTTCTTTGTTTCTAGAATTCTACATTGAAAGCCACTACAATTCCCTTTCTAAAGTAAGTTATTCATTATAAGGAGTCAATCTCATCTTGAAATACTGCCTCCTATAACTTGCTCACTTAATTGTAGACTTTTTAAGATAAGTGAAAAAAGATATAGATTTGACTTAAACCTTTTTCCTTGTAAAAATTTTATCTAATATTCAATACTTCCAAATATATACTATTTCATTAATTATACATCTATCCATATATATAGGAATCTCAATTCATCAATCAGCTTCACCCCATCTGTGTCCTTTCCCTATCAAAGTCCTCCTTTGGTGCTTTGTTTTGTTTTGTTTTGTTTTGTTTTAACTTCAATTAGGATCATCCGTGCCAATCAATTTTCTTTGTTTAGAGATCACTTTTCATCTAAGCGTGCTGTCTTAGAAGGTATTTCCCTCTCTCTTTTTGACCCACAAATCAGTTCACTTCTCCAAATTTAAACAATATCAAGAAGCTTCATTTTGCAATATTACTAATTTTTACTAATGAATAGTAAATAGTGAATATTACTATTTTTTAAAAAGCATTCAGTCAACTCTTCAAACATTTCAGATTCAACTCTCCTATTTTTTACATCTCTCCTTCTTTCTTCCTGCCTATGTACGTAAGGCAGAATGGACGGAATATCATCTAACTTTGGAATTAACCACTCTTTACCCAGGAATCTCTCCAGGGAAGCCCAAGAGGGAAAGGAAAAGGAAGCCACATTTACTGAGCACTTGCAATGAGCCAGTCACCACAGGGACACCTTCAACCATCTTATGTGGTATGAGCATCTGCATTTGACAAAGGAAAAAGCCAGAGTTTAGAGTAGGTAAATAAAACGAGCTCAGAGTCACATGCTAGAGAGTTGCACTGCCCAAACTTTAAAAAATGAGGAAGAAAAACTGAGAGCATATTTCAAAGTTAATGAAAAGCATGTAATAGTTGTATTCAGTGGCATTCATTCTAGGGGCAGTTGTTGATGTTTCACATGAAAGAAATTACAAAGAAGACAAAGGAAATGGAGAAGGTGTTACCAGAAACCAAGGCTGACTACTTGCTCTTTGGTCCAGGACAACATAAGCAATGAAAAAGGGAACGGATCCTTAAACCTGAGGAATGAGAAAGAAGGGGGCATGGAGGAGAGTCGAGACACTGTGAATCTGGGTCGTGTCCCACACAGAATGATGCTGATTCCACCCCTCAGATGACACACAGAGAGGCACTAATGAGTCAGGCAACAGTCATTCTCCCTAGGGTGCAACAGAAGGACTGGAAAAAACTCATCTTAGAATATCCATTTCAAAATGAAACCCCCCCAAAAAGCTTCCCATAAAGCCTCAATAAATGTGACTACTTAACTCATCAAAGCAGAATCCGTGAGTCAGAATTAAGTGTAAACAATACTTTATTTTATATACACAGAACAAAGTCCCACTTACCTTAATATTATTCGGCCAGATAACAAATTTTCTAAGTTTCTAGTTCCTTTCCCCCCCAACAGAATGCATTTTATAAACACTCTCAACAGGAAATGAGACAGTTAACCAAGCACAGTGACACTCAATTACAACCTCAGACACTTAGAAATTCAGTTTCTGAGAGAATACAAGAAGTTCTGTGAATAAGTTGGAAGGAAGCTGTGCCAGGCCTCTAGAATGTTTCAATAATCCAGATCACAAAAAGGATTTAGTAGGAAAGTGGGTAGCACTCTCATAGTTAGAAGCCTCGAGTTTCAAAACCGGAAAAAAAAAATCTGTTAGTGTCCATATAAATGGACTCCCGTATTTTAAAGACGAGGGAATTGAGGCTCAAACCAAACTGCAGTTTCAGGGATGGGTTCACCTTCCAATAATACTCTCCCATCCCCATTGACAACTGGTGTCATTGATTATCAGAGAGAAAAATTTTAAGGAAAAGGCAAGTGACAGTATCTGGTTCCTAATTCATCATTCCAAGGAAAATACAAAGGATATAAAAGTTGATAACCTAATTAGTTATAATGCAGCACACCTAGACAATTAGGCCTTTTGATTTAGAAGCCTCCTTTGTTAACCAAATAGCTATAAAGCAGTCAAAAAATGATTGACAGAAACAGCGGAACAAATTGTGTAAATCCTTACTAGTACTCTATTTTAAATTAAAATATTAAAATATAGTGTATACCCAACGACTGTTTTTATTGGAATATAAAACCTAAAATTGATTTGGGGAATTCCAATGTTATCCACTTTCCTTCATGCCAGCGTTCACAGTGTCTGTTTCAATGCCATATTTTTAAAACTAAGTTCTACAATGATTTTTTGCGAAATGTTCGTAGTAATTTTTATCTCTGAAAAGAAGTTAGACTGAGGGAACTTCTTAAATTCTTTGTTTTAATCATTGCATATTTTGCTTTCAAAGTAAAAAAAAACAAAACATATAAGTTGAAAAGAAAGTACTAACCTGATCAGCTAATGTGGCTAAACATTCCGCCACAGGTTTCATTATGGAACGGTAATTGTCTAGTACTCATTTACATTTCATTCTGCTGGTGCTGTAACAGGAAATAAGAGGCCTTGTAAGGGACCCTCTAGGATCCCCAGGGTAGGCAGAAGCTGAGTGCATATCTACTCTCCTGTACATACCTCAAAGGAATCATGGTGTGTGAGAGAGCTATTTACAACTTACTTTGTGTATAATCAGCAGAAACAAAAGATATGACAACAAGCATAAAGGCCTCTCTCTCTCTCTCTCTCTCTCTCCTCTCAGGAGAATTCAGCAATGGAGGGCCAGTGGGTATTCACTTCAGTGTCAAAAGGGCTTCCAGAAAACACATTTTCTGTGGGGCAGGGAGGAAATATGGCAAGCTTCCCACACACACACACACACACACACACACACACGTTCTTTGTTTACTGAGATCACACATAAAGACTGTGAGAGGCCAGATTTCTGAAAAGAAGTCAGGAAAAGCCCCACACTAAAAGGAAGCTACCGTTCACAATATCTGAAGCTGAATGGGGGTATAAGGTGGGTGCAAAGGGAGAGAGAATGAGGCACAGACATGGTCATCTGGAAAATGAAATCTGTTCCCAAGAAAAGGGCAATAGAAACTGAGATGATTTTTGCACAGCCAGGGCCCATCTGAAATGCAATTTTATTTTTAAACATTAAGCATTCAGGTAGGCACTTGCCTGACAGGCACTATAAAAGTCACAGCCTAAATAAACAAACTGACTCCCATGTCAGCTCAAGTCTCTTCTGTTAAGCTGGCCACCAGCCCAGATCAGTTCTGAAGTGTACCTGTTTTGGTGGCTTCAGTCTAGCACGGAAGACATGAGGGAAACTATCTGAGCCCAAGAAGAACTTGGAAAATAATGGATAAACAAAACTGATTTTCAAAAATAAAGGGAGAGAGAGAACCCAAAACAAGTCCTCTCGGGGGGCTGGGGGACATGGCCGGGCACAAGCTCTGCCACGCTCCAGGCCAGAGAAAAGCACCAGAGGAACTTCAGCCTCGTTTCAGAGGTAGACAATGCCAAGCAGCAGAAGGGACAATTATGCAGATAACACAAAGAATTCAGGAAGACCATTAAGAGAAATGGATTTGACAATAAGCTAGCCAGGAGCCCGTGTGAGAAAGAGCAGAGAAAGGAATAAATTAATTACCCACCACGGTAAAGATGAGGATGCATGCTCAAGACACTGCTGCAAAATAAATGCAAACGCTGAAATGCACGAAGGTGAGCCGTGTTGTTGGATGTGCAGTTACAGCTTATATCCTACTAATTTTTCAGGTAACGATATTACTAATGAACAACATTCCAAGCCTAAATGTTTTCAACCATGGAACCCCAGGCTAAGACTCAGAAGGACCAACTATAGAAGCCCAAGGCTTAGGAATGAAAACACTGCTTCCTGGTCTCCGCTACTGGTGAGTCCAAACACTTATTTAATCATTTTCCAAAAGAAAATGGCCAGAGCTGTGCTCACTCTTACAGGCGAGACAAGGTTGTATGAATGGGGGAACACAGTAAGGATGAGAGATTTGTTATAGAAGAAGAACTAAGTAGGACAGTGGACAGGCCACTCTGGAGACATCTCAGATCAATGAGCTATAGGATCAGGATGAGAAAAGAGAGAACAGAAAAGAGTCAAGTATGTGATTCTGCTACTCTGCAGGTTGACGGACACAGAAGAGGACTGGGGGTGGGGGAGACACATCTCACAGCAGCCAGGCCTGTTTAATTGAGGCTCTCTCTCTTCCTGCCTCAGGAGCTGGTCCTCTTGGGGAAGCTGCCAAAGAACAGGGCCCTAGGCTCCTTGATAGGAGCAACCTCTGCAGGTACAATTACAGGAGATTTTCACCGCCACAAACAACAACAAAAATACCTTGTTTTTATATTGTGAAATGTAGGATAAAAGATATCTCTCTTCACTGGTGACACCCTGAGGAAGGTAACGGAACATGGATAATGCTAAAATTACATAGAAATCTGCTTTCCAGAGTGCTCAAAGTGCTTTATACATAATATTTATTAATTCCCACATCAGATAAGTAAAGGGTGGTCTAATTTCCATTGTACCTTTTTTATTTTTAAACAAGCAAACTGGGGCCTATCACTACTGTCTTCCTCCACATTTGATAAACTGTACAGAACTGAAATTATGACTAAATTCTCTCAATTACTATGCTAGTGTTTTAATAGAAGGAGAAAAAGCCTCCTACCAATTGATAGTCCGTCTGTTTCTCCAACTCTTATTTTATTTGAGTTTTAGCAATACAGAAAATGAAGTTGTGTATACCTGTGTCATGGATGGGCTTTGGATTACGAACACAAAGTACATAATTAGATTATTTTCAATTCCTTTGCAATCATTCTTTTATTCATATCTTGGAAACTGAACACTCCAGGTTTCTGCTTATCAGCATATATACTGCCAAATCTAACAACTGACAGTAAGTAAAATCTCAAGTGTGCATACATATGCCCAGGTTAACTTTCTTTCTGCCCTTGAGGCCTGATGACAACTCTCCTAAAGGAAGGGAATGTGAAAAAGGCACCAGATTTGAAGTTGGACCTCTGTTTAAGTAAATCCAAGCAGTCCCTTATAAAGTTGGTCAGTTATCAATTCAGGGCCCTGTTTCCTGCATCTGTAAAGTGGGAATACTTACAATTACTGTGTAGGGTTGACAAGGTTGAAGGAGAAGACATGTCATCTAACTAAGCACATAGTAGGTACACAGTATAGGTCAGTGGTCAGCAAACTGCAGCTCACGAGCCACATGCGGCTCTTTGGCCCCTTGAGTGTGGCTCTTCCTAAGCCTTAGGAGTGCCCTAATTAAGTTGATAACAATGTACCTACCTATATAGTTTAACTTTAAAAAATTTGGCTCTCAAAAGAAATTTCAATTGTTTTACTGTTGATATTTGGCTCTGTTGACTAATGAGTTTGCCAACCACTGGTATATGATATATATATCAGGTAAATGATACTTCCCCAGACATCCCCCAACAGCACACCACTCTCATGAGGGAAGAGAAGTTTGAGACAGTGGGGGACAGAATTTGGGCGGAGGGAAGCAAGCCTCAAGTGTCAAAGGAATAATATAAGCAATTAGAGAAAATAAAGTATATAGCTATTCAATTAGTCTCAATTAGGGGCCAGCTCAGTCACCTTCTAGAAGGCTTCTTAGAATGCTGAGTTGAGAGAGACTGTAAGATGATTTGAGGCTCAGAGAGACTGCCATTGAAGTCTTCACTGGGGGAAGTTGTGAGTACCATCGCATTTCACTCTCTGCCATTCATACCCCAAGGGAGCCTTCACAATTAAAATATAAGGTAAGCCCTAGCCATTTTGGCTCAGTGGATAGAGTGTCGGCCTGGGGATGAAGGGTCCCAGGTTCGATTCTGGTTAAGGGCACATGCCCCGGTTGCAGGTTTGATCCCCCGTAGGGTGTGTGCAGGAGGCAGCCAATCAATGATTCTTTCATCATTGAGGTTTCTTTCTCTCCCTCTCCCTTCCCCTCTGAAATAAATAAAAATATGTTAAATATATATGCTAAGGCCGGATGCACGAAAATTAGTGCAAGAGTAGGCCTTCCTTCTCCTTGGCTGCCAGCACCGGCTTTTCTCTGGTACCCGGGACCCGAGCTTCCCTCCAGCCGCCAGCAAGGTACCTGGGACCCAGGTGGCTTCGCCCCAGCCCCGGCTTTGTCCGGAATGACATCCAGAAGGATGTCTGGTCTAATTAGCATATTATGCTTTTATTATTGTAGATAAGGTAACCTGATGAGTTATCTTTCATGCTACTGGCTTGACCTATGAATTAAAAGTAAGGAGCTTCCAGGAAACATGAGTGAATAAAATCTGAAGAAATTCTACCCTTTTGGAAAACAGCAAACTGATAGACAAAACCAATAGTCTAGGTCAGTGGTTCAAGGTGTACTCCTCAGCCATGGAACTTACCAGCATCAACTGGGGAGTTGTTTGAAACGCAGTTAGCCAGCTCCACCTGAGACCTACAGTGACAGGACCCCTGGATGGGGCACCCAGCCACTTGTTCTTACTGACCAGGTGTTTGAGAATCACTAGCCTAAATAAACTGGAAAATCAAAGGAGAAATGATCAGGAGAAAGCTCTCACTTAGTTTTAGAAGAGGCAGCATAACAAAAACCAAGGGATGAAAGAAGCAGCAGACACCAGGGCGTAAGATCCAGGATCTCCCAAATCTCACTCTGTGAAGGAGAGAGGGGATGTCAGAAAAGCAGACCTTAAAAAGAGAAAGCCAAAATGATTAAGCCACTTAAGGAGCGGTGATATGGCCAATTCCTCAATACGCTGCAAACATGAGAAGGAAATGATTTGGGAACAGGCGCTAACTTAGGCATCTAAACTAAAAGCACTTTGAAATGACCCAGGTCACCTTTAACTTGGCCACTACACTTGCTCCTCTCGGCTTCTCTCCCTGGTTTCCCTCCACAATCAAGAAGGGGAACGGCCCTGACCAGTTTGGCTCAGTGGCTAGAGCAGTGATGGTGAACCTTTTGAGCTCAGCATGTCAGCATTTTGAAAACCCTAACTTAACTCTGGTGCCGTGTCACATATAGAAAGTTTTTGATATTTGCAACCATAGTAAAACAAAGACTTATATTTTTGACATTTATTTTATATATTTAAATGCCATTTAACAAAGAGAAATCAACCAAAAAAATGAGTTCATGTGTCACGCGTGTCAGAGGTTCTCCATCACTGGGCTAGAGCGTCGGCCTGTGGACTGAAGAGTCCCAGGTTCGATTCCAGTCAAGGACATGTACCTTGGTTGTGGGCACATTCCTAGTAGGGGGTGTGCAGGAGGCAGCTGATCGATGTTTCTCTCTCATCGATGTTTCTAACTCTCTATCCCTCTCCCTTCCTCTCTGTAAAAAATCAATAAAATATATTTTTTTAAAAAAAGAAGGAGAATGAATTTAACTATTTCTGATGAGGAGGAAGAGGATACTAAGTAATGATCACCAAACCCCTGAATTTTTTTTTTTTGGGGGGGGGAGGTGGCATGTTTTTAGAAAGAAGTTCACTTTGGAAGAAAACAGGTGCATTTAACTTGACCTTATATCATCAAAGGCACAAAATGGGACACACCAAAAGGGTAGTTTTTTTCCTCTCCTCAATTTAACACACTGAAGAGGAAAAGGTGCTGGGAAAATGTATGTGAGAAAGCAGAAAAGGGAGTCTGAGGAATGAAATATGATAGAAGTATGTGCCAGACAATGAAAACTATTACCCCCAAAAAGCTCAACAGCTCCAGTTACCCATTGAATCACCTACAGTAAACCTATTATGGTTTTTTTAAAAGGTTTTTTTAAAAGTGTTCATACATGGCTTAAGAGCTGAAATAAAATAAGCGTGTCATACTAAATTGAATGCCCAGTGGTTGGCTGCAGAAGCAGGTTCCTCTGGACAAGCCCCTTGCCCCATTAGACATGAAGAGTGAGCTGGAGGAAGGCCACAGATAGCACCAGCCTACCAGAGAAACCCCCACTGCTGTCACCAGGAGAGCCAGCGGAGCCTTGTGCCCACTACCAAAGCTCAGAATACAGCATGCGGAAGACCAATGAATCAGCACGGTTTTCTTTGCAAAGTTTGAACACAGGTAACTTTAAGAGAAAAAAGGAAATGGGAAGGCAGATTCAAGTCCTGCGGTTCCATACAGTAAAAACTTTCCCAACTCAAACGTAAGTCTTACTGGGTCTTGCACAATTCCCCCTCCAAGCCTTCTGAGGATCCCAGACTAAAAAGAGAAAATTCACAAAAGCGTACAAGGCTGATTTCTATGGAAAACACACCCGCCTCCTAACCGCCCTGCCCACCCCATCCTACCTTCACTTTTGTCAACTGGGGTGAGATCTAAGGGAGATGAAAAGCTACAGTTTTCTGTACCAGGTTAAAAAAAAAAAAAAGGCATCTCTTTGTTACTGGGGGTCTCAGATGTGCTGAGAAGATTAAGTAAAAGGAAGTTTTTTACAATATTTTCTCTTGGGATGTTACAAAATCAGGCACTTTTTTCCAAACTGAACATATTTTACTCCTGAAATCTAGTGGCTTTAGAAGCTAAAAGTAGTAGACAACAGAATGCTTTATAAATGATAAAACACAGTGTTGCTTTTTTGTACACTTTTGGTGTTAATAGCCTCACACAGAGCTATTTATGTCACTGACTTATTTAATGATCAGAAATGCTATAAAATACCATGTTCTCGCTACGTGCTTTCCTTTAGTGATGTCATGCTCTTCCCTGGTTTCATCTGCCACCTATCCCTTAGGACCTCTCATATAAATTTTAGTCCCAACACTTTCAAGCTCCAACTAGAAATTTCCAAGTGTCCAGTTAACACCTTGAGCTAAACAAGCAAAACAACAGGGTTCATTAGTACCCTTTCTTTACTACAGCTCTCCCCTAACTTTGCCGTATTTTGCCATGTCAATCCCATTAACAAACACTCAGAAACATGCCCAGCCAGTGTGGTTCATTGGTTGAGCACTGACCCATGAACCAGGAGGTCACAGTTCAATCCCCGGTCAGGGTACATGCCCAGGTTGCAGGTTTGATCCCCAGTGGGGGGTCGTGCAGGAGGGGGTCATGCAGGAGGCAGCCAATCAATGATTCTCTCTCACCATGTTTCTATCCCTCTCTCCCTCTCCCTTCCTTTCTCTGAAATCAATAAAAACATATTTTTTTAAAAGACTCAGAAATATAAATCATGATTAAGAGCCTTCTCCTTATTTCCCAAACCAATTAACTTCTGAAAGCCAGTCCATTCTTCACTTTTAATCCCCCATACACCTCTGGGGTCATTTCTCTCCTTTGAGATTAGACATCGGCCATGACTCTTAAATGATAATTCCAACTTTATCATTCCACACTCGCCAACTAGTGCCATTTGCCACCCCCCTCCAATTGCCAAACATATTCTCCTAGTGGATGTTTAGAGTTCCCCACAAACTACCAATTTAAATTCCTTCCTGGCCCTCTAAAACCTAGCTCTACCCTGTCTTTCCACCTTCACCTTCTCCTCTTCCTTCATGGCAAATACTTAACAGATGGTCGATTAGATTATCTGATGCCTCTTACTTACTGATTTGGGCTTTCCTAACTTGACATAGTTCTCGTGCTGCTCTTTTTAGAATGCCCTCCCCTGCATTATACACGTGAAAATCTCCTTGTTTCCCAATGCCACTCCTTCCACAAAGTTTTTCTGATACCCCCAGGCGGTGGAGATCTCCTCCCCAGAGCATTACAGAACCTTGGACTTGAAATACATGCTTTTCTCTCCTTAAGGGCAAGAACTAATTTACTTCTCTCCCATAGGGCCTACCACACTGCTTAACACACGGCAGATAGTCAACAAATACGTGCAAAATAAATAATAAATAAATCTCTTAAAATTCATGGTGGCACCAGTGACCCAATGTTAAAAATAGAGTGATTTTAACAATATCATTATTCCACCTGATCCTCAACAAATACCCACAGGCAGTTAGGGGCCAATAATTCCTATTTCACAGAAATACAAGATGCAAGGAGGTTACTGTGTATGCGCAGAGCATTCTTCTGAGTATAATTTAGCCTGTAAAGGTTCAGTAACTAATTCAATGTCACCCTGTTGCTCTGCAGTAGCATCTACTGAAATGACACTTCTCTTGTTGGACTTTCCTTCCAGCTTTCTTCAGGTACCTCTGAAACATGACTCCATTCAGACAATCTTCCAGAGGGAGAAAACGTACAACTCCTCCAAAATATGTTTAAGAGGTCCTTCTCTGCCCCACAAGTTGTCAACATATGCTGAAATCTGAAATATCTATATATATATATATATATATATATATATATATAAAAACCTAAGCGACTAGAAGGACCAGAACGACCGGTAGCTATGACACACACTGACCACCAGGGGGCAGCGCTCAACACAGGAACTGCCCGCTCGTGGTCAGTGCGCTCCCACAGCCAACCTCCCCCGGCCGGCCAACTTCCCGTGGCCCCTCCCTCCCAGCCGGCCAATCTCCTGTGGTCCCTCCCTCTGGGCTGGCAGGCCCTGATCACAGGATAGGGGCCAAGCCCCAGGCTGGGATGGGGAACTGGGGGTGGGTGGCAGCGGATGTGGACCCTTTCCCAGGGGGGCCGAGGGCCAGCTCCCTCCTCAGAGCCGGTGGCCAACCTCCTTTCCTATTCCCCCCGCCTGCCGACAGGCCCCAGTTGGCCCGCTGCCTGCCTGCCGCAGTGGGGCACAGTGGCAAGGGAAGGAGGAGCGGGGCACGGTGCAGGGGCGCCAATGATGGCAGTGGCGGCAGTTCCTTCCACGCCTATTCCATTGACCATCACCTCCTCTCCGGCCGGGCCCTGATCGCCAGCCAGGCCTAGGGAACCCCACCCATGTACAAATTTCGTGCATCAGGCCTCTAGTAAAATTATTAAAAATACACACACACACACACACACACATTAGTATAAATGCACTAGGCTTCAGAGTAGGGACAGGCATGAAAACCTCCTTTAATAAATTGTTTAAAAGAGTATTGATTGCCATATACCTGGAAAGAAAGTAATCAGGCCATTATACCTCCCTGACATAGGAATACATATCTAAGGTCAGCTTGCAGCCAAATGGGTGTAAATTTCCATCCCTAATCATAGCTTCTCCTTTGTTTCTAGCCAAAAGTATGCAACTACATTTGGTCCTAAAGCCAAATGGCGCCCTGCTGCCCACTTTTCTAAATAAAGTTTTATTAAAATATGGCCATGCCTATTCCTTTACATATATAATCTATGGCCGTTTGCATCTACAAAGACAGAGTTGAATAGTTGCTACAGGAACCATATGGTGGCCTAAAATATTTACTATCTGGGCACAGAAATACAGAAAAAGTTTGCCAATCCACTTCAAATTGTGCAAAATTATACCTCTTTCCCCAGCAACATCACTTTCAAGAATTCACCTTTAGGAAATAAGAATACAAGTGCAAACAAGAATGGTCATATTGAAGCACCACTCTTCATAAAAAGAAAAGAACTGGCAACAACCTCAATGTCCATGAACCAAGAACTCATTAAATAAATTATGGTACAATAATAATACCAGGAATCCACTAAAAAATTATGATGAGTATTTATATTTATAAACATGGAAATATATCTATGGCATAATTTAAAAAAAAAGGAAGTCACATATCTATAATCCCTTTATGCTACTAGTATCTACCCCTACCTTTTCATGTAATCATAAATTCAGATGACTAAAAATATGTTAATAAAATGGTCCCTTGGTGGCAGCCTTTCAGACAGTTTTTATTCCCTTTGTAGTTTTTAAATCTAATCTGAACAACAGCTATATAACCTTTACACAAAAGCTGTAAAGTAAGTTTAAAACTATTAAAACTTAAAATCCGGGTGCAAAGTTTAGATCTGCATTTTATTAAGCACTGAGTTTTTCAGATAATAAGATGCTTTTTGGATTGTTTAGGTTTGGTGGAGGTTTGGGTTTTGTTTTTGTTATTCTGGTTCTTCCTTTTTCTTTGTCTTAAAGAGAGAAAGGCTGTTAAGCTTATCAATACCTGAATATCTATGAACTGGCATCCCTACTGTATGTAGCAACCACACTACTGGATCAAAAAAGCCACTTGCAAAAGCATCCGTGGGTTAGGAGAAAGAGGAGAGGTTAACAGAATTGTGCCTTGATGGAAATGTATTAATTCAATCAGTGTCTTGCTTCTGGGTTATCATAAAAAGGTTCATCAAGTACCCAAAAGCCAAATAAAGGTTTTAGAATTATGCTGCTCAGTGACTGATTCTTAGTGAAGAGGAAGAAAAGGGAGAGCTTCCTCCACTCTCATTTTCTTCAACAAAAGTAAGTTTCTGCAAGATAGGCACAGTGCTTTTTAAACTAGTAATCAAAAAGGCCAAATATGTCCATGATAGGAGTATTCAGAACCCTGCACCACCTCTGATGAAGAGATGCTTAGTGAACACCGCATAAGGCTTGCAAACTAGTTACAACAGGTTTTACAGAAGAAATTGCTAGTGACAACCTACTCAGCTCACCCTCTCTGTGCCAGACTTCACAGGTATCACTTCTGAGCCCCATTTTATAAATGAAATAACTCAGGTTCAGAGAGGTTATATAACTTTTCCAAGGTCAACTAAAGAAGAGGTAAATTCAAATGCAAATACATCAGGTTCAAAAGAGTGGATTCTCAATGCATGTTGCTTGCTACTATTCTGTTTGATTCTACTGAGTTTAAATACTATTATCTTTAGTGTGACCTAAATTCCATGAATACAAGTAATTATACAAAGCCAGGGACAGCGATTGGGGTCTTACCTGTAAAATGTAACTTCAAGCTCTACTTATCAAGTATAAGGATAATGAATATAATAAGGCAGGAATCAATTCATGAAAATGGTTAGAACTGATGATACAAATGTAAACAGAATCCAGTAGAACTCAGTTTGCCTCTTGCCTTTAGTCTACCATTAGCCATAACTGCTGTCACAGATAACAGCATCACTCTGACATCCATGAAGGCCAACCTGGTGAGACTTTTGCAGAGTGGCCGAAACACAAGACTAATGGGTAACACAATAGATGCTCAAAAAGAGAAATAAATTAAAAAGATAGAAAAGATTACCTGCCAAATGTCTACTATCTCCTTTCGTAGACATAATTGAAGAAGTTAAAATACTGTATTTAAATGTATCCTTGTTTCCAAAAAATCAAGCTTCCCAAGGGAAGCCTGACACAGGGTGAGTTCAAAGAAAGGGGACTGCAGTTCACTGAACACCTACTATGTGCTTTAGTTTCACATTTCATGCTCCTGACAAATTCTCAAGCTCAGTGTTCTTTTCCCCATTTAAAAATGGAAGAAAATAAAGGTTAGGGATAAAGTGACTTACCCAAGGTCACAGGACTAAGACAGTAAGTGACAACATTAGGATCTGAACCCAGCTCCAATCTTTTAACTCACCCTCCAGAGTTCTATAATGTCAAACACTACTGTCTGTCTGGTAGAATGGGAATGGAAAAATGCTAAAAGGTCAAGTACTGGTATTTTAATAATGTTTGATTTTTAGGAAAAAAATCCTAAATCAACTTTTTCTTATTAAGGAGACATGATATTAGAGTAAGTCCACCCTTTGTCTCTTGGTTTATAAAGGAAAAAAATTTACTAAAGCAAACTGAAAAGGGTTGAATACAACTACAATATCTTTTTTATAATAAAATACTGCTTCCATGATCAGGATAACAAATATATGTTTAGATGCTCTAAATGTACATGATGGATTTTTTTTTCTTAATTTGACATTGTTAACAAATTCGATTTTTAGGAAAAATAATTTTGAAGTTGGCTATAAGTAAAAATATGCAGCACAAAGTAAGTTTAATATCCTACTGTAATTTTCACTTTAAAATTTATAATTAAAAGCAAAAATCATCAAAAAAAATTCCTATCATCACTTTACTATATCCAACAGAGTAAAAAGAATTCTTAAAGTGAGTATTCTCTAGAATATAAGGGGAAATGTGAATTCATCTAAAATGTGAAATGCCAAGTCCTTAAAAAAACGTTGATTTTGCTATAGAGGTGACTTCTTGTCTTGTTGGCCTAAGACCTCCAGTAAACAATGTGACTGTATCTGTTCATAAAGAACAAACCATCATACAGGCAGCATTAATTAGATTAACTCAGGTCTATCTTGACAAAATCATCCCTTTATAGAAATATACAAACATGTACCAAAAATTCCATAAATTGGGCACACAAAGCCACTCACAGTTTACTTTCCTGTGATATATTCTTGAGTTAAATTTTATATTAAATATCATGTTTTAAAATAACCTACCAATGTAAAAATATCTTCATTTAACAACTCTGTAAGTTCTTCCTTGTATCTATTTGGCAGTTATCAAAGGGTGTATTGCACATTCAGGCACACATACACAACTCTCTCTATCTATCTATCTATCTATCTATATATATGTGCAAATTATTAAGGAAAAGAAAATGACACATAAGAACATAAAAACAAGGAAAGTATTATGGCTCGAAAGTGAAGAGAAATAGAAAGGCAATTCAAACTATTAAAATAATCTTTCCTTAGGTAAATCCAAGATAATCCATATTTCTCCTAATCGTTGGGGGGGGGGGAGGGAGATTAGATGCATGGATATTTTATAAAGTCCCAGTTCCATACATCCGCATTTTAATCCATTATGAACGAACTCTCACCAGATCAAATCATGAAGCAATCCTGAGTGTTACATGGAACATGCACATTTATAACTGAAGTCACATCTGACACACCCTCTGTAACTGTAAGCCTAAACAACTGGAATAGTGACCAGAAGACTAGTTTCCCTGGAGAGGGACATGGGTGGAAGCACTCTGCAAAGTGGAAATATCTGAGACAACTGCAAACCTGCAAATGTCCTAAAACCCTGCTGCTCACGTGGTTGCACAACCAAGTTCCTTTACAAGATCCACAACCCAGATGACTTGCATCTTTTACTGCCTTATTTCCAGAATCCCTGATTTTAAATCACACTGGAAACCTGTGGCTGCAACTGAATTAGAATAGTTTGGTTTAGCCTTTCTAAATGCCAAGAGGGGGCGGGGGGGGGGGGGGCAGCACCATACTTAAGTTTGTTTTGTTTTAAACTCGGTCCTTCTGCATTCCTAAACTGTATCCCTCTGACTAATATAAACCGTTATTACAGAGAAATGGTTAAAAAAAAAAAAAACAGCCAGTGAAAAGGAATGAGGGAGTAGTAGTGGTAACATACAGTACCATGAGCTGCAGTGGCCTCCCAGTCAGTGGTGCAAGGTTAACAGATCACTCCCGGCCTTCAGGAAGACAGCAAAACACAGGCTGGGGGAGGGATGGGGAGAGGAGGGCCGTGCCCGGGGGGAGGGGTCCCTCGCTCAGGCAGTTTACAGGGGAGGGCACTCAGCTCAGCTCCTTGCTGGCACATTCCTCCTCTCTATCTCCCAGCCTCTTCGCGGGCGTCTTGTCTTATTTTCTTCAGCTGTTAATTGTCCAGACTGCAAGACACAGTTTCGGAAAAAGCGAAACCCTCCTAAGTGACCATCACAGCAAATCAACGGCATGCCAGTGGGTAAAATTTTCCAAGGGAAGTGTTCTCCTGATAGTTCCTGAGTCTCTAAGTCACCACCACCCCCACCCGCCACCACACACTCCCCTAGAGGGCTAACGGCACTGTGGCAATAAAACATTCATGCGACTTGGAATTTTAACACAATGCCATTTCCCTAGTTTAACCTGAAAGGAATGCACTAGTCACAACAGACTACATCATCCTGCCATTAAGCCCTGCCAAGGAACCGCTTTTTTGGCCGTGCTGGGCCAGCTCTGACGGGAAAGGAGCGCACAGACCCACACACTGAGCACAGAAGGGCCACCTCTGCTTCCTCAGCCTCCTCCAGCAACACCCTGCTCTTGAACATGACCCCTGACCCCTCGCAATGGGACCCGCCTGTGATGCGTGTGTCACTCTGGAACTTCTGCAGAGCCGCACACTGCGCAGGCCATTCGCTGCTCCCTCTCAACAGGACTTGGGCGGGCGCCAAAGGCTCTTTCTTATTATTACGGATGCTATTGAAAGACCTCTGGTTAAGTGCCTGGGTGCTTTTTTCCTGGAGTTGTAGAGTGGTCTGTGTTTCTTTTCCCTTTGTTTGCTTTGGAGTTTTTAAGAAACAAACTTTTCATTTGCATTCATAATTAGGTTATGATTACTGACAAAATGGTTTGCTTTGGGGACTACTTATCAAAGCTGCCAGTTCTTTCCCATTTAAGTGACATTTAATTTAGACTTACAAAACACAAAAACAGAACTAATTCTGATTTCCCCTGAGAATTTGCGAGGAAAACTTGAAGGTGGTGAATTCTACAGCATCCATACTTCACCATTTCATGTGGTCAAAGTACAAGCAACAAATTAGATTTTTAAATGGATTTGTTGATTTATTACTTGAGCAGAGATTTCTACCTTCCAAGGAGCATAACTGACAAACTAAGGAATAAGAAGAAAAAAAAGGTATGTACAACAAATAAAATATGAATCACATTAAAAGTTTTAAAATGTTTTAATTAATTTTAAACTCTGATGCCAATCAGGCCTTTAAAACCAATACAACAGTATTAATTTTTGTTAAGTTACCAGACACTACAATTTTGTCCCCAAACAGCCCTTTTGTCTTTATCCTCAACTTTTCACCCACCACTAAAATATGCCCTCCAGATTTTTTTTAACTTTTGTGATTGTTGTTTTCCTTTCGAATCACTGACTATTTTCAGATGGGGCACTTTCACTCTTACCCTAATGTTTTTATCTCATTAAGCCTCCTCTCTACTAGAGTCCCAGGCAATTCTAAAAAGCAGCACCTCTCTCTTTCTTGCCATGACCCTGAACTACAGCCAGGTGAGGTGTGATTAGCCCTGCAAAAAAATATCAGTTGTTCCAAATTTAATCTCCTTGAGTGAAGCCATGCCCCCCTCTCAGTAATAAATGAACACCTTCTTTCATCAAAGAGATTAACCAAAAACACAAAATGATGATCTCCAAGCAAGTTAGCAGACACATATAAAATAAAACCAAATTGTGGACTTGAGCATAATTTTTGTCTCCTTAGTAGCTGGAATTAGTCTTAAGCCCTATGAAAAGCCTTTATTTTCTTTCCTTTAAACAGGCTTTATCATGCTTTGAAAGTCATTCGAACCCCCTTCACCTTAGCCAAACCATGCTAATCCTAGATAGGAGGCCAGCCAATTAATTTTGTGTTTTTTTTAAAAAAACAACAACACACAAACAAATTATATTTGACTGCGGGGGGGGGGGGCAGGGCTTGGAAATCAACTCAACAGAGAAGCAAAGATTATCAAAATCTATGAAAATATTTCCACTTCAAAATGTAAATGCTGAAATCAAACTGTCATCATAATTTATATGAGACATAGCAATGAAAACATTGGATTTTTTAAAGTAACCTGGTTTATTATCAATGTATATTCAAATTTCAATTTTGATGTTACTAGAGGAAACCTTAGTAAAATTGAAAACAGCAGCACATGAAGCCATGAAACTAATATTACAGAGGATAATTTCTATTTAAATCCAGGCTGAGACACTTTTTTTGCTCATATCAAATTAATCATGACAGTGATCCCAATGTATCTTGGACCAAGATTCAAAGAAAGAGCGCAGGTCTATGTGCTTGCACATGCCTCATGTTAACCCCTGGTTTGTCATGCATCTCCTCGGCAGGCCTCTGGAACTTGGAGACACATCACTGAAACTTGGAGATACACCTTCACCTGAAAGGTTTGAAGACTTCGGTACCTGTGTGACTTGCAGTGACATATAATAGCCGGGTCCTTCATGCAATCAACTTTTACTTGACAATTTCTAAACAAATTGAATTGTCAACCAATTGTATAACCTACTCACTGCCATGGTACAGTGATGCATCATCATGAAGAAATCATATTTTACATGAAATGGTGCCATTACAAATAAGTAGAATCAGAACAATCCAGAACCTGCTAGAAAATAAAGTCAGATGGATAAGCCACTAAAATGCAACAAGTGGCAAACGTCCAAAAGTTTTGCAGAAATATTAACTGATTTTGGTGGGTCCATGTGAAATGATCATGTTTGTGAAAAATCATAGCTGATTTTCATTTTCTTTTAACCAAGAGAAAATTTTACTACGTTAAATGACATTTGAAATAACAAGTTCAAAAGTTTTGTCAGTTTACCTCTTTTTTAAAAAAATGTGTTTATTGATTTCAGAGAGAAAGAAAGAGAGATAGAAACATCAATGATGAGAGAGAATCATTGATTGGCAGCCTCCTTCACGCCCCCAACTGGGGATCAAGTCCGCAACCCAGGCATATACCCTTGACTGGAATCGAACCTGGGACCCTTCAGTCCTCAAGGTGACGCTCTATCCACTGAGCTTAACCAGGTAGGTCTATCAGTTTACTTTTTAATCTCTGGAAAGCAAAATAGGTGAGGCTTTTCTCACCTACTTCTCCTATTACAAGCAGCACAAGACATGCTTATGTTAATTTATTCTTCCCAACAAGAGTCCACTTGGAGTAATGGGATTGGCTAAATCAGCTTCTACCATCCCACACAGGCAGTTAACAGACGCTAACTCTGAGTGAGGGCAAGCCTCGGAGGCAAGGAGATGTGAAAGGAAAGATGTGTGGGTAAAAGAAGGGAGCAAAAGGAAAGAGATGGGGTGGGATGAGAAGAGACGGAAAGAAAAGCAAGCTGCAGGAAAGAAGGGGATGACAGAGAAAGAGAATAAGAATGAGATGGGGAGGAGCAAAATGGAAAGGATCAGGGAAAGGGAGAGAAAAGGAAGGGGAGACTGAAGGGGAAAAAGGGATGGCTGGGGGAGAGGGGAGGAGCTGGAGCCCGAGACACAACAGTGGATCAAGCAGCTGGACGGAGATGCTAATTCAGCGCTTTAACAAATCAATGCCACTTGAAAAGTACAATGTGAGCCCTCACTGGGTAGATGTCAGGGGACTGAGAAAATGCATTCTCAAGTATTTCACATTAAGAGGGAATAATGTGTTAATTTATAACTCTTCACCCTATACACTCGGATTATCTATCTGTGTCAGCGATTTGACTTCTTAAATTTATCAAAAACGCACGCAAAGGGAGGCAGCTTCGGCTCCACCACAGGGAAATGGGGATTTAGGAAAAGCCGGTCCTAGGCTGGGACTGCGGTTCTTTTTCCTTTCCTATTTGGGCTGAAGTACGGGTGGGGGTGGCAGGAGGGAGTGAGCCTCTGGTGGAGAGATCTGGGGAGGAGGGGAACTCCTGGTCCAGTTACTAGCACAGCCAAAGAAAAGGCTCTCTTGGCCTGTGGTTGATTGCATTAGGTACCATCCGTCAAAAGTGACACAGAAGAGAAGGAATAACTTGAATCAGCAACTGAGCTGCCATCATCAGAATTTACTTTACGGAAACTTACTTAAGTCTCTCAGCACACCCAGCGGAAGAGAAGCTGCTGACAGTTGGATTGTAATTAAACAGCATTCGTGCAATGCCACTGGAGCTCCAACAACAGAGCTTATCAAAATAGGAAGGGAAGGGAGGGCTAGGCTTATTTTATTTGGTTTGCTCTGAGACAGGGAGGGGAGATGTTGAAGAACCGATATTACATCCCTGAAATCAGCAGCCTAATGTTCCTTTCTTAAGAAAAACCTATTTTATTAAACATCGAGTTTTGGCATTGTTTCGTAATTGTTCCTCAATGTAAATTTAGCTAACTTTCAATAGAATGACAGCGCAGTTTCCAGCCTGAGGGAGAGAAGACTGTATTTCTACTGCCAAAAAATTAAAGCATTATCAGACTTAAGTGTCAAGGTGCAAGAATTGTCAACAAATGCTAAGTGTGTTAAATTTCTGGAATATATGGAAGAGAGTAAGTTTCAAGGTACTGTCTGAATTAAGATCACATCTTCAAGGACATAAAGGGGAGAAGGTGGTTCTACATACTGGATGAAGAATTAAAAAAACATACTGTTCTAGATTTCACATTAAGATTGTTGAACCTGCCTGCAGCCCAGTATTTTTATTTGCTACTGGTACAACTGCAACAGAAACAGACATTCTCTTATTTTGGAGACATTCATATGTAAATGAATGCTGATGAATGGAAATGAGATGCTATACATGATGGGCAATGTTCAACATTTAGTTTTTAAAAAGGCAAAGTTCCCTTGCTCCCTGAAGCTTAAATCTCTTCCTTTCTACCACTGGGGACGGAATGCAAGGAGAGACAGTGATGGACCTTCCACCAGTTTCTACTGACTGAACTCTGCCTCACAGAGATATTCCTGACAGAGGACAAACGCTCTTTCCACTTCTTTGCATCTTTCTCTAACAGTATTACAGAATCACTTTTTAAATGAATATTTGATTAGAAACTGAATAGGCAGAAATATTGCAACTGCACTGAGCTAAGGGTTAAAAATTTCCAAAATAGTATAATTTTTAATAAATGTTTTATTTCTTTCAAAGGAGATAATTAATAAGGAAGTTCCTAGGTCAAGACCACAGAGTACACTCCTTCCTGTTTCATAAAATCTTAGAATATATATTCTGTTTGCAATGGGAAAGAATCATGTTGTATGCATTTCAAGGACCTCTAAGCCCTGAGAGTAGGATTTGTCCTACCCCTGGTTTTTGCATGAATTACCATTGCTGTCTGTCCCATCCAAGCAACCCGACTTGAACTATCTATTCTTATCATTATGATACCATTAATCCTATACTCCCCTCCTCCTCCCCGACCACACTCACCTAAGGGGTTAAAAGACTTCAGTACATTTGTGACTTGTCAGTGACATATAATACCCGGGTCCTTCATGCAATCAACTTTTACTTGACATGTATTTGCTCATCACAGGACCCGCATTACTACTGGGAAAATGAAGAAAAACCTAAATTAACACTTGACATTCAATATGGTCAAGTCCTTAATTGGCTGGGCTTCCTGAGAAAGCAATTTTCTATTCCCCAAACTGTTCGCGTGTCATGTGTGGAGTGCAGCTCTTGGCCATCACTGCTGTCCCTCGCTCCCCCTAATGAGAGCAGATGAATTAGTGCTACGTGACACGATTTGAACAGGGCTTCCTCCTCCTCCCCTCCCCCAATCTTTCTCTTATACCAGTGACAGCTGTGTGGCAAGGGAAAGAAAGAGAAATGCAAGAGCAAAGAATCCTGTAAAGGATGATCATTTTTTAAAATGAACCTTAAATGTCTTATTGAAACTCCAGAACAACAGGGTCATTTAATTGTAGAGGTGGGTAAGGGGGCTGTTACAAAGATCAGGGGAATTATTTAGCTATGGTTGGTTTGGATTGTATTAACATCCAGTATGTTTCTTCCATTCCTGGCTAGTTGCAGTATTAGATTGCACTGGTCTAATTAAAATGGAATTTACATCCACTTTACGAAGTTTTTTAAAGGTCTGGAGAATGGGTCAACTAGAAAAAAATATGAACAGCATGAAAAGATTATTATTCTAAGATAAACATACCTCTAGGTTAAAAAAAAAGTCCTTTCAATTAATGTTTAGGTCATGAAGAGCCCACAACATAAAACTGTGCCACTATACTTTGTTTTCAAATACTGCTCACCCTCTGAACTTAATGCTAACCATTCTATTTTAAATCATGCTGTATAGTTCATTTGGTTATTGAATTACCGCAACAACATTTATTTGAACACTGATTTACCCCATTATTTTGGAGAGGGAATATATTCTACTTTAGATGTGCTTATCTAGCTCAGGAAGAAACAACTGAATGAATGCATGGAAGGAAGGCAGGGCAAAATCTGCTCTATTCAAAGATACTAAAAGGTAAAGGGATTTCTCTGAGTCTTCACTTATTCATTTTGAAACCAAAGAGGAAGTCATTTTAAATGCCTAAGTTGCTTAGCCAATCTGATGAGGACCAAACAGAACTTGGGGAGGGAAGAATATGTGGCACATCACACCTTGGGGAAAGGAAGGTAGTCCAAAGTGCATGCATAAATGAAAATTATTAATAAAAGTCACTAGCACCTTAGCACTTCGGATCTTAGCACATCGGAGGCAAAGATGCTATTTGTGTACCAGAAATTATATAAAGATTATACTGGTGCCACAAAATCAGTGTAAGCATGAAAAATGTAAACTATTTAACTCCCCTGCGTCAAATAATTAGCTTGATTATTTATTAATTATTCCTATGTAATTTGAATATCATTTAATATTTCAGTAAGCAGATTTGAATATGTAAAAATATGGTGAAGCCCAGTTTTGCACTATGTTTAAAGTTAAAACCTGAAACCCAAAAGCTATTTCCACATTTTATATTGGGAGGGGAGGGGGAACATAAAAGGAAATGAAGTTTTATAAGGCATTTTTCCCTTTAAAAAAAAGTCAATTCAGAACATGATTTTAATTACTGTTACACTAACAGAAGAAAAATTGTACCTACCATAAGGAAAGTTTTTGGATTTTCAATTGTGTTAGAATATTATTTGTTCAAGACAATATGAAAACTCTAAAACATGTGTGTCACTTAGAAGTATTCTCACTGAAGCTAAACAATACAATGGACACACAGTCTGTATATCATTCCCTCCTATGGCCAAAGCACTGATATTTCAAGTATCATTAAAATCCCGTTGGAAAATACAGTGAGACAGCTTGTGAATGGGCATTCTATCAGGTGTTTAGAAGAAATAAATAGATAATTTGGTATTCTGGAAAAGTAACTCAGTCTAATACATCCAGTTAACTGCTACGGTAGCATTATCATCACTGAACAACAAAGGGCAGTGTGTTCTGCCAATAGCTTTAGGGTGACCTTTGCAATGCTGACTAGTCCGTCAAGTTCCATCTCTGAGATGCAAGGTATGGACAGGGATGGTTTATTAACTGAGGTAGGAAGTCAAGATCAGGAACCTCCACAAGGGTAGGCATTTCACATTCAGGAAATGGGGGATTCCCTTCCTTAAAAAGAGAAGCAGTGTACCATGAGATCAGGCTACTGGTAAACAGACCATATTCTTAGAGCTCTCACCTTCCATGGTGTAGAGACACCCAAGTATTCGAACAGTAATGGCGCCTTTTTCCCCTGTAGCAGCATCAGTAAGTGCTGCAATGAAAAGCCAACTGGGCAATGTAAAACGGGATCAATGACTTAAACTCTAGGAATAAAGCTGAGTAAGAATGTTGCCATCATCTCAGAGCTTTAAATTGTGATGACTCCTGCTTTATGTGGGGTAGTTCCCAAACACTGCCAACAGGATGAATCCACAGAATTCAAGAGAGCAGCAACATTGGTTCAGAAAAAAATGAATCTGTGCTGAACTGAGAAATCTGTTCAAGGATCACACGTGTAGAGAATCAGCCTTTTTGATTCTAGAAAGGTACTTTTCTTTAATTTAAGAAAGTTAACTGTGACTATGGCAAAGTGACATGCTTAAACTTGATATTCTCTTAGGGTTGAGCAGGCTTTGAAGCTCATAATAAACTTGAAATGGTTCTGTGGAATGTTAGGGCTTAATGTAGATGGTGGGTGCCACTGTCATGCCTACACAAAACTATGTCAACCTGGAAATATCTGCATTAAGAGCTCCAGGGTATTTAGAATGGAAGGCTTGCCCTTTTCAAGAATTTTACTTTGAACCGTAAGAAGACGCTGCATTAAGTTTCCAACTTGTTTAGCACAGCTAAAATTAAAATACTTATTCTGGTTTAGAGAGGCATAACGTTCGCCACCCACTTAGTTCATATTACCTTCACATTACACCTTTGTTTTTTTTTTTAAGTATAAACACAGCATAGAGAGAAACGACTGCTTTAAAATAGCCTGGCACATGGAACAATAAAACGATGCATCAAATACCAGGCATAAATGTTATTTTATAAGAATTAACAGCACCTAAAAGGTATATTCTTTTATCCTCCATTCTTCACCACCTTCTTGGTTTGAGTGCTTCCCTCCCCTGTATCAAACATAGTTTATCTAAGTCCCAGTTGAAAGGTTTCTGAAAGTGGTAAGTCATAGCTTCGTTGACACTGAACTTCTAGAACATGGCATACCAATGTCATTCTGACAAACTGACAGATGCTTCGTAACAAGCCGTACCAGTCACCTGATTTACTATAAAACAAACTGTTAATCTCTGATCTTTTCTCCAGTTCAACTCTTCTCTGCCGTTCTGGAAGCAAACCAACAGGTTGCTATGTTTACATGAGAGATGACTCCCTTCTGATTGGTGTCTGATACTACCCAGCGATGCTGCTCAAGACCCTGGACAGAACCTCAGCACACCTAGACCCCATTTGCAGATCATTTTAACAAGATGTTGTTTCCTGTTCCCACGAAAATCAATAACAGGGTGACCTTCCATTTGAAATTCAAACCAATTAATTACCTGTTCTGTTGAAAATGTTGATATCTGATTTGCCTGGAGAATTTCAATTATAAATAGATTATTTCTTTTAAAGAACCCCTTCAAAAAAGTTAGATAAACATTGAAAAAATCTCATCTTATACAATGTAAATGATGTTTTCTTGAAGCCTGTATAAAATATTGGCCTTGCACAAATTAGCATGGGGAAGTTTTCCCCTTGTGATCTATCTCCTCCTCATGACATCATAAGTTACAGCAATCCCACAAAGATTCAGGGACAAAAATCCACTGCTTAAAGGTGAGATGAAAAGTTTTTCGTAGTTGAATACAGCTTTTCATCTACATCAATGACTGACATAAATCATGGCATTATTTTCAGAATTTAGAAATCTCCCTTTCTTCCCCTATAATTCTAAAATTCTTACTTTTCTAACCTTTTATTAAAATCCTTTGACCATTTTCTGTTTTGCTCACATTTTATTTTTTTTATATGTGGATCATAAGGAGAAAAGCTATACATCAAAACTAGCAGCACCAGAAATATATTTACTAAACTTTATTTTTAATTGTGTAGGGAAAAAAGGAAGAATTCGGTTCATCCCAGTGGGGAATTCCCAAGATGAATGATCACATGCAATGAAACTATTATCTTCATCCATTAAAATATTATCTAAAACAGAGGTTTCTATCTGGCCGCCAGTAGGCTGAATAAAGCCTGCAGATGAGTTTTGTTTGGACCACACACTTTAAAAAATATTTGAAAAGGTTGCCAAGATTAAAAAATCAGGATATTTCACATGAAAATCTGGATTTCTGGCTTCCCGTTTAGAAAAGGAAAGGAGAATCTCCAAACACTGGGCCTGCATTCCCACCTGCCAACAATTGGCTGGAACTAAGGAGCTGCTACCTCACTGTGGTTGACACAAGAGTTCTGGTCCACCACAGTCCCCACCAGACGGAATTCCACTACTTTAACGTACCTTACTCTCCACATGGCCCTTTTAGGAAACTCCTAATCTTTAAAATGTCATACTACTCCACAGAGAGTTTGCAGTTTGTGGAAGAAAAAGAGGAGATATCTAGGAACAGAGATTTAAAAGTACATATTTCATGGGCTTACACAATGTAAGGCAGGGGGTAGCGATTTTATTTAACATTATAGTTGTTCAATAAAACATACGTGCAAAGCAAAAGAAACTCGTTTCCATAATTAAACATTTTTTAAGAGCAAATCCAGGACTGATGGCCTCGTCTTACACAGTGTTTTAACCAACATTTATTTGCACTGGGTTTAAATCAACCACAGTCTTCTCTGCAGCCCAGAAAAGATGCTCATGTCAGACTTAACTCAGATCTACACTTGTTCGTTCACATGTTAACACTTCCGCACTTCCCTTCTAGAAAGATCATGTACTTAAGTGAAAACTGACCCTAATATGAAAATAGAATACATCTTCAAGGTAAATTTTAAAAGTCAACATTGAGGATGCATGAATATTATCATAGCAAATACTCATCTTTACTGGCTCCACATGTACACCACAATCTGACGTTTATACTTATATTAAATAGACATTATTGCAGGTTCAAATGACCTCAAAAGTCACGGCATATTTCCTTAAAAATGATTATTACCTAAAAGCAGATGTCTATGACAAAGTCACCCTGAACTACTTGCTTTTTTTCTTAACTAAAAGCAAATGCAAGAGGAAAAAATCTTTTAAATTTCACTATTTTTAATCAACTGCAACAACACAGTATTTCTACCTATTAGCAGATTTTATAAACAAATTAAAAGCACCCTATTTTAGCACAGGAAAGAAAGAACCTTTTCTGCTTCATCCAAGTATACTGACAGGCAATCTCGGATGTACTATGCAGTATAGAGGTGTGCTAAATAAGCTATGATCAGACATATTCCAACTTATCAAAAAGAGTAAAATTTAAATCAACTTTAGTATAGTGTTTTGAAATTATGTTTCATCATTGGCCCACACTCTTGAAAGATTATTTTTTAATTAGGTGTTTCCTTCCTAAGAGAGAAGCATTTTTCTCCCATTTCTACCTTAAGAAAGAAACCCTTGAACATATGCCAAATGTACTTCAAAATCAGACTTCAATCCCCAAATTCTCTTGATTCTTAAAAAACTTGAACAACTTTAAGTAGCAGTTCAAAAAGTCATTACAATCTTGCTTCATTCCATGACTCCCAGTTGAATAGGAAAGGAGAAAATGCCATAAGTATGAGCTCCATAAATACAGTTCAGGGCCTGATATCTGAATGACGATATATGATATATTCCTTATGGGAAGCATTTTTCCTTAATATCCATTATGTTTGAAATTTGAGCAATCAGAAGCAGACACCTGGAACTCCATTATTAATTTACCTCTCCCACCCCTTTCATACTTCCATCTCTAAGGTGTTTCCCTGAAGACATGATCCTTAGGGATGGCATGTTCAAATCACTTTCTTTAAACAACTTGGTACAATTTAAGACTAAACTTATTCTCTTTCTTCTTTAATTGTGTAGCTTTAGGAAAAAAATGAGGACCTCAAATAATTAATGAGTAAAATGGTAAAAAAAAAAAAATAAGACATGAATTCTTGCAAAGGTGTAATTCATTATACTCATGTTGATCTATCCATTGTAATACTTTATGAAGGGAATTTTATGGGAAATAAAAAAGAACCCACATACTCACAATTAATTCCCACCCAAGATGACCGAAGCTTTAAGCTGGTCTGGTGAGGTTCACATCATGGCAGCTGACTGGGAGGTAGTTCTAGAAGACTCCTGAGCTGTTATGTTTATTTGCACTTTATAGTTTTAAGTGGAAAAATGAAGAGTGAGGTAATGAATGCTTCATAACATTTAACCTGTGTTCTTTGGGGATTAAAGAATTGGGCTCACTTAACTCCTTCCTTATTTCTATTAATCTCCAATGTCTAGAAAAGGGTATCTCAAGCTAGGCTTATGTTAAGGCTCATTTCAGCACTCTGCATTTGTAAAAAATAAAATGAGACCAAAAGTACAGGAATACTGGCACATATGGAAAAACAGGTTATCAGAATATTCAAAAGGCAGGCAGCAGTCCATTTATTAAGAAATCATTTAAAATAACTATTTGTACAAGTTAAAATAACTAACTTATCACTTTTTACCTAAAGGGCGTTTTTAATATAATGAACATCCAAAACTTCTCTAGTCATGAGAAAACCTGGAATATATTATATACGCATGCATGTGGCCCAGGATGCAGGATATGAGATGGGCTTGCTATCAACAGATTAACACTTCATTTCCATTACTCTAATCTCACCACAGGTTGTGAACACTCTTTTTCTTATTTGAACAACAATGGTGTACGAAAAACCAAGCTGGCAGGCAGGCGGGGTTCATTAGACGCCTAAGGCCTTTATCCCCGTAACACATCTCACCGGGACCAAGCCAGGGTTTTTGGGCTTCCAGTCTGGCTACTGAAACAAGTTCTCCCAGATGCTGGAGTTCTCTTTCTATCCTTCCTACTTCATTTAAAATAAACGTCAAAAATAAAGCAAAACTGGAAACGTTCTTTTCCACAATAAACTCTGTTTAGTAGATTACAGAGTTGGTGATATATTTTAAGATTTATTCAGTCCCATAACTGTGTTCCAAAGTTGTCCTAGGAAACAAAACAATGGCAAGAAAAATAGCTGGGAAGGGAAATGATGAGACATTTGAAGTTTGAGTCAAAGGTATCTCTCCCCTGGATTCGTTTTTAACTTATTTGAAAAGAAGTATAGTTTCTCACTGGCTGAAAAATGACAATAATTTACAACATAAGAATCAACCTCTCGCCCTAACCGGTTTGGCTCAGTGGATAGAGCATCGGCCTGCGGACTCAAGGGTCCTGGGTTCGATTCCGGTCAAGGGCATGTACCTTGGTTGCGGGCACATCCCCAGTGGGGAGTGTGCAGGAGGCAGCTGATCGATGTTTCTCTCTCATCGATGTTTCTAACTCTATCCCTCTTCCACTCTGTAAAAAATCAATAAAATATATTTAAAAAAAAAAAAAAAGAATCAACCTCTCTATTTCCCAATGAATGACACTGAGCCCCGCCAAAAAGCTATGCTCCAAGAGGAAATCGGTTACAAAGTATAAGGAATCATTCAAATGAGATTCCTAAAATATAGAATTCCTTTGTAGGGTGAGCCAATCCACACACTCACTGCATTTGAGGCAGCCATTAACAATTGCTCAACAAACCTAGAAAAAAATCACTTAATTCCCACAACCAACCAAGGAATATGTGTAGACTTTCTGCATATCTGGGCTCCACATATAAGGGTATCACATGACAATGTCTGATTTTTACTATTTTCAATAGCAAGAGAGTAAAAGTCTTCCCACAAAGTCTAGAGCCTGGCTCTGGTTTGGGTTCTTTCTGGTAGTCTAATAATACTTATACCTAAAAAAGAAAGAATAAAAGAAAAGTGACATTAGATAAAGCAGCAGATAACCTAGCTGACTCTGGAGTTCAGTTCTGACATGAGATTAATGAACAGAATATTTGCATTCTCACTAAAGGGACACTTTTCGTGAATATGTTAAGTGTATAATTATTCTCCCATATCTTGTCAATGGCCTCCCACCATGTCCACTGCTCTCTGGCACTGGCAGAGGGCACAGTGGTGGGCAGCTTTCTTTACTTATGCCTGATTAGGTGCCCCAAATAGCCATCCTAATGATTTAAGTCAATGAAATCTCTCTTGCTTAAAATGTAATGGAAGAAAAGAAATACTTAAAACCTGCCAATGAAGGTTCTCATTTTAATATTAGTTTTGCTATTATATTGAGCCAACTGAAAGTAATTATTTTTGGCATGTAAAATATTCATTATCCGGGAAATTTTTATTTCCAAAACCCCCCACCCAGTTCAGGCACTCTGATCAAATATGAGTCCTAGAGAACTGTCTAGAGAACAAATAGCCACTAAAAGACACCTTAATAAAGTTGAAAAATTCATGACAGTCACACAAAAGCACAGCAGGTACAATACGAAAAGCTATGTCTTTCCCATATAGCATGACATTTTTAATCTTGTCAACTTTAACAATCTCTCTGCCGTGTAAGACAATGAGTTAAAATTTATTAAATACAAAACAGTAGTGAACATGCATTGTGTTATGTATACTACATGATTTAAATTTCAATTTCATAATGCCACCCATTAATATTCTCCCTGCCATCATTTCGATTCCTTTTTTACATGTTTCAGTTAACTCATTAAATAACTGCAGCTTGTCTCAAAGACTCATACCTTCAACCTATTGAAGAGAAACTTTACAGGATTCCCTTCTTCTGAGGAAATGCTCTCTCTTGTATAGATGGAAGTTTAACTGTACAAAATGATAAATCCAAGAATTACTTTTAAAAGAGAGAGAGAGAGAAGAGAAACAGAAAAGCAAAATCTCTTTTCAGTTAAGTACTCTCTGACTCAGGCGAAGGATCAAATTGAGCTGCCTTTCAGCGCCTTTGAATGATAAGCCTGGGCCCCTGGTTACACGTTTTTATCACGCCCTTACTTAAAGAACCCTTACATAGCAAACTTGGGACAGTCCTCCTGTCAGCAGTTACACATGGAGGACCACATCAGAGGATGGCACCTCTTTCCTGTAACTCTGCCAAATGACAGACTGGCAAAAGATGCCGTATTCAATAACTCTTACATTTCAGGTGCCTTTCAATTCCTTTGTATTAGGGCAAAAAGAGCCAGTGAAAGTAAGGAGAAATTCAGAAAAAGAGAGATGAGCTGAATGGAAAAGAAAGAAAGAAAGAAATCAGGTCTAGGGGCACAGGAAAAGGGAGAAAGAACAGACTAACCATGTATTTGGGTCATTAAGTAAATTGCTGCCAACCAAAGAGAAGTGAGATTTAAATCATATCTCCCCCCTCAACAACACACAAATCTTAAGACAGTAGCAAAATCATACTGCAGTCCAAAAGTATTGAGTAAATAAGATGTCAGATATGCTCAAGAGAATCTGTTTCAATGAGTAACTTCCTACTGTTCAAGATAATTTTCATTTTCTTAACAGCGAGAAATGAAAAACTGATGGGCTAATTAAAGAAAAACAAAAGGATATTATTTTGTTGTTAAAGGATCAATTCCTTTTTTGTTAATTGGAATGATGATTAATAAGCTAAGAATCTGATTTCTAAGCTAGCTGGCTTGAGTAATGCATTGTTTTTCCACAAGCATTTCCATGAAGGAAGGCTCTGTGAATGAAGAAATGATACAGGGCTCCCTCTCTTCTCCTGATCTCTGACTCCGCAGCGGGAAATGCTTCACAGAGTGTTTAAACAGAAGGGCACTGCACACTGTTCTCACCCAAATGAACGCCAGTCATAAATTTTTCACCTTAGGGTTTAATGTATACCATGAAATTTGCTAGACTTCCTACAAGGAATGTACAAATTAGAAAAGAATCAATACTGTTATTTTTCCTGTTCTCTAAACTTTCTTTTAAACCTGGGAAAGGAGAAGACAGCACAGGTCATGCTCGGTGAGATGTGGGCACCTTGGATATCACAGCCCCAGGTATCATTCTGGGGATGTCATAGGCACATAATAAAACTTAGCGCTTGTGTTGCTCAGAATGTTTCTTCATATTATTTTTCTCACCTGTTTACTAGTTTATCTTACAGGAAAAATATTCCCTCTTTTACACAATGCTTTGCTTGTGTGCCAGGAGATAGAGTGTTAATCCTGAATTATGGCTCCTTTCCTTTATTTCTCTAATGCTTAAAAATAGATGTCAAAGTTCCCTGAAAGGGACTTTGAACTCCCCCTCTCCTCCTCTGCAGTCCTTCAGTAGATGAGGATCACCAAGCAAAATGTGGAAGCCAGCTGCTTTTCGGGAAATAAAAATGGCATCAGCTTTGGCAGACAGGGGTGACATCAATCATTTTCTACAATCCTCACACAATCTTCTGGCCAGGGCCTAGAGAAGGGTGGTTATGTAGTGGCAAAAACATACCATGAAATATAGGAGAGGGTTTTCACGTGGTGAAGAATTCATCCTACGCATATAGCAAACCAGGCTCCAAACCTCACGAGAAAGGAAATCTTGGAACCATTATATTCCATGTTCTTTGGACAATAACAAGCAAGGGGTTTCAGAAAAAATGTCTCTCACTGAAAAAGTCATCCCATGATTCACTCTTTTCTCCCTACTACCACAAAGTTCCCTGACAATATTCTGTGTGTCTCGGGGGGGGGGGGGGGCAATGAGTTAATTCCTAGATCAATTCAAACACTATGATTCAAATTATGGGCATGAGCTAAAAGCAAATTACAGTTTCTTCTGTCATTCCTTTTGCTATATACATTCTACTCAAGAGTCCCAAGTTGAGAAAAGACCTCTTTTCAGCTATAGAGTCATCATTAGCTATTCATGTTTACAAGGCAAAGCCTCTCTAAAGCTTTGCAGACTGATAAGAGTGGCGGCCCAATGTAACTTCATTTAAGTGAGTGTGTGTCATGCATATAAGGTGGGAAGGGAGCAGCACTAGAATTTTTGTTTTTCATTGAAGTGGATTACGCCAGCTCACTATCTGTAACGGTCTGTTCCTTTGGAATCAGTTCCGTGTGTCACAACGACCTGGCAAACTCAAATGCTTTCACTATCACTGGAGTCCTTGCAATCCTGCGTTGGCTGTGACCCATTCACTTTTGCCCCAACTTCTCAGAGATGCCTTACTCAGCATCTAATTAGTTAGGGAGGATTTGCCGCAGCTCTTAACCCTGACATAGGAGTGGGAGTATGTGCTGCTGTGGTAGCCCAAATCTGTCCTGTCACTACATTAATCAGATTTCCATAAAGGCATGCATGAATAATTGGATTTATCAGTGAATGTTAACTTACACTCATAAATATAATTATTTAAAAAAAATAACTGCAATTATAGATAAGATATTTGCACCTTTAGGGATTTGTTTTTCAACTGTGGTTACCTGACTCACCTTAGCAAAAGGCTTTACAAATTATACAGACACACAGTACCAGTTTGCAGATGACAGAAAATGAGAAAAATAATTTCAAAATGATCACCTACTATGTTCAAATTCCCTTAGCATACCATGTTGAAAATAAACTTGAAATTTGTGGACAGGTTTTAAGGTATACATCATACACATCTGAGAATATGTTCATGTTTTACTTGCAGTAACATGTATCTAAATACCACCTATATGACCTACTGCTGATCCATTGCTACTTCCCCAATGCATTACAAATTAGGCAGTATCTGTTAAGTAAAGTCTGCATGCTATACACAGACTTCCACAAGCACCTGTCTCTATGCTACAATTTGTATTGTAACAATTACCCAAATATTCCTATTTTCATGTTACATTATTAGAGTGTATGTTAAGAATTATATTTGAATATATGTCTACAGTTGAAACTTCAAAATAAAACCTAATATCACTCAAATTAGAGAGGGGAACTAAATAGGAGGTAGGAGAGCAGCCTAGTAATTCAACAGGCAGAAATTACATGCCTCCTAATATAATATAAATATTTATTTCAGCATCACGACTGTAAGTTTGGTCAATTTAATCCTTTTTAAAAAAATAAGAAATGATCACTAAAACACCCCAACTGTAAGAAGAGGAGTAAGAAGGGAGGAGGAAAAAGTGCAGAAACCTAGGGATGGCTGATGCCTGGCAGCGAAAGTCATTTTCAAAGACCATTAACTAGCAGCTGCTTTACTCAGGGCTCTGATGAAAGAGGAATATACATCCTATGTTAAAAGAGATGTCTGCACGAGTGGGATGGAGTTCAGAATAAGAATATATTGTATGAACTACCAAAAAGAATCAAACCACAGTAAACAATTAAACACCTTGACTTCTGGGGGGAAATGATACATGTGCCTTTTAAACTGTTAGTGAATAAACACTCAAATTATTTAGGGGATAGGGTAAGAAGTCAGACAAAACCACTATTTCCAATTTAAACTATAGTTTCAACAAAATGAAACTCTGTTTGCCTAAATGAATAGAAAGAACTAAGAGACTACTGGGAGAAAATTTCATATCAAACGTTCTTTAAAATTCATTCCAGGAACAGGAATGATATTATATACTTCCTACAATACATTTTATTTATCATTTCTCTGAAATGTGCTAGATTTTATATCAGTAAGAAAGTTTGCTTTACTCTCTCCTATCTCTGGTGAGCAGATGCTCTGGCATTAGTGTAAATCGTTGATTTAATTTTTAGCTTTCTTGGTTTGCCCCTCACCTATCTAGGAAATAATTTCTCTGGTGATAACTAACACATCATGCTAATGAGAGAATCTAGTGCACAATAGAAAAAAATGTCACTATTAATAATATTTGCATGAAGTTAAATAAAGCAACTGTAAGAGAATGTCAGACAGTGTTCTTTAATAAGACACAGTTTCACAATGAAATTATGTTGTTAATTGTGTTACATCATTGGGTGAATCCTAAATTACTACATAATGATGCACACAGTCATTTATAATTCTAACTTAGTATTTCACTCATGTCTGAAAAGAGACCTTATTAAGGAATCTACATTTTATTTGCAAAGGTTAAATATACCTCACCAATAATTAAAGGAAAATGCCTCTAGTAATGTAAACGGGTAAAATGTGGGCTATAGCCATTTACCTGTTTCATTTCTGAAAAGATTTCAAAAATACATTAGATTTGCATCCCTTGAGGTACCTACAAAAAAATTTATATGCTAGTCTCTCAAATACAAAACATTTTAGAAAAACCACCTTTTAAAACCTGATTTAAAAAAAAACAAAAACCCAACACTTCCAAAAGCAGGCCTTATTTTCTGCTTTTAACAAAAACTTCATGAGGTTAAAATAGGCAAAATAACGTTCTGGACTCCAGGAGATTAACAGAGACGATGAGTAAAGTGTTTCTGGTCATTCTCGGCCTGTCACTGATCAAAGTAACCCAAGTAAGAACTCCCTTTACTAAGTCAAGAGTCATGCCCTTTAAGGTTATCAAATATTTGTCTGTATGGAAAAAAATTATGCCTTTTGAAAAAATCATAATGGAATATGGGAGAAAACTGTGGAGAGGCAGAAAAATGCACTCAAATTGTTATATCTCGAACTTTAGGAGAACATCCTTAATTCCACCAAATCTAAATTGGCTTCACATTGTGCTATCCTTTTGTCAGTATTAGACAGACTGAAAGATTTATAAGCAGATTCAACTTTACTCACACAAAACAAAAGACAAAGATGTTTACATCTCTACCTCCTAATTTACCTGTAAAAGACAAACCTAGATTATTAAATTTCAGTATGCATGACACTTTTTCTACTACAACTTGTGCTGTAGTTAAATAATACTGATGGTGAATTCTCTTTAACTCAATTTTATTAACAACTAGTCTCCTCTAATATTTAATGAAATAATCAGGTAAATCTTAAAGTTTTTATGTTATTACAGAAAACTTTGAAATAAAAAACATACCCAATAAATTTTATGTCAAAAGCTATAACCGTTATTTTTTTCTTAAAAATTACAATCATAATAGAAAAATCTTTTTTACTGTCAGCAATAAGATATACAGGATTTTGCATACTTGATTAAACTGGACAAACTTTTACTTGTAGTAAGACAATAGCTGGCTAATGTTTTTTTATATTGAAACTAACATTCCTTTGAAACTGTTGAATTCAAGAGATATCAGTTTTTAAAAAGTGTCTTTCTTGCACACACACACACACACATACATACACACACACTCTAAATCAGCATTGCTGATGAACTATAGTTAAGGAAAATAAACATGGTAAAACATGCACAGCACATATATTTTTTAGATTTACACATTGTTGAATTTAAGTTTACACAATATTTATACAAACTAAAATGTCATCCTGAAGGAGAAAAAAACACCACACATGTAAATTCATACCCTCTCTTACATGTTTTCCAAAAATGCACAGGAGGTAAACATATAGTAACCAGAAGAGAAAAAGAGGGGGGAGTCGCTCACTGTATCAAAACCAAAAAATGAAACAAAATATAGTTAAATCACAACACTTTTTAAATTGTTCATTTCTCCCTTTGTTGTACTACTGTTTAGTAAATAGTATAATTAATATTATAGTTTTATATAACATCATTATGCATCAATTACTTCCCTATATTTCTACCATGTTCATATAGTCACTGAAGCTCACTATGACACATACATACACACATGCACACACAAAATAGACCTTTAAATACCCACAAAATCAAATGGCTGGGTCAAATACGTCAGAATAGCTTAGCTGTACAAGTCTCTCTGAGAGATTTCAAATTATTTTCCTAATTCTATTCCATCATTTATATAATTTACTTTTATTCGTGTGTTTTTAAGCTAAAATGTTTTCCACAACTTAATGTCTCTTTAGATTCAAATCTACTTGAAAATGGGCTAGTGCCAAAGAAGCAATCTAACACCATCTATGTGGTTCAATAGCCATTTATCAATTGATCATTATCTCTATCTGGTTTTATTAACTCTTTTCTAGCTAGAGGGAGACCTAAACCAATTTTCCCTTTCAACACACACACACACACACACACACACACACACACACACCCTGACCTCCACTAACTCACTCAAAACCCTGAAGGTAACATCTAATTTTTAAAGCGTGGCACAAGTTATTTGGTCCTAAGGTCAGTGAAAACACACTGTGTGCCAACCACAAACAGAGCCACCCAGGCAGGGATGTGCCTCAGAAGCACACCTCTCAAAGCACACTGCAATGACACGGAGTATCTCTGAGAGGAAATGAACTTAACTTGCAAGAATGGGAGACTGCACATACAGAGTTGCTTCTTGGGTTTATGTTGTTTGCATGTAAACCCCAGCTTACCGTATCAGCAGTAATCAGGGTCCCTCTACAGGATATGTCAAAATACACCTTATTCAAATGCATTTATCCTTTCTAGAATTCTGTGATCAAACTGCTCGCTAGCGATCTGCTACAAAACCCTGGCTCTGTGCACAATCTTCTGCAGATGGATTTATAAACTTATGGTTGTTCATAAGCCTAGCAAATTGTTCTCTTTCCTTCACTATCAATACTTTTAAAAACCTAAATTAATTCAATAAAATATTTCATTCTCATGAACTCTTACAAACAAAACAGGTTTTTTTCTTCTTAAAGAAAGCAGTTATATTTTTTTAAAATGAGTGAAACAATATCAATTTCTTAACCGTCATCTGCTTAAAATCCAAGTATTTGTCAGTGATCCTTTCGTGCTGCGTGGATGATAATATCACACTAACTCTGGCTTTGTGTAAAGGGTTTGGTGCAGGCTTTTGAAAAGCAAGACGTGTCTGGGAGGGAGGCACCAGGGAACTTCCCTCCCTCGCTTGAGCACAGTCCAAGATGAAAGTTTCTGGGTTGTTTCCCTTTGCTTCCTCTCACCCTCGCTCCCCCTCGGAGCCGCAGAGCCAGCAATTGTGCAAGAGGAGCCGAGCGCGCAGGGCGCGTATCACGGAGCGCATGGTACAAGCCGCCGGCTCGGTGATTAATTATCAGTGGCCGCTGGCCTCGCACTAACACCTAGCTTTCCCGGCAGGGCCAGCACACCCAGCCGCCGCCAGCTCGGCCGGACGGAGGAGAGGCTCTGGGGAGGACGCCGAGGCTGCTCCGGAGTGTGAGTGCGCCGGCGGGCGGGCGGGCGGGCGCACGGAGCCGGAGCCGGAGCCGGAGCCGGAGCCGGCGGGGAGCGCAGGCGGGCGGGCAGCAGGCGGCGGGCGGAGGAGCTGGGACTGGCCGGCACAGCCCTCCACGCACGCCGCCTTCTCCAGCGACCCTGGCGCTGGCAGCGATCCCTTCAGAGCCTCCTGTCCTCAGGTCGGAGTTCCAGCTGCTTCCAGCCCCAGCAAGTCAGCTGGGCTGTACGGAGGGGGCCCTACATTTTGTCACTGTTGGGCTGGAGAACCTCCTCTGAGATAGCAGATACTTTGATGAAGTGATTAATACAGATAGAAAGATACATTTGTCGGGTGGTGGCTTTTAGAAAAAAATTTTAACAGAAAACAAAGAAATTGTCTTCTCTTGACCCAGGTTGTACTGTGAAACTTTGCAACAAATGCCTTTGCTTTCTTTTACTTCAGTATCCTTTCCCCCTTTTTCTTTTAAGGAGCCCTTAGGGAAACCATGAAGTAACCCTGCACATTCCAGTAACACAGTTATGACAAAATAGAGCCCAAGTATGAAGTGATCAATTTTTTTGTAAATGTTAAGAAAGAAAAACAGCAGAAACAAAAGTGCACATAACAATTCAAGATTTCTTTAAAAAAAAAAAAAAAAGAAAGTAACTTACCTGTTGGGACATTCTGAATAAAAGGTTAGTATCAGCGTTTTGCCATGTCCCCATGAACCCTGGTTCAGCCGCAGTCGTTCTGGTTCCGAACTGCATGGAGTTGTCAGTACAGGAGTCTCTTAAAGTCAAGTCTCTTGCCCTCTTTGGCTCTCTGTCTCTCTGTGTCTCTCTTTCTCTCACATCCACTTCTGCCTCTTCTGACTGAAAAGTGAAGGTGGATTTTTTGAGCCTCTTGGCAGCCAGTAGCAGGAGTGTAGTGTAGTTAAGAAGCTGGCTGAACTGTGCATTTCATTTGGGAAGGGGGAGACTTGGGGGAGGGAGGGGGTCCAAGCTTCTTTCGCACCTTCTGCACAGATACCCCTATCATTTATGCATAGATTGTGACTCCCGGAGCTTGCCTTTGCTCAGTTTAACAGCTGCCTGTCAGGTGTGCAGGCAGCACTGGAGACCCAACCATCAGCTTCAAACTCTCAGCCACTGCATGTCATTGGATAGCAGAGCTAAGAGTCAACTGCACCGTTCCACTGTCAGGCACCAAATGACACCCTGCACTAAACCCCTCTCCAGACACACTGAGAGATACACACTTCTGCACGCTCCAAGCAGCACCACGATCTCAGACCGACGGTGCACAGGGTGAGGAGAAGCTGGGGCCCTTCCCAGGGAATTTCCCCCAACAATGCTTTCAGGTATAACATGCAGTATCTGGCATCAGCCTTTGCTTTAACATTTGTAAACTGCTATGCTTAAACATTATTTTTTCTAGTTATACTGGGAGAAAGAAAAATAGTTGGATGTAAGAGAATGTAAAATTGGCTCAGTTGTTGTCAAAATGTTAACTCCTAAAAGTCATATAGTATGTGCTGGGCTATTTATAACCACAATTCAACTCCAAGAGAAAATAATATACATAGGGACGTAACTTTACACTCTAGGAAGTAAATAAACTTAGCAGTTTTTTAACATGGAAGATGCACAGTAAACATTTGCAAAATACATACATGTATACTACTTAATGTCCAGTACCTCAGGTCATTCATTAATTACTAAATTGGATGTTAAGTAATAAGAAATTGAATGACAAAGGAAAAAAGTATACCTTTTCTTAAAGTTCAAAAGTAGAGAAAAGTCCTTTGTGAAAGTTCCTGGATGAAGCATCTACAGTATCCTTTCAAATCATAAAAAAAGAAAAAGATGAAGGGAAAAAAAATCCTGTCCCATTTCAGGCAAAAAGTAATGACTATAAAATTCCATTTTTCATTCAACATCTCTATGGAAAATTCTATAACATTTTCCTGCCTGATGAAATATAACCTCCGATAGCATGTCATATTCTTAATTAAACTAGTTTTTAAAAGAAAACATCTATTTATTAGATAGTATTTATTGTGCCCTATTTATGGAAAAGCAGAACTGAACAGAATGCACTGTACATAAACAGTGACTTCCAAATGGAAAGCTATATTCATGTCATCTCATAAAAGTAGTCAGCAGGAAAAAGCCATCCTTCCTAAACTTAAAATGTAAGGAACATTAATCTTCAACCACCTACAAATATCGAGGACAAATGTACCACTCTCCTTGCTCCTTCTTAAACTGAAGAATAACAATAAACCTTACTCTCTGAAACAACAAAAGAAACAGAAAAGAGCTTCAATGGCAGCTCTGTGTCATTAGTGGACAATGAGAAAAGATGAGAAAACGTACACTATGTTGACACAAATGTGCCTTCCCCTCTAGAACCAACATCTCCTGAAAGCTTTTCTGTTAAACTTCCCTCCGGTTCACCACCATTAAGCACAAAAAAGTCTCAAAAGCAGCAAATTCAATATCTGAGAAGAAGCAAACAAGAACCCAAAGAATTGTTGCCTTAAAATATATTAAGTCCACCTGTGGTCAATAAAAATATTCTTGAGGGGGGAGGGCAGGAAAAGACCCTATGAGTCAATTGTCAACAGTGACTGTACCTTTACAGCTAGCTATTACCCACTTAAACTCCCTCTAAAATTTGCTAGCCTCTTGATTTCTGAAGTGGCACTCAGTGCCTCAGTCAAGCTGCCTGCTCAGCTCCTGACCTTCCCACTAATGGCTGTTATTTGTGGGAGGCTTAAGGACACTGTCAATAGCATGCTTCCTCCTCGCTCCTCTCAGGCTGTTGTATTGCTTTGCCTGCGTGTTCTCTCTCGCCTGCCTCTTGCTCTCTCTAGTTCCCCCCTCCTCCCTTCCTCTCCCCTTAACTCCCTCTTCCTCTTCTTCCAGCCCCCACCCCTTCTTTCTTTCAGTCCAGCAGTCCTTTTCTTTCCTTGCTATCCTCCCCCCAACCCCTCTCCTCTCTTCTCCACCCCCCCCTCTCTCTCTCTCTCTCTCTCACACACACACACACACACACACACACACACACACGACACAACACAAAAATCAACTGGCATGCAGCAGCAAGCACCTGCAGTAATAGACTCTTTTATTAAAACTGTTATTCTGCAAGACTTCAAATTCCCCGTGGACCGGGCCATGTCAAAGCCGATATAATTAACTAGAGGCTCAGCAACGGATCAATTACCAGACAAGCAAGTGATAGTGAAATCAATGAAAGATCATCAGCCACATTATCAGTGTTGCAACTCATTAGGGCAAAACTGAGAAATGTGCTCAAAGCGAGCCCAAGCAAGGTGGCATTACAAAACAAAGGGCTAATTTGGAGACCCTGCTGTGAACAATCTGTAACAGAATTAGCCTTTTTTCCCCCTAAACTGCACAGCTCCGTAACTAAATGTGACAGACTGAGAGAAGCAGTTTATTAAGACACCAACCCCAAGTTTATTTAGTTCATAAACTCTCTCCTAAAAAATCAATACAGTCTGTACAGGGTTATTAGGCTGACTAGCTAATACATCCAAATCTAGTCTGCTCGGCCAGCAGTCTTCTGACAAAATGCTATCTAGCGCAGGCAAACTGAGCTATTTCAGATATCAATGTCTAAGGTTGCTCTCGATGAAACAGGTCTGCCATGTAACTAGTACCTGCATATTACTGTCAAGGCACAAGCCTCAAAATTACAGAGATAGCTTTCTAGTGTTCAAAATATTTTTTTTCACAACAAATCTGTATCATATGATACTGTACTGCGAAAAGTATTGGATTAAAGGAAAATTTAACTAGTCCGTAAGACTAGTTTACAAAGACAACAAGCTTTATTAAAGTAAGAGACAACAAAATATACCTACAAGGCACAAAAATGATTTTTGAGTTTGTCCATTGGCTCTATAGTCTGCAGAGTATGAAACAACTATATGGAATCATCTGTGTTAAAGTTATTTAAAATTGGGGGTGGTAGCAGTGGAGGCAGGTATCACTTCCACAGTAATTGCTTTTTTTCTGCCCCGATTTTATGTATTTCAGGTTAAAGAATTGCAAATACTAAAGGCTATGTGTTGGCTTTCCCACGTTGACCGATAGTGAGAGATGTACCATGAAAATTAAGAAGTACATCAACTAGGTCTAAATGGCACCCACGATATCCAAGACAATATGGGAGTGGGAATACCTCCACCTCATCAAAGCTCACACACAGAGTAAGAAACTCCCATGCAGTTTACAATGTAAAAACAGACTGGAGAACTGAAGAAAAACATAACATTTTGAAAGTGATTTCTGATGTTTATGATGTTCAACATTTAAACTGTATTTTCACAGAACTTCAATAAAATCCAACTTATTGATTGCTATAAACATCTCCCTCTTACTTTTGATACTTACTAAGCACTTCATAGCACATGTTGAGTAATCCGTAAAAAAAAACCGTTAGACATATGTATTCTAAACCTATACTATAGATGCTGATGTTTTGGATAATAATTAAAAGTTGTAATTACAGAGAATTTTTTTAAAATCTTTTTGCATATAACTACATACTGTGCATGTACCATCAATGAGATCCAATTAGTTGCAAAGAATTTGCATTTCAGTGTGTGTGGGATAACAAGACTGTAGGGAGGCACAATGCAATTCCACCAGCAGAGTAAGACAGTGGGTTCTTTCTTGTTAGCTCTGTAAGCAAGAATTCCCACAACTGACTGCTTAAAATGTTACTGATCTTTTCATTATTTGGGTATTGAGGTGTGTTTAGGTTTTTCCCTCAAAAAAAAAAAAAAAAAGTCACGTTGGTTTCAACTATCAGCCCCAGTTAATAGCTGAAGGGACAAATGAGCAAAGGATTTTGTTTAGCCTGCATGTTTGTGGTTTTATATGTTTTGGGAGGGGGGAGATCGTCCATACTTTTTGTTTTCTTCTTAATAGTGACTAATAATTTCTTTAAAAACATACTGCTTTTTTAAAAAAATTCTATAACTGGGGGTAGGGAAATCTCATTGAGATAGTTATCTGTAAATATAAGGTTTGGTGATAAAGGCATGCATTTAGTACACTAAGAAAGTACTCAAGGATTTTCATGCTTGTCTAGCTATGTTCCAACCATGTAAATGTAAAATAAATGTATAGCTCATATACACAGTTTCACAGGCATCTCCAGGACTTCTGCTGGTCCACAGAACAATACCTGTAATTCCCCGGGTTCAGTTCAGCAGCTGTTAGCAGATTCTGTAATCTGTAATGACAGTAAACTGGCCTTTGCTCTTCTTTTATTCACTATTCATTTTCAAGGCTTGGTTAAGTACAGAGCTGGGTTAAAGATCAGTGGTTTTCCATGTGACACACTCTGGTATTCATCTAATGGCTTGTCAAGACAAAACTGTCCCTGTTCTTGCCAAAATAAAAATGACGCTCCACATCGCATGACAATCAGCACTTCCTAATGGCAAAACAAATCAAGCTTTTGTAATTCACTTATAGAAAAGTGTTTAATAATTGGCTATCTAGTCCTACATGTGGAATTAGGTTGTCATTCTCAAAGGAGATTTTTAAAAAATGTTTTAGCCACTCTTCATTCTAAAGCAACAAACATACAGTTTATGATCAAATCAGACTTTACTCTATAAAAATAATTCTGAAGCTACAAATGTGTATGGCATTAAGGTATGTAACTTAATATATGCAAATTATGCAGAAATGGCAGGCTAGGCCCAGTCACAGAGGTAGGGAGAACCAACTGAGGAAATGTCATTTTTTTTTAGAACAAAGTATGGGACTTGCTTTGCAACATCTGTTGGGCTGTGTAATATTAACAGATGTCTTAAGTGAAAAAAGAAAAAAGAATTAATAAAGGAAACCTCCTCTGAACAGATAATCCGCCCAAATTTCCATATTCCTGAGGGGGGAAAAGTTGACAGCAGCCTTTCTCCCTTGTGAAACCTGCCCTCCCTATTTTATTGTGCAAAGTTGTATTTTCTATGTGAAGTTAAGGAGGAACGCTTTTGACTCACTGTAAAGAAGAGAATAAAGAAAAAAGAAAACTAACAACTTCAACTGTGGTTTCCCCTTGTGAATAATTATATCATAATCTAAGCTGCCTGTTTTCCCTTGAGTCACATACGTAATTTGATGGGAGGACAGTGAAAACTTCACCCCCCCAAAAAAAACACTCAAAAAGATGATATATTACTGTACTGTGCCTTCATGCTTTGGGGGAAAGAAAGGAAGGAAAATTTAAAAGCAGCTCGTAAGATAAGAGTTCTGATATGAACACATCACCACACACTAAGGTGCTCCTCTTCACAATTAGGATTCACCTATTATTTATACCTAAATCCTTGCACTCTCCACTGGCTCCTGCTTTCCTTCCACTATCACATTTCATATCCTTGTAAGGTATGAAATGCCCCTCTTTCAACCGACAAGGGTTCCACAGCAGTGAAGTCGAATGATCACGAAGAGAACTTTTGGATTATACTAGCTGGATCCCTGTATTTAAATTTTAAGAAAACTGGGAAACTTTTCTTAGTTAACAATTTCCATTCGTGTTTCAATTTATTACATGATTTAGGCAAACCTGAATGTAGCCGCCCTTAATCCAGATTAAAAAGATGATGTATGTATGCCAACCGCTGAATCTAACCTGGTGCTGGTTTGTGTGTAAATGAAGTGAACTATGGACTGTATCCTTCTATAAATCTTTCTCTCAGGTGACACCTTTTCTATTGCTTATTCTCCAAAAATTTGTGACTTAAATTTGGGTTAACAGCTAGCTCCTGGATTAACTAATTCAAAATTAGGTTAAAGATCTTGACATATTCAAATGAAGGGGGGAAATTGTGTTGTCCTCTCTGATTGCTGGTCTCTCTTTCCTATATGAACGTCTGGGTTGAAATTGTACGTTATTTCATGTTTACCACTACACCTTAACCAGATGACTCTGGCGGTGGGCTGGAGACATTTCAGCATATAGAAATCTCAAGGCCTGCACACCCAACAGTCACAGGTTCGATTCCCGGTCAAGGACTTGTACCTGGATTGCAGGTTCATTCGATCCCCGGCCCAGGTCAGGGCATGTTCAGGAGACAACCAATCAATGAGTCACTCTCCCATCAATATTTCTCTATCTCTGTCTCTTCCCTCCCTTCCACTCTCTCTAAAAAATCAAAGGAAAAATTACAGATCTTGTAACATAGAAATTCACACCTAAAACCTGTATGTTCATGTTGACCAATGTCACCCCAAGCAATTTAATAAATTTTTAAAAATCAATGGAAAAAATATCAAGCGAGGATTTAAAAAAAATTAACTGTTGTCTAAAATATGTCTGATTACCTGCACGAAGGGAGGAAGCTTGTGTGCTAAAAACATCATTCTGTGACCTCAGACTAAGGGAGGAAAACAGGCCTCCTAAAATAAGGTATGAATAGGACACAAGTTTAAACCACCTGAAACAGCAGCATGAACATCCCTGCCAGCCAGTACTGCCTACAAGCTTCACCTTCCTATGGCAACGGGAGAAACCGCCCTGCGCCAACTAGAACCACCACTGTGATACCATCTCTGCTCATAGCCTACTCAAGGGCTCTGTTTCAGAGAAACGCATCCAGGACCTATCCAAATGCCACAATTGCTTGATACACTATTAAAAATAAAAAGAGTTGGGTAAGGTGTGGTAGCTGAGGTAGCTTATACAATGTTGGGAAAATGATGGATCCTTAGAATTAATATCAGCAGGTGCAAAAGCATTGATCAGCATGAATCTGAAGCCTCCACAAGATCAAACATTCTACCTACCCTGTTTTGGTTTAAAAACAGAAAACTGACTTTATTCATCTTCTCTCAGGTACAAATGGTGACAATGGCTTCTTCTACCATAACCTAGAGTAAGTATCTTATGAGAAAAGTCTTCTAGAGGAAAAGAACCAGTGTTGTGTTTCCTTAAATGAGTATCAAAACACATGCTGTGGAGCGTACGTGGGGAATTAGGTTTGTATGACCATGAAGAGTTTCAAGGATTGTAAACAGTATTAATTTCTTTATTTACTTCCTTCTAAAGCCTGCAGACCTCGAAGCCTGCAGCTCCAGTGAAAATGTCATAATAATAGTTTAAATTACTGTCAGGAAGAAAGATTGAGATTCACAGACACCCAGAAAATCCAACACTGCTTTTGGAATTATCACAGAAAAAAAAGAGGCAACTCTATTGATGGCACCCCCTTATATGAAATTCATAGACCTAAAAAGCAAATTTAAAAAGTGCAATAATACCAGTGACTTGGTTTCAAAATCTTTGGAAAACCACAGAGATTATTTTATATATATATTCATATTTCAGGGGGAAATTTTGGAAACAAATCAAATTTGAATGAACTTGGAGAGGGTTTCCAAAATTAAGAATCCCAGAAGATGCCAGAAACTCATTAACAGCAAGTTAAAAGAGGACAGAATTAACAGGTGGCTTAGGTCTGAATAGTAATGATCCTCAGTGGGGAGTAGTGGCTGCAAGAGGTGTAAGGAAAGCTCCTGGTTGCAGGGGATGTTCTGCATCTCCTGCTACTTGGTGGTTCTGGCAATGATCGCTTTGTCATTCATCAAGCAGCATACACTTGTGATTTGTGCACTTGTCTGTATGCGTGTTATATTTTGATTCTAAAAGTTGACTACTGCTACTGGTTAATGGTAATACTACTAAAAACAGTGATAATAAATTAAAACTATATTTAAGAACGAAAAGAAAAAGGAAAAGAAAAAGTAATGGAGGGTGGGAGAGATGATGGGAGGGACAGAAGAAGGCAGCAGATAATTTATTACTGTCAAAAATCATTCAGATATCTGTCATTACATGTACTGCTTGCTGGCAACAAATTTTTCAAATGTAAGAAGTGTTGGGAAATCAAGTAAATAACTGAGTTTCACAGAATGAGGATGAATGTGAAAAATAGTAAAAGGGCGGGAGAAAATACTTAGGTGAGCCATACCTTAGCTATGAGGCGCAAGTGCGTGGCTATCTCCGAGAGGCTTACATGGAAAAGAACCCCACAACACAGGATCCTGAACCTGCTCGCCAGTCTTGCCCTTTGAGCCTGTTCTCTGAAAGACTGAAGTGTGAAAATTTGGGGGTGTGTATTTTGGGGTAGGCAATGAGTATGCCTACTGAGAGACTGTGAAAGAACCTACAGTCAGTACTATTTAGAGGTACTGACTATATCAAGACAGATTTTAAAAAACAACAACCAGCAATTGCAGATATACTCCTCTGACCACCAAAACCCTTTTTAAGAGTTAGACCTTCTAAGTCTGACAAAGGCTGGAGAAAGGAAATAACAAAGTGGGAACGATTGGATCATTTGCTAATTGACTGATAGGGAATACACGTTTGTCCTGGCTAGTTCTGTTTCTAGCTGCCTTTTCTTCTATTTATTATAAAGAAAAACATTCAAAATTAATGAACATTTTTCACCCTTGTTAGGGAATATTTGACCTACTTGCCAGGTATAAGAAGATGTGGAGAACAGGAAAGTTAAGACAGAGTCCCTGCTCACAGGAAGTTTACAATCTAGTACAGGAGATGAGCCATGTACAAAAACAACCTTAGTAAAACAATGTGGTAAGAGAAGCAACAGCAGAACCCTATACAACTTGGAAAAGGAGATTCCTTCCAATCGGTGTGGTAACAGAAAGTTTCAAGTCGTGGCAGCATTTGCACTGGAACTGCAGAACTGGTAATGCCCCTAAAGAAGTGATCCAATTAGCCTAGATTCTAGGCCAGTGGTGGCGAACCTATGACACCTCTGACACGCGAACTCATTTTTTTGGTTGATTTTTCTTTGTTAAATGGCATTTAAACATATAAAATAAATATCAAAAATATAAGTCTTTGTTTTACTATGGTTGCAAATATCAAAAAATTTCTATATGTGACACGGCACCAGACTTAAGTTAGGGTTTTTCAAAATGCTGACACGCCGAGCTCAAAAGGTTCACCATCACTGTTAGGCCCCTAGAACATGAGGTAGGACCTGTGCGGAGCAATGATGAATGAAAGGGATGGACTGGTCAACGGGAACTATTATAATAGGAACAGCCCTAGATTCCACTCTAAAGAGGTGCTATTTATCCTGTTATCCAGCCCCAATCAAAACTGCTGAAAGCTTCTGAACAGCGGCCATTGGGATGATCGTTACTGCACTCTAAGATTCATCTGGCAACAGACAGACTGAAGTGTAAAAAGACAGAAGCACAGACACCCATTAGGAAGCCTTTATAGTAATCTGGGTAAATGGCTGCAGGCAATAGGGCTGGGAAAAAGAGCAAACTACAATGTAGAGATAAAATCCAGGGGACAAGCATGGCACATGAGATGCAGTAATAAATGAGAAGAGTCACAGATGACACTAAAGCCCTGTTATTCTGAGCTCCGGGGGGAAATGGTAGCACTGTCAACAGAAATGGAGGAGAGCTAGTTTTGGGGGCTGCACAGTGAGCTCAGTTTGAGAAAACTTCAGATCATGTCAGTGACTAGGCAAACAGACATGTTCAGAAAACAGACGGACACCGGAGTTATCCGATCTGGGACCCATCTGCAGAGAAGCGACATAAGAGGTAAAAGAAGGTGGCCAAGGGCAGCATCTAGGGGGATACCCACAGTTATGGGGGGGACAGGAGACAGAAAGTCTGAAGAGAAGTCAGAGTTTACAGAGCTAGGATGGTCAGAGTTCTAAATGTTCTAAAACACAATGCTACATGTAGTAGAGTAAAACCACATATAGTAGTAAGTAGCAGCAAAAAGTAAGAGCAAAACAAAGTGCATGAGAATGATAAATACTCAGAATAATGCTTGAATGGGGGTAGGTATTGGGTAGAGGGGATAGCAGCGGCTACAGTATAATTGAGACGGGAACCCAGGACTTCAGATATACGTGTGCACTATGAGTTCTTAAGCTTGGGCAAATGGGTGCCCATTATACCATACCTCAAATATATTTCTGGCTGCAATGTTTTATAACTATATTTTGTGTCCTAAGAGAAATATCTTAATGGACTGATAGCTATAGGAGTTGTAGAATCCAGATTCTAAAGGAGTTAGGTAAGCAAATTATAAAGACAAGGAGGCAGAAAAGATAAAACATTCTTTGGACAAATTCGGCAAAACAAATAAGTGAAGTAAGAGAGGGGTGGTCTGAAGTTAGCAAGGCCTAGGAAAAGTTGTGTTATTGTGTTGATGATTTGCTTCACACTATGGGGGCGGGGGGGGGGGGGATAAAAAATATCTATCCATAGGCAAAAGAGGTGAAGCTGGCAAAGAAAAAGATATTGAAAAACCTAAGCCAGAGGGGAAAATGATATAAAAGGGTGCTAGGAGAGAATGTGATCAAGAGCACAGATGAAAAGGGTACCCCTGAAGGGAAAAAACAACAACACTGTTTTCCCAGAAACTGAAGGTAAGAGATATACATATTGAGAGTGCTCATGCAGAAAGCCAATTTGCTGCTCATTCCTCCCACTAAACTGCACACTTGTTGAAAGGAACAGTTTTATCCAACTTTGGTAAGCCAGGGCCTGAGTACTTAACACACAGTAAATGGTCAATAAATGATAGCTACACAAAAGAAATGATCATCTCAGAAAAGATGAGGTCACTTACTAAGAGTAACAAAGGCAGGATAAAACCAAGGACTACTTGAGAGTAGAAAGGGTTTGGTCCAATTGGAGAGGGTAAAATGAAACTCTGAATAATAAGAAATGAGTAAGACATGGCAAAGAGCAGAAAGAACTCAACCTTGCTTCCAAAAAAAGCAAGAGCAATTATAAGCAAACAGACTGGGTTCAAGAAAGTGCAGCTCACTTTGGGAACTAGAACACTTAGAACAGCAAGAAGTCCCTAATGTAAAGTTGAAAAATGCCTTGCTCCAAAACATATACCATACTAGGCAACAGTCTCTTGTAAATAATTGCCTTTATAAGGCATTCCTATAGCATAGAGTTCTTATAAACAAATTAAAACACTGATAATTGATTTTTGGATGAAGTTATTTAATCTTTACTTAGATGTCCCCCAATTCTAGGTGTTTTAAACATTACTATGTGGTGTGTTTTTTAAATGTCTATAAATTTATTCCTAGCTAATGAAATTCCCCAAGCAAACAAAAGTCAAAAAAAACGTTATGCTACATCACATATGTGTTTTGAATGAAGGAGTGGGGGATATGGAAGAAGTCACTTCATTAACAAACATCAGAGGAAGCTGAGGAGAGCGAAGTCCCGCTCCTTCCTTCCTGATTCATGTCTCCCAGACTGCAATTGTGGTCCAAAGTCACACTGACTCTCGGTACAATTAGTGAAGCCTGCATTAGCAGAACTGGGCACTCTCGGTCCAGAAACCCCCTGGAGAACTCAGGGAAATGATGAGTTCCATCACCTGGCCAACATCAGCAACCGCCAAACAGTCACCTCAGGGACTTGGACAAAGACGTTCCTCCGCTGCGCTGGCAGCCACTACAGGCTCTCTTCCTAACCGAGTCCCTTCGCGAGGACCGCTGTCTAAGTGACCTGTCATAGAGCTTTATAAAGCCGCATTAATACTGTGGGCCAAAATGAGATTGATCTTTGAGCTTCGTGGTCTCCTGTTGTCAACGGTGCATTATAAAACCAATACTAAATACTTTATAAACAGGTCTCCCTACAGTGTATTAGAAAAACAGTGCATATTTCATGCCCCATAGTTAGGTAGCCACATATCCATCAGACTAATAAATTATTTATTAGGTGCTCAGAAGTGCAATAAGAGTCAATAAACTAACTTTGGGATACTTATAAGCTACTATTTCACTGGAAATTGTACCTGAATGAGAAAACTAGAGCACTAACTGAATGGGGGAGCAAAATAGCCCAGCTTCTCAAGTATGCTGTTAGAAGGAAGCACAGGCCTTATGTGTGAGAGGGGGCACGCATTTCTGGGTCCTAAAAAGAGTCTTGGTTATTAAATTTATAAAGAAAGCACCGCCCAAACCCATGCTCATTTCCTTTCTCTTCTATATAGATTTCTCTGGCCCTGCCAACCTTGGAGACAGCTGAGGGAAATAAAAATTGGTGGAAACATTTTGAACACACCCTGAATCCTGATGACAACCACCAGTAATGGTTTGTACCTGACATCCCCGAAGAAAGTATACGATGGCTTGAGTGTACGAACTTTCTGCTACATGCACAGCATGGAACCGAGCATTTGTGAATCTAAGGTTTAGTGTAGCTTTTTTTTTCTATTTTAAGTTAAAGGTCCCAAGACTGTAGACACCCTGTGATCGATCAGTTCCTGGTACCTAGCCCAACATCATCGAGCATCTCTTTCCTGGTTCCATCAATCTAAAGGAAAAACAAAACAAGCAAAACACAAAACAAAACAAAAAACACTTCTGTTCAAGAATGTCTTCTAGCCCTTCAAGAAGGAATTTCTTCAGCTGGGAGTTATTTCCCAAACTATCAGAGGCGTGGGCCTTTGTGTCGTATTGTGGGTGCCATGGTTTCACATGTTGGCCACATTAATGCTGGAGAGCAAGCATCTGGAACCCACAGCTGAGTGTGTTCCAGCCCCAAAGCACCCGCAAGGCCAATGCCAATGCAAACCACTCTTCCCATCCCACATCTGAACCACACTGGCTTTCTCCAGGAGCCAGGGGCTGAGAGACAATTCTGAAAACGAAGGTTTGGGGTTCTTTCTATTCACATGATGGGCTTGGAGTGTTGAGAAGAACACGGCCACAGGTACTGGCTCTTTTTGTCTCTCTCATCTTACACCGAGTGAATAAACCCTAAAGAGGGTGTCTAATGGTGTTCCAAAATCTCCCAAGGGAAAAACTGAGACAGATCACTGTATCGATTTTTGCACTGATTTTGTATTCCTAGAGTCTTACAGTTTTAGCCCTATAGAGGCTGGAGTTTTTAAGGTTGAAATATATTTCATGTGGTAGGAAAAAGAAGTGGAAATGAAGGAGAAACACGGGAGGACCTGATTTCACATCACTTTCTCAAAGAGATCTCTCCAAATCCTAGAAATAATGAAAGAGTTGATGGAAAAAAACAATGTAAGACAGGACTAGTTTCTTGTATTACTTTTGCTACTACAACCGCTACAGCTAAGATGATTATTCATATTAATGAGTTTGGTATGTAGGCAAACTATAAAAGATGCAGTCTCTGACCTCAAGTACTTATCTCTGTCTTTTGGGATTTACTCCTCCTGCTAGATTTACTTTTATTCTTCATACCCTTGCCCAGAGGAAGTGATCATCACTCAGGACTTGGAGCATTTCCATGGGTGGGGTTGAAATATGGCAACGAGAAGGGAGGGAACTTTTGCCCTTGAACAGAGACAATGTTGGCCCTACCACTCAAGATGTCTAGTTTGTGACAAAGTGAAATATAAACCCCCTGTGAAATATTTACACTGGCCTTGCTGAGCTTTATCAGAAAAATCTTATAAAGTGTGAAAGAAGATAGTATTCCAGTGCTTTATCCCATCAAGTACACATGCAAACCGTATCATTGCACACAAATGAGCTAATATTTGACGACAATCTCAACCCACCCTTTACATTCAGTTACTTATGTTTTGTGTGTGTGCTTATAGCAACATGTGGAGACATCCATGGAGTCAGTTTTGCCCAGTGGTTAAGTGCCAAAGTTCTGCAGTCGATTACTTGGGTTTGAATACCTGGGGAAACTTTTACTAATCATGTGACCTCAGCAAGTTACTTAGCCCCTCCAAATGCCAAGATTCCTTAACTCTAAAGAAGAAATAATACTAGCTTGCCAAATTGTTGTGAAAATTAAATATTTTGATTAGCGCCAAAGATTTAGCCAATGCCTGTCACAGAAGCCTTTAATAAATATTAGTTGTTGCACATGTATTTATGTGTAAAGAGACTATGCAAACTATAAACCCACCAACCAAGTTTGGCCCTCAGGTCAAATTTGTATGAGTGTGCAGGTGTGCTTAATCCATGGCCAACATGTAAAAAAAAAAAAAAGTCAAGAAATTTTTAATTGAACTATGGATTTCCAGCTGCTGGGGACAAGGGGGAGAAGCAAAGGGTGACATGTCAGGGAACTAAAGATATGGCAACAGAAAGCTGCTCCTTCATGACAACAATCTGCTGCCGTGAACACAAGCTACTGGTCCTAGCATGCACTCCCCAATGGGAACAGTCTCCCCTACTCCCCTTTGTAAAATCCCCACCTGTTTCCCTCAATTCCATTACTTGCCTGCCCACTATAGCCATTTGAGTTCACAGCCCTTGGCTATAAGTCACTCCTTATTCACCTGGCATACATATATAGAGAGAATTCATTCACGCATAAATGAAAAGTCACATTTAAATAAAAGTCAAGTACCAAAAATATTTCCTATTATGTCTACCTCTTACAAGAAATAACACTGAAATGCATTATGTTCCCTCTCACATTTTCCTAAACCTGATACCAGATGGGGCAAAAGTAGGTTTACAATTGTTCATATGGAAAATAATAAATTATAATAATACAATAAATTTAGTGTTTTGTGTACTCACAACTGTAAACCTACTTTTGCCACACCCTGTATTGTTGGTGACAGATATATATACACAATGAGTAAAGCCACTACCTGTCACCACCATATCAGGATTTCTAGTACAATTACAGACATGGGCTTTGTGACAGCTTTTTCAGTAATGGTGGTTCTCAAACCAGTGGAGGCCTTTTTAAAAATAAATTCATACTGCACATACAGGATAAGAAACACAAAGCCTAGGCCCCTTGACCTCTTAGCTTGAGTCAGAATTATTAAGACTAATAGAGGCCCAGTGCATGAAATGCATGCAGGGGGAGGGGTTCCTCAGCCTGGCCTACACCCTCCCACAATCCAGGACCCCTCAGGGGATGTCCGACTGTCCCTGGGATCTGGCCTAAACCGGCAGTGGGACATCCCTCTCGCAATCCAGGAACTCTGGCTCCTAACCACTCGCCTGCCTGCCTCATCACCCCTAACCACTCGACTGCCTGCCTGATTGCCCCTAACCACTCTGCCTGCCTGCTTGACCACCCCTAACTGCTCACCTGCCTGCCTAATCGCCCCTAACAGCCTCTGCCTCGGCCCCTGTTGCCACAGCTTTGTCTGGAAGGATGTCCGGAATGATGTCCAGAAGGTCGTTCGGCTGTCCGGTCAAATTAGCATATTATACTTTTTTTTTTATTATAGGTACCAAAAAAGTTAAGAAAATGGATCTACTCATATTGCTTTACTATACAAATAGGGAAAGTGGGAAACTGAGGCAAAGTCAAAAAATGAGCTTTTGAGAGCGGGGATTCCTAAACTGCTTTTACATCACAGAGGTCTGGAGGACTGAAAATCCAGTAGTGTATGAGAGCCACTCCACTGACTTGTGAGAACAGACTATTAAACTTTCAAATGTTTAATGTTAACCTGTTGACATTGTTAACTAGAAATCAGCCACGCTGGGAATAGTTAGACCACAGCAATCAGCAAATGCGACAAGTCAGAGCTCCCCTACCCCACTGAAAAGCACAGCACTCCTTGAGATTCTGAATCTGGCTGAGTTCGGAATTGTCGCATGGTACATATGGTCATGTATGGTTCTTTGTACTTCTTTCTAGAGATTTCAGGGTTTTGGTGAAGAGTTCGAAGAAAACCAAACCAGACACTTAAGAGTTACAGAATAAAATAAATCAGTGCATAAGGCTGGAGTGCTTGGTATAAATAAGGCAGGGTTATACATTTTATAAAAGCTACAGTAGGATGTAAGCATCCAGATCTCTGAGGAAGTTAATCATTCTGGATAGGCATAGAGTCTAGGGATATCACTTCACGTTTACTGAGCACCTGTTGTGTGCCAGGTTTGGGGAAAGCAGAAAATATTTTTTCATTTGCTCTTCACAGGTCCTATGAGATAGGAATTATTATTCTCATCTTACCAGTAAGGAAATTGAAGCTAAGAAAGTTAAGTCACTTGGCCAATGTCTTATATTAAGTGTCAAAGTGGGGATTTCAAGACCAAGTTGGTCTGATGTCAAAACATGTGTTCATCCCAATACCGAGCATTGCTTCTCCAGGTTTCTACATTTTAGACAAGAATTTTGCTAAATGATGTTGCATATTCACCCTATGTTTTAAACAGTAAATATCTCCCTTGATAATTAGAATTTTTCATTTTGAACATCAAATTAACATATGGTAATACTGTTAGGACTTCTAAGGGGTTGGGGGTAGGCATGATTCTGATTGCTTCTAGAGGGAAAAAGAATCTCTGGGTAAAATCTGTTTTTAAAATTAAAGAAGCAACCATTTTATGCTCATATAGTATTTCTAATATTTAACAACTTCCAACTTCTGTTTTATTTTACTATAAGCCTTTCCTAAGAAACTTTAAGCAATTGTTAAAAAGAATAAAATAAAGCTCTATGTACTGATAAGGAACATCTTCAGATAAATAATGAGTAAGAGGCAGGATACAGGACAGTAAGTATAGTGTATGACCATTTGTGTCCAAAAAAACAACAACACAATAACACTGGGAAGGGGTTAATAAATACCTCTATATTTGGACTAAAGTACTATAACTTTAAGAATCTGGTGAACAGAAATTACTTCTGAGGAAGGTTGAGAAATCTGTTGTCTCTGTACATGCTTCTGTACTCTTTTCTCACTTCTTACATTATTTATGTGTTAATAATTAAAACAAAAAATTTTAGAGTTTTAAAGCTTTCAGACCCTAAGCAATATGGGGAAAGACTATCTGAGAAGTTCAATATCTAAGCTTGGATGCTCTGTTGCATCTTTTCAGATGCTCAAAAACACTATTTTTCCTGGTTCTCAACTGTGCTCATAGTTGAAAGGTGTTCATATTTAAGACAAGGCCCCCTACTTTCACCTGACCGACAGTGAGGTTGAAGAGATTATATATAAACACCCTACTTAAATAAAATATAGAAATAACCTCTGTCTCTTACTAAAGTAGAAGTGCAACAAGTCACCACTTCTGTTATTAACTACTCGAGGTCCAGTGCACAACATTCGTGCACTGGGGCTGGGGGCGGGGGGTCCCTCAGCCTGGCCTGCACCCTCTCGCAGTCTGGGACCCCTCGGGGATGTCCGCCTGACGGCTTAGCATAGAGGCTCCCACCACCGCCGCTGTGCTCATCAGCCGTGAGCCCAGCTTCTGGCTGAGCAGTGCTCCCCCTGTGGGAGCACACTGACCACCAGGGGGAAGCTCTTGAGTTGAACTTCTGCCCCCTGGTGGTGAGTGCACATCATAGTGACCGGTCGTTCCACTGTTCTGTCGATTTGCATATTAGCCTTTTATTATATAGGATAATGCTTCCAGGAGCATAAGTAATTTGGTCAAAAGAGGGATATGGGCTGAGTTTCTTGGGCTAAGGATAACATCAAACAGCAAAGAGATCGTGCCAAAGGGGCATGAATAGAAACAAGTGTAAAAACACACTGTTCCTTAGGTAGGTGAAGAATGCTAGGAAAAGATGAGATTAGAAAAAGAATATACAAGCAAACTATAGATGCCTTGAAAATTAGACTTTAAGTTTCTGAACAGAAAAGTTAAGTAGAGACAATGTGCAAGATGCCTCAGAAGAGTGATAGATCTGAGGCAGAAATATTCAATTAGGGGATTGTGTTGTATTCAAACATTCCCATAGAATGTAAGCTCCAAAAGTAAGGATGTTTGTTGGTTTCCATCTCCCTATACAACAAGCATCTAAACACTATAGTAAATACTAGTAGAAAATGGACAGCTCATCACAGAACATGAGAATCTAAACTAGGTGATAGTGAGACACAAAGAAACAATTTAAAGTTGTTATGTGTGTTTTTTAAAGATCTAAAAAAAAACTGATGTTTAAATACATTAGCTTTGGGGGGGAGGGGAGGGGAGGGGAAGAGACTGAAGATAATTTGAAGTTTTCTAGTTAGAAAAAAATGGTGGAGAAGGAATGTCTAAAACTAACACTTAAATGTATGCATTAGATATAATTTGATACTTTACACATCTATGCTGAGTTAAATATTTCTACTTAAAATATATTCTCTGATGTTCATAACTCTGTCCTCGATTCTCAACATTGTATTCCTGACTGGCATCTCAACCAACAGCATACAGCTTCACCACTCACCTCTAGGCTGGCCATATCATCTTCCTTATAGCACGTAACTTGCAGAAATGTTATACATAGGCTATCCATTTGACAAAGCACACACCTGCTCCCATCAGATGGGAATGAATGGGTATCCCTCCAGAATGCGTGCCATGTCCAATCTGCAAATGCAAGTCCTCTCAACAAACTAGAATCTGCCAGTTTTCTGCAAAATGAATAGCCTTCTTGCTTAGAACTTGCTTAGAACTCAGGGTCTCTGAATGGGAACAAAGCAATCTAACACTGCTGCCAACCATATTTCACATTTTTGCTAATGAACAGTTAAGCTTCCCACCCATCAACGCTGAAAGCAAATGCATGTCCGTCCCACCTCTATATTCTCACCATGGTTGGCAGGCTGCCTTGTATTCAGGAGTGTTTAAGAAAATGGGTTGAATGTATGAACACATGATGAATAAATGAAGGGTTACAGTAACTTTCAGGAGTTTCTATGTTGGGGGAGAACTTCAGGTCCTGATCCTGCTATCATACCCCTCAGCAGCTATGGCAGGCAATGCTAATTGAACACAGAACGTTTTCCTCCATCCCGACCCACCTCAACCTCTCAAAGCATTCACTAACATTCAGTCAAAATCACCCACCAGATGAAACCTACTTGTCCTTCCTGAACTATGCCTTGTTTCAAAAGTTCCAGTTTGGTGTCATTTAAAAAGATTTTCAGGTAAGCCCAAAGGAAAAAACGTACAACATGGATAAGGTCAAAACTCAATCCAGAACTGTGAACTTACTTATAAAATAGCCTTAAATGGAGTAAAGATACCTGGTTCATCGTGAGCACTGGAGTACTGCATGAAACAAGGTAGAATAAAGAGACCAGTCTTTCTCCGAGATCTCCCCAACAGAGAAGTACTAAGTGCCTGCAGGAAAACTTGGCACCACATCCAAGAGATCAGCAATGAAATGTCAAGAAGAGTCCGTCTTTTGATTGCCAGAGGGAAGGGAGTTTGAGGGACTGGGTGAAAAGGTGAAGGGATTGAGAAGTAGATTGGTAGTTACAAAAAACAGTCATGGGTATGTAAAATACAGCATAAGGAATATACAGTCAATAATCCTATATAATAATAGGCAAATATGCAAACTGTGCCCTCAAACGGGAGTTCCACCTGGAGTTCAATCAGGGGGCAGGGCCTGCCAGCCAACCACCCGCGCCCTCCCGCCCCCTCAGGGCTGACCGGGCCTGGCAAGATCAACCAGACCCCACCTGCACACGAATTTGTGCACCAGGCCTCTAGTATTGTAATAACTATGTATGGTGTCAGGTGGGTACTGGAAATGTAGGGGGAGGGGTACTTTGAAAAGTATATGGTTGTCTAACCACTATGTTGTACACCTTAAACTAATACAAAATAATACTGCATGTAAACTGTAATTAAAAAATTACAAAAGAATAAAATTCCATTTCTAGTCCCTTTCAAAAACTCTGTTTCCCTTGAACTGCCGTCTTATTTTTTTCAAAATTAAAATAAATAGCCTGGCCTGTGTGACTCAGTGGTTGAGCACTGACCTATGATCCAGGAGGTCATGATTCCTTTCCAGATCTGGGCATGTGCCCAGATTATGGGCTCAATCCCCAGTGGGAGACATGCAGGAGGCAGCCTATCAATGATTCTCTCTCATCATTGATTTTTCTCTCTCTCCCTCTAACTTCCTCTCTGAAATCAATAAAAACATATTTTAAAAAATTAAAATAAATATCAAATATTATGGAGTCATTTGTTGAGATAGCACATAAGTAATCATATGAAAAGTTTTTAACAATTTCTCTAGAAATATTAAAAATCAAGATTAATTCCCAAGCATACTATGTATTTATTTTTAATGAGTTTATTTTTTTCATTCTAATGAGATCATTAAAAGATCCCATTTTTAATGTTTTGAGACTTGAAATCCTATCTGAAGACAAAATTAACTGCTGTGTGATACTTCTAAGAATTTTTTAAAATTCTTTTGTTTATTTTAAGAAATAAGAGATCAGATGACAAACTGTTCACCCTGTCACATGTTATGGCAAAATAAACACAAAAAACCTTAAATGGGGAGGTATTACATTTCAGATGGCAAGTTGTTTTGGCTATTTTTTGTCACATTCTGTATAACTAGTGCCTAAAAATGAAAAGCAAATAAAAACTACTACAAAAAATTAGAGGCTGTAGTATTTTCAAAAGCTTGCATTTCCATCTTGGATAGTGCCAAGTCTACTGCTTTCAATACAATTACGTATCACCTGAAACTTCAGCCTCAAGGCACATTAAGACTGTGTCTTCACAACAGTAAAACAACTGATCAATGAAGTCAATGTGTTTGGGGGCAATAGTAAGTCAAATGAGATGTTCCATGCTGCTGTAGACAAAATAACCAGCTGAATGAAGCTGTGAATTAGTAGTTTCATCTCAGAACTGAAATTCTCATGCAATCTTAGAGAACAAGTCATTTTTACAAATTACTTGGCAATCATGCATTTCAAAGACAGCGTCTCAGATTGCCAGATTAAAAAAAAAAAAATACAAGCTATACAGCAATCTATGCACAATCCTTCTCTTCTGGACTCTCTTTTCCTAAACAAATACGTACATACCATCAAGTAAACAAACATGATCTTCACGATCTATTTTAGAAAGAGAAAGAAGAGGAAAATACATATAATAACTTGCCGTATTTGTACCATAACAAAGAAAACTGCGGGAGGAGCGCGAGCTGGCAACTCTGCCAAAGCTAAATGTATTCCACATGGTTAGTGGCCAGTGAGCTCTGCAAAAGGGGGAGAAAATCTGACACTTAGGGCTCCAGAATGAACATAACCTACTAGGTTCATTCTCCGTTATGATTCCGGATGCACATTTTAATAGTGATTAAAACGTATGGAACGGCCCAGAGCCTAATGTCAGGATGTTTCCATGTCCCTTAATATCACTTGAACATCCCAGGTCAAATATAACATGACGCTAATGGTCCGGAAGCAACGTGGATGACCTGAAACTGTGTCTTTTATTTTAACAGATCTCACCAACTCCTCTTTTAATGGTTGTGGGACAGACACAGCAGAGTTTGAACATTAACAAAGGCTGTTAAGGTAAAGCTTAATCCCAAATGTGTTAGCATAAAATTCCCCACTTCAAAAAAGGTTTTAGAGTATGTTTTATTAAATCCTGAAATGCATGTCCTGGTAAATTTCTGTATAAATTTGATTTACAAATTCCACTGAAAATGTGCCACAGCTGGCAGAATAAATTACTACAATAAATCATTATTAAATAACTGTAAATCTCTGTAATGACATAATGCCTAACTAAAAAAAGTACGCAGGAGTGAACATTCGGTAGAAGAAAAGCACTCTTTACATTGGAAAGCAAATTACAAAACTTACCATGCCAACACTACAGTATGATTCAGTGACTACACAGGGAAATAAAATTCACATAAATAGTATTTAAATCTGCAGCGAAGTTGTGTTCACTATTGCATCAAAACGAATTGTATGGCAAGGGGTAATGGACTCAGGTTGTTGACGTTAACGTTCGCACTGCCAAAGTGGAAGGCTTACATGTTTACATGTACAGCTGTGTCCAATATTTTGCTGGACAATAAAAACGTATCGCAGGTATCAATCACCAGGCCCAGTTTGCCCCTTCTCTGAAGCTTCATAAATATTCCTTTAAAAATAATCTATTTTCCCACCACCCACTCTCTCCTCCGTATCAAACTCCACCCTACTTCAAAATAAACTTTTAAAAATATATAGTTATATTCTTTTTGATGTGGAACAGATGGAGAGTCCTAGTAATCCATTACTTTTAGATATCACTTGAAGTGAATCACTCCAAACATCCCTGCCTTATTGAGTTCTCCCAAGCCTCCATTTGTCAAAGCACAGACACTTGGTACTTGTGTGGCCACCATGCGGCACACTACTCCAGCCAAGATGAGCTCCAGCAGAGCAAGAGGCCCCACCGTGCCAGCGTACAGTGTGCGATTGCTTCTTCTGCCTCCTGGGAGGGGTGAATTATTAACTGACACTTTCACAACAGAAAAACTGTCTAAGATAAACCCACTGAAACTGCTAGTCTATCGGACATTTCACACTGCCAGTTAGTAAAATCTTTGTCCAAGTCTTCACTGCCCACTCTTGTTTGCATTCCCAGGCACTACCTCGTCATGAAATAGAAAGATGCTCCTGAATGCTACCGGGACTTTTTTCCCCCTATTTTCCAAGCCTCCAGTGGCAAAAATGTCTTCGAATAAGGAAACTTTTCCAGTAAGTGCAAGGTTTACCAATATATGATTCAGGAAAGGTGCCCCCAACTCAACAAACGGAGCTGTCCAGTAAAATAAAGAGGAAGGATGGTCTCTATTTTAGTATAGATCAAACTATTTTTGCAAGTAGGAATAGGATATATTCTTCCCCTGTATTTCATTTTCCAATTAGCCTTCAATTAGAGGTACAAAAAGCCACTCTGTTTGCCATGTGCAGTAACTGTGTCACTAAGAAATTCATTTACCCAAGAAGCATTTGGGGCCCACAGTCATCTATTTATTTATTTCTAACATGACATTTCTCCCTTATCCTTCATTTGCATCCACACAAAGCTATTCTCTGCGTGGGAGAGTAGAGAATCTCAAGCCTCAAAACCTAGCCCACTCCTGGCCAAATAAATAAGCCAGTAAAAGGATGCCTAATTCTATGAAGGTGAATAAACACCTAAGAGTTACATGTGAAAACAACAGACCAAATAAACAAAAGTTCACAATGAGAGACCAAGATGGCATGAGACGACACTCTAAGCCAAAAAGAAAGGATGGAGAACATGCAGGAAGAAGCCAAGAGGAGACCTGTGAGACTGAAGAGAATATACAATGTACAAAAAGCAGTAGTCTAGCTTACAAGAGTGTACGACCTAAATTTTGAGCTACATTACCTATGAAAAGCAGTCGAAAAATGAAAATGCTGACCATTGCTATGATTACGTCTTCAGTACTAACCATTTGGTGTGACCTACTGATATTTGTTAACTCCATGATTATACAACCAAAGACAAAAAGTCCTTTCTTCTTCCTCGCTCCGCCGTCCATCTTTCTAGGCAAACCAGTCTACTCTGAGACTCGAGTTGCCAACTGACCTTTGATGGTCACCAAATCCCTAACTTCAGCCTAGATCGCTCTTTTACACTGCAAATGAATTCAACCATATACCAGTCACTGGAATGTCTAATAGGAACTTCAAACTTGGCATCCCAATAAGTACAACCTGTGAGTACAATCTGAAACATCGATGTGAGAGCAGAACATCAATGAGCTGCCTCTTAAACACACCCTATGGGGGATGGAGCCTGCAACCACAGCATGTGCCCTGAGTGGGAATCGAACCAGCAACCTTCTCTAGTGCATGGGATAACACCCAACCAACTGAGCCACAGCAGCCAGGGCTCCCCCTTTTCTTCAGAGTGTTTCCTTGGAGCTGTACTGAATCTCAGTCCTTACTCTAACCTTTAGAACAGAGGTAATGCTCTCTAGGGATTAAGCCACTCTCCAGTTTTTAGTGTAGAAATATCTCCAAGGTCAAATGCCAAATCACCTCAGTATGTAAAAACAAACCTTTAGCACTAGCTCAAGTGTCTCTCATGAGATGTACTACCACAAGGGGTAGCCCTTTGTCGCTCAAGGAGATGAGCCCTCAGTGTACTTGCTTCCACTTTTATGTATAAACTGAGATTCTGTCCAGACTTTGTAATCACCCTCGTGTTATCTTACATGCATGTAAATATGTTAATGCTTCTGTATGGAATGAGGCATCTTTTGTTGTCAGAATTTTATTCCTGAAAAACCTCTCCCTGCTCCTCTAGTAACCCATATACAATCTCCTAACTTATCTCTGGATTCATTGACTCTCCATCCCCATGGCTACCACTCTCTTTTGACAGTTGAAATAACCTCTGACCTCAGCTTCTCTTGCATTCACTTTTTTCTCCCACCCAAGCCCTTCTCCAAATTACAGCTGATTCTTCCAAAATCCTTTAAGAGGACCCTAAGAGATCTGACCCCTGTCAACCTAACCAGCTTTATCTTTTGACCCTCTCATGATGAGCCCAGATTTTCTGTGCTCCAGCCATCCTCTCATTGCTTATAAGCCCTTCCCGTTTCCTATCCTGACTCTTCAGAGATGTCTTCAGAAACGGTTTCTTTACCTGGACTAGAGTAGGTTATTGCCATTCCTACAGCACCCCGTACTTCTTTGCAGCACTTGTAATTATTTAATTTATTATAATTATTTTATTTCTGTCTTCCCTGCGGGTTGATGTGATTGCAAAGCTCTTTGCACCTCTTCCCCAGTAACTAGTATGGATTCAATCAATACTTCTAATTGTCCCAACTTACTAGCCAGTGAAAGTAGAGAAGGAACTTAAAGTGATTTAAAAGTACAGAGGTTTGCCTGTTTTATTATGTATATCTATGATGATCCTAAATATCTTGCTATATGGTATAATACCTTAAAGCTTGTCATTTTGCAACTAATTTATTAGAAAGCCATTATCTGAAAGATTAAATGTCCCCATCACCACTGCTTCTTGGTTACTACTAGTGACCAGTTTACCAATACAGAATGAAATCAGTTATACCCTGGGGTTTGAGTCCAACCAGCCCTTGAGCAATTCCTTGACAACTGCCAAACATGACAGACAGAAATGTGAGATACATTTGTCAAAAGGTGTGGAGATACTTCTTCAGACCTGACACAAGCAGTTATGTTCCTAGTTTTTGGCAGGCCCCTTTCTCAAAACTCCATTTTTTGCCCTAACCGGTTTGGCTCAGTGGATAGAGTGTCGGCCTGTGGACTGAAGGGTCCCGGGTTCGATTCTGGTCAAGGGCATATACGTTGGTTGCGGGCACCTCCCCAGTAGGGGCTGTGCAGGAGGCAGCTGATCGATGTTTCTCTCTCATCGATGTTTCTAACTCTCTATCCTCTCCCTTCCTCTCTGTAAAAAATCAATAAAATATATTTTTTTTAAAAAAAAACTCCATTTTTTAACAACAACTAATGCAAATTTTGACCATGTAACTTTATTCCTTTTTTTCAACATTTATTGAATGCCTACAGTATGTTCCTGGTACAACAGTAGGACTAAGAAAAAAAAAACCACAGTTGCAAAGTCAAACTGAATTCATTCTGTTACTTAAGGGCAAAATGAATTGTACCAATCCATTTATAAGGAAATCTTATAAATTACTACATATTTTATATGTTACCAAATGGCTTTTGTTCCATCATAGTTTTCAGATTTTGGTAATAGTTTTATTCAAGAAATCACAAACACAAAGCAAGGAGTATTAGTTTTCTATGGCAGCCATAATAAATTATCACTACCTTAGTGACTTAACACAAAAGTGTATTATCTTACAGTTCTGTTGAAGTCCAACATAGGTCTCACTGGGCTAAAATCAAAGTGCTAACAGGGTTTGCATTCCTTTCAGGAGGCTCTAGGGGAGCTTCTAGAAGCCGCCTCCATTCTTTGCCCACCTTGCTCCATCTTCAGAGCCAGCAATGCTGTATCTCTTCTCTCTGACCATTCTTCTACAGTAATGGCCCTCTCTGACCACAGCTAGGAAAGTTTATTTTAAAATTCATATGATTAGATTGGACCCCCTAGATAATCCAGAACGGTCTCCCACCTCAAGGTCTTTGACTTAATGACATCTGCAAAGCCCCTTTTAGTATGTAAGGTAACATTCACAAGTTCCTAAGAATTGGACATAATTAGGAGGCCATTATTTTGTCATTATTTTGAACAAAAGACATGCAAATTTTTCAGGTTAGTATTCCCATCTGATAATTAATAACATTTCTAATTGCCCAGTATATGAAATACATACCTAAAGCACAATATAGCAATCAATCTTCTTGCCATAATCAAAAGATTGTAAGAATCTATTGGTTTTACTTACACTCAGGGATGTAACAAATAAATAAGCTTTTTTTAAAAAAAATACTATTTAACTTATCTTTTTGATAACTTATCTTTGAATAGGAAGAGGGAAAGTATTCCAGGGTCACAGTGCATGTTTCTGGTATAAACATACATTCCTGAGGGAATATGTTCTGATTTTACCAGTGATAAGTTCTAGGCAACTAAATCATCTAAAGTGGGTTGTAAGACTTAACTTCATAATAATAGTTTTCAGTTCACACCAAAAAGCAATGTAGAGAAATGAATTGCAGGTTACACTTCAACAGCTGGCTATAATCTCACACTTCAATAATAAGGAAGATGTGATTTTCATGCAAAAATCTTAGCAGTTGGAACTGAGTCTTATTTAGTTAATTGCCCTTAATATTATTTTGTACTTTGTTATGAAAAGGTGTTTTTTTTTTAGAGAGGAGAAGTCAAGGACCACACCTGTAGCTGGTTTTATTCAGGGGCAGTATGTTTTCTGTACAGATGTTAGAGAGAACTGTAATGGAAAAGCATAGTTATTTTTAAGACTTTAGGGATAGAAAACCCACCAAATAGATTTTTCCTATTTTTTAACTCTGAAATCTTATCATTTTGATTCAACGTAAAGTTTCAAACTGAAAAGAATTACCAGTATCATTGTGAATCAGTGTTAATGTCCCTCAGAAACACCAGGAAAAAAGAAATACTAAGCACAGCTTAAACACAAGTTATAACAAGAACGACCATGCTTAACCATGCCATTTATACATAATTCATCTTTAGTGTGACATATTTTAAATCTGTGAAAGCATTCCATAATCAAACTTATAGCTAAAAGTACGTAAATATCACAGGATAACTCAATTTTTAGAGACATAAACTCTTATGAGCTAAGTATGTTCTGAATTTTATTTGCAATGAGTATGTATTACTTTTACAAGAACAAAAATTTGTAATGCTACAATACTACTTCCACTGAGAGGGGAGGGGAGGGAGACAGAACAGAAGAGAGTGCGAATAAAGCCTATCTGAGCATACCAAGTGCTCACCTCACATTAAAACTAAGGTAGAAAGACAAATTCAATGTAACCTCCTCAACTTGACTAGTAATTACCAAAGTACCAAAACTGTACTCTCTGTTGAGTATCAGAAATACTCATTATTGGCTAGAATATAAATAGCCTAGTTGTCGAATAATTTACACATCCTCCACACAAAAAAAAGGTAATTATGTCAGGTAATAGAGGTTTAACTACCCTTTATTGTGACATTCATTTCTCAATAAATACATGTATCAAATCATCGTGTTGTACACCTGAAACTTACACATGTTACATATCCTAATAAAGCAGGAAAAAGTTGTACATCCAAGTTTTGGTTCTAAATCATGCATTCTCAATAGGGGAAAATTTTAAATATTATAATAGTTTGTAGTCCTCCAAAGCTCAACCCTACCAGACAAAATCCTATTGCTTAGGGTTCGATTAAGGAAGGGTATAGGGCAAGGATTAGGCCAAAATGTCTATAAAAGTTCCTTAGGCCCTGATAGTGGAAAATAGTTAAGAAACAGTCTAACTCAGGATAAACCCAACCCTGGATATCAACTAGAGAAATACAAAAATACTAGGGGATCCCTCATAACCACACAGCTACCCACTTCATGCCCCTATCCACTCCTACAGCCCCACTGGCTATGCAGCATTTTCAAGGATGACCCTGTTTGACTACTCAGCAAGTATATAGAAATCACTTAAATAGTCCATTTAAGTCATTTGTGTACTCCCCAGCAGGTATATCGAACCACAAAGGAGAAGGTGGCATTGCAAATTACGTTCTGTTTATTCTCTAATAGAAAATGAAGTTGTTGACATCGAATATAGGGAGGGGGTTACAATGGGTGCTGCAGCATCTCTTCAAAAAAAGTAGATTACATTGAAAAATCTTTGTTAGCTGTGATCCACACTTAAGAATTTTCACATGTGGATATTAAAAGAAATAGTTCAGGTGTAACTATAGCCAGCTTGCAACTTAAGAGATAATTTCCCTTGTTTTACTCTTGATTCTGAAAAACTAATATTATACCTATAGCAACCATATGTCCTTGATTTTCCACAACAATCCCAATTTCATGTAATTACATTCTTCCCTCTGTCCCCCAAAACAATGATACAATAAATACAAAACTATGATCTCATCTAAGACTTTCCACTCAAACAAATCAATTCCAGAAAATCCATTGTTAGACCCTAATACTCAGGGACCACGGAGAGTTGGAAAAGCATACCATTCTACTCATATTTAAAAGCAACTTATTTTTAAATTTAGGATTCTAATTATTGAAGAAAAGTTAGAAAACCAAGCAATAAAAAATGGATTGTTTTGACAAATTCACATTTATTTTAGGTCTTCTTAATTCTTCAGTACTTGTAGTTGTTTCTGTGGGCTTCCTTACATAGTATTTTTGATGAAGAGAAAATATCTTATATTTCAGACCATGACATTCAACTCTCTTGCACTTCATCTAACTACAAAGCACTGTGTTTGAGGAACAAGCACAGGAAAGTGAAGACGAAGGACAGGGTAGTTTATTTTAGAAAAGTGACGCCAGGGAGATCAAAAGAACCTGTGCTCCAGGAAGCAAACTCTTCTCTCTGAAAGGTGAGGATTGATCTTCTATTTTTCATGGACATCATCAAGTTGGTGCCATCTAGGCCATATGGGAAATGCATCTCCTTCTGGAATAGTATATGAGGTGTGATGGAAGAAGTATTCAACACAAAACGTCAGAGGGGGCTGATCGAAGAAACATAATTATCTTGTACAACATGCCTTCGAGCAATATCCAAGGACATTCAAAAGTCTTAACTCACTTCACCCTTTTTTCTCTAGTATTTCAAGAAAAAAAAAAAACAACACATACCAAAACAACAACAAAGAAAATGAAAGCTGTAAATGGGGATGAATCAAAGCCCACAACCACTCTAAAAATACGAAACTCCCGAATATGCATTCCAAAGAAAGGGAAGATGAGCATCAGGACAGTACCAACCGAGTTCACACTTTAAGGAAGCTCAACCTGAGCTCCCAGGTAGACCACAGCTATCTCCCACTGGCCTCAATTTTTTCAATTTTGTGTTTTGGGACTTGTTTTGCTTTTTCTTCCCAAACTAACAGGCGGGGACCAACAGAGCCCAGACTCCAGAGTGCGGAGATAAGTAACATGACCTCTTTATGCTCCAGACAACTACTGGGTCCACAGACTTCATTCTGAGATTTAACTATTTAGCATTTTTTAAAAGCCCCTCTTTGTACAGGAGGCTGTAATAAAATAACAGTACAGTAGGTCCCAGAATAATGTTGTTTCATTATGTTGCTAAGATGCCTTAGAAACTTAACTCTTGCCTATATCAATTAGCCTATGGTAAAATGGGTTCCCTTCTAGTCGTTTTGCTAAAAGTCACAGAACCTATTGACAGTGTTAAGAACTTACTGTAATAACAACAATAATGAAGATGCCTTGCATCTAGTGCCTTAAAGTGTTTTAATGACTTTAATGGATTGCAGTATCCCTATGAGATCAAAGGCAGATATTATCATTTCCATTCCACATAATAGGAAATCAAGGAAGAAAGGTTAAGTCACTTGACCAAGTCTCATTCATCAATACAGTGTTCTGATAACAGGGGCTGCTGGTCCCTGCGTTGCTTAGCTCAACCTACAGGCTAACCCAAAACCATTCTCTGCCTTGGGGAGTTATGGTGATCCTGGATTGAGAAGAGATCTGATTAAACGTGATTATATCAGTAAGGACCAAAAGGCTGCATAGAATCTGTCAGTAGCCCAACTCATATTTAGATAGAGCCACTTTCATCCCTTCCATTTCTAAGATCCACCTTCCCCAAATATTACAATGCAAAATTGCCCTGAGATAAGGGCTATTGTATGTGACGTTGCTAAATTTAAAAAAAAAAAAAAAAAGCATATCGGATGAAGAGAACAGAAAGGAAACATCTATCTCCGGGGTCTTCTCCCGGCTAGCGGTGACTGGGAGAAAAACTGCAGAGCCAGTTAGATGATAAAAACCTAACCTTCCTACATCCCAGTAAGTCTGCTAAAGATGAACATAACACACCCTGCTAGAGAATGCTCAAGTATCCTGTCAAGGAAGGGCAGCAACATCTTTAACCAATACAAGGCCCAAAGTCTGAAAACGGCAGGACCATCCATGCATTTGGTCATGTTCGTATTTATGGACATCATGCCTCTTACTATAAAAATTAATCACTCCCCACTGGAAGATTACACCAAGGGGGGAAAAAATAACCTAATCCTAACATGAAATCTCTTTCTTACTTATTTATTTGGGTTACCAAGTATGTGATCAGAATTAAAATAAGTGCTGGGATTGGTGCCTCATAAAAGTTAACCTTTCTCTCTTTCCCACCCATACAAAAGTAATTCTGTTCAGAAACCTTCAATTTTCTTGGCTCCAACCCATTCTTGGGGTGTGTAGCTCACTCACTGCCAGTAATTGCTTCCATACAATACCCTGTTTTTAAAAATGTTTGCATACTTATAATAATGCATTACATATATATTACATTTAAGACTCCAAACAGCCTTACAGATTTTATTTTCTGTACTAAGAAACAGAAACTATTATGCAGTGTCCCAAAGTAGCCACCAGAAGAAAAAGTGGCCTCGGTTTCATTTTTATCCCCCCCGCCCCCGCCCCCCCCCTTTCTGAATTTTTGTCTTCCTGAACTTATTTTTTTAAAAAAATAAGTTTTTATTGATTTCAGAGTGAGAAAGGAACAGGGAGAGAAAGAAACATTCTATTGGCTGCCTCCTGCATGCCCCCTACTGGGGCTGGAGCCTGCAACACAGGCATGTGCACGGACAAGGAATCCAACCTCAACCTCCTGGTGCTTGGGAGGACGTTCAACCAAGTGATCCACCCTGGCTGGGCAGTGTCCTGAACTTTTAAAAAATTAACTGGGAGCACAAATTAATTCATCTGAGGAAGAAAATCAACCTAAAAATCTATGACAAGAGACCATGAGTATATATATATACCAAGTCAATATTACCAAGGTGGATATACCATAAATTATATTGGCTAGAACTTATTTCACTTAGGGCAATGCCATTGGTCCTATATAAGATTCACCTTCAATGTAACAGAAATCTGCTATAATTGTGCCTTGCAGTTTCTTCCTTAAAATTACTGATAACATTTTAAACCCATCTGCTATGTTATTAATGTAGAATTATACAAGCTGGCATGATTTTAATATACCTGCATACACTTACCCTTTTCTAAAAAACAAAAAGCAATATTTCCTTCTGCTTTAAAACTAAAATTTTAAGATTTTGTATATAAATTTGCTAAATTCAATTTGTTCTTCATAGATAAGTAATTTCAGAAACAGGTTGATTTCTACTGCCTCCCTCCACAAATATTTATGGTCAATGAAGAAACTCAAAATTCTCCCAAAAATTGAAAGAAAAAAACAGAAAGAAAGAATGAAATGAAGGAAGGAAGGAAGGAAGGAAGGAAGGAAGGAAGGAAGGAAGGAAGGAAGGAAGGAAGGAAGGAAGGAAGGAAGAGAAAGAAAAGAAAGAAAAGAAAGAAAGGAAGATCCATCCTCTTCAGGAAGCATATGAAAGCTACTGTGATTTTTGGAAGGTAATATCTTTCATCCTGGCTCTTGCTTAGGGAAAGTTAGCAGCTTTTGCAGTCAGAGAAAGAATTTTAGCTTTTGTGCTACTCAAGCTCTACCGTACACGAATATTGACTCTAGTTATAGTCTACATTGAAACCATGCTATTCCAGACCCAGTTGGGGGGTTCTGTCCCTAATATGGCAAACACAAGTGTATATATGCACAAAAACATTCAGTAAACAGATACATCATATTAGGTCAAATCTTTAAAAGAGGTTTTCTAGCATAGCAATATGACTTTACAAGCTGAAAATGTGGTTGGGTTTGGTTCTGATTATGGCCTCTACAATACAATAATAATTTGCTTAAAATACATGTATAAAATTTTATTCTTGAGCAGCAAAAATCCAGCTCAGGAATAAAACATTAAAAGCTAAATTTTACTTTCAATACTAAGAAAAATAGCATTACTCAACATTATTAAAGCCATCATTACATTATTAACATTTTAGTTAAATAAAAACTAGTGCTTTTTAAAAGAAATTCTTGACTTTAGAAAAGCTGAAATATGCTCAAGTATTGAAATGCACGGACTCACAGAATCACCACCTGGCCCCCTCCAAAACTTAATATTTAAACAAACACCAAAACTCTTCTGGTTAAAGTAACAGGTTTTTTTCCATGGGCTATAATCATTCATGGGCGATGCTTTAATTACAGCTGGGCAAGGAAACTGTATATTAAGCTGAGTGTGTCAAGTCAAAAAGCTCACTTCTTAGCACAACTGGGCACACTCATAATTTCTTAATGTGTCCTGTTAGGTCTACATATTAGCAGAGATGTAAATGATATCACTTTTCAACCTTCACTGTGATTTCCCCCCCCCACTTTTAGCGCTCTCTGTCCCAACTTTAATGTTCTTTTAATGTAGTTTTTCCTGTGTGATATATCATATTTATCTCTGTAGCCATCCATCACTATTTTCTTTAATTGAGGTTAATTTCTTTCAACTTGGGGGAAGGTGGGAGGGATGAGGGGAATCCTCACTCTGCAGCTCTGAGCACGGAGGGCATTCACAGCTGCTAGTTTTTTAATCACAAAGCCCGATTTTCAGGATGCTTAAATTCCTCAAATCCACCCTGCTGCCCTCCAAGCTGGACCTAACTCAACAATCTACTGGGATGGGAACCCAGTTCTGGCCCAGAACCACTTAATGAAAAATTTCTGACTAAAATCCCTCCAGCTGCAACCTAAGTCTTTTTGTTTGTTTTCACTCAAATGGCTAACAGCTGGCACCACCTTCCATGTAAAATTATTTTATGTGTTTGAAAACAGTTATTAACTCATACCTTGGTCTTCACTTCTCCAGGCCAAAAAAATCAGTTCAATTATGAAATCTTTTAAACATTTTCTACTTTTACCTCTGGGCTCCAGAGTTCTATTGGAGTTCTGGAATCATTAAGTGGCCAAAAGTAACTAAAATACATGATACAGGTTAGGGAGAGAGTTACTCTCCTGCTAACCTTAAGAGCCTAGTTGTGGGGACTGTAAGATGAGCTCTGTTCCCCACCTTCACCCCCACCAATCCATGGGTGGCAAAAAAAAAAAAAAGACACAACTCCCCCACCCAGTTTTATGGAGTGGTGTAGGCAGGAGGGAGACCTCATCAGTGTAAGCATATAGAGTCTGTCAATTTTAAGTCACCATTAAAAAGAGACAAAGGTTGGGCAAGGGGTTTTATTTCGCTATCTTACATTTGTACAGTGCAGTTTATCTGTGCACCTCTGAACAACATATACTTCATTCCTGGAAGAGTATCTGGGATGGTCTTGGGAGTGAGGAGGAAGGCTGGAATCCACTGGCCAGGTCAGCCCAAAGCCCTGGGTGCTGGGTGGAGGATTCCCTCTACATTACAGGTCAGAAGTAATCTTCAATTTAACTTCAAGCATTCATAAGTACCAGGCACTCAATAGGCATGCAATGTGGTTCTCAACCTTCCTAATGCCACGACCCTTTATTTTTTATTTTTTTAAAATATATTTTATTGATTTTTACAGAGAGGAAGGGAGGTGGATAGAGAGTTAAAACATCGATGAGAGAGAAACATCGATCAGCTGCCTCCCGCACATCTCCTACTGGGGATGTGCCCGCAACCAAGGTACATGCCCTTGACTGGAATCGAACCTGGGACCCTTCAGTCTGCAGGCCGACGCTCTATCCACTAAGCCAAAGTAGTCAGGGCAAGCCGCGACCCTTTAATACAGTTCCTCATGTTGTGGTGACCCCCAACCATAAAATTGTTTTCGTTGCTACTTCATAACAGTAATTTTGCTACTGTTATGAATTGTACTGTAAATATCTTATATGCAGGATGTATTTTCATTGTTCGCGACCCACAGGTTAAGAACCGCTGGACGGTGAACTGAAATGCAGAGTGGGGCGTACCTCAGTAATGGGGGTTAGGGCGTCTTGGACAACAATGTGATGTGTTCTAAAGGCAGTCCATCAGAGGGGTCTGGGAACCAATCAGGGTAGCGAGGTGGGCCAGGGAGCATTTACTGTGGAGCTGAGCCCTTCAGGAGACCATGCTGAGGCAGGTGGCTTCCCCTTAGAGCTGAGGGAGCTCAGAGGCCAACAAGACACTGGGAGGGAGTGTGCTCTGCCAAGTAGTTGGGAAAGTACCTACATAGCGCACAGCCCGAGTTTGCTCTGTTTTATATTTTAGTATTATTATTGAAGTTTTCAAACAAATACAAATGAAACAGTATAATAAGCCCCCTGTGAAATGCACCACCAGCTTCAACAACTATCAGCACATGGTCATCCTTGTTTCTTCTGTACTCTCTCCCTAATCCCCTTAACCTCCCTCCTCCACTGGATAGCTTTAAAACAAATCCCAGACCCAGTATCCTTTCACTAGTAAATACTTCAGTAGCTATCAAAGACTTTTAAGATGTGACATGATCAGATCTACGTTTTGGAAGAATTAGTAGGTCAGGGCAAGAGGTGAAAAGACGAGTTATGTGATTAGGCAAGGAAGTCAGTAAGAACCTACACCGAACAGTGGCATCGATAGTGTGGACGGAATGTGAGATACCAGGGAATCTTTTCCTTACATAGACCCTCCTACTCAGAAGGTGGTGAATAATGGGAGAGAGTGTGAGTATTTGGAAGGAACTGAGGCTAACTGGAGGAAGGCTGGATGGAGACACATTAAAAATTAGAAAAAAGGGAGAAAATGCAGAATTGAGGAGATGCGTTTAAATTCTGGATATGTTCGATTCAACAGGCCAACTGGACATGTTATGTAGGTAGAATAAATGAAATGTTAGAAATGAAAGAAGATGATCTGTTCCAGAGAAAATGAGGGGAAAACATCCACTTTAAATCAATATTTGAAAACAGACTCGTGCCTGGGACAGGTACGAGAAAGACAGACAAGTGGTCCATTCCCTCAAGAAACGTTCAGTCTAGTTGGAGAAACAGACAGATTGCCTAACACAAACATGTAAAACGAGGATAAGTGTTTTAAAAGAACCTTTATCAGAAAGCGATACAACAAATCATAAAAACTGAGATAGGATCTGAAAGACGGTTAAATTTAGGCTCAGAAAGCAGAGCAGCCAAAGGTAAGGAGGAGCTAAGGATGGGGGCACAGCAGACAGTGAATGTAGGAGGGAGTGAGAGGGGAAGAGGCTGAGAAGTAGGGAAGAACCCTCAGGTTTCCAAAACCTGAAATGGGGAACAATGGAAGAGGACTTAGGTGAAAACGCTTTGCATCTAGCCCAGTGATGGCGAACCTATGACATGCGTGTCAGAGGTGACACGCGAACTCATTTTTTTGGTTGATTTTTTCTTTGTTAAATGGTATTTAAATATATAAAATAAATATCAAAAATACAAGTCTTTGTTTTACTATGGTTGCAAATATCAAAAAAAATTCTATATGTGACACGGCACCAGAGTTAAGTTAGGGTTTTTCAAAATGCTGACACACCAAGCTCAAAAGGTTCGCCATCACTGAGATTCTAGCCGATACCAAAGAAAGCAAGGGGCTTTCTTTGAGCTTTACCAATAGGACCCTGATAAAGTCGAACTGTTCAGGCCATGGCTTAAACTTGAAGTCAAAGTTTAAGATCTACACATGGTTCACACATGCAACACAAGACTAAGTAAGGCTGTAACTTTTTGTTTCCATGTCTTGACATGTCCACAGGTCTGTAAGCATCATGAGAGCAGGGGCCACACCTGTCCCTGTCCCTGTGGTGAAGGAGGGTTCAGTACCTGGGCTGAAGAAGCTGCCCAGTAAATACCGTGTGCTTTCACTTACACTTCACACCAGGTTACACAAGAAGGATCAGTTCTCCCTCTTTTACCAACAGGGAAAAGGCAGCTCATTTTGGAAGCGCTGAGTCACCTGCTAGTAAGGTGGGAGGGTCAGGTGATGGCCCTAAGGACTAAGAAAAAGTAACTATACCGGCATGAAAGCGAAGGAAGAGAAAGTGAAACTTGGGGAGGCCACCCAGCTTAGGACTGGACGCTAAAGATCAACCAAAGGACTTATATGCAAGCATATAGGCCTAACCAATGGAGACGGACAACAGGGGGATGAGGGCATGAGTGGGGTAGAGGGGGTAACGTGGGGATAAGGACACATATGTAATATCTTAATCAATAAAAAAATATGTATTAAAAATTAAAAAATAATAAAAAATAAAATATATGTATATAAGTAAAAAAAAAAAAAAGAATAAGTGTCTTGTGTCCATTGGTTATGCTTATATGCATGCATACAAGCGGGGAAAAGGAGACATATATAATACTCTTTGTAATACTTTAAGCAATAAAACAAAATTAAAAAAAAAAAGAATAAGGGGCATGGACTTCAGAATAAGATCTGGCTGGGATCTGAAAACTCCCGGCACTGCCCCTTACTGGTGGCAAGTTTCCCCATCTGCAAAGCGGAGAAAAGCTGTCTCCAGTTCACCAGCTTCAGGTGAAGACAAAAAGGTAATGCTTGTGGAGTACCCAAGAGAATGCCTACAGCACAATAAGCACTCAATTAACACCACCTCTTACTACATTGATACGGACTGACAGAGCTTCACTGCCACTGAAGTGTGTCTGCAATCCTGAGAAAAGCCTGGTGGCATGAAGGGAAGACCATCCTACAGGGTCTGCAGGCTCTAAGAAAGTGCTCTGGGATAAACCCAACCTGAGTCTGGCGCTCTATGCGGATGCAGAGCAATGGGGCCATGGGAAACCTACACAGAACCTGGGAAGAGGGACAACAGGTGCTGCACACGAGCAGCCCAAGGGTTTGTTCAATGAACTACGTGGCGCCAAATCGATGGTAGGCCCAGCAGTCATGGCTAGACACAGAAAACTCATTTTTTCCTGAGGCACTTCAGTAGCTTAGAGACACCTAAGACCATCTCCATGGCTCAATAGTAACCTGGAAGGTGGGTCCAGATCTGTTCATCTGGAGATCCAGGAGACCTGACAGTGGCTGACCATCCATTACTGCCTTCAGGGCAGGGCCAACCCTCTATAGCCACAGAGGTGGTTGAGTTTGTCAGGTTAAGTAAAACAGACATAATAAGAAACCTTTCCCCAAAGCTCATCCATCCTTGGAAACCAGAAAGACATTCTCTTACTCATCCACGGGCAGGCAGAAGGTATTTCTAAATCGTAAGTACTTAGGGCATCAAAATCTTTAAATTAACTTACTCTATGGCTAATAGGTGGCTTACAGCAGGAACAGAACCAAAAGTGAAATGACCCCCAGGAACATTGAGGTAACTGCCTGCAAGATAGGAGCTAACACCACAAGGACCATGATAACCAATCTCCCAGAGGTTGTCCCACTGGAGAAGCTCTGCATATAAGAACACACCCCTAGTTTCCAAAACTATCTCCCCATTTCAAACAAGAATTTTTTTTTTTAAGAATTTTTTTCTTAGCAAAGTGACCTAATCTGGAGTGGAATGTGTGGTATCTGTCCTGAGGCCAAAAGGTGGCGTGGAGTCTAACAGATGTGAAAAAAGTTATCAATCCGGTAAGAATGATAGGCTTATAACTCTCTATACTTATAACAAGATTTCAACACAGGGCTACTTCAGAAATAATAAATCTTTCTACAGACTGTGTGGGACAATGCTCCCAGGTATCTGAGATCGAAACCAAACACTTAGTGTCTGCTCTTCTGGAAGTTCATTAAATACTGTTATATGGCTTAGGTTTAAGATATGTGTTCATTTTCGTCCGAGACACAGCTACAAGTATAGGCAGAATATGTGTCACAGTTGGCTTGCCTAGCGTATCCTGCATGAATAGTCAGCAAAAAAAGATAAGACGTTTACAGATTTTAAAAGCCCACCAATAGCAATACATGAACTATAATGACAAGACAAAGGCTCACTGCACAGGACATTTAACTTGATAAAGGTGTCACTGTTCACAGTTACACCCCTACCCTGTGTATTTTTCTCATGAGAGAATGTATTTATCACTTTCTCCAATTTTCCTTAGAAATGCGTCTATTGCTAAATGACAGATAAACTCCACCAACCATTTTAAGGCTGATTTTATTACCCTCATACCCAATCCTCTATAAAGAGGCAACATTTCCAACAAGAAAATATTTTAGCCAGCATGGTTTAAGTTAAGGTCATATCTGTGCCATTGTTTGGGGAGAGGAAAGCAGGGACTAGAAATGGAAAGAGAATTTTTAAATCCCCGTTGCATTATCTAGCAGATGTAAGTGAATAATAACTAATATGTCTGCAGCCTCAGCCTTAATCTTAAAACAAATGATAGTATTCAAATATAATATTTCACACATGCGGACTGATAACAGGTCTTTCCTTTCTTTATTTCTTGAAGACTCTGTGAACGACACAATACCAAGTACAATGTATTTAATGAAAGGTTTCCAGGCTGATTTCCCTACAGGTTATTTTCTTTCTTTTCTCTGGAACCCACACACGGGGTATACTGCAGGGACCAGGGGTGTATATAAAAATAAACTGTGAGCCAGTATCAGAGCTGAAACCCTTCTCCTACAGGGGCAACTGAATTATTAGATCTGTGTCATGAGTGCTTTTTTTTAATATGCCATTGTTCCCACTTGAGCACATTAAATTTTCCATATCCACTTTTAAACCAATATAACCTTTTTTTTTCCATGTTCATAATGTTCATGCTGTACATTAACAGGCAGAAAATCCAATAGCTTAAGTCATCATATAGTAGTTATATGTAAAGCTTGTGGATGAAAACCTTTTGCATTTTTCCCCCTCTTGAACAGATACTGTACTGGAGTTGGCTAAAAACCAGAGGAAAAAAAAAATTGCACCTCTTGGGAAATTGTACTAATATTTTTTTCTTTTATGATTGATCACAAATCCATTTTGAACATTACACATTTTTTTAAAGTTTATTAGAACTCCGGTTCACCATCTTCTAGCCCAACAAATTGAAGGTGCTGGAATCTTTTGGTCTGGAAGATGTGTTTGCCAATTATTTTTACACTAGTGCACATAAACAGAGCGGGCGGAATCTTAGGTGTGAGTTATACATTCCTGTACGAAATAATTGTATATTCTATGAAGACTGATTCTTTTTCTGGAGAAATATACAACAACACAAGGGAAATCTTGTACTAGCAGCATAACTGAAGTGGCAAGACACAATATTAGAAAAACAGAGCTACTTTCATTACTGTGATGCTGTGTGTCAGGATGTCTCTCCTTAATGAACCTGTTTGCAATAAGACTCCGGGTGCAAAGAGGCTATTTAGAGAGACTATTGTGTCTATAGCGAGTCCTTCAAATATCTTCCCACCATTAGACATGCCACATTGACCAATTCTGTCCTGATTGCTGTTCTTTTTACTATCAAGGGACATTCTTGCCCAGACAGACGGATGGATCAGCCACTGCAGTTCATAAAATGTTTACACTGCACACACACACACACACACACACACACACACTATGGTACAAGCTACAGGGCTCAAGATCACACAGTAAGTTGAATGTGGCCGTGTCATATGAAGGCTTATGACTTCCCAATATCAATGAAAGGATTTAAGTTAAACTTTGCTCGACCTGTCACTCTCAACAAAAAGCCCTTTTTCCCCCTCTCTTTTAGTATATACCCATGCCCATTGCTCACATGGGAACACTCCAGGCAAATGTTTTCTGTGTCATAAGGTTTCTTAAATCTGTTGAGATTTTTCTCCTAATTGCCGACTAGAAAAGAAGACCACGCATGTCATGCCATCAAAAGATGGGTGAGGGAGAGCCAATAAATAATAACAAAATAGTTGAAATGGCCTTCTGAAAAGATTTGAAATTCCAACGCGCAGTGACAGCCTCAGAGAACAAGGGACTTGTCTCTACAATATAACTGAAACATCTGTGGCTAAATCAGCAGCCTTTTTACCAAGTCTAAACATGAGAGGCTGAGGTGCTTAGAAAAAATTTCCCGTTCATCTGATTGTATGTTCTTATCAGCTGCCAGGCGTTGCTGTAGCCTCACCTTTCACACACCCCCAGACAGCCCTTGTCCCTCTTCTAATAGTGAATATTTTCTATTCAAATGAAATAATATGCTTTGCAACCCGCTGCCAAAGGTTTCATACACCACCCCCCCCCCCGCCCCCTGCTGCCCAATCGCAGTTGTCAAGTACAAAGAACTTCAAACCCAAAGATCCAAATTGCCGGCACACTAATCAGCATAAGTACTGGTTATATCTGACAAGGAACTGGAGGACTGCACGCTGAACTGAACCTGAATCCAGTGAATCCAATTACTGTTTCGATTCACATTATTTTAAAATTTCTCTCACCAACTCCTTTTCTCCAGGTTCAACCTTACGTTCTAGCCGTTTGGAATATCTACGATTTCAAACTATTCCCTCATCTGAGTTCTAATTCCCCATTGTGATAAACCCTCTATTAAAAGTACTTTGAACATTTATTGAAAGCACATATCATTTCTTAATTGAGATACTATTTGACACTGTGAACCTTTTAATCACAGTGAGGACCTGCCTGCAGATTTAGGAAGTAGAGGGAAAGGTCCAAAGAGAGAAGGTGGCAATTACTTTTTTTTTTCTGCAAGGAAACTGAGATAGTAACAGATTTAAAGAAACTTGTCTCAGACTGAAGAACTCAGGACCTTAAACTCGGACTCCAGACACTGTGTCTACTAGTCTTGCTCACAACAAGCTAAAGCTCTGTAACCAATAATCCTCCTATATTTTGCCAATAAGGAGTTTTATTTGTTTGTAAAGTGACAGCTCTACTAAACTGTGCTCAGTTATATCTATCATGTGCACTAGTGTAAAGAGAAAAAGAGTACAGATAATTACAAAGGGGACAGATAATCCAAAAATGATTTTTATGTTCCCTTAGAACAATTATTCTCAATGAATGGTCTCAGAACCAGCAGAATCAGCATTATCTGGGGGCGTATCAGAAGTGCAGATTCTCGGGCCCCACACAAAATCTACAGAATCAGGAAGTCTGAGGGGAGAGTCCAGCAGTCCGTAATTAATCAAGAACTCCAAGTAATTTAGACGCATGCCCAAGTTTCATAACCATGGCCTCAGAACATACAACATGATAAACTTAGCTTCATATCAAAATTACTTTAAATGGCTATGCTCCTTAAGGACATAATTAACTGGTTATAGGCCAAAAAACAAACCCTAAAGGAGAAGAGACAGTCCTGGGTTAAAAATAATCATAGGAATATCCCAATTTGGACAACAGACAATTAAATACAAACAACTGCACTGATTCTTTTATTTGGAAGAAAGCAAGCAATCTCTTTTAGAATAATTAATAAAAACAAATATTTAAATGATACCAAATTTGAGATGAGGTGATAGAAAATGTAATGGAAACGAATGAATTTAATCATAAGAATCAATAATGAAATGGAAAAAGACGTTAACCAATATGAAGAAATACTTATTTAAAAGTTAAACTCAGATAGAACAGTGGTATGGGACAAAGAAAAAGCAGAGCTTTGCCAAGATAAAATGGAGGTGAGTGTACGAAGAAATTAGAAAACTAGCAGCAGATAAGAGCAAAATAAGGAAGTGCAAGGAGGAAAAGTACAGTCACGGGAGTGGTAATATTACAAAAGACCTGTAAAAAGTAACAGGAACAAGTTTGAACTGGATCTGGCATTAAATCTCAGGAAAATTATTTCATGAAAACTGTTAACTCAGGAGGTAAAACGCATATCAGAGTAACTCATGAGTTCAAAATCAAAGCCAGCACTGTTTAAAATAACCAAAAGTTAGGTAGAACCTAAATGTCCATGCAAAGAGCACTGGTGACATGAATCATGGTACTCCCATACAATGAAATTCTATGAGGTCATAAAAAATCACTTACATCCACGATACTAACACTAAAAAATACACCTACACTGGCAAGTGGAAAAAAGCATTTAAACAAAACACAGAGTATTACCCAACTTCTCTTTAAGAAAGCATGGACACTTACGTGCACATAGGCACAAAGTCTGGAAAACCATAAACCACCATGGCCATAGCAGGTAATTAGACTGCAACTGAATTTTAAGTCCTCTTTATTTCTCTATTTTCTAGTTTTTTTAATGAACAATAATTACTTTTCATAATGAGGAAATCATAAAGATACAGACACACAAATGTTTTAGGGGAGAGAAGAAAGCAATGAGCTATCCCCTTTTTACAGAGAGGGGCCCACGGACGCACTGCTGCTAGGCTAGGTGTTAGATTACTAATACAATTCCAGGGACTTCCAAAAACAGGGTTTTGAGGCAAAGATACAGACTTTGGAAGAAAAAAACCCTCTAAACCACAGGCACTCGCCATAGTGTATCAATTCCTCTTTTAAGAAAGAAAGAAAAAAAAAAAGGTGAGGGAAAGTGATCTCAAACACACCTAAGCCACTACATACAAATGGTAATCCAAATGACAAACAGAAAGGACATAGTTCATTAAATACATAACGTGCCAGATACTTCCACATTATATTTCCTTTAACCTTCATGACAACTTGCAAGGCACCATCTCTAAGATGATAAGAGGCTCAAAGGAAGCAAGCACCATGGACCCCAGAGCTCATGAGGTATTTCCACTCCACCAGCTCCAAAAAGGGTCCTAATACACAGTTCCTGAAGTGGTATCAGCCGAAATTTATGGTGCCCAACTTCAGAAAGGACTGTTATCCTTCGTTAAACAGAAAATAAATATCACAGGAGGGGAAGGCAGGGAAAAGAAGGGAAGGCAGCGGGGCCTGATATTAGGCAACCATGCAGGCTATGCTATGTGAGGACTTGAAAATGACATTTTTATAAATGGTCCTTTCACCTGCTTTGGGGATGGCAGTAGTAAACCACTGACCAAATAAAAGATGTTGCTTAGATAAAGCAACTCCAGCACTACGGAGTCCAGAGCAGATTCAAGAGATGTTCAACAGGTAGAACCGACAAGATGTACTGACTGATGCGATATTCGTCCCTTAGACCCAACAACCATACAAACTTACTTCTAAACTAATTTAAACATAGCTTCATCACTAACAAACTTTGAAAGCATCTCCAATTTGGGGTCTTGTAACTTCACTGCTTCCTTAGTTTTTGCCTTTGTAGAGCAAACCTACCCAAATGCATTTAGATATTAGAATTTGTTCCATCCATTAATAGATGGGTAACCAAAATATGATACATACATTATTCATTCACGTATATACTCCAATATAATGTAGTATTATTTGGCAAAAAAAGGAATGAAGTACTTATATATGTACATGAATGAATACTGAAAATATTAGTAAATGAAAGAAGGGTCACAAAATACCATATACAGTATGATTCCATTTCTATGAAATTTCCAGAATAGGCAAATCTGCAGAGACAGAAAGTATTAGATCAGTAGTTGCCTCTCTAGCTACAGGGGGATGGCAGTGTTGGGCAAGGACTAAAGGGTAGGAATTTCTTTTTGAGGTTGATAAAATGTTCTAAAACTGATTGTGGTGATGGTCACACAGCTCTCAATACAGTAAAAAATACTGACACCGCCGAAACCGGTTTGGCTCAGTGGATAGAGCGTCGGCTTGTGGACTGAAAGGTCCCAGGTTCGATTCCGGTCAAGGGCATGTACCTGGGTTGCGGGCACATCCCCAGTAGGAGATGTGCAGGAGGCAGCTGATCGATGTTTCTCTCTCATCGATGTTTCTAACTCTCTATCTCTCTCCCTTCCTCTCTGTAAAAAATCAATAAAATATATTTAAAAAAAAAATACTGACACCAATAAAAATACCCTAGGTGAACTGTGTGATATATTGTATCACAATAAAGCTATTGGTTTTTAAATTGTTTGGTGGGATATTTATTGAGTATAATGTGCTTGGCATTCAGGTGGACACAGGATGAGCAGATGAAGAGGACAGGACTTCAGCCCTGAAACAGCACAAAATCTATTAAAAAAAGTAAAACTCTGTGAGCCAAGTGGTTCGTATTGTTAGGATCTTCTACCTGGTCCTGTGCAAAATAACCCTCTTCAAATCTTTAAGAAAAAATGCTCACCCAAGAAAAGTCCCATTTTTCTTTTGATTCTTAACTCCACAGAGGTATTTATCTAATATGATATATTCCAATCACTGACTCTAAGGTTATTTAATCATACAGTTAAAGAATGTTCCCTATAAGATTTAACTGCTGTGCTTTTAAAAAAAATCCTGAATTAAAAATATTTCTGGAGACATGTAGACAGTCTAAAAACATTGGATATAATAGTTTCACATTTACATCAACATATAACACTAGCATTACATTTCATTATTTCATGTCCAACCACATAACATCTATAGGAATTATGCATTCACTTGTATAGATGTAATGAGATTCATTTCCAAATTTTTTCTTAAAGTAGATGTCTTGTAGAGCACTAGTCTAAATGCCAAAGATCTAAAAATCAAGATTTAAGATCTCATGTCAGGGCTGGACTGACTTTGGGAGGGGGGAGTGTTTAAAGCAGTTTATATCTACAAAAAAAGGGGGAGGGCTAGGGCATAGGCTAAAGGACATACCTTTTTATTACAGTAGGAAAATAATCAGAGACTTAAAAATTTAAATACAAATATATTCACTGCACCAATATTTAAAATGGAACGTTGGGAAAAACTTTCCAATCATGGGGGCACTACAAATAAATAATGGCTGATGACGGAATACTATGTGATCATTAAAATTCATATTTTACAAGTACCCCAAGGCTGTGAAAACAATTAACATGACTTTTACATTAAGTACGAAATATCAGTTACAAAAAAATCATGTTAGGTATCATTTCAATTTTATAAAATTAAAGATGCACAGAACATACTCTGTAAGAGTAGTTACAAAATGCCAAATAAAACGATTTCTAGGTAATGCCATTATAACTGATTTTTAATTTTGGGTAGCATTAATAATTTACATTTTCTAAAATAATTAGTATTTCTGTTACAAGGATAGAGTAGAATAAAAAAATAAATTTGTAGTCACTTCTCACTTCTCATCAAAGTAAAACACAAAAGAAAAATTTTTTGATCCAAATGAGAATTCTGGTTGTCTGAACTGTAGTTGCCTACTTTTACCTGGTAACATACGAGTGTTCCAATGTGCTGATTTCTCTATTTACCTGGGCTCCTTACCATTGCTGTTGTTCATGCCAGGAACATCCTTAGCCACCCTTCTCAGACCCCTTCACCTCGATAACTCTAAGCATAAGGAGGAAGAGAGGTCAATCCCTCCAGGACCTCTTTGGCACTTCTGTATGTGCTGCTGGACTTTGGGATCCACTGCATTTATCACATGGTACTGCGGTTGTCTCCCCTAACAATTCTAAGACACGTTGAGCTTTAAGAAAGAAATGTTTCTCTTTTGTTCATCACTACAACCACTATACATCACAGCGCATAGTATGAACTTGATGTTTTTGAAAAATGAAAGCATTTATGTGTTAATGGACAAACGAAGACGTGCACAATCTGTCACAGAAGCTAAGCATACTTAATTCTTAGAAACAGTTACTCTCAAGTAAACCAGGGGTATGTGTGTCATGTAATGAAACTATCAGAGTGTACCAGTGAGTACTTTAAACAAAAGACAGGTCTTATGTTGCTCCTGTGTTTAGAGTCCAAAGATCTGAATGCCTGAGTCTAGTAGAAAGTTAAATATATCCAATGACAGGGTATTAAATATGTTAATGTCTTAAATACACAACTTGCAAATAAACAGAAACATGGTGCAATTAAGAGAAACAATTAAAATAGAATTATATCCTATTTCCTGAACTTGGCCCCCAAAGATCAGATTTGGATGCTTCATAAGCCTTTAAAAAGTAAATAGAATGTTACATACACTGTTCACCATAAATCTTAACTTAGCATTCAAATTAAATCTAAACACAAACATACCCTAAAACCTCCTCCAACCCCACAAATACTCAGACAACCAAAACCTGATTTCCAGGACAGCAGTTTTACGGCAAGAGTACAATATTTATGCTGAAGAGGTATGTTATGCAAATTACAATGATGTATGCTTATGTCATATCTAAGCTTACTCCTTTGCATATTACACAGGGTTCAAGAGTCTACAAATTTATCCAAAGCTCAGGTAATCTAATGAAACAATTATACTCTTTAGGACACTTTTAATATTGATTTAGATTTAGGATCTAATTGGAAAGAGCTGATGAAAGCTTCAGACAATATGCACTGCTTTATATTATTTGCTTAGCACTTGATCATAACAGCTATACAACAAACTCAAATTAAAAATTAATTTATAAATTAAAACTTTATTTCAATATATATTTTTATTGGTTTCAGAGAGGAAGGGAGAGGGAGAGAGGGAGAGAAACATCAATGATGAGAAAGAATCATTGGTTGGCTGCCTCCTGCACACCCCACACTGTGGATCGAGCCCACAACCCAGGCATGTGCCCTGACCGGGAATCGAACCATGACCTTCAGGTTTTTAGGTCGGCGTTCAACCACTGAGCCAAGCCGGCCAGGCTTTCACTTCATTTAAATCACCACTATATTCACTTTATTTTCATGCTGTTTAGAAATGTTTACAAAGAGTAATTCGCATGAAATACCAAGGCCATGTTTCAACTAGATTATTACTAACCTTAGTTATTCGACAACCCAATTAGCCAAAAGTACATTGATAAATTTTCCAAACATAAATTTTGAAATGTTACGTTTTTTTATACACACAAAAAAATTGGAAGATTTTTTAAAATAATTTAAAATTTCAAACACAGCTCAACTAACAGTGAAATAGCATCCACTCTTCTTGTTCCAAGAGGTTTGTCAAAAATTCAAAACTTTTGATGAAATTCCTACTCCAAGAATGGGGAAGAGCATCACATGATAAGAAACAAGCATGCCTATCTTTTTAGTCCAAGAGCCTTTGCTGCCATGCGTTTCCAGCACTGCGATTTGGAGAACACGGTCCCAGTTGTGGGGTTGCTCATGGTATGATGGGGAAGACAGATAATTAGGGTTCAGTGTGCTCTGTGGGATTCTGCCTGGAGGTCTTAGTAGCAGTCCGGTGCTCCTTTTACCACTGAGTACTTGGACACCTACCACCACTAAAAATAAACAAGACAAAGCACTTTCAAGAATTTTTAAACCTACTCTGGAGTATCTTCCAAATGTACAAACAACTGCTCCTCAGGGTACAAAGCATTAAGTGCCTTCAAGAAAAAGACAGCAAAACAGGAGGCGTACCTGGGAAACTTTCCACTATGGCTGGGACACAGTTAGCAGAGGGTCTCAGGGAGAGATGTGGGGGAAAGACAGGCTGGCCTACGCTCAAGGAGGACCTGGAGCACAGAAAGCGTCCGGAATAGATGAAGTTTTAGGAGCTGAATAGCAATACAGTCAGAGATGGTTTTAAAAGCCTCCAATCGGGGTCCCTCATTTGGAGGGCCCTCTAACCCCAAAGAGTGGTGCCCTGGAGGGAAGCAGGGCAGTGAGATGGAAAAGGAGCAGAAGAATGAGATGAATTCACTTTACCAACCACCTCTGCTTACTCAACACCACAGTAACCACGATGAGACTTTTTTTGTTTTTTTAAGGAGGGGACAGCTCCAAGAGGCCATGCAAACTAAAACAATCAACTTATAAAATCTGGCAAAGGAGGCAAGTGGGAGAAGAAAGAGGAAGAACACTATCACTTGAGTTTTTAAGCCTGTGAGACCGGCAGAACCATGGTCACTGCTGGAAGCCGAGTCAGGTTCCTGTGCGCGTGCTTATGCTACACGGCATTTCATAAAGATGGCTTTCAGTGCATTTTGAAAAGGGATTTATTTGCTTGCACATGACAGAAAGAACTAGAACCTTAAACTCACCTTTGGCAAATCCAACTCCCACTAGGCAAAGTTAGTCCGTGTCCATCTTTAAGCCTCTCCTTGCAATGTAAGATTAAACTGCCCAAGCTTTACAGTATCCCCCTGGCCATGTTTCCATCAGGGCCTTCACCTCCTCTTCACTGTGGATGAGCAGCTGTGCTGCCTTTTCAGAAACCAGAATGAAGGAGTTAAGAGAAGTTCTCATGCAACCAGGAGACCACGGAGAGTGGAGCTGAATCAGGTGACTAATGAAGGTGGTAGAAGCTCTTGCTATGTATTTCTTGAAGGAGACAATTCAAGAGTGGATGCAGGCTTGGTAAGGCCTAAAGCTTCTACAATTGGGGGGGGGCACTTTAAGAAAAAGCATGTAGAAATATATGCCAACTTTACAAAAAGGAAATGAATCCTGTGGACATGCCAGGGCCCTTCCCATGGCCCCGAGGAAAATGTCCTTTGCGTACAGGCCCCTATTCAGAAGTACAGACCTAGGGCTCCATGACCTCCGCAGAAAACGGAAAAGAAGGTGGCCATCTCAGAAATCCGACACTGCTATTGTGATAGGAAGCAGCACGCTTCCCTGGATAGCACCCAAAGAGTTAAAATTGCTCAAGCAAATGCAGGCAGAAAGAGATGAGTGGCTTAGGCTGGCTGATTGCTCTTAGAAGGATCTCATTTGACAGAGGTAAAATACAAAGGAAGTGTGTGCCAGTTTTTACAGAAAACATATGGGAACTTACCTAGGGAAATTTGCTTTCTCTCAACTAAACAAGGAGTCTTTTCAGGTATTCTGAGTTGAAATTGAGAAGGACATTTTTAATTACAGAGACTGTGGAGAAAGCATAAGCCACTGGAGAATGGTGACCATCACGCATTAATATTCAACTTGATTCCTGGGTAAGGGAGGTGGAAGAGACTGGAACAAGAGTTAAATTTTTACAAAGACCTGGCATACAAGGGAAGAAGAAAAGAAGGAAGGGAAAATGAGAGGGAAGAGAGAGAAGATAAGCACCAGACCCTCTGCTTGAATAAGCTTATAGGAGAAACTTTGCTAGAAAGGAAGATTAACAAATTAACTTATCCCCCAAGCTATGGCTCCTCTCAAAAAAGAATCACAGCCAATATGAAATGTAAACTGCCCAGGCAAGAGCTCCCTTCTCTGTCCCAGATGTCCTGTGTAGTCAACGCTCCATGTGAATAAATGCTTGGAGGAAGCAAATTTATCAACACTGTCTAGCTCTGAACCCCTCTGCAGGGGGAGAGATGCCCCTGCACCAACATGTGGAGGGGTGAGCTGTGGTGGGTACAGGCGGGACAGGGGGATCAAAATCACAAAGGTCTGAAGGTCTTTGAGCAGCACTGCAATATCCCCAACCCCATGATAGCTCCCTTCCCTCCTCCCCCACCCCAAAACCCAACTCCCCTCCCCAACTGCTACTAAGAAGAGACGGGAAAGAGTCAAAGACAGGACAATCAATGATCAAACAGGACAGGCTGGAGAGCAGTAAAGGTGATTCTAGGCTTCCTTGGGAATAATAAAGTGACAGAAGCGACAGAAAGAGCCAATTAGTACCTCCCCAGGCGAGAGGGCCAAGGCCAAGGAAAATAATGGAATTAAGCACCAATTTTGCCAGGCTGCCTATTTCAGCAACATTACTCTTCACTGATATAAAACTGACAAACAAGGAAGCCAGAGTTACAAAATTTGCAAGAGTGGTTTGGGGGGTGGGGGGGAGAAGAGGAAGAGGGCAAGAGTTGGGGGACTACAACTAATTCTGCCTCCACCCTCCTGTGATCTTGAGTGAGTCACCTCAGAGCCCTCTTTAGATGTCATTCCTTTGCACTATAAAATTAAGAGTAGAGGAATGAAAGGGCGAGTCCTTCAGGTGCTAGCATTCTATAATTCTACAGACAGCCTGGGGCATGGAGTATGGAACCAGGCCATGTGGGTTCACAGTACTAGCCGTCTGACATTGGGAAAGTTACTTGACCCCTCTGTTACTCAATCTCCCCATCTTTACCTCGTGGAGCTGTCCTACAGGTGAAATGTTATGCCAGCTATAAGCATGGCCGTGGGCTAATTTTGAATCCACTGCCTTTGGGGACAGGCATTTGTGTGGTTCATCGCCTTCCTGAAAAGTCCTTCCTCAGAGGGGCAAGTTCTCTGCCCACCACTTCCCAGAGTGCTTCTTTCCCAGGCCAGAGGTGGTCATTATTAATCAAGCACAAAATTTTCCCATTAGCCTAGACGCAGCCCCAGAATCCTCAATAAATCAGAGCCCCCCCCAAAAGAATGAGTCGGCCATAAGTCAAATATGAATATTGTATTCCTTCATCCCTACTTCCCTTTCGGTTCAAACTGGCTCAAAAATAGTACACTCACAAACGCAGTTCAAAGGACTTCCTTTAAGTGGAAAGGGTCTTTACAAAACAGAATCCGCGGCCTGTAGCTACTTTGTGACCACTGAACTGTGACTTCCAGTGCCATGGACCAAGAAAACATAGCTTCTCCAGAGGCATTTTTACATCGTTACCTATGGAAAATAACAGGTAACCGCAGGTGAACTGAGTTAGCTGAAACTTCATTTTACAGTCCCCGGTCTACGCAAGGTGTTGAGAGCAAATTCTTAGTGACAAAGTGGTGGGATGAAGAGAAAAGAGAATCCTTTAAGCAAGGTCAGTGTCCAGCAAATTTGACTCAGGCAAAGATCAGAGGGTGCGAAAGGAAAGAAAGCAACTCCTTCACTTACCCACACCCTGCTGGACTTCACCTCAGGATCATCCCAAAGTCCTCCTTCTCAACATAGCCAACAAGCAGGGCCTCCCTTCTCTTCCCCGGCCTCAGCTGAGACCAACTCCACCTCCCACACACTCCTCAAACCAAGCCCCTCCCTCCTCTGCTACCCTCCTCCATTACCACCTGACTAAATTGTAGTAAAAGCCTCTTGTCTTGCTCCTCTTAAGTCCATCCTACAATCAAATCTCTCCTATCATTCTCTTGCTTAAAACCCAAAGGGTTTGGGTGGGTTTTTTGCACCCAATAATATGGATGAATCTTTAAAAGTCCTACACTAAGGGATAGAAGCCAGACTGAATAATTACTGACTGTATGATTCCATTTATATGACATTCTGAAAAAGGCAAAACTTTGAGAACAAAAAACAACAACACTTCAGTGGTTGTCAGGAGCTGGGGTGAGAGGAAGAGTTAGTCACTCAGGAGCACTAAGGATTTTAGGGGGTGTGGTCAATGTCCTTCATCTGGACTGTGCAGTGGTTCCCGGATTTCTATCAAACACACCAAACAATACACTAAAATGGGTCAATTTTTATTGTGTACAAATTATAATTTAGTTTCGGGGAAACTGCAAGGACTCTCTGTCTATGGGTTCTGGGCGTTACGGACCTGTCTGTCCCCGGTCTTGCCATTCCAGCACTTTTTAAAATATCCAGCACTCTCCATGCAAGACTTTCTCACCTCTGGCTTGCTCTTGGACACAGCTTTTCCAAATTAATCCGAAGTCCTCCAGGCGATCTCCCAAGCTAAGTTAGATGTCCTCCCTATAGGCTCTTATAATGCCTGGTATTTTCCTATCATTGCATTGGAAGAAATGTAGTATGTTGTGGATAATGATCTTGTCTCTCATCAATCAACTGAAAGGTGCATTCTTTGAGAAAAAGGACCACTTTTCATTCACATGTGTTTATGCAACCTGGCACATGGCAGACACTCAATAAATCTATGTTGGAATAATGTTTCATAAGGCATCATTGTATCCCCACCACTTACAAGAGCAGCCGCTTGGCTCAATAAATACAGGCAGCTGGTTTGCATGGTAATGCAAGACCATAAAAAATGACCATGCAAGCTGAAACCATGCAAAGTGATCTTAATAATCAATTGGGAAAATTATGATTTTTTTTCTATGAGCTTTGATATTTTGATCAAAAAACTAACATCTCTCTTATTATCAGTTATATACGTGTAAGGGAAAAAGGGGAGATTAAAACAATTGTTTAGGACACTGCAATTCAAAACATTAGAAATGCTGACAATGAAAGTGTTTTATTTCCTTATAAATTTAAAATATCAAATAAGCATCCTTTGTAGGCCTCGGTGAATGGGCATCCACCTAAGTTTGGATTAGCTTCCAACATTTTATCCTTTGTCTTTTCACTGTGATGCAATATCCCCACAGACTTCCTTTAACATGAAGTTTTTCTGCCAGCATCCTTTCCTCTGTTAGGTCCTCCTTTTCATTGCAATCACTTCCAAATTTACAGTAAGTGATTCTTCGCTAAGCTCTTCCAGCTGCACAGACAGTCTCTAGAACAGTGATGGCGAACCTTTTGAGCTCGACGTGTCAGCATTTTGAAAAACCTAACTTAACTCTGGTGCCGGGTCACATATAGAAATTTTTTGATATTTGTAACCATAGTAAAACAACCATTTATATTTTTGATATTTATTTTATAGATTTAAATGCCATTTAACAAAGAAAAATCAACCAAAGAAATGAGTTCACGTGTCAGAGGTTCGCCATCACTGCTCTAGAACAATGTTGATCTTCCATGTCAGCTATTTTTTTCTAGAACTCTTTTTACCATCTATTCACATTTCACTTCCAGTGGTATCACTACTCATTTCTTTGCTGCACTTTGGCCTTTGTCGGCCAATCCTCTCTTTCAATAATCCCTCTTCATAAAATATTACCTGGGTTTCTACCTGAGAGACAAGGAGGCAACACAGCTCCACCCTTTACTATCTGTTCAAGAACCGAATACCAGGAGGTGTTTCAATACAGCTGCTCATAGTTAAACAGTGTAACTGGAATTCAAACTGTGTTGTTAGGGGATGGTTTTATTTAATTAACCATATAACTGAAGTTCTGCATACCGGAAGCATGCAAAGGGAGAAACACTTGTATCTAATAATAAATAATTAATTAATTTTAGCATGAATGAACTGGCTCACCAACTGGTCCATATTTAAGGAATAGAAATTTATGTCCTTCCCATCTATTCCTCCCATTTTATAACATCACAAAAACAGGACAACTTCCTAAAGACCCAATTCACAGTTAAGTATATAACATATTAAGAGAAGCCATCTGTCCAGCCGGTGTGGCTCAGTGGTTGAGCTTCGACCTGTGGACCAGGAGGTCACCGTTTGATTCCTGGTCAGGGCACATACCCCTGGATTGCAGGCTTGATCCCCAGTAGGGGGCGTGCAGGAATCATCATTGATGTTTCTATCTCTCTCTCCCCCTCTTCCTTCCTCTCTGAAATAAATAAAATATTTTCTTTAAAAAAAGAGGAGAGATCTAGATTATAATCCCAACTCTATTAGTAACAAAATTATGTACCAACACTGTGTCTCTATGACATGCCCTATAAAATAGGGTTAATAATACTTCCTTCTTCACAGGGTGGTTCTGAGAGTCAAAGGAAAAACAAACTTTAAAAAGTACTTTGAAAAATCCATCATATCAGCTATGTACTCGGTATGCATGCACCAGGCACTCTGGTAAGAGCTTTACATGAATCTTCTCATACAATTCTCACAACAACCTACTGGGTAAGTACCAGTACAGTCTCCATTTCACAGAATAATACTGACACATACAGCAGCCAAATAACTTATTCGAGGCCATGCAAATTGGAAGCAGTGAAGTCAGTGTTTGAACTCAAAAAGTGTAACTCAGTAGGTCAAGTTCTTCAAAATCTTTTCACTACCTTGTCTTCTTTCCTCAGAGAACAGAAGACAGGGTCACTGAGAAGTTGAACTAACTTAATTCACTATGACTACACATAGTAACCAGTTAGTTTTACCAGGACATTTATAGTTTTTTGGAAAAAGGACAGAGATGCCCAATGTCCAGAGATCCAAGGAGCTAAGACCATTCCAGACTACAGGAAGAACCAAAACAAAGTAGGTGTGTATGGGGGGTGGGGGTGGGGAGGAGGGGGAAGGTGGGTATCAAATACATTCCATTATTTTATAATAGTAAGTAAAAGCATGAGCACCAGGAAAGAACCAACTAATAAACAAGATTCACTTTGCAAGAATAGTGAAGGAATGGTATTTATCATGAGTGCATAAAAAAGCAAGAGTGCCATAAAAACAAAACATGTAGAGCCAACAAACTTCACTGATATTTTCAGTACCATGGACCCTGCAAGTTAATAACAGTGTTTGCTGAGGTCTGATTTCACAAGGAATTCCATATGGGACAGGAACATGAGAGCTTAATAAGGATGTATAACACAACAGCAAAGCGATTAGTTAACTAAAATAAGTAGGTTCCTCTCCGAATATAATCCACTCAGAAGAACACATTTAGAGCATTTGTATCTCATTAGAGGTATTCAGTGAGAAAGATTCTCGATACCAAGCAGTCCTAATTATAATTCATCTTAGGAAATAAAAAGAGTTTTCTTTACTAACAGGGAGAATCAACTTCAAGAAACAGCTTAAATACAGTAATAGGACTGCAAACAAAGGCTGACACCAAAGCAAATCTTACAGCTCAAAGAAGTATCAGTACCAACTGAAAACTGAATAACCACTCTAATAAGAATGTACTCTTAGACTATGTCCCAACACCTCTGTGTCCCCTATCACACCCTTCACCAAGGGACAGCGAGTGGTGACAAGGAGGTGGTCAAGGAGAGGACTTCCCTGGCAGGACAGTACTTGTTTGGGGAGGGTCAGCTCTAGCTTTCAATCTGACCAGAAAGGAGGCCATGCCTCTCGTTTCTGGAAACAGAAAATGCTTTAAATGATACATAGAGTTATAGACTAAGAAATACTTTACGAATCTGAAGGGAAAATAAAAGGAGGGGCATGATTAAAGCATAGAGACATTTTATTAGATAGAAATTAGATTGGCCTCAGGTTATAGAAAATTCAGTTTTTAAGAACTTAAATAATTATTAGTTCTCTCCCAGAACGAGTATTCAGAGGTAGCAATGCAGTGCAGGGTGTTGGGGATAAGGACTCTGCTTTTCTTATTGCAATGTCTTATCTGTCTTCATGCTTGCACACTGCCTCACCAAGCATCACAGCCAAAATTCAAGCAGCAATGACTTCCCATTCCAGATGGGAAACCTGCACTACTCTCTCCCAGCAGACTTCCTCCTACAAATTATTGGACAAAACTTAGCCACATATCTACTCTTAAAAGAATCACTGACAAGGGAAATGGCACCATTGTGCCAACTTTTTAAAATATTAATCTTGAGATAGCTCCTCTCTTTGCTGAGATCAAGGGCTTTCCTGTTCCCATCCCACAACTTCAGCCACTTGAGGAGAGAGAGGTGGGATGGCTTTTAGGGTAGGCATCGGTTTTTATCTCAATCTTTTTTTTTTTCCCAAATCCTACTATTAAAGGGCAGTTTAATGTAAAGAAGTCAACAGTTAGCATCACTCTCTAGAGCTGGGTCCCTATAAGTTCAGAGAACATTCCACCATTAGACAAACAGGGGAACCAGAACGCAATGAACGATTTTACTAGTTAGATGAGTCAGAGTCAGTCAAGCAAAGTAGCTTTTAAAAAGCACAATTTCTCAGCCAACAGTGTGTATCAGAAGAAGTGGTGTCAGGTCTCTTCAACTTTATGCTTCTCAATATGATCTAGTTGACCAATCCTATCCAATCTCACCTTTCTATTCACTCTCTGCTTTAGTGAATGAGGGGGGTGGGAAAACATACTAGAGTTTACACGTATCAATCACCCCATTTTAGTGTTTTTTTTAATTAGCTGTCTTTATTCATTTAGGCATTTTTTCCCTTCCTAGAAAAGCAATCAATGTCAAATTACAAGAGTTTATCTGATTTTTTAAAAATACCCCCCATGCAAGATAACTATCTCATTTTTAAGCTAAACTGTATCACACCCTCTTCCCAAACACAAATCTTTTCCACCTCTGTACTTTTGGGTTGTACTTTCCTATCTTAACACCTGCTTTGGGAATTAATGGTACTATTTCTGTCATTCAAATTTCATCAGACAAAATGCAGGTTCTGTATCAAATATCCCTGTTTCCCCCAGTGGACAGCCCAAGACTTTGAATCATTCTTCACAGGGTCCATTCACTGTCCAGTTCTATACCTCCATGAGGCCTTCAGCCGAAGAAAGATGCAATGCTCTATAAAAGTCCCCAGACTTTTTTGAGACTAAAAGGACAGCTGACTATAGCACTTTTGCCCCTTTAAAGCAGAGCAGGTAGCAAAGAATCAGCAAAGGAAGTGGGAAGGCTCAAGAGAAAATGGTAAGGAGGGCTGAACCTCTGACTGGTTTCTCTATACTCTAGAGATGTCTGACCAGCATGCATCTATACACAACTGAACAGACACAAACAAATGATGGTTGTTAAATATGACCTTTAAAAAAAAACATACTCTAGAAGTCACTGAAATACGGAAACATTTTGGAGACTGAGCCATCTGATGACAATTACAGGAATCCTGCAAGGGAAAAGAATGTTCAGAGAAGTCCAGACAGCCATGCAATTATAAATCCTACCTCAGCCCGAGTCCTCCCTCTCCACACCCTCCACATCACTGGCAGTGAGAGGTGAATGGTGATGCTGTTACTCCACATTCCCGGGCTGATCCTGAGGGAGAGGCATGCTCTCACACTCTGTTCCAGAGAGCTCATCACGATTTTGGTTTGCTGGGTTTCCTCATCCTTTGAGGTAAGACACTTCATGATTGTCATGAGTTTGGTTCCCAAGGTTGTGAGGCTTTGATTCACAGTAAAGAAATGATTAAAAAGGCAAACCACTGAAAATGTTAGCATGAAACTAAACTTTTTTCCATGCCCCTTTATTCCCTGATTTGATCCTTGTGGGAATTTGGTGAAGGTTTGAAAAGTAAGAATAGTGGTGGGGAGGCAAAAAGGAGCTAATATTTACTGAGCACCTCCAAGACCAAGCCCTTTCAGGATTAAGAAACCTTGCAAAGGGAGATTATTTACAATAGCTGAGATATGAAAACAGCTTAAGTGTCCACCAACAGATGTACGGATAAAGATGTGGACAATGAAATACTATTCAGCCCTAAAAAAAGAAATACTGTCATTTGCAACAATATGAATGCATCTTTAGAGTATCATGCTAAGTGAAATCACTCATACAGAAAAGGATAAAACCATATGATTTCACTCATATGTAGACTACAAAAGAAGAAACAAATGAACAAACAACATAAAACAGACAAAATCAGAGATATGGATAACAGATTGTTGGTTACAAGAAAGTAAGTAGTGTGGGGCAAGAACAAAATGGGTAAAAAGGGGGTCAATTATATGGTGATGGATGAAAACTAGACTTTTTGGTGGTGAGCATGCTATAATGCATACAGATATCAAATTATGATGAACACCTGAAACTTATATAATGTTATCAATCAATGCTACTTCAATTACAAAAAAAACAAACAAAAAAGGATCCTTGCAAAAAAGATGGCATCCCAATTTAATGAAAACTAAGATTGAGAGGAGCAACTTAACCAACCCCATATTACTCATATGGTATACTTCCTTCCAGTGTTTCATATTTCATCTGTATTCACACATATATGTGTCACAAAGTCGGAGGCAGGCTATTTTAGTTTTGTGCTCACTTCTTTTCAATTAATATATTATGAGTTTATTCCCATGTCATCAAAAATTCCTCAAAAGTCAGATCTTCTAAATAATTACATCAGAATAGATTTCATAAACAAAGTCTTCCAACTTAAAGCCCTGTGTTGACAGGATTAGGAAACCTAAAATATTTGAAATATTATATATTCCATGTAGATGTCTAAGGAAACAAGGAAGTTCAGGATATTTCTGAACAATGAAACATGATTTTGCAAAATCCCTGCTACTTCAGCAGAATCACATTTGACAAATCAACACAAACACACAAAATGTACAAATTTCAAAATTAGAATTGCAAATTCAATTATGTTGTACTAGTGCCTTTTGTGGAACTCTATGGAAGTCAAACATATCAAACATTTTGGAAATTTATTTAAAGAGAGTCATGATAAGTTGAGTACTTGAACTTCAATTTGTTAGCAAAAGGTGGGCTTCCACAACATGGTGCATACCAAAGAACAGTTTGACTATCTTATAAAACATGGTGGTGGTGGTAGTGATAGCAACGATAAAAGTAAAAATGAGCCCTGGATAGAGTGTTGGCCTGCAGACTGAAGCATCAAGGGCACATGCCTCGGTTGCAAGCTCAATCCCTGGCCCTGCTCAGGGCTTGTGCAGGCGGCAGTCAATTGATATGTCTCTCTCACATCAATGTTTCTCTGTGTGTATGTGTGTCTCTCCCCCTCCCTTCCACTCTCTCTAACAATCAATGGAAAAATATCCTCGGGTGAGAATTAACAACAAAAAAGTAAAGATGATAATGATAGTGACAATGACTTTCATTTATTATGCATTTTTTTCCATCTCTTACTCTGTTCCTAACCCTAAATATAGATATTTTGAATTTGATTCTCTCTAAATCCCGTAAGGTAAGTACTATTCTTATCCCTACAAAGTAATAAGCAACTTGAACTCAGAAAACCTGAGTTCAAGTCCATTCTTGGTTCTAATGAGCTGGAAATAATCTCATCTCACTAGATATCCAATTCCTTCCTTATAATAGGAGGGTTGGGGCTAAGGGCATTGTAGATTAAATGAGCTCTGAAGGTCTATGAATTTGACAATCACCTGGAAATATATATGTGCCCCTCCCAATCCATGGCAAACACATCACTAAATAATCATGTCAAATGTCATTATGGGTTCACAATCTATCACAGCACAGCCCATTAGAAAGTTATTAACAATCAACACATGTTAGTTTTCAAAAGAGACTTCCTTGGCCTCCCAAGGTGTGCACTACGTAAGTGTCACAAAAGACCAAAAGCTGAACCTTGCCAACTCTAGAAATTTGAACCCTAAAATGAGTTTAATCTGTCAATACCTGATATTCAACTAAAAACTCTCAAAAAAAAACTGGGGTTCCTTGCCATCCCAAAAGCTGGCTGACTTAGTTATATAGCTCTACCAATAGCTGCACAGGCCAACCAAAACAAAAGGTACAAACTTAAGTCTGCCAGGGTCCCAGGAAAGGAAGGAGGGCGATCCCACCAGAGAGAAGGCTGTCTCCAGAAGGAAAGCATGAACCCTCCATGGGGAGGTGGGGGGAGGAGGTCCAAATCCTGATTTTATCTCACCCTGCTCCTGTGTATTACGATAATGTTTTAGCTCAGTGAAAGTAATTACCAGCCAGGCTCTCCAATCCATCAATTCACCCTGGGCATCCCTGCTGATTCTTTCTTTGGTCTCTAGGACCCAAGAATTCCTTTTGTTGATCTGGAAGTGTGAAAGAAAGGTTAGTTGTTACTAGTTTCTCTCTTTGAATTCTAAATTTCTGCCAAGTAATTAGGAAAAGAAAATGAATAACTATTTTCACGCTTTTTTTAAGAAAAGCTATAAAGGTTAGCGTAGGCACAGGCTCTCACAAAAATAAGATTAAAACCATACATCTTTGACCTCCCTCTTCCAAGTAAAATGGACAAATGCAATTTGGCACCTGGCTCTGAACTCAGGGATTTGATCCAAATCACCTCCATTCAGATTTAGGTAGTTTGCCAAGAGTAGCTTAGTCAATAAATGGAACATATATGGACTTATAAAACAAACACTTTCCTATATCCCCACAAGGATCCTAATGGAAGGTATTATTAGTATCCCCATTTTACAGATGAGGTTAACAACATTAAGAGGTTAAAAATACTAACCATACGATCACACTTATAAAGTAGCAAAGCAGTCTTCTGAGTCCGAACACTAATCTTCTATGCAATTTTTCCAAGTAACTATAGCAGGTTATGGTTTAAAGAAATTCCCCCAACTGGAAGTAACAGTCAAAACTATACTAAGGGCTTTATGAATTACAAGGGAATCCTGAATGTATCCACCCAGCAGGCAGGTGTTCAGTTTGCATTCTCCACTAAACTATATAGATATGATATAGGAAATTCTATAATTACGCCTACAATTCCCCCTGCTACCCTACATATCCACTTCCATTGCACAAATGCAATGAATGGGCACCATAGCTAATAAAGATTTACCTAGAGAACATAGACATGGGGGGTAGAAGGTAAAGAACCATGTGGCAGGAACAGCAAGAGTGAACTTTTTCTGCCATTTAAGGTATAAACACAATTACTTCTATTGTTCACCAGCAAACCCAATGAGAAGGTCGCCTGTTACTGTACCACCAATCCAAATGGCAGGTGGCTCAGAAAACTACAGAAACATTAACTTTGTTTTTTATTGTCCAGAACCAAGACTCCAGGGTCTGCGATTAGAATAGGCAATATCTGACTCCTTAGGCTTATCAACATCAGCTAAAACACACACACACTCACACACACACACACAAACACACACACATTTCCCTTTTTTGATTCTCTAAGTGATATACACTCTAGCTCAGCCGTGGGCAAACTACGGCCCGCGGGCCGTATCCGGCCCGTTTGAAATGAATAAAACTAAAAAAAAAAAAAAAAAAGACCGTACCCTTTTATGTAATGATGTTTACTTTGAATTTATATTAGTTCACACAAACACTCTGTCCATGCTTTTGTTCCGGCCCTCCGGTCCAGTTTAAGAACCCATTGTGGCCCTTGAGTCAAAAAGTTTGCCCACCCCTGCTACCTGTGGAAAATCTTAAAATTGTAGAGAAACACAGAGACAGAAAACAGTCATCATCCCAGTACCCAGAGGCAACCACTGATGACATACTGGCCTATTTCCTTCCAGTGTTTTTTCCCTGACAGCTAGACTATTTTAAATAGTTCCTTTTCTACAGAAAACAAAATTAGTTCCTTCAGACAAAACAAGAAGAGAAATGTAGCCTATAAAAATTAATTCCACTGTATTGATAAATTCGAATTTCTTAAGTAAAATCTTAAAGAGAACTACAGCAAAAATACTTGTCAATCCTTTGAAAAGCTCAGTCAGGTCACCACCATCTGACTCCCTGCAGCCGTAGGCAAACTACGGCCTGCGGGCCGGATCCGGCCCGTTCGGCTGTTCTATCCGGCCCGCGGAGCCGAAAGAGCGGAGGGTTCTCTTGCTCTCCCCTCCGCTCCTTCACCAGCAGCAGTGTTAACATGGCAACGTCGGGAAACACGGCCGCAGCTCCTTCTTCTGAGTCCAGTTTAAGAACCCATTGTGGCCCTCGAGTCAAAAAGTTTGCCCACCCCTGCCCTAGGGCTTCAACCACAAAGCCAGGAGAAACAACCATCTACAATGAGCCCAAAGCAAAACTCTTGTGGGACAAGGTTTTATCTTTCAGAACTTTATTTTCTAAAGTCTCATCTTTGCACCGAAACTACTAACCCTGTGATCCTGATGGGGCTCAGGACACCAAAATGAAGCACCCTGGCACACTGACTATCTTCACAGGAAGGAGAAAATGGCAGGAGCAGGAAGGTCACCTTTACTTTCCCCTACTGTTTCCCTAACACAGGCCATAAAATTTCATAGATATGTATGCCCTTTCTATACCCAGAGGAAAGGAACATCCTCCCCTCCAAAGACAAAGGGATACAGAAAAGAATCCCAGCACACAAGGCTAAGTTTCCCCCAGCTCACTACAGTCGCCTCCTATTCCTGCACCCATCCCACTCCTCCACAACTGTGTACCCTTCATCAAACCTAGCATAACATAGTCAGCTCTGTTTCTTTTGGTCTTCATTTCCTTATGACTGTTCCTAGGTTGAGTAAAACTCACATTAAATAAATGCTTCCCTCCTGTTAATCTGTCTTTGTCAGTTTAATTTTCAGTCCCAGCCAGGGATCCTAAGAGGGTCAAGGAAAACAGATTCCTCCCCTACAGTCCTATCAGTGAGAAAAGGAACGCCTCACCCAAAGAAGAAACTATGGAGAGGGGAGCAAAACCCCGTCTTCTTCAAAAATATATACTTCTAGAAGATACGTTGGAAATATTTAAGTTTGGTATAGGTGCCTTTTCTGCACAGGTATAATAAATAAGCAAGTAGCACAGCCTCCATCCTCTAATTTGAAATGCATGGCTCACAAGTAAGGCCAGTCACGTCTAACAAAAAGTTGAAAGCACACTGAAAAATAGAGACTGAAATGGAACCAGTGACTTTGATAATGCTTAAAAGAGCCACTAGATACATACATAAAGTTTGCATCACATAGTTTGCATCAATTTCATTGATCCTGTATTTCTAAGGTACCTATTTAAGAAGGGCTCATATAGAAAAAACTACTTTTGTATTAGTTACTGCTAGATAAACCCAAGTTTTAAATAATCTTCAGTACAACAGACATGGAATTTTATTCCCCACAGCCTAGTGATTTTAAATGCCCTGTGACCCTCTTAAGCACTGCCAACATCAACATCTGGTACCTGGCACAGAGAAAATAGATTCTAAAAGGTTTTTATACGTATATATAAACCTTTCATTTTCATCATGTGCTTCAAATATGTTTCTAAGATAGTTTTCTTTCTCTTCTTTCTGATATACAAAAGAAGTAAGAGGCTTTTCTATCAGACAGCTGCATTATGTTTTAGAAGCAGAAGGGAAGAATAGTTCCAAAAATCAAACGATTGTTAAGGTTTTATCATCCTCCCCCAAAAGAAGTGATTATATTCAATATAATGAAGGCCTGAGACCTGACTGGATGAGAGAAAACCAAAAAATTATTTTAGTTATCTCCCCACAAATATACACACTTGTAGAAACAACTTTAGAATCCAAGGCATATCCTCTTCATCAGTGATTTTCAACCTGTGTGCCACAAGAATTTTTTAAACTTGCAATACCTATATGATTTAGTCAGGGGCACTTACCTCTTTTCCCTTAGATTGTCAAATTAAAAAAAAAAATGATAGTAGCCAACATAATAGCGGTCTTGTTTAAATTAATCAAAATTATACCTATTTTTTGTCAGATCAGCAAAAAATATATTTTTTGGTGTGCCTCATAATTTTAGCAATTAGTTTAGATGTGCCATGAGATTTAAAAAGTTTGAAATTCACTGCTCTACACAACTCACTACATTTCTTTTATTTTTTCTTCCTCTTTAATTTTCTCATGTAAGCTTTTTATGACCTTCAAATCCCTCCAAAATTATAGCAATAACAACAATCACACTATTGATAATCAAGATATTCATTACCTTTAAATCAGTGGTTCTCAACCTTGGCTGCACATTAGAATCACCTGGGAATCTTTTTAAAATCCTGATTTCTGGGCCTCATCCTCGGGAAATTCTGTTTCTTTGTTATGGGGTGGGGCCACAACATTAGTAACAAAGAAACAGAATTTCTGGAGGATGAGGCCCAGAAATCAGGATTTTAAAAAGATTCCCAGGTGATTCTAATAATGTGCAGCCAAGGTTGAGAACCACTGCTTTAAATGCTGAACTTTAGCAAACAAGCTTCATTGGAGAACCTCCAAAGAATGCAAGCTCATTCATTAAACCTTAAATACTAACCTAGAAAGTTTCAAGTAACTTTTAAAAAGTAATTAAGGTGATAACCAAAGCTGACCATACTTTACAAAGAAGTGAATGAGAAAACAATAGGTGCGGAAGCTAATATATTTTATTCTAAGACGCCTACTTTAATTTAAAACAGAAACACAGAAAGAAGAAATTAACACTACCTCCCAATTATAAGTTTGTTGAAATAAAGGAATAATCCTCTATTGTATAGCTTTAAGACAGTCACCTGAGGTTCATTTCTATATAAACTTCTGCCTCTCTTTAGTTTTGGCTCAAGTCTACAGTTATCATTACATAAGTAAAACAGCCCATAAAAGTTTTCCCCTTAATTTCAATACCATCAACTCCTAATACAGGAGACATGCAATGGGCAGCCCACAGCTAATGCATCAATTTTTTCACAAGCACTCATGTGACACCACACGCCTGCTTAGTATCCAAAATAAAATGACTGTCTTCTGCATTAGAGAAATTTTCTCAAAGAAAAAAAACATGGCCATCATTCATTTCCTGGCCAAACATACTCAAGGAAACTCTGCACTGGGGCCGGTTAGAGTGCAAATATATTAGCTGCGACTTCAGCAAATGCCTGTCATGTTGAATAGCATGAAGAAGAGAGATAGTAATTATTGCCCAGAAACCATTAGAGGGCTCCTTAGTAAAACAAGCTGCCCAAGCAAACTAATGGACCAACAGTCCACTGCAGTGTCTTTTCCTGTTCCATTTAGCCGCATGTCAGTCCTATCAAATCATCTGACACTTGCAGTGCAGGCAGGCTCAGTACAATTAGCAAGATCCCTCGCTCCCGGGCCCTTTCACTGGAGCTACAATAAGCAGCTACATTTGTATATTAAGAGATTATGTGATTGTTTGTGGC